>NC_141398.1:45236343-45843843 GCF_034619465.1 Leptosomus discolor | reverse complement strand
ATCTAGATGGATTCTAGACCTATTCCAACTAAAACTGCTCACAGTTCATTTAGTAACTGGAGAGGAAACGTAACAGGAGCCAGTATGTTTGGCTATTATTTACTGATGATGGAAAGTTTACTGATCAGAATTGAAAAAGAAGCAGTTTATTGTAACTTTGGTATTTCTTGCAAGACACTTTGTAGAAACTGCTAGCCAACTAGTAAGAAATATTGTCTACAATTTTGAAAGACTCAGGCTTTTCTTTCAGATAAACACTTGTTACTTTGCCCCTGGGATGTAGTGTACATAAAGCTAATAGCTTTGCATTGCTCTTTTTTTTTTTCCCTAGGTCTGCTCTGCAGTAAGATGACTTTAGACTGGGCCATCTACATTTCTTTTACCATGGACTTCAGCTGATCCAGTCAAAATAGAAAAGTATTCTGTCTTATTAGAAGGATGGTCTAAGAAACTGAGGAAACAGCAACTTCTGGAGCATGTAAAGTCTATCAGTCTGTAAGTTTTTAAGACTCCTTTTCTTCTTTAATCATTTGTCATGCTTTGCCTACCTATTGATCTTACCTCAGCTATTGACTTTACTTATTTGAGACTGGCCTTTCAGTTCTAAGAACCCACAGCCTCTGGGGCTTTTCTGCTATTCCCATGTCATGTCTCAATATAGTATTAGGACTGATTAATTTGTTTATGATACAGTTACTATGGTGATCAGCATCTCACACAAAAAAAATCCACTGAGGCAATGAATATTCCTTGTGTAGTGAGGAGCTAGATGGCAATGCTCAAGAAGGTCTGGAACTATATAATCAATAATTTAATCCTTGTTGAAGTGAGCCAGCAACTTTCATAACGTTCACCTAAAGGGATCCTCAGGACGTTTAATTGTGTAATCGAAGATTGTGCCATGAAGCGTAGTAGTTTGACTCAGGATTACACAAGCATTTTTTTCTGTCAGCATTTCCTATCTGTGAATGTTTGACTTCTGAAATCCTTTACAGTGTATCTTTAGTATTTAGTGCAGATACTGAAATATAAATCCTTCATGAGAGTGCAATCTACATGTATATGACTGTGTAAAGTTAATCTAGGCCAGCAGGATTCAATAAACCTTACTATAACCTTCTATTAGAGTTCCCTAGAAACCAATCCTATGGCCAAAGATAGCTGTTAGATGTAAGACTACAGAGATCTTACATTTTATTTATATATAAATATATGTAAATTGTGCATATATATATTTAAAAGAATATATATAAGAAAATAAGATGATTCTTCTAGAATGACAGAAATATAAGACACTATGTTACTGCGTTGCAGTGAAGTGCTGAACTGGTGCTAAGTGCATATCCTACAGTGCAGAATTTGGGCTGTGGATTCTGTAGAATAAGCTGAGCTGTACTCAGATATCAAATTATGAAACTATCCTGAGGATGTAGAAATAATTATAAAATAGTATTGCTGTTACATGTATAATTTATACAATTATAATCTAATCACAGCTATCACTTTCTAAGTTTGTAAGCTTTCACCATATATGTCTTTTGCTAAGATTTCTGCATTATTTTTTTCTTTAAATAAAGAACTAAACGTATGAATCTCTCATAAGTCAGTGAGAAGAACTCACAAAGATTTTGTAAAAAGAAAAATAATACAATCAAGTTTTTTGGGTGTGACTTTTCACAAGGATCTTTAAGAAGACTTTATTCACAGTAAGGCAAGTAGGTGTCAATTGTTTATGCTGTTAGGGTAACGGGTAATTGTTACAGAAGCTTCTTACCCAGCATAAATCCACCAAAAATGTATTTAGGTTCTACTGCACAGAAACCCATTTGAGGAGACAGAGAAATTCCTATAACCCCCGGGCTAGTTATATTTCCAGTAAGGATGGCCTTTTTCCCATGCAGGCTCATGTCCTGTGTGGGAATGTTCCTGTAGCTTGCAGTTGAATGCAGGTTGAGATGAGTAGGCTGTCTTGCCTGCTAGCTACACAGTTCCTCAAATTTCATTCCTCATACCAATAGCCAGCTCAGGTCTTTCTTGCTTTACTAGACTGAAGTTACTTTTCTCATCACATTGTTGTTTGTTGTTTGTTTAATTTAATTAAGTGCTTATGGCTTCTCATTGCCTTCCTATGCCATGATTACATGTTCTTCACATGCTACACTACATAAGAAGGCTGACAGAATAGTGTGGAAGTGAACCAGGAGAAGTTATTGCCTCTTTGGAGCTTTTGCCTTAGAGACATCCTCTCTAATTTTGCCTTGCCTCCTTCAGTTAACATTTCTTCCACTGTCAGCAAGTATAATACTTCACATTCTGGATTCATGTCACACTTCCTGTAAAATGGCTACCTATGCTACAGAAGGGATCAGAGATCCCTGATGCCAAGAATAGCTGCATTAGCAGAGTCTTGCATTCAGGCTGCAGGATCTGCAGCTGCTAAGGCAGCTATATTGTTTTGGGAATCTAAGCTAATATGTTTGTATGGGGTTGTCCTATATAGATACAGCAAATTATTTAGGACCAGCTTGGGGATCTCTAACATGGGCTGCATTCCTTGTTTGAGGGTTGTCCTGTAGTTAGGTGACTGATTATACTTTTTTAAAAAGGGAGGGATAGGGATCACAAGAGTCTTTATCATCTGATATCATTGTTACAGAAGTGCTGGTTTGTGCTCAGAAGTACTCCAGCTGAAGAACAGATGTCAGAATTTGAGTTCTGTGAATCACCAGTGACTGCAGTGTTTTAAGGCTGTGTAATCTATGCTCTAAATTGTGATAATCAGTCATGAGGTGAAGCCTGGACAAACTACTGGAGTGTCTGTGGTGTACAGTAGAGCACAAGGCAGAAATCCCAAAGAGTGCACCAGCTGTGCTAGTCATATAGCCAGGAGCAATTATAGCCATATCTGGGTGGCATAAGTTGGGGTGAATTAGCTTTACTGAGCAATGAGGTGTGTTGGCTTGGTAATAATTCTGTGCCAACAGCTCAACGGCTTTTATAATCAGGCTAGGCATCTCTATTCAGTGCTGTGTTGTACCTTGTGGATGTACCAACTCCAGGAAGTCTTGCCTCCAAAGTATTTTTGGTGCGCTCTATTCTAAAGTACACACAGTCATACGTGACTACTAAAGTTGCTGAAATTAACTTTCATTATCGGTCACACCCAAAGGACTGATGCTTTTGTTAAACACGTCCTTTGTAGTCTTCCCCGGCATCTTGATTTAGGCATTGTTAGTATTGTAAATACTCATTATAGGACTGTCTTCGGTGTCTAAGAGCTGACCATGTCATGTTATTTAGTCATTTGCTGGTTTGTGTTTTCCTTTGCTCTCATTCTTTGTGGAGGTGAAATGTAATCTGCCAACTCCAGCTGTTGATCTGTCAGCTGGGTAAGGACCCACATTTTCCTCATATGACGTAAATGTTAATTCAAAACCACTTCCAGACTGCTGCAGTCTCTTAACATTCTTAATGGCACTAGATGTGTCAAAAGTCAAAGATTTTAAGAGTTTGAATAACATGTTTAAATCTCCTAAATCACATTTGTTGGACAACTGAGGGATTGTTTCTTTGTCAGTAGTGCCAAACTTGGTATAGTGGTCTGGATTTATGTCAGGTTTCTAGTCCTCGGCCCACTTTTTCAAAAATCACTGCTGATGTGTTCATGAAGCCTCTGTTTTAGACACTGAAAATGAGACTGATTTTTAGAAAGTGCCTTCTTAAAAATAAGCATTTGGTTTACCCCTGTATTTCTACTTTGAACTAAATCAGCTGCATCAGCATGGTTCTTATCCCTTCTTCACTAGCTCTCTTAGCTCTGCTTTTCAAAAATAGTTTTGGTCTGCTTTGCTGACATGTAGCTCCTTGGGGCTGAATATTGATCTTTTTTTTTTTTTTTTTTTTTTTTTTAACCTCTGGTATATTCTGCATCAGGTGTTTCAAGGTTGTTTTCTGATTTAGCTGCTCTGTTATGGCTCATTCTCTCATCACCAGTACTCTATCCCTCCTGTTAAAGAGAGGAATCAGGTGCAGGAAACACCAGGAATCCTTTACTGGAACAGTCGATGCATAGTCATCTGCCTTTCCAGCTTTTAGACAGAAAAAGGTGGCCTATGTTGCACAGTGTTACCACCAGGATATACTTAGGCTTGGCCCTTATCAAACAAGTACACTGACTGAATTTCAACCATCTTTCCTATTACTGGTAAAAAGCTTCCAGTTACTGTTACTTGCATGTTTTGTTGCTATTTATATATGGTGCTTTTTCCTCCTAAATGCTGCAGACACCCTATTCCCTTGATGTCTGAGATATTAATTGACCCTGTTTATTATGATTTTAGCCAAATTTCCTCAAGTTTTGTTTTCACTTTTCTCTCTCTCTGTATTTTGTGGTCTGGCCCCTCTTTCTTCTCATGGAAACCAAACTAATGGGGACTTTGTCTAGAAATTTGCCTCAAAAGCACTGTCTTTCTCTCACCAGGTCTATCTCCAAGACACTACAGTATTCATGTCAGCTTTGTGCTTCTTTTGTTTGTTAAATCTTTTTATCTCAAACAAAAATCTTTAATGTTTTCCAAGATACCATTTTTGATGTTTTGCTCTGGAGTTGTAAAATTGCCATGTTTAATATTTATGTGTTCATGAATTAATTAGTTAGGAAATGCTGTATAAGGATTAGTGCACTTATTATTAGGAAGAGGATAAACACTAGATTTTGCCCTCCCAAGGGTGCATTTTGTTTAAGTGTATACTTGCCACGGAGCATGCTGGTTTGAGTTTGCCACTAGGTATTGTGTGTTGCATGGATTCTGGCTTCTCCTGTGTGAAATTAACTTAGATTTTCTTTTTACTCTTGTGCAGAATGAGAAACATTTTCATTCTCAAAGTATGTCTTCGTCACTGCATCATTAATGATAGCTCTTATTGGGCTTTTAGCCTCAACTCCACTATTGCCCACATAGAAAAGGTGTGATCAGTTTTTGAACATGACTGAATTCAAGGTTAGTGTACCCAATGGGGTTTGTGGCTTGGTTCCACGTTAACTCAAGTTGTAAGCTGAGTTTCCATTTTGGTGTGAAATCCCCTTATAATTGACTTTGCAGTTCAGAAAATGCAATCAGATTTCAATCTAGTGCATTATTACTTCAATCTCCCTTTACAATAAAGTAAACATATAATACTGCACCTGCTCTGTCCCCTTCTAAAATGTGGGAGTGGGAGAAGAGTTGCAGTATTGTAGCTATTGGAAGTTATGTTAAGCTGCAAGTATCTGACATGAGCTGCAAATGAAATGAGAGAAGTTACATGGCATGTGAAGTGCTAAGAACCTGCAGTTCCACTTACTTGGAGTTCATGTTTTGGGTTTCTTTCTCTTGAGTATCAGTGGCACATAATTTTGCAGCTATAAGGCAAAATGAATGTGTCTCCAGCTGAGATCTGAGCATTCTGTGGATTCTTTTCCCACTTGAAACATTAACATTGTTTTCCTCATCTGTAAAATGGGGGCAGTAAGCTTGTGTACTTAAAAAGCATGTTATGAACATGTTATGCAAATGCAATCTCTTCAATTAATTTCTGAATGTAAATTTAACATATATGGTTTTCTGGGCATGATTTGTCTTTGCCCCTTTTATAGGGTTGAGGACAGAGTCTGAATGAGTCTTAAATACTATAAAACACTCTTTCAAATCACCAAATCCATCGTTTTTGGAAATACTTTATTTCACCTGTCCCATTTGACTTTGTCCTTCTAATCGGTTTTATTAGTTGCAGTGACTTTTAGATCAAAAGAGACTTTGACCATTGTTAAATCTGCAGTACCCTAGGAAAAAAACTCTGTGCAGCCACTCATTTGTAAATGCTGAGCATACTTATCTCTAACTGCAGGATCTTCTCAGCATTGTGTAGTATCTAGGCTTGATTTTGGCCTTTAGCTCAGGCTGAGAGCTGACTGTGTACCATCTATTTTAGGAGGCTTCAATGCATTATCTCCTTAATTTTTTTTTATTTAATGGTCTGATTTTCCATAACAATGATGAAATTTCAGTTCATTTTACAATTAGCTTTTTTCCCCAGTTATTACCCACAAGAAATGAACATCTTTAACTTTCCCACATAAATCCCCAAAGTCAGTCATACCTAATAACTTTTAGTCCCTCACTGACAAAGTTTCAAGCAAAAACAATAACTTGGCTTTGACCCTGCTCTCTTCAAAAAGGAAGTTACTTCTGAGCAGCAACATCAAAAAGAATAAATAATTGTTTTTCTTTTTGTTGTTATGATATGGATCATCTGAGCAGTTAGTGGTAAGCAAGCCGTCTTTGATTTGGTTCAGACGCCCTAGTGCTTCGTCCTCTATTTATGTCAGCATGTTCCTGTTCCCACACCAGGAAAGTAGAATCCCTTGATTAAATTCATATTTGTTTTAATCTTTCCCTGTGTCTGATCTCAAGCTCAAAGATTCTAATGAAAAAAGTAGTGTATCCTGCTGGGAAGAGTGCTGATGTCAGACTTTAGTCTGTTTGTTCTGTTCTAACCTGATAATGCTGGAAATGCTCAGAACCCAAATGCTCAACTCCAGCAGATTCTTAAGTCAAAGATATTTTGATATTTCATGGAGAGTTATAAGCAAGGCTTTTTATTTGTAGAGCTAAATTAAAAAAAAATCAAAACAAAAACCTTTAAACAAATATTTATGGAACAGCAACTGACCACAACAGTGAGTTTAATTAATCTGACCCCGATTTTCTTTATGTAAGGCAGGGTGTTCCAAGTTCAACACTAAATCAATGAGAATAAGGAATACAATTAAGTGTTTAATTATGTTTATCTTCTGTAAGCTATATTAAGAAAGATTGAGAATATTCTCACATTCTTTTCCATGAGCATTTGAACTATTAAATGCAGATTCATTCTGCCTTGTGCAATGACCGAAAAATTGTGTTTTTTTCTGAGAACCTAAAGGCATAGCCAGATGCTGTCTTCTAGCTGGAGAGGTTGGAGATATTCCTATTATTTTTCCCTTTCCCCCTTCCTTCCCTGTACTTTCCCTCCAGCTGCCTCTGTGCTGGAGGTTTCTGCCCTAGAATTCCTGCAGGTGGAACAGAGTCTGTTTTAGTATAAAGTCAGTCAGCTTAGCTAAATTCTCTTCCTCAGTGGTTGAAACTAACTTGACTTACTTAAGTAATGCATGTCATCCTGCAGGCAGAGATGTCCTAAGAAGAAATTGAAATCAATATTTTTTCACACAGTAATAACAAGTGCAAGTTGAGTTGGCAATATAGATGAACTTGCTACAGGTGATGGGAAGTGCATGTGTCCTCAGTTTACCAGCTGACAGTGCTCAGTGCTTTCAAGGAGGCATTCAGTGCCTTGGAGAGGGCCTAATTAGAGACCTAAGGGATGAGATTTTTTTCTCTCTAAATGATTTGTACGAACAGATATGATATAGCAGCACTCAGCAAATATGGTTTTATCTGTAAGCTGCAATGATACTTCCTTTTCCTCAGCAACCCATACTGTGAGATCTGTATATCTTGAGACTAGTAAGCATAGGAAATGCTGACACACACGAAGGCCTGGTGCAGTCTAATGAGTTATTCAGAAATAGTTTGAAGATACTTTCTGGACCATGAAGCGGCCTTTGAGTTTTTGCTTTATCCTAGAACCTCTGACATATGCTGTTAGTTTTGTGAGGGGCTGGAGCAGAGGAAGGTAGAAGTTTCTATTTTTGTAATACAACATCGGAGTTAATATGAAATTAAAAAAAAACCAAAAAAAAGCACTTTCATACGCTGACAGAAACATGCCCCAAGATATGAACTGCAAGAGACAGCACTGTGTATGTTTCTTCTAATGGTCAAGTGTTTCACTGATGAAAATGGGAATGTCTAGGCACTTAACTGTTGGAGTTCCTTACTTATTTGGATATCTCAGTGTGGACTACAAAAATCCAGTTATAAGCATCTATTTTTCAGCTTTTGTCATCTATTTATTGGCAAACCAAATGTGACATGATCGTGCAAATCTTTAAATTTATGGCTACTCAATGTCAATAGCCATACAACAACAGTGACTTTAATTATAGGCGGGAGGGAGGTCTTTCCCTGTTGTATGACAGCTGGTGAATGTCACGAAGAGCTAGGAGGAGCATAAGCTATATACCCATTTGTACTTGCAACCCTGTCCACTTGTGGCTGATAATTGTACAGACTCTGGAGCAGTCTTTCTTTTTTGGATTGTGATCCTTATTTGTTTGGACTAGCTATTTTTGGATGTTCAGCTGAGTAATTTTAACTCGTTTTGCCAAAGAGATTTAATATAAATAAGCAAACCCACACACTTAGATGCAAATCATACAAAAAAAATATAGTGACAATACTAATACCCCTTACCCCTCGAGACTAACAATGATCCTATACTCAATCTGAGTGTAGGATTACAATTGCCATTGTGAAAAGCTTGAAAGGACTGCTCATTAGCCAAATATTTGCAAATAGTGTTTGTCAAAAATATTTTTTCCTGCATAGAAGTGCAGATAGATAAACAAAAGTTATGCTTTTAAGCAGCGTTGGATATTGAATAATATTTTTCTGATGTAAAAATTAATAATAGAGAATTTATTAAGTTTTGGTTATAGGATTCATTATTTTCTCCCTTTTATTTTAGCACAGCATAGAAATTTTTTGATTTGCTGCAGTCTGCCCAGATGGTTTTCTGTCCTCACTTGTCCTTCTTTTATTTTGGCAACACTGTAGGTGCTATATCCTCTGTAGAGAAACACCAATCTTGGCAATATTCCTGACAGTCTTTTATCTCTCCCTGTCCGTATGGCTCTATATTTATTGCCTAAAGTGTATTGTTTACTTCTAAGAATTAAGCAATAAAATGAACAAGTTGTAAAATATCTTCACATATTATGTCTGCTCTGTGCTTATATGCTATTTTTTTCTATGAGATCATAGGATGTATGGTGAGATGTACTTCATTTGAAATAGACCAGTGATGAAGGACTCTTTCAAATACTTACATAATGCTCCAGATTTTGCCCTGACAAATAGCCCAGTTTGGTTATTGTTTCTGGACCAGGCCTTTATTCGTCTGTGAAATGAATGAAATTATAATTTATTTCTTAACAAAATTGTTCTGAGGCTTTATTGTTTAATGAATTTCAGGAGAAAAACACTACAGTAATGTTGGATCTTGTCATTGTCTATTTATGACTATAGCTTCGATTGATTGACTGACATATGCAAACATGGTAAACCTCTGCTCTTATGAGCCTTCAAATCTAAGGCCAAAGCTATCTATTTGTTCTTATAAACATTTTTTTTAATATTCTGCATGTCATAGACAGAGCTTTGCACTTAATTTGCAGAGCAAGAATGTAGTTGCTTGTGCTGTGATTCTGTACTGTCTTGAACAGTCTATGTTATGGATGGAAATCTGGATTTTGAAAACCGGACTGGAATCTGGCCATAAATACCCTTTGAATGATGATAGGTCTTCAGTTCTCTTCCACAAATGAAGGAGGCAGATTCTCCCTTAGATGGTGTAGCTGACTAGAAAAAAATCTTAGCATGACCCAGCATAAAGGAACATAGGATACAGATTTTTGTCAGAAATTACATTGTAGAAATGAGAAATCTCCCTTGATAGAAACTTTTTTAAAATAAAGATATTTCTACAACATTAGAGTTTTGAAAAAACTTCAGATTGCAATGGAATAAAAATATTTAACTGCAAATTTTTCAGCCAGCTCTAGCTTTGATGTGTTTTGAATATTCAGTTTGCACAGCTATTTGTCTAAGCAAAGATGTGACAACTATTATTAAATAATACATCATTACATTCTATTTGTATTTTGGAATGTTTATATACTGATAGGATGATCTATGACTTTTTCAAGGGTGTCTGTTGAGGCAACTGGCTCTAGCTGGCAGCTAAAGATGCGTTTGCAGGAGAGGGGAAAGGGCAAAGGGGCTCAACTGAAACTACTTTTGCTGGATTCTCAACATAAAAATCTGAAATGAAATCAAAATAACTGTTAAGCTTCTACTTCTGCTAAGCATTATAACATGAGAAATTATTCCTGCCGCAACTTCTTGTTGCAATTCATTGAAAACAGAGAGCCTATTCCTGTAATGTAGCGATTGACTTAATCCAATTATGTGGCTTTGCTAGGCTTGCTATTTTTGTTTTCCCAAGTTTTCAATCTATTTTTGTCCATCTCTTTATGTCCATTGTGTAGAAAGAGAAGGAAGCTGCTCCTACTTTTAATTCCCAATGTCTCCTTTTGATTGAAAAACGATATATTTTGAGAGTAATGAAACATGATATTAAATTGATTTTTTTTTTTGGTTGGTAAGCAGGCATCATTATACAGTAACTTTGGTAGGAGTAAAAGAATTGAAAAACTATTCTTTCTTCTGTCCACAGCTCACTTCTACGTACATAGCGTTGGAAATCAGAGCTTGGAAATCGGAAATGTAGAAGGTCTTGTATCTTGATAAGCAGAACTACTATACGGACCTGAATACAATACTCTCAGTTTAAAAAAAAAAAAAAGAAAAGAAAATGAAAAACTACTTGGTGTAATTGAAGAGACAGGAAGTAATGTTTTATGTCAGTCGTGTCTACACCTACAGCAGACACATTACACAAGTGGAGATTATAAGCTAAATTTCCAAAGGGGATCATGGAAGGTATGTGCAGAAACACGCTTAACAAGTAACAGGATTTATGCATGTACCTCCCACTCACTGCTTTGAAAATTTGGCCTCATAAGTAGAGAAATGCTAAACTATGTTAAATATGTTTGGATGGTAGGAATATAAATGATCTCTGCAAGGGCCCACATTAGAGTCCAGGCATGATTTATTTTTCTGTTTTACCATCAAAATGCAGAAGATTTTGTACAGTTATGGAAGCTTGTAATGCTTGAACATTTTTCTGTCCCCAATATAATGTGCAGAGAATGTTACTGAATGGATTCTACTCTGAGCTGAAGCTTATCCTTCAGATGGGCCTATCTAGACTCAGCAGTGGCTTCAGCAGGTCATTGCCCACCCTGTAACAGAATTCTGATTTGAACTTAGCTGGCTTTAACTTCCCACCCTTTTTGCAATGTCTTTGTCTGCTGTGCTGAAGTACCTACTATCAAACATTTGTTTCCCATTAGGTCATCACAGAATGTAATGAGCTGGTAGCTTCTGTGTTAGCCCCCAGGTAGTTTGAGTTCCACAATTATTTCCCCGTGAGTCACCAGTTCATTAATAGCTCTCTTCTCTGAACTGTCTGTAACCTACCTGTGCTGTAGATGCTAGTATTGGACACAGTATTTCAGCAGATTCCAATGATGTTGAACACAAAGGAAACAAAATGTACTTATTTCTGCTCTATCTGTATGAGAATTGCATTGTCTATATGTTTTTTTTTAGTAGGTCACTGTCGATGAGTGTTCAGTCTAATTTTCTTAAAGACTTTTCCATAAAACTATCCTACTCTGTTTTTCCTGTAAATAAGGTCTGTCATGTTCTGACTACACAATTTTACTTGCAACCTTGCTGGAAGGAATATTGGGGGGAGGGGTTGTGTCCGTTGTACAAAAAAGGAAGAAAGAGGTGTGCCTTCATGAAATGAATGCGATAGTTTATGATGCCGTTTTGGATTTATGTCAAAGAGTTTTATGTAGATGGCAGTTCTATATATTGTACATGTGCTTTAGCAGACCAGTGTCACTATGTGAAAACACTGATGCTTTCTGTAGTATTCAGACAGTCTATATTGTCTCGCATGCATAGTATTTGACCATCAGCGTCAGTTTGGATTTCTAGTGGTGTTTTGACTTCATCTCACTTTAAGTTGTAGTTTCACTTCCTCACTTGCAGTTGTAGTTTAAGTTGACTTAGTCTAGGCAGAAGTATGTCGGGATTGCTTACGTGGCTGGAAGTTTACGTCTTAGTAGCAAATAACAACTTCTTAAACTTCTCTACTTTAAATGTTTCTATTGCCTAACTAATATACCATTGCTTTAAAAGTTTTATTTCTATCTCTTGGCCATCAGCTTGTTAGGTGACTTGAGAAGTTAGCAGCCCGCTCTGTACAACTATTTTTCTTTCTTGCCTCTGCCTTTCATATCTGTTTAGATGACAAATTCTGTGAGGCAGGACTGTTTCACAACATGTACCTGTAAAGTGCCTAGTGGTACGGGGTATCTTAAAAACTGCTGTAATGTAAATAATAACTTTTAGGATTCCTCTTTATGTCCTGGATATGTTGTATGTTTTCAATCCTGGCATTTGTCTGTAGCCACAGCTCTTCGGACATAGGCTTTGTCTAATCAAACTGTCCTCTTCCAGTTGAGCAGGCCTTCTTAAGCTTACGGGTTAGTGCAACATCCGCTAGTTTGGAGAATCAAAGGACCCCTATGCTTGGGGGCAGTCATGCACACAAATGCATATACAAAGAAACGGAAATATTTCTCTATGTCTAGTCTAATTCGCTTCCTAATTGCTCCAGCAAATTAGATTCTCTAGCTGAATGCACAGTTTAGCAAATTTTACCCTGGTGGAGGTAGCCATCATCATTACTGGATCAGTCCTCTTTTAGAGTTGCTAGGGTATTCATTATCATTCTGCTCTACAGTATCTGAGAGAGGAGCCAGCAAAAGAGTTACATCAATTTGGCTAATAGGAGACATCAAATATGGGTGCTTCAGTTCATGTAATAACAGTAGAGAGTTGTCCATTTTGGTGAAGTTTGACTGCCTTATGATTTACCAGCTTTTTTTCCTCTCTGTTAATCGTGCCAACGTTCCACGTTTCCCCTGATAATTCTTTTAAACTCTGTCTAGTCCACCATTCACTTCCTTCAACGTCCCTTTTTGCTCGTTTCTTTTACCCACTCCTTCAATCCACCTGCCTTACTCCCCCAGTAAAAAAAGCCTTACCAAAAGGGTTGTATGCTTAATGCTATGTTTGTATTAAACCTCTCTCCTCATCCTTTCATTGTTGTGCCTGTTTCAGTTGTAAACTGTTTGATGCAGCAGCTATTTTATTACAAGATTTTGGCACACAACCTGGAAGAACAGGACTTGTACTTGGTAGGTCCCTTGGCACTATCAGTGTACACTGTTTTTAATACAAATAAATCGGAGAGACCCTATGCCTCCTTCATCTATTAAAAGGAGAGAGTAACAGTTGCGTGCTTTTAAGAGCTTTTTAGGTCTACAGATAAAAAGGCTTTAGAAATGCTAAATATTAATTATTAGTAGTCATTAGCATTCCTGTCTCCTCTTATCAGTGCTCTCATTTGCACCACATAACATACTTTAACAGCTCCTTTTCCTTTTTTATTCAGTGGCCCCCCTATCAAAAAATATTTAGGAATGGTCAATGGCTTTTTTGCAGTTGGAATGAGACCTACCCGTGTTTTCAGTTTAGCTCAGACTATTTTTTTTCCACATCACGTGTTTTCTGTGTCTGGGTTCTTGTATGGCTGACATTACAGTATCAGTGCACCTTAAAGTAGGAGTTAATAATAGCTGACTGAGGTTGTGAGAGTCTTTGTCCTGTGTTGCTACCTATTGAACTTGGTTCAGCCCACAAAAGTACGTGAAAAGAAAGACAGAACTCAATGAACTGACTAGTGCTATACTGACAGCACAATACAGTACATCTTTCTGAAAATAAAATTGAAATATAGGCATTAAGTGCTTTTCCCATTATCATACAAAAAGTATGGGATAAAGCTTGGAACTGGACCCTAATTTTTCTGTTGTATGCTGGTGATCTAGTTAAAACGTTATTTTAACAATATTCATAGAATACATGTTTCTCCAAAGAGAATTAAAAAAAAAAAGTGGCCTTTAAAGGCTTTTAAAGGTATATCCTGTTATAAGGATGAAGATGTAGTCTTTCTTCTCTGTGCATGCTATGTATGACGAAAACATATAGAAATTTCTGGATGCAGTTATGGCAGTCTATCTGTTAGATTTTTACCTAGTAAATTTAATTTATAGTGCTTCAACACACATCATAAGTGGCTTCTATTACCTTTTGGTTTAGGTTGGTTTGTATTTTTAATTAATTCGTGTTGCTTTGAAAGTAAATTTTATTGCTTCAGTTCATTGCAAAGACAATATAAACACTAGCTGTGAAAGCATTTTTTCTTAATATACTCCCAATCTGAAAAATTCATCCATAATTTGGCTTGCACAGAAAACAAAGAATTAGAAACAGCATTTTCCAGTTAATTTGTGCTCCCCAAATGCAGCTATTCATGAAAGCTCATCAAACTTCACAAGTATTAACCTAACGAGAGAGCCCTCTTGGTGGTTTTATTCTAAGTGGTGGATACTGGCTCTCAAGGTTTCTTGTGCAATGTCTGTGGCATGCACTCTTCTACCACATGGAGACTCGCAAGAATATTCCCAGATCTTTTGATGTGTCCTGTGACATAGTGTAGGAATTCCTGGTTCATTGGAATTTTCCAATGCATTCTAGAAATTTCTGGATATAGAAGCATTCTAGAGTTTGAGTTATTTGTAGAAATCTGAGGGCTTTCTGGGAATTCCTGGATAGAGAGTCTTTCTAGGCATTTTTCCATGCTTTCTAGGAATTCCTGGAAGTTGGTGCTTGCTACCCTAAGGTGGGATTTTTTCTTTGTGAACTTGGAGAATTTTTAAAGTGCTTTCCAGGAATCTTCATGTTTTCTAGGAATTACTGGATTGAGAAACTTTCTAGGAATTTCCAAGCTGTTACAGCAAGTTTTTATTTTGGAGGCAATTAACAAGAGGAAGTGTATAGAGTCTCCAGTTATCCATGTATGCTGGAACGGGGAATATATCTGTTGACTAAATCTGGTATTAACTCTTTATATATTAATAAACATTTCGGTGTTTGTGTCAAGTATGGAATAAATTCACATAGCTCATTAGTCTGATGAGTGTAATGTTGTTGGGTTGATAATGGCTTGTAACTAACTGATACCTAAACCTTTTCTCAATGATTGTACTGACATTAGTCTGGTGTCGTTTTGATAGCTACTTTGAAAATGTATACACGTATTTATCTACATTTATTTAGAGAAGCAATAGGTCTTTGCATGCTTAAACAGCATAGGTATGAAAGCCTTTAAGTGATATCAGGTAGGTGGCAGGCCTTGGCTACTTGTTTTGAAAATCTCAGCTAATTCAAACTGTTCATTTTGTTTCAAGCCATTTTCTGTTTTTTTCCTTCTTGGCTATTGTATATCAGGAAGAGATTTTTCCATTTCATACTCAAGCAGTATGCTACATGACTTTTTTTTTTTAATTCGTCCTCTGTATGTCACAGTGTCTTGGTAATGCAAACATAGTGTGACTATCTGTTCATCCAAGACTGTTTCCATGTTGTTCTCAAGTACACTGGAAGCCACTGGAGAGGTTAAGCCTTAAATGTGTTGGCTTTGGATGTACAGGTTTAAAGTCCTTAGCTACATGAGTCAGCTTGTAGTTGTAGGCCCAGATGACTTGTTTAGGTAAATGCAGAATAAATATAGAAGAGTGGCTGCAGGCTCTCCCTTCTGTATTTTCACCTTTTGTTATTAAGCTTAAAGTTGTTTCTCAAGGTAAGTTGCTGGTGGTAGTGAACTGAAAAGCCAGGAGTTATACTGCTTCTTACAGTGGCAATGTGACTGTTGAAGGCTGCACATACTTTGGCAACCTAGCTGGGTAGAAACTACTCATCTGAAAGATGAGTGAAAATTTCTACATTGCTTCTTTCATTAAGTGCTTATGCACCTAAGCTTGTTACTAGTGCTAGCTCCTACTGCTGACATCCTATTACTACTTCTGCTCTCCAAGACAGTACTGCCTGGTATGAATGGATGTGTAGTGGTAGCTGCTGTGGTGCAATTCCTCCAAGGGTCATCTTTCAGCAAGGATTTTGGTATAGTGGACTAAGACAGAAATGTGTTATTTGGTGAATAAATAAGAGATAAATGTTTTCAGAGAAGGTTTATGCATTTAAGTTCTGAAGCCACACTGAAAGTTTAGCCCATATTATTTTAAAATGGTGTTTAGGAACTTCAATCACTTAAGCAATTTGAGAATTGTATCTCTTTCTAAGAGAAAACACAGACAGTGGGTTTTATTCCTTGTTCATTTCTGTCAGTCTGGGTGCCTGGCTCTTAGTGTTAAATATCCTATGTGTTATCAAACACCTTGTGTTGCTAAGCAAGAAATGTTAAGCAGGATTTATGTTGCCGACATCTGTCTTAAATTTGTGCTGGAAAACATACCCAGAAAACATTAGACTGCTTGCTTGGTTTTATATGTTCATAATGCAGTGTACCTCCTTTTCCCTGAAACGTGTAAATGTCCTCTTTCTGTTATTTGAGATCAACACAGAAGTTTTTAATCTTTTTCAAAGTGTAAACTATCTTTCAAAGTCTTGAAAGTCCATTTTATAAAATCAGATCAAATAGTTTTGACATTTGCTAGCTAGACATTTAAAGGCATACTACAGATGCAATGCCACCTTTCACTGAGTGATTTGCTGTAGATAAAGGGCTAACCTGCATCTATCATTATAAACACAAGGAGTCCGGTGTTGTGTGAGCAATGTCCTGGAGAGAAACATTCCTTAAATGTTGATCCATTGCTTTGACTTCTGTGCCTTCTTATGCTTTCATGAATGTAGGACTTGACATCAACTGAATTCCTCTGCTTTTTAAAAAATTTTTCAAAACCTAAAATTGCTTATTTTAGTTTTTGACTCTAGCCTAATAATTCCTCAGAATAATCTTCAAAGTACTTATTCAACAAATATGCTGAAGTTAGATTGGGAAATTCAAACCCAGGAATCAAACTGAAAATGAAATTTTCATCTGGCTGTGTACAGAGGCTATTCAAATGGATATATATGCTGGTTGAGAGAGAGAAAATGAATATATGAATTGACATTCATTGCCATGGCAGAGACACACCTACTGGTCATCCCTGCAAGATTTCATTATATTAATTTTTATGCTGAAAATATTTAATTGATTTAAGGCTCGATAATTGTAATCCAAAATTTTTAATCTCATTTACTGAATCAGTGGGTAATTTTATGTTCTCTTTTAAATACCTGTAACAGGATATCTTGTGCACTTATTGCTGGAGAAAATGTTTCAGTAATTGTTTTTTCTTGCACACTAGTGTGTAGGAAACTTGAACTGTTCTGGCACGTCCAATGGAGGTGAACTTGGGTAGTACTTCCCTGGGCTACAACTAAGCATACTGTGTAGTCAGGCCTTTAAAATTCTTAAAGGAGATGTGACCAGCAAGGATGCTATTTTGAAAGAGCTTTGACTGAAATATAATTAATTTGGCTGTAAGGATTATGTGACAGTTTTTTATGATTAGAGAATTTAATTCTAAGTCATAATTTTTGCATACTGTCACAAACCAGAAAGTTAACTGTCACAGGCTTTTGTCTGGTTAAGCACCAGTTGGCAACATCTATGTGTACGGTAGTGCAATATTAGATGTATTGTTTAAGGATACAGACTGTTACTGTCTTATTACCTTATTACCACATGAATTGTATAACTGAATGTTCACACCCAGATTTGCTGTGTACCAAGTCTTTGAATTGCCTGACTAATTAGTATTTTATGGTGTTACTTCCTAAGGATCTATTAGCTTAATTTATCACACTGTGCCCCGAAAGACAGGAACAAACACATGCTGCAGTCACACCACTCGTTGGTTTGGTTGTGGCTCACAGTTAAGTTATTGCAGTGTTAAATCAGAATCTTTGGAACATTCACGGTCTGTGGCCTGAACACTTCAGCACCTTAACTAGCCTGGATCAGGGACACACGAATGTAATTGGAGTTGCTTTTTTATGTAATAGCCTAGATCTGTCTTTTATATACTTCAGCATTCAAAATATTTTGCAAACTGGTTGATTTCTGCATCACGTTCTTAAATGCTAGAGGGAGATAAATATTATTGTCCCAAGTTTACTGACACGAAAAGAACAGCAGCACTGTCTTGCTGAAGGCTGCATCAGAAATTTGTGGTAGAGATGGAACAAAGGGCATGTCTGCTGTACTGATTGCCATGTGCACCCAGATACCTGTGCTTGCTCTAAATTGGGCTGTTCAGGCTCCACAACCTATTGGAATGAGACAGCGTGTTAGATCTGCTCTAGCTGCTCAGTCGTTAATAGCATTGCACTGCTAAATGCAAGTACTGCTAATGGGTGGCTGATGTTCGGTTGCTGCGGGCTGCCTCGCTGCAAATTCATGTTCCGTATAACCTCATATGCTGTGCGGTTCTACAGGAGAGTGCTGCAATAATAGGAGTGATATGATGCTTTTTGTTGCTGGGATCAGTTAGCTAGTGCAGGTGTGACTGACACCGTATTTCCCCAATAATATGGAATGTTCTGTGAAAATTAAGTTGTTGGGTTTTTTTTTAAATTTTTTTATAGTGAACACTAGAAAGAAACATAGCAGTTTGGGAATTACACAGGAAATAAGCTTGTTGTCACACACACAGCCACAGTATAAACCAGGCTTTAATAAAATAACATTGTCCATAAATGAGACAGTGTTCTTGTGGAAAAAGCATAAATGTGAGCATATAATTAAATACAGCATAAAAACTGATATGCACAAAATGACTGAATTGAAATAATGTTGAAATTAACATTGTTTGCATATCTATGTATCTGACTTTTAATTACTATCACGTAGTGCTCTTTGTAGATAATAACTATAATTTAATCAGTAAACAGATCTCACCACAGTATTTATCTAGTCTGTTCTTGGTAGCAAAATTAAAGGAAAGTTCAGAGGAATTGCAAATATTTTCATTTAGTAAATAAAATCTTGCGTGTATATTGTTGCTTTAGTACAGACAGGCAACTCTTTAGCATTAGATTTGCAGGTATATGCGATATAGCTAATGGACCCTTCCATTTGATTGTATAACATACATGGAAATAGCTTTGTGGTTGCAAAAATAACAGGAAACAAGTTACATGGAATAACAGTTTGAGACTTTAAAAGCAAATACAAATGTATAGATGGTGTAGGTTAAGGAATGGAGATTAGATATAGTGCTTTCCACTCAAAATTATGAACTGAAACTAATGTAGACTGGCTGCATTAGTGAGAGCCTAGTTGTGTAGTAAATAATCTTTTTTTTGGACTGAACTTTAGAATATAATTTAGAATGGTTGAGATTGTTAAAGAACTCTAGAATATTTGAAAATACCTTCCATTAAAAAGTAATGTAATGTAGAAGCTACCTGGTGGATTACCCTAGGATTTTTAATTCTCCATGATGTTTATAAGAAGCAACAAGAAGAAAATTTTGAACTGGAAGCATTCCTGTTCAAAACTAATGTGGTAAAGGTTTAGTTTAAACAGCAGTAAAAATGACTATGATATCACTTGAAAAAAAGATTATAATAAGCTTATACAGTTCAGCTAAATGATCATTTTATTACATGTTGTGATCACAGAATCACGGAATGATAGGGGTTGGAAGGGACCTCTGGAGATCTAGTTCAACCCCCCTGCTAAAACAAGTTCACCTAGAGCAGGTCACACAGGACTGCATATAGGTGGGTTTTGAGTATCTGCAGGGAAGGAGACTCCATAGCCTCTCTGGGCAGCCTGTTCCAGTGCTCTGTCACCCTCAGAGTAAAGTTTTTCCTCATGTTCAGGTGGAACTTCCTGTGCTCCAGTTTGTTACCATTGCCCTTGTCCTGTCACAGGGCACCACTGAAAAGGGCCTGGCCCAATCCTCTTGACTCCCACCCTTTAGGTGTTTCTAAGCATTGATAAGGTCCCCTCTCAGTCTTCTCATCTCCAGGCTGAAGAGCCCCAGGTCTCTCAGCCATTCCTCATAGGAGAGATGCTCCAGACCCCTGATCATCTTAGTAGTCCTCTGCTGGACTCTCTCCAGTAACTCCCTGTCCCTCTTGAACTGTGGGGCCCAGAACTGGACACAGCACTCCAGATGTGGCCTCACCAGAGCAGAGTAGAGGGGGAGGAGAACCTCCCTCGACCTGCTGGCCACAGTCTTCTTGATGCACCCCAGGATACCGTTGGCTGCCTTGGCCACAGGGGCACATGGCTGCTTCATGGTTAACTTTCTGTACACCAGAACTCCCAGGTCCTTCTCCACAGAGCTGCTCTCCAGCAGGTTGACTCCCAACCTGTACTGGTGCGTGGGGTTATTCTTGCTCAGCTGCAGGACCCTACACTTGCCCTTATTGAACCTCGTTAGGTTCCTCTCCGCCCAGCTCTCCAGCCTGTCCAGGTCTCACTGAATGGCAGCACAGCCTTCTGGTGTGTCAGCCATTCCTCCCAGTTTAGTATCATCAGCAAACTTGCTGAGGGTGCACTCTATCCCCACCCAGGTCACTGATGAATATATTGGATAAGACTGGACCTAGTACTGACTGCTGGGGAAGACTGCTAGTTACAGGCCTCCAGCTGGACTCAGCACCGCTGATCACAACTCTCTGAGCTCTGTCCTTCAGCCAGTTCTCAATCCACCGCACTGTCTCCTCATCTATCCCACACTTCTTAAGCTTACCTATGAGGGTGTCATGGGAGACAGCCTTGCTGAAGTCGGAGTAGACAGCACCCACTGCTCTCCCCTCACCCACCCAGCCAGTTGTGCCTTCATAGAAGGCTATCAGATTGGTCAAGCATGATTTTCACCTTGGTGAATCCATGCTGATTACTCCTGATAACCTTCTTTTCCTCTACATGCTTAGAGATACCATCCAGAATGAGCTGTTCTATCACCTTTCTAGGGGTGGAAGTGAGCCTGACTGGCCTGTAGTTTCCTGAGTCCTCCTTCTTGCCCTTTTTAAAGACTGGAGTGACATTGGCTTTCCTCCAGTCCTCAGACACCTCTCATGTCCTCCACAGCATTTCAAAGATGATGGAAAGTGGCTTAGCAATAACATAAACTTTGTGATTTTGCCTAAAAGATCCCCCAACTCAATCCTTCTCGACCAAGGGGAAGTCTTCCTTTCTCCAGACTTCTTCCCCTACCCCCAGGGTCTCTGATTCTGGAGGGCCAGCCTTAGTAGTAAAGACTGAGGCAAAGAAAGGATTCAGTAACTCCACCTTCTCCATATCCTCTGTCACCAGGGCACCCACCTCATTCACCAGTGGGCCCATGTTTTCCCTAGTCTTTCTTTTGCTACTGATGTATTTGAAGAAGCCCTTCTTTTTGTCTTTGACATCCCTAGCCAGATTTAATTTCAAGTGGGCCTTTGCCTTCCTTGTTGCATCCCTGCATACTCTGACTACATTCCTGTATTTCTCCCAAGTGGCTAGTTCCTTTTTCCATGTGCTGTGAATTTCCTTCATCCCTTTTGAGTTTTTCCAGAAGTTCCTTGCTTATCCAAGCAGGCCTTCTGTCTTCTCTGCTCAATTTCTTTCTCAGAGTGTTGCCTTGATCTTGAGCCTGGAGGTGGTTCTTGAATAGCAACCAGCTCTTGGGCCCCCCTACCTTCGAAAACCCTAGCCCAGGGAATTCCTCCAAGTAGGTCTTTGAAGAGGCTAAAGTTAGCTTTCCTGAAGTCCAGGGTTGCAATCCTACTTACTGCCCTGCTTCTTCCGTGCAGGATCCTGAGCTCCACCATCTCATGGTCACTACAGCCAAGGCTGCCGTCAACCTTCACGTCTCTGACCAGTCCTTCTTTGTTTGTTAGTACAAGGTCCAGCAGCGCACCTCTCCTCGTTGGTTCTTCCACCAGTTTTGTCAAAAAGTTGTCATCAATGCTCTGCAGGAACCTCTTGGACTGTGGGTTCTTGGCCATGTTGCTTTTCCAGCAAATATCAGGGTAGTTGAAGTCCCCCACAAGAATGAGAGCCTGTGATTGTGAGCCTGCTTTCAGCTGTTTGTAGAAGGCTTCATCTACCTCCTGTTCCTGATCAGGTGGTCTGTAGTAAACACCCACAACAGTGTCACCCATATTAGCCTGCCCCTTAAGTCTTACCCATAAGCTCTCAACTCGTTCTTCATCCCCTCTCTAGGCAGAGCTTGATACATTTCAGGTCATCTCTCACATAAAGAGCAACTCCCCCGCCTCACCTAGTTGGCCTGTCTTTCCTAAAGAGTACATAGCCATCCATGACAACGTTCCAATCATGTGAGCTATCTCACCATGTCTCTGTAACTGCAATGAGATCATGGCCCTGCAACTGCACACAGATCTCTGGCTCTTTTTGTTTGTTCCTCGTGCTGCATGCATTGGTGTACAGGCATTTTGGAGAGGTAATTGAGCACTCAGGTTTCCCTAGAGGGATGTAGGAGCATCCACTATAGCTGTACACACCCGTGAGTTGGTTGGCCTTCTGGTTCTCATCTGGGGAGGTAGCTAAGGAACACTTGTTGCTGCTTTGCTTGACCTGGTTTATTCCACAGTTGAATACAGTGACATGAGCATTGCCACTTTGGACCCCATCCCCGAGTCCTTCAGTTTAAAGCCTGCCTCACCAAGTTAGCCAGCCTGTTGCCAAAGATACCCCTGCCTCCTCCAGACAGGTGGATTCCATCCCTTCCTAATTCTACCCAGGTTGTGACTTGTAGCATCATTCATGCCGACATGAAAGAGTCACAGTGTATAGTAGCCCGTGCTCTTAACAAGCTCTGTAGTGCCCTCTCGCCTACGTCTTGGATCTTAGCTCCTGGAAGGCAGCATACCTCCCGTGACTCTCTGCCAGGCTGGCAGATGGGCCCCTCAGTGCCTTTTAACAGTCACCCACTATGAGCACTCGTTTCTTCTTCTGATGCCCACCTTCTGCTGCTGGTATACATTCTTCATGCAGACTTTGCTTGTGGGTGTCTATATCTGCTAAAGCTTCATTTCCGTCTTTTGTTGTGATGCTGGAGGGTGGAGATTGAAGTGGAGTCCTGCTTTTGTGGGTCACCAGGGTCCAAGATGCCTCATTCTCAGTAGTGTCTGCTACAAGAGCATGGTTTTGAAACCACCTGTCTATCTCTGTCTCGGCTCCTCTAATACCATGTAGCCTTTTGGCTGTTTCCTGCAGCTCTGCCACCTGATGTAAAAGATCCTCAAGCTGTGCACACCTTATGCATGTACTTCCCTTTTCACCAGGTAAAAGGTCTGGGCAGTCGCTGCAACCTGCCACCTGAACTGAAATCTCCTTCCTTATCAGTTCTGTCTGGGTGGATACATTGGACATCTCCAGGGTTTTCCCTGCAGGAGCACTGGTTTTAGCTCTGAGGTGAGTGCCCAGCATTTTGGCAGAGACCTGAAGCATTCCCTGGGCTACTGACCTACAAGCTGATTGGAGGGCCCTCCCTGCATGCTTTGCCTGCGCCAACTGCTGTGCAAACTGCTGTGCCATGCAGAAAAACCAAATCTAAGGAAAAAAGAAATCTGAGGAAAAAAGAATGGCCATTCTTTCTCCTAGTGCAGAAGAAACAGATACTGGTACAGAAATGACCATCTGTGTGGTCTGAGTGACAGATAATATATTGAAATACAAAACCAAGCAAGGGAAGATGTCCAAACAGTGAGGTCTATTAAGACTGTTGGATTACTAAAGCACTAATATTTGATCTATTTAAGAGTCTCAATGCCAGGCTTTGGGAAACACATCTACAATATACCTGACAAGTCCAATTCCTACCAACAATTTATATGAAAAGTAGTAAATGATATAGAATGAATTTCTGCCAGTGTCGTGATATGGCTAGAGCTAACTTGACAACTTTCAGATAGACTATGGTTTGCAGGATACCAACTAATTGTTTTGTGCTAAATATTGCTGAGCGTACCACATGCCTGTATGTGTGTGTCCATGTGTGAGTGAGGGTGGCTATGCAGCAAATGAAGCACTCATGTGCTGTTAGCAGCCCGGGAAAGAAGAAAGCTGCTGAAGTGGTTTTTTGTTCTCTCCTGACTCCGCTGCTTTTATTGGCCTAGATGAATGTTACAAAGAGGAAACCAGATGCGAGACAGGGATGACTTGAAAGGACAGGTAATTAATATCATCTGCCTTAACTTTCTTATCTTGATGGGCTGATGTTTACAATGCTGACCCTGGGGTGGAAGGAAGCATGACCTCCTCAATATGAAATGAGAAAAGTCCAAAGGCTTTTGAGCTTCAGAGAGAGCTCTGCTTCTTCTGTGAAGTGCAAACAGTTTGATTTTGTGTGTGTATGCATGTGAATGCTGTCTTGCAACAGATTGTTTTAACAGCAAGGTCTTTTAACTTTCTTTTTACTAAGAAAAAGCTTTAATGGTATTTTCATTTGGTATGTTACTTTCTCTTCTTAGTTTTCTTTTGCTTTTAATTTATTTTGTAATAAATTCATGTCAAGAGACCAGGAGTTGGAGGGGGAGGGGAGGAGAGGCCTGCAGAAAAGCAGCAGTATTTCCAATAGTTGATCTCTCTCTCTCTCTCTCTCTCTCTCTCTCTCTCTCTCAAAAATCGCCTTTTGCACTTAATTATTTCTGACATTTTGTCCATCATATTGTAATGAGCTTCTTCAGAGGAAATAAAAACAGCTTGTCTCTTTGAAAGCTGAGATGCAACTATCTTTTTTGTGTTTGTTATCAAAACACAAGCTGCTTTTCCTTCCTCAAAGGACACCTCACCGTACAATGGAAGAAACATCAAGAATTAAATTAGACAGCATCAAGTTCACATGAAAGCAACACATTTCTTTAAACAGGTTTGTTTTTTTTTTTTTTTGTGGGAGAGAAAAGATGTAAGGGTTTAGTAATCTAACTCTTTTCCAGTGTGTGCTACTTTCTCTGCATAGATGTGATAGTAAGGAACCAAATGGCAGGTTTCATGATAACAGTCTAATTGTGAACAAGGGGCTTGAATTAACTTAAGTCATTTGGGAGGTCTTTGATAATTCCATATATTAGCAGGGCCTGGTACATTTTCTGGTTCCCTGCACATTTCAGAATGTGTATCTCACTTTGATCATTTTACTATGTTAAGCATAAATCACAGACTAATTTACTGTTTGCTTTGAGTGGTTCTTTATATAAATCTTTGACAGTTTTACAGAATCAGCAATAGAGTTTGTTTTCTAATAGTATGTACTGGAAAACAATACCATTTCCAGTTGCAGCAATTAAAGTAGAACCACTAAAAGTGTGAGGTGGATCCCACTGATTGACAAGGCGTTTAGAAGATTTCAGAATATCAACTCATTGGCCATGGGCCATAGCTATTGTTTTTTATGAGTGTGTGTGTACCCAGACGCGATGATTGGGAATATCTTTATAAATAGGTTGTAGGAGTCATTTTTGTTTTATAAGCAACATGTTTGTGGGTGGTCTCCAAAGTTTTCTAAGCCATAGATTTTAAAAAAGCACCACCATATTTCTTTATATGTTTTGTTTTCATTTTCTTCTCAGCCTAGATTCTGATATATTTGGATGTACAAGAGTTTTAGTTACAGACTTACATGTTGTTGTTCTAGTTTTTCGCTTAAATGAGTATACTACATACACTTTTGAGGGTGGAACGGTGTAAAATAAACTTGTGTAGTGAACCTCTGTTTATACCACAGCAGAACTGAAGTCCTGCATTGTTTTAATGCAGTTAGCCAGTTCAACACTTGTCAAGTACTATTCCATTTAGAGTGCCTTTGCTCTTTGTCATCGTTTATGTACAGGTCTTTTCATTAAACAATGAATGAATTGCTCACAATGAATGAACTGCTCAAACTAAGAAGTAAAAAAACAAGCAAACAAAAAAAACCCGCAAAAAAACCCCAAACTTTTGTTTATTGATATGTTAGCAAAAGGACCTAGTTAGTAGTAGTACTATTGCATACATAATTTGTTTGCGAAGACAAAATATGGATTCTAACCTTACTTACTTGCTTTACTTATTATTGTCTTGATCCTGTATAATAATTACCTTTTTTGCAATAGGTAGTTTTGTAATAATTCCACTTAAGGTTTCAGCATAAGGATGGTATAATAACTAATTAACTGTGTCCTAATTAGTGTGACAGTTTATTATTGAATTGGAATTGGTATGAAATAACAAGGTACTGCACTGGATTCCTAGTTGAGGTGATTATGATACAGGTTCACTTATCAATCAGGACGCAGTTTTCTTCATTTGGAGAGTCAATGAACAGACACTTCAAAGAAACCTAAAGAACTTAAGTGCTTAAATCCCAGTAAAATTGAGAACTGCCTTAGGCAGTCTTCAACTCCTTTAGATTATTTTGAACAACCCAGCCACTAGTTTCAGCCGTGAGAGTGAATCCTCACAGCAGTGGTAGGCAGGCCACTCCTGCATCCATCTGGCATGGAACAAGTTGAGGACAGAAAAATGAAGAGCTGTTGAAGCTGCTTAGTTATGGAGAAACTTCTTTTTATTTCTGAAAGTCAATGAAATGAATATGTTAAGTCTGAGCTTGATGCTGCATATTTAATACTGTATTAAATCATCTTTGTCTGAATAGTTACCTGAGCTTTGGGATTACTTATTTGACTTTTATAGAAGACATGGAAGAGGACAATGAGTAGGCAAAACCTCTATTTATAAAGGGAATAAGGACCATATTTTCAAAGATGTTGAGGTATTTAAAGATATAAATAGAAGACTAGTGAGCAGACCAGGTAGCCAAGATGGTTAGCTATCCAATTCATATGGAATTCTGTTGAAATTAATGTAGCTTGGAAAGAGTTGGATGGGGTACTGATGAAAATCTGATGGAAACCTGCTTAGAAGCTTAGTATGCTTTGAAAAGGGATACTGGTGTGGACAATTGACTTACCCTATTTGGTAAGACATATGTGAAAGCTGTTGCCAAACATACACTTTGAATGCATGATTTGCTTTTATTAGAAGATATAGTTGTTTACAGATTTTATTTTACTTTCAGGCTGGCTAGAGATTGTGGAAAAATTAGGAGAAAAATTCATAATGAACAAAACACTGCTAGTTGCCCATAAGAAATGTTTCACTTTCAACATCTCTGACCACACTACTACTACTACTGAGTAACATTTTGTTTTCAATAAACACTTTAAAAAGTGGACTTACATGCTCCTTTTTCAAAAGTGACCCTTGGGATAATTTTCAACCAAACTGATGCAAATTTGAAAATACTTAACTGTCACTAAATGGGTATTTTTCACGACAAGAATATACAATGGTAGTAAAAATTCCCCTTTTATTTCTTATGTGCAGGTTTGTCCTTTGTAGATGTAGCTTGTTAAGCAGTTGCATACACCTGTCAATTCATGCATATTGATTAACTTTGCTCTTTGTAAATCATAAAATCATAGATATGGATGTTTCCTTGTTCAGTTCTTTAAAACTTTTATCATTGGGATGATTTTTTTTTTCTCAGGTGTAAATACTAATATTTTAATGTATTTCTTTGTGATAGAAAAATTGGCTTTTATGATGATGATATTGGTTAAGAACTTCTAGTTTAGATTTGCTTCTTTCAGTATCATGGGTTTGCCTAGTAGAAACACTATCAAAATTATCAAATACTGTATAAAGAAGAGGATAGGAGAATATAAGTTAAAAAAATTGAACAGTGCTCCATGTTTCTTAATACAGCTTGTTAGAATGTGATCTATGAATGCTATTAGCCATGTATCCTTTTAAACTTTCTCTTGTTAATAGCTAACCACTGCATAGATAGTTTGGGGCTAGAAAGCTGTACGGAGTGCAGAAATAATTCTCGCATTCAAGATAGTATTGTTGTTTTTCGGGGGGTTGTTTTGTTGGTTGGTTTTTGTTTTTGTGAGAACATTCAAAGAATATGTGTGGTGAAGGTATGCATCTTGAAATTAAACATTCTGTATCAAAATGTTTTTCTGGAGGATAAAATCAATCAGTATTACATAAACTTGTTCATGAGAATCTGTTTCCAGCAAAAATAACTTTTGACAATCTTCAGCTTTTTTCTTTCCTGAAGGGGAACCTAAACTAAGTGTATTGATACCTTAAACTGAGCTTCTGATTCTTCTTTTTGGAAATCACTAAGGTCTTACACAGTATTTGAGATCTTATCTCTGTTATTTTAGCATAGATCAACTTTACGAATGAGAATGGTTTTGAGACCCGATGGACTGAAGTAAAAATCAATGTTTAATTTTGGTATTATTCTGTGCTGTTTTACTTAGCTGTAAGGCTGTTTCCCATCGATTAGGCAATATTACAGTCTTTGTTCTGGATACACACACAGAAAATGTCTACTTGAATCTTCACTGAACATTGCACTTTTTAACATAGATTGTCTCCGGAGTCCCAGAATTGCCTGGAAAAAGCAACTTTCTTGGCCAACTGTTAAGCAAAAGCATCCTTGTTTTCTGTAAAAGCACCCCTGAGATCTGTAATATGCTAACAGTAATGAAGGAGCTTTCTTTTTGCTAGTAATAATGTTATCAGCATCTTAATTGCATGAGCTAGGTTTTAAAAAATGTAAGTAAATAGCACAAATAATGAATATTTTGAGACTTTGCTAACCTAGATCTATAGCTGAACTTCAGAAGCAGAGAAAATCCTGTAAATGGCAGCAGTTAGATTCTTTCCTAATTGGTCATATTAAAATATGCGTGCTATCTAAAGTGAATGCTTAATAGGTGGTATGTTTTCACTGGAACTCTCAGGTGCATAGTTCTAGTCTAAGGCAAGTCTAATGCTTGGGAAAAAAAATAGTTTGTGAACCACAGTTTGTGCGTATCAGCACTGAATCATGGTATGGAGCTTGAAAAGTCTCACTGTTAGAACCCTGTAATATTTCTTTCTTGACTAAGAATTATTCCCCGTTTTGTCTTGCACTCCATATGGCTCTTATCTCTGTGAAGAGATTTTTCTCAAGTCCTAAATACTTGGTTTAGAGATGCTCTTCAGTTCAGGAATTCATTTTTGCATTTATTTGTTTTTCATATCCTTTTGCCTGTCTGCCTTCTTAGTGGTTAACAGACTGTAAAGCTGGCCTAAAAGTAAAGAACTGTCCCTTCAGTCATGAGTGTTCTCAGTTGTTCTTCAGTTTGTTTCACTGCTTCAGACATAGAGTGACTTCAGTTGATCATCCGTAGGTTTGTTAATTCAACTAAGTATAACACTCCTCTGCCCTCCCTCCGCTAGTTGTTAAAGGTAATGAATCATCATAAAATTCTGAAACTTAATGACAGAGGAGGACTGAGGTAACTGTAGCTATTAAAGCTCCTTTGGTGGTGAAACACAAAGTATTTACTGCTGAAGTGATTTAGTGATGAGCCGTTACTTGGGGTCTTCTCTGCTTGTTACCTTGTAGCTGTGTTCTATCTAGTGGTTCTCTTTCTTATGTATATTGGTGCCAC
Source organism: Leptosomus discolor (assembly GCF_034619465.1). Lineage (NCBI taxonomy): Eukaryota > Metazoa > Chordata > Aves > Leptosomiformes > Leptosomidae > Leptosomus > Leptosomus discolor. The sequence goes on along the minus strand of NC_141398.1, from coordinate 45,814,504 downwards.
CTCTGTTAAATTTCAGGTTGTTGATTTAGACTTTCACTTTATCAATTTAGATTCTTTCCAAAGTGCTTGATAAACTGGCTTCTGTAACTTTTGTTTGTGTGCCTTACCCCCCCTCCCCAACTTGCAAGTGGGTTGAAAATAATCAGTAGAACTTAGAAGCTGCACATGGTGGTAACCTTTGGATTGATAAGGTATTGATGATAATTAGCTTTTGGTCATGGTGTTCCTACAGCAGCTCTGGTTTGCAGCTCCGTTCCTTTCATCTAGTGTTTGTTGCTTCAGCAGTGGGGCTGTAGCCCTCAGGAAGTTTAGTCCTTGCTGTGGATAAAGATCCTGAATCCTTTTGTTTGTCTGACATTTATTCTTTGAACATTGCTGCATTAATAGATTTTTCTGGCAACATTGCTGCCAACATCTTAGTTGTCACAGAAGGAACTCTTCTGTTAGTGCTAGCATCTTCTACAACCCCACCTGTATGGTCCTGATAAATTTTCTTATCCTTAACAGGACATGGCAGTTGCAGTATTGGAGTGTCCTGGTACCTATACAATTTATCACCTTGATATTGTTCTTTGGAGGTCAAAAGCATCATTTTGACTCCTTTGTCAATGGGTAATTCAGGTGAATAATTAATTCAGAAAATAGTGCACATTGAAAGAAAAGGCTGCATTTGTCCAAAGAGAGTGAAAGAAAGTCCAGACTGCTGTGCTACTGAGGCAGAGTACTTCTCCAGTCTGCAGTGAGGGAACTGAACATCTTGAGCAAAAGTGGATTAAATCAGTGAGTGAAGAGCTGGTGGGGACCTGGCAAAGACTGAATTCCACAGAGGAAGAGAACAAGCAGGCTCCACCTCCACAAGTGTCCACTTTGCCATGGAATTTTATGGGGACCATTCGAATAACTTAATTCTCAAGATCCCCTTAGTCTTACAATCCTTTTACACTACATTCGAGTAACAAGCAGTAAAGTGGTCTTGCCCAATTTTTCCTTCCTCTTTGTTATTGTTTCCTGCCTTACTTTCTATGTGAGTGAAACTATTCTCAAGGGAATGATATTCAGTCTTTCCTGAAAGTGTTCACAGAAGAGTGTTTAAAAGAATCTGTAGTCGAGTAACAGTTTTTTCGTAATTAAAATTTTTCAGATTGAAATTCTTGAATGAGAAGATTTTACTGCATATGAAGAATTTAAAAATAAAACCAGGCTTTCTCTTTTACTTACTCTCACATTTGCAGACTCTCCCTTTCTTTGCTGATGACTTTTAGTGATAGTATTTATTAGTGATACAGTGGAGTTCTGTAACATATTTTGAGCACAAAAGCCTGTGTTCAGCAAATTGCTTCAACTAATACCATATCTAGTTACCTGAACATTGGAGGTATATTTTGTTGCATTGCCAAAGAAAGCAACTAATAATACTTCTAAGAACTTTAACTGTAGGATATAAAATGTGTGGTGTGTGTCTGTTCTTGGCAATAACTTTAGAGTGAAAACCAGATATTAAGAAAATAGATATAATTTATTCTATATATGTGCCTGTTTTTTCACCACAGTTTTGCAGTTCTTTTGTTGCAGTAAAATTTTGTAAGTTCCGTTATGAACCAATCCATTGCAAATAATTCAATGAGTACCAAATAGTTGAAATTTCCTAAAATGTTTTTTAGATTGTTACATATTCATACTGCATGATTCAGTGCACAGAACTGTCATGTTTGGAGTAACAACCAAATAAGTTAGCACTACTGTAGAAAATGTTTATGTAGTGTAACTGTACAAAAGTGTGTATATTGGATGAACTTTATATATAGCACAACGTGGCTTGATCTAGTATTTAAAATTAGTGTTGTTTACACATGATCAAAAGGTTTCCCTTGTGAATAGGGAGGTGTTTCTACTTCAGTCACACCTTTTAGCTGTCCATGGATTCATCATATAGCTCCTTTGAATCGGCTTCCTGGTTTGTAAGACAGCAGTGATAATATCTACAACATGGCGACACATTTACCCCACAGTTGAGGTCTCAGCTTTATGGGAGGTTGAGATTTAAATGGCAAAGGGAAATACATTTAGCAAAGAACCCAACTCAATATAAAATGGAGAGTCCATCAGCAAGGGGATATTGAGATCTCTTTGCAGAAACCATAATCGGACCTTTTGGATTCTAAGGAAAACTAGTACCAGCAGTTCTTAATGTACCAACAGAATTATACTGTAATTATGAAACAGTAAAACTTGCCACTTCCTAAGTGAACATATTTTCAGTTTAAGACCCTACACCACAAGTAATAATAGGACTTTACACCACATGGGACCCCTGTGCTTGTTTGCAGCAATAAAACCTCCCAAAGCTTTCTACCTGAGACTTCTCAATAAATAACAGTCTTACAACATATTTAAAGACAAGGTGAAGCAGCAGGCACTATGATGGAGACGGAGCAGAGCACTGATACTCCCTGGCAAGGGCAGGAATGTTCTGTATTAGGTACTCCTGACCTCTACTCAGGAAGGTGAAATGATAGCAATGGCATGCGCTAGAAGAATTAGAGGCAATACCAGTAAGCCAGAGCAGTACAAGGATCGCATCCTGAGTTATCCTCTAATGCTATATGCAAATTCACCAAGAGACGAGAAAAAGCCATTTTACTGATCAGATTTTTTTCTCTAAACCAAACCAGCACCAAGCAACAGTGGTGCCACACACCAAAGAGTGTGCAGAATATAGAGATGGATCATCCAAAAGTTTTTGAACAGCATCAGGTCTACCTTTCTGTATGTGATGGGTTTTTGTGTACCCAAAGTACACTAGGAGTTCCAATCAAAGTTTAAATTATTCAATAGGATTGATATTTTTGAAGGAGATTACTAAAAACCTGAGACTGGGTTTTGGTTTTGTTGCTTTTGTATTTAGATCAATATGAACTTTGACAGCTCATAGCACAAGCTGTCAGGTACTTATCTGTCTTAGCCGTTTAAGTATGCTTCACATAAAGCAAATACACTATATATCTTAGTTTGAGTTAGGTGCCTAATAAAATGGCAGATTACCATTTGTTTTTGTTAGTGGGTCAACAAAAAACTTCTGAGGTGAAATGTTTCTGTCCCTAGGACTTCCCTCTCATCCTGTATCACTTTAGTAACATATATTACCTCTCCCCATTAACTTTGTTTCTTATAAAGTACTTGTTTTTTAAGAAGAATTAAATAATGATAAGTTGAATTAAAGAACTTGAAAAAGTTCCTGTGGTGGTAAATAGAAACTTCTTGGGTTTAGATACACCAAGAGGTGCTACAGAATCTGACTATACCTTTACTTTCTGCATTTCTTTTAAACCATTCAGGAAGTGAAATCTAGACCTCTTTTGGTCTTTGATATGTTTAGGTGTTACTAAATAAAGTTGCTAAAATAAAATTACTTCTATTTTCTGTCTTAGATCGCAAATACCAAGGTTTTATAGAGTAATTTTTGCGACCAGTTATGCTGAAGATATTTTTGCAATACATTTGGTATGTCGTCTTGAGCCAAACAAATTTGCAAGTGTTAACATTTACCTTCATAGTACAATACACTAACATAGTGTTTTATCCCCCCCAGTGTCTATTTAATTTATTTAGTGAAATTGTGCATAGATCTATGCTGTGGCCAGAGAATATTGTATTGCTTCGCTGATGTTTGTAATATTTCCAACAAAAACAAATGATATTGTGTCATTTGAATGAAATGACACAAACTGTAGCAAATTCATATTGTTTATTTGTTCACTGTAATGTTAGACCTAAACGGATAAGGAGTATACAATTTCTGAAAAACTGTACGGTTTAGGTTGTAACCTTTTATCCTCTTACTTAAGATACTTCTGTAGCTAGGAAAAACATTCTTGGCCTTCTGGTGCTCAAACTTACTATTATATATTGCCTCTTTCTGTGCATTGCTAAGCTTTCTCCTTTTGTTTTCATCCTCCTTTTCTCCTTTTCTTTTTCTTCTCCTTTCCCTCTCCTTTTCTCCTGAGATCCTGAGCAGCCAGCAAACATGCAGTGCCAAACTGTGTTGCATAAACAATAAGTCTAATATGTGCCGATCAAAATCCATCACAGGAAAAAGTAAATCTGATATAGATGTCATCAGATCCACAGATTTTGGATCTGCTAGCTCTGGTAGATTTGTATTGTAGAAGTTTTTAATTTTTCCCTTGATTTTGCAACTGTTGGACTAAGCTGCAGAGAAAAATGAGGGGGTGCCTAATTTGCATATATACAAAAGACCTAGAAAGGTTTTCATTCCACTCTCAGTGTCTGAGATCTTACCAGTTGTACCTGTCAACTCAATAATGTTACACCATTCTGATTTCACTTGTTGGTCTCCAGCCCAGTTAGAACCTGGTGGCTGTTTGCTCCTCAGTCACTGATTTAGATGTTAAACCTCAATCTCAGTCAGCAACTAACTCAAGCTATGATGAAAGCCTCTCCATTAGTTATGAAAAGCTAACCAAAGAAGGTTCAGTCACAGAATTACTGCTTTATCTGTTCTTGATACTTTACTTGTTTCCCACCATGAATAGAGCTTCACCTGCCTCCTTTCCCTTACATGTTAGTAAATGACTTCAATAAATCTCTCTTTAAATTTATTCTGGCATAAGTTTCTTAATCTTATAAAATCGCTTAGAGATTCTTCCTGTGCTAGTTTTTAAATGGTTCTGGCTTGGTTACAATGTCTATGAACAAAAGTATTATACAGTAGCAACACTGGAAAATGGTAACTGATGCTGAAGTCTTGAAGGATAAGACAAACATTGGTATTCCATATTTTATATCTGTTTGGATATAAAATATCCAAATTTTGTTACTATTATTGACAATCCTCAATTTGCAACTGGAAAGTCCCACGAGTTATTACAGTAACACGTCAGGGGAATAGTTTGTGCAGTTTGCATTCAAATGTCCTATAGATGACAGTTTATAGTAACAGAGCTATAACTTTGTGCTAAGGTTGCAGTCAAAACACACATTTCCAATGTGAGTAACCACCACACCACAGAAAAAGTAGTAAGGCAAGTTACTTAATTCATCTTTATAGGTGATACTTTGTAACTGAAAATTGTGTGGCCTATTTGACATGGAAAAGCAGTTCTACATGTGGATGGGATGATATTTTCTGTAATGAAATGACATGTGTTTTCTGGAAATTCATAGCTAGATGAGTTCACCTCAGATTTCGAAAGCAAGTGTAATTTAATTTTGATTCACAATGAATATGTATGGTTCTTTAAAAGGTGAAACTGTTTCTCAGTTATATGAATGTTGGCACAGAAAAGCCATCTCCAGTCCAGTGCAAAATAACAGAGCTGTTGGTGAACAAATAAAAGAAGAATGTTATCTTTGCTATCGTAAGGTCACTTTTTGGTTCATGGCAATTGTAATTTGAAATGCTGAAAAGAAAATGGGCAGCATCTTGCCCTGTCATCTATAGTGACCTATAGACAGCTGCCTTACATCAGTGCTGTGTGGAGGAAAGTGTGCCTGAACCACTGAGACATGAGATGTTTCCATCTCTGCATCCCGGCGTTGTACAGCGCCACAAGGTGGAGATAAGATATGACATGATTTTCAGGCTGATGGCAAGATCAGACGATGAAGCATCAGAAGTATGTTATACATGTAGTATATAGGATGCCGCACGTAGAATCATGAAGTGAATTAAATTATATCAGTACGGTACCTCGTGTTTGCACCTTGGATTCCACTATTAGGGCATGTGCAGTATGCAAAAAAAATCTGATTTGCAATGTTTAATCTTCTTTTACTTGTTATTTAATTTTGCACACAAATGTACAATGCAATACAACGAATATTAAATGTATATACTAAAACACATGAATTCAAAACCACGTTTATTTTATCAATTGCTTAAGCTCATTTGATCATAAGGGACAGGGAGACCAAACAGCTATAAAAGAGCTCCATTTTCTATCAACTGAACCAAATCCTCCTTTGATCTGTTAATCCCAAGTTTATAAGGTTAGGAGATAAGCAAGCGTAACTAAATTCCTTTTTCTTTTTGTCCACCTAATAGTCTATGAAGCAAAGCAAACACAATAAGCTTCTTTGCTGCTTTTCAGTCCCTTCTTGCTGAATAATTCAAAAAGTGCATTACAGGTTTTATGAGTACAACTGTACACACAAGCAATGTTCCATGATTTTTTTGCATGCCTCAAATTTGCATATATTATATTTTTATTTTGCATTTCTGACACAGAAGCTGACTGCCTACTCGTTCTTGGCTTTTTATTAGGTCTTTGATGCTTGCTGGAGGAGAAGGCCTCTTTTGTCTCTGATAGCCTTAAGGCAGATCTAGGTTAGCAAGAAAGCCAGAGGTTTCAGGCTTGTTAAATGTCCCAGTAATGGCTGTCTTTACGCATTGAAATACCAGCCTTCTTCTTTATAGGAAAATGAATCACATTACCACCAAGGGAAGGAAAGCCTTTGTTGGAGGAGACTGCTAGTCTGCTACTTAAGAAGGGGATTTAATTTTCCCCTCCAGGCTTTTTGGCCAGCCCACTACAGTTGCCCTTGTGGAACTCTGATACCGTAGCATGCGAAGGATAGCAGGCAAAGAAGAGCAATTAGCCATTAATCATACTCATTTTGCGTTGCATGGACAGATCATTTAAATACTGTATGCATGCAGTACATGAGTAAGAATAGCCTCTGTGGACAAAGCACAAACGTGTAGAATTTCATTCTTGCATTTTGGATAAGCGTTTCTTGTTTAATTCTTATTCAATGTCACTGAGCTGGTGTTACGCATACTGCTTTTTATTAAACCCTTCTTATAAGTTTTAGTGCACAGAGAATTAAATTGAGGATTTATATTGCCCACCAAGTGCCCATTTTTAATTTCTCATAAAAGTGGGTGGATTACTTTAAATAAAAACGTAAGAACTGCAATATTAATTCTGCAAACAGAAAAACTTGATTGAAACAATTCATTATAGTGTTGGTTTATAGTTATGATTTTTATCTGTTCCATAACATAAAGAATGGTTTATTAAATTATGTTGTTGCATATATAATTAAATGTTTATCTAGATAAATATATACGTAGACTTTGTATTTAATTACATTGGTATATGGGGAATTAAATTTTTTACTAAATGCAGGTGTGTATATATGTTATTCTGTGAAATACTATTTTGGTAGAAAGCAGAACTGAAGTGGGTTTTTTATTCATTAAAAAACCAACATTAGTATGTGTGCTGGGGACGCATTTAAAAAAGTAAGTTTGTCAAGACCTTTTTCATTCAAGACCAATTTATTCAAAAAAGAAAATACTATAAGTAGGCTGTGAATTGACCTGATTACTTCTAGTTCCCAGGTCCTTTAAGATCCTTGGACTAGTAGATCTTATACTTCCATTCAAAACCAGCATTCTTATGTTAAAAGAGGAAAGTAAGTTAGTTATTCTGCTTTTTCAGTCATATACCTTTGGATGAACTTGATATCGAAACAGTGTAGTTCCTTTATCTGAAAAGAAAAGGAATAAAGCCCTTGTTATTTAATCCAGCAAAATAGGTTCATTTGAATGCTGACCCAAGTCCTTCAATCCAAAAAATATTGTTTGCCTTCTAAGCTTCAGAAACTGCCTTTTACTTTTTGGACTTGATTTATGACTTTTCCTATACTTCACCCTATAGAGCTGAAAGAAATGCTTATGAGAAACAAAAAGTGTCAGTGCTTACATGTCCTATATCCTTATCAATCTGCATGCTTCTGCTTTCCAGAAAGTGCCCAGACCCTCTCTGGTCTTTGGTTACTGAGAAGAATGTGCTGTTCTGGTGTTTGAACCTATATCTGGAAAGATGCCCCTGTGTGACTTTCATGTATGCATTTTCTTGGTGAGGAAAGCAAGACTTCACAATATTATTTTTAATTACTAATCACATTATTTGCTAATCCATGTAAGAGGCAGGCTATATCTGTCTTAATTATGATAGAATTGAAAGTCATAAGATTAAGAGTTTAGAGATCCAGAGAATTGGTTCCTAGCTGTCCTACAGTGCTCTTGGGTGATCTTTGGCAAGTCACTTGCATTAGCGTATTGGTTCCCTAACTTTAAAAAAAAAGCTCAATGACTTCTTAATCTCCATGGAATGATATTTTCTGGATATGTTATGGAAGAAGTAGATTTAAGGAGAAGTTTAAGTGAATTTAAGGGAGCAACCTTGTTTTCCACCTGAAAAGTTTCATACCCTTAAACCATACTCTCCAAACAGAGTGGGTAAAAATTTGGTAGAAAAGAAAGCAGAAGTTTGGTCCATCATGATTCCAAAAACTGAGATTTTAAGGAAAATATCTAGTCATTAAACTCTCAAAGACATGCTCAGCATTATTTTTATTATTTGTATTCAGATTTCTTGTCCAAGAAAGCAAAATGAGGCAAGTTGTCTCCTTTTAATACTTCAGTAAGTGAGCCATTTCAAAGTGAATGCTAGTTCATTTCTATGTCATGTAGTAATTCAGCATTATCTCATCTGTCCTGAATGAACAGAATTCAACGTGTGTCTCCTGAGGTTTGGCACAACACTATGTGCATTTTGCATTCACACATATGGCTGCACTTCCTGTGGCAGTGCTGAGCGCCAAACTACATCTGGACCGAAACAGGCTTGAGTGTGTCCTTGTGACAGGACAAGGACATGACAAGTGTCTCTCTTCTCAGCTGTTTCTCAGTTGTGTGTGTCTGGTTTGTAAGTACCCGCATCTTTTTGTAACAAGGGGAACTTGCTTTTGATTGAACCTGCCATTTTAGCATCTTAGCGCTAGTGGGAACGCTATTGCCAGAAATAGCAAACCAACAGGTTACTTACAATGTCAGAGAAAAGGAAATGCCATGTTGGCAGAACTGCCATTCAGTTAAGTGATTGTAGCATACTGTATCATATGCATAACCCCTTTTGCAAATGTATGGCTAACACAAATGGATTTTTTTTAATAGTTCTTATCTGTCTTACAAAAGATTAAAATAAAAGTAAAATCTTAAAATAAGTTTGTAGATCATCTGTATGTGAGTTTTATGATCCTTGACAAGTACAGAACTTAGCGCTTATTTGAGGAATGTTGCTGCTTTGGTGGCACAGGATTTTAGTTAATGGATGTGAATTTGAACACCTAATAGATCACAATACAATAATCTTAATTTTTGTTAAGGCTATTTGGCCTGTATTATTGAGGTTTTTTAAAAAAATGTGAACTTTGTTCTATGTAGCTTTAAATGTTTCCTGATGGAACAGAAACATCTGGTATCCAGTTCTCTCTTGTGCAATGGCCCATTCTGTGTGGGGGGGTATTTTCTTTAAATATTTCATGCCATTATTAATTTTAATTTTCTTTCATTTCCAACTTAGGAAACACTTTTTATTTTTTAAAAAAATTTATTTTATTTTTACTTAGTCTTATTCACCACATAATTATATTTTTCTACTTGTCTTAAAATTATTCAAAATGAACAAGTATCCTTCTTTCTTTGCTTAGCTGTTTTTGAAAACTTCTAGGAATTCTACAGAAGGAGAGATTACATGAGTTTCCCTCTATATACTGTTGGTGCATATTATAAACAAAGTCAGTAAAGGCTTTAAGTATTATATTCTGCAGAATTTACTAAATATTTACTACTGTTATTTTGATTTGACTTTAACAAAGTGGTATAAACTATAGTGCAGATTATGTCAGAAAACATCTTATAAGTAGCTTTCCAAGAAACGTGTGTTAGACAGATATCTGTCACTATTTTAATATACAAATTGTAGTTGTATGTAAACCTGGCCAACGTAGGATTGCGCAGGTTATCTCATAGCCCTTTTGCAAAAATGTACCCTCTAAAGATACAATCCAGCAATTGGCATAGGGGGAAAAGTCAGGGTAGATAGCTTGTTTAAAAAAAGTAATAGAAAAGTCGTGAGGAGACTATTGTTCCTGTCAACTAGGCATAGTTACTAACTCAGTGCTAGAAACTACACAGATAAAACTTTATTGGAAAAATGTAGCTGGAGAAAAGAGCCTTCTAAATAAAGACTTTTTTTTTTCCCCAAAGTAATAAATAATATGAGTTCAAAATGAACAGATTATTTCCTACAGTTAAGCTCACAGTTTTGTCCTTATGCGAAGGAAGTTAACTTGAAGTTAGGTGTTGGTTTTTGTTCAGGGGGTTGATTTCTTTCTCCATCCTTCTTTTTTATAAAAAGATAAAGGCTTGGTATTAATTTGAAATGGGAATGCACTAAAAATGGCTTTTTAAGATGGTGTTGAATTGATTATTTCTGAGTTTTGTGTTTGTTTGGTTTGGGTTTGGTTTTTTTTTTAAGTATTGGTGAGTGGAAAGTGTCAGCCCAGACTTGTAAATAATGTTGAAGAACTCGCCAGCTTACTAAAAACTAATATGTGAACTCTTTTCATGATTTCCACTTCGTATCTCCTTACCTATTACAAAATACTGGTTTTGTGTAATCTTTGGAGAGTGAGATAGGAGGTGGATTATTTGATCAAATGTTTTCCTGTGAATAAAATGCTCAGTACTAAAAGTGGTTGCACTTGTGGGAAAAAAATTATTAGCTAATTAGGAACTATCAGCTATATTAGCCTGCAACCATGGAGCTACAAAAGGTGTGATATCAGCTTACAAGTACTGAGATGAGACAATTCTTTTTAGAGCAGCGTGCTAGTTACAGTAAACCTGTGTTTCTTATAATAGTATTCCTGAGATAATGATGGTATTCATCACAGAATCACAGAATGGTAGGGGTTGGAAGGGATGTCTGGAGATCGTCTAGTCCAACCTCCCTGCTAAAGCAGGTTTGCCTAGAGAACCTATTAAGGTGATCCAAAATCTATTTAAGTCAACAAAGAAATTTTCAGATGTCTCAGTCTCCTGGATCAAGATCATTGACCATAACGTACAAGTGAAACACAGCCAAATAATCTGTCCTTGCATAGAATTCATGGAATTTTTTTTTTTTTAAAAAAAAGGTAAGCAAAGGGAACAACAATCATACTTGTTAATTTTGAATAATGTTGCAGACAGATAGAAAAATAAGACTAGGGTAAAAAAAATTAAAAATAAGTTGTGTTTATTTTATTTTCTTTCATTTCAAACTTACGCAATAGCTACCTGACAGGGAAGTGAAATAATAAAACCTAATAATTATGTAAAAGGATATTGTGAATTATTTTTTCATAAGAAAGGAAATTCCTCACTGAATATTAGCTGTTTGTACTACTGCTCTGAAACACTGCTCACCCATAGCAACTGCATGTAATTGCAGAACATGGATGCTGAGTAGCTGTCATATTATTTAATTTGAATAGGGAAAAAGATAACATCCAAAATATTCAGTTTTTGAAGTAGAGAATAAAATACGTATAGTTGCTGTGAAATGCTGTAGGGTGCATCAAGTTTTGGGCTTGCTAGTTTCAACAGCATATGTTTAATCATGTGTCCCCACATTTTCATTTTGAAGAATAAGGAGTGATGTTTAAAGCAGCATTTAAATGGTCAATACATCTAATATAATAGAAAACAATGGCTGGTTAAAACCAGCTTCAAATCTTGTATGGATCAAAAAAGCAGAAAATCTGGTATCTGCAATATGTCCCACATATAGAGAGACATACATGTCTCTCTAAATATTAGATGACGTATTTTTGGCGTGCTTTAGTTCCGTAGTTTAAATAACAGTCTTGGGATACTCATGCAGTTGGATTGTTGTGCTTCAACTTAAGAAAGGCAACAAAGCTCTTTAAAAAGGAAAAGGATTTGCAAATGCTGTGCGTATATGGTATTTTCATATTTTATATTTATAGTGTTTTTAACATTAAGGAAAAAATTAATGCCTTGAAAAACTCGATTTTTCGCCTTCAACACAATGAGATTTTTTCTTTCCAATGGGCAAAAAAACCCACTTGCAATTTTTCTCCACTGTTTTTAGTGTCTGTGTACCTTGACTGATAAATGTGCATGGACCTTGACTCCAGTGAATCTACCATCTCTTTATCTCCCTAGAGAGCTCCCAGTCCCTCGCTTTTACGTTTATCATCTTTATAGCTATGTGAAATATGTTGAGTAGTCTTTCTTAGAGGAAGTGAAAAGACAGTGAGAACTCAGTAGCAGAGGCACACAGGACATCTGTGACAGAATGGTGAAAGCACTTCCAAAACCTCATGCCTTGCCTGCAAGAATGTCTTCCCTTCCCTTTGTGAGAGGATTTTCACTCTTCCTACATCAAGTGGTGGGGACTAAGTGGACATTCCAGCGTATTCTCCTATATGGAGTCAATTTCTGGCTCAGCTTTTCCTTGTTCAGAAACTAGAAAAGATCCATCTTTGTTCTATGGTCTTCTGGGAGTTTCCCGCAGTGGAGGAACCATTGGGAGTTCAGTGTGTTAGGGCCAATATTGGCTGCTGATATTGAGGTGAAGAGGGGAACAGGGGAGGATATTCTCACTCTTCCTGCTGCTAAAATGCTACAAGTAAAAGTCAGGGAGGAGATTATCTCTGTGTCAAAAAAGGCAACCAGAGGAAAATATTTGAAATAAGTCAGAACTGTAAAGTATAAATACTCAGAAAAGCCCTTTCAGCGTACTTCCCCATGTATATGATCTGTTCATATATGAGAGGGGCATGCTGAAAAGAGAATTGTCCTTCAGCAGAACTGAAAGATGTCTTCCAACAGGAACATAACCCCTTTGTGTGCCTCCCTCCCCCTCTGTCTTCTCTTGCAGTATGCAAATTTTTTTTTCTCTTTTCTTGCACAGCTTGATATGTGATTGGTCCTCTCTTTCAACACAAATGACTGTAGATAGATTTTTCTATTTATATTCAATATCTATGCCTTCGTCCTCAAACATAGAGGGAAAACAATATAGTTCTGCCTATAGGAGGTTGAATTTGTAAATATATATTAGTTTGGAAATGCAATGAGAGATAATAAAATATTCAAAAAGCAGCCTGCTCTTGTGGGATGTTATTCTGCACAGCCAGGGAGCAGATTAATGACACTACACAGAAAAAAAATAAGATATGCACCATAAAATATGGATTGGAGTAGCAGTGTGGAAACTAAAATTCCAGTCCTGGCAGCCTGTGAAGTATGTGTGTTTTTACAAAGTTTATCAGCTTTAAATAGCGACACTCAAAAGCAGTCATTATTTAATCGGGAGATGTGGAATTTTCTATCCCAGGCAGCAAACCACCACCTACAAGAATTATGCCCTGTTCTAGATGTGAGTGGTATTGTCCTTCTGAATAAGATTCAGGGCTATTAAGTCAATCTTGGGTGAATTTTGAAGGTGGTTTTTTTTTTGTTTTTTTTTTTTTTTCCCCCCCAGGAAAGCGTTCTGTGAACCATACTGTCAAGAGGCTGTGTGTGAGCATGTAGGAAAAAGGTTGGTTTGTTTTTCTTAATTTCCATTTGATTTTATATTACAGAGCCTAAGCTACAATCTTTAAGTGCCTTCAGATGGGAGGAGGTAGGAGAAATGTGTCAGAAATGGAGTTAGTTTTGCTGGTCCCCAGTCATGTGCCTAGGACACTGCACTACTCTGTGGTGAACGTGTGGGTTCTCTGCTTTTTCTGTTAGGCAGCTGGCTACTATCCTCTCCGACTGTGACCTTTTGTATTAGATTCATACAGGACAATTTCCAGTGTATTATAAAGATGGAAGTGTGGTGCTGTATCTTAAGTACTTTTTCAGTTTGGATGAAATTTGGCATAGAGCTCCACCTTCAAACACTTCAGCTCAGTTTGCATTTTAACACTACAGGCAGTAAGATGTGATATTTGCAATAGTATTTTGCAAATGCATACGTCCTTTAGGCAGCACAAATAGCACTACTTGTAGTGAAGCTTGCTTGAAATTTCCCATTAGAAAATACTTATTAACTCTTGCTGACAACTTTCCCCAAATTCAATATCTTGGTTTGAAAACTTCCATTCAAGAATCTACTTTTAGCTGGCTTCCCCCCCTTAAATTTCAGCCAAATTGGGTGTGCTGTTTTGAGAATAAGGGTAGGGAGGGAGATCTTTGCACATAATGAAAAAATCATGATCCTGACGTTGAATAATTGACTGACTCCAAGATGCCAATCCAGGATGCAAAATTCAGTGGGGAGAATAGCGTTTGTGTCAGTGACGTGCTATTTATTATCGCCATGGAGAATCATGAAGATCCGGTGCGTGTAGATGCATTTGTGAAACCTCCTCATTTTGGAAAGTCAGGCAGAGGCTTCCATTTAATATTATCTGGAGCTGCACTTCCATTGCAGTTGCAGTTCTGGACTGCTGAGGGCCAGGCAGTGTATGAGTCTGAACACCTGAACCCAGACAGCAGGAGGAAGGGAGGATCTTTTTTCTTGTGCTCTAAATAATGCATCTGTTCGGCCCAGGCCAGGTAAGGGGAGGAAGCAGCATGGTGCATGAGTAATAGACTGGGATGCAGATGGGAAAGTTAGAAAAGGACAGGAAAAATAAGTATGTATTCAGAAGTTGTTTGAATTATGATCGTAACCACAAACCTGTGTTTGGTAGTCCCCTTTTTAAGAATGCTAGACTCTTCAACTTTTTAACACAAGGGTTTTAGTGCTCACTCTCTTTATATATACTTACAAATGTGTGTGTGTATGGTGTACACACACACACAGAGAAATATACATAGGCACACAAACGTAATTAATTTGATTTAAGAAGAGGAAGGGAGTGTTACATACAGTGTTAGAAGTAGGTAATAAGTTTTAACAAACTTTTTTCTTTTCCTGGTAAATTTTTGTAAGTGAGCAGCTGTCTTAAATGTTATAATCCTGAAGCATTTCAGTTTAGTTGATGTATTTTTCAAGGCATAGGTAGATTTTGAAACTATGTATTGTTACTTTTTAACAATTTTTAAAATGTTTTATTTGGTGAAAACTTTTTAATTATGAATGATTTTAGTCTCATGTTAACATAGTCTTCTAAGTCTCACAAAATCATAACATATTTCAAAGCATAAACCCAAGAATTTTTTTTTACAATCCTTTTGAAAGTGTTTCTTCTGTTCTTATAGTGACTTGCCTTCCTCTTCCTTCTTCTGAATACATTTCCTCTGTACTGCTGTATCAAAGAATTCTTTTTCTTTCTGTTGATTGTTTATATATTTGAAGATATTTAAGGAGGAAGTAAGAACTTGGTACATATAATTAAGAAGCCTATCCATGAACTTCTGCATTTGAAATTCAGTTCTACTTATGGGTAGGTGTAAGCTGTTTCCTCATGCCAAATGGCAATGATAAGATCAAAATAGAGATTGGCTTGATTGCTAATAGGTACGTGTGGTTTTAAAACTTGAATTGTCTAGTGCATGGTTTCTGGATAATCTCTGGGAGTTCAGAATATGTATGCTTTCTTTGAACCCTGGTACAAATATAATCCTTTACTTAAGACATTACTGCAAACAGCAGTTAAATCAGAAAGTGCTAAACCTTCTAGAGCTGCTCAAAAGTTCTTTGTAGCATCAGGATGGGATTCTTGTAAGTGCCAATAGGCATTACATACCTAACTCCCACTGAATGAGTGTCTTTTAAGGTGTCTGGTGATGGAATGACCCAAATAATTGATGACTTTCACAGATCTTGAGTGGAGACTAAATTCATGAGTACAAGACAATTTACTAAGAGGAGTTGGAATGGAAATGAAGCAGATGTTGGCAGAGCAATAAAACATCCCTTGAGCTGTGTATCTTTCTGAGGCAAATCTGTAGCTGATATAAATTATTTTAACTTGATTGTAATCTGTTTTAATGGGATGGAGCTATGCTGTCTTGTATTACCTGAAGATCTGAACCAATAATTTTTATTTTTAGTTTACTCTTTTGTCAGTGTCATGCTTGTAGTGATGTTCTGTGTGGATTTGGAAAAGACGCTGAGAGATATTTGTGGAAAACAAGCTAGGAAGTTATATATAATAATTATATATATTCTAGATAATAATTTAGTAACCTTTATGAGTTCTTTATTATGTTTCTACAGCATAATAATAAACCAGAAGTCCTTGTGTAACGTAATAGTAAATTCTGATATGTATTTATAAAATACTGGCGATTGCTCCTATCTATAACATAGCTAGAAGTATCTGGAAACACCTATATAGAAAGATTTATCTTGCTTGTGAACTAAATATTGATGTCCTCCTGTGGACAAATCTTCTGCTAATGTAATCTGATG
The DNA here is from genome assembly GCF_034619465.1 of Leptosomus discolor. Taxonomy (NCBI): domain Eukaryota; kingdom Metazoa; phylum Chordata; class Aves; order Leptosomiformes; family Leptosomidae; genus Leptosomus; species Leptosomus discolor. Next base: position 45,798,269 of record NC_141398.1, on the reverse strand, counting down.
TATCCCATTTTACCTCACCTGATGATATGAAGAAGCATGTTATAAAATGCCTTACTGTCAATATTGGGAATCTTCCTGACATCTGCAGAGATTTAATAATATCTCATCGTCATTTCCTTTCATGTACACCTACACAAACTCATTGTCTTCATCTTATGCTTACAGAAGCAGTTGTGCAAACTCATTGTATCTGGGACGATTGCAAGGAGAAAAATTAATAGCAATTGTGTTTGCTTGGTACATGAAAAGAAAGAGTTCTGTTGCATAGTGCTAGCTATATGGCTTTGCAGGCTAAAATGCAGCAAAAATGGGTTCTTGGAATTAAATACAGTAGCTAGAATCCCTTGGAATCTCTGTGGCAGGATAGCTTTTTTTTTTTTTTTTTGAGAAAGAAGATGTCGTTTTTATACACCTATAACAGAACCTTCTTTTAGCAAATTCAAATCACTTCTAATTCTACTGAAACTTTTTCTGCTTTCTTGGCCACAACAACAAAACTCAGAGTTTAGAACAGCAAATATATTTCTGTATTAAAAATAGAGTCCTGTTTTACTGGAGAAAGCTGCTAGTTGTTTCATGACTGATTTCACAGATATCGAATTGTCACAAAAACCTGCTCCTACTTCTGTGACAATTATGGTGGAAAAAGGAGAGGGGAAAAATGAGGATTTCAAGGGAAAGAACTTTCTTGGGAGATGGATCTGCATGTTTAGAACAGAATTCCTAGCAGACTAGCAGAGTTCAGTCTGCAAATATTGATGCAAGAACCAAGAATTTAAATGAAGAAAAAGTGGGTAATTTGGTTCCAGTTTGAAAGAAGATGCTCAGCTGTTCTACAACTATGAAGAATAACAAACTGCCACTGATAAATTGAATTAGCATTTTCTTAGAAGATGGTGGGAAATGCTTCTGGAAAAGGTTGACTAACTACGTATTAGTTCTGTGAACCACCTAGCTGTTTACAGAACTGAAGATAAGGTCAATGCTACAACTACTTTGCTTTTGTGCTTGTACTGGCTTAAGGGAACTAATGTTTCTAGGATTCAAGCAACAGCAAATGTGTCACAAGAAATTGTTCCATGGAGCAATATGTTTAGGAAAAAGAGAGGATAAACTTGGTAGCTAATGAAAAATAAGCCTCAGTTATTACAGTGATGCTGTAATGGAGATAATAATATTAATAATTTAGAGATAAAATCAGGAAGAGAAGCAGGCTGCTGAATTTTACGGAGACTGTCTTGTGTAGTTTTTAACCAAGTAGGCAAGGCTGTTTCTATAAAGTATGTATAGATAGGTATTTATAAAGTATCCTTCATAATATTCAAGGATTAACTGACCTAAATTTTTAATATTAATATTAGTGCATCTATGAAGATTTTTCTCTGATTTTAAAAATAGTTCAGATTTATCCAGGTAACTTTGCCAGTCTGTTGTACAGGTGCCAATACACAGGCGTTTGCATTTGTGGTTTGATGTTTGAGATGCTTCTGTATTCTTTCTTTCCACCTGTTTCTGTATTGGACTCAATATCTTTGCCTTTTGTCCTCCCACCAACAGTGAGCTATGCTAGAGAGAACTACAGCTTGTATGAAATAAATAGAACAGTTCAACCACTTTCAGATTAAAAGATGAGAAAAATCTCAATTCCATAGCATATAAGACTGGCCAAAATGGAAACCCTGCTGGGCAACATATGCATTTTTATGGCTTATTGTGAGCCTCCTTTATTCTATATACAAATGGCTAGAAGAAGACAGGATTAAAAGATTAGTTATGTCAGCTCCTTTTGGTTCCACTATTTTGTTTTATTAAATCAAGCTACTGACCAAGTGTCTGGTTTCCCCTTCCTGTGAAGGGTGTTCCTTCATGCCTACAATTGAGTTTCACACTTTAATCAAAGACTATTCAAATCTTTCAATAGAAAACTCAGGTACATTTCATGGACCTAAAAAAAACCCCAGAAAACAAAAACCTTTTACATTCTAGTCATGAGACACAACTAACTTGTTTACTTTTAATATACATGTCTCTACATTAGAAGAGCCTTTTTCCCCCCACTGGTGTTTTGAGAGAACACTGCCAGAAGTCATCTCTCCCTTCTTTGCATAACCTGTGTGTACGGTGACTCTAGGAGCTGCTGCCTGTCTGTTGACACTTTGCTGTTATGGCATGTTTGAAGACAGAATCACAGAATATCCTGAGTTGGAAGGGACCCACAAGGATCGTCACATCCAACTCATAATTAATTAAATATTTAAACAAGCCTATCCTGTAGCATGACACAGCAAAGCAAAACTAATGACAAAGCATAAAAATAATTTGTTAAGCGGGAGCAGTGTATTGGCTGAGCTTACTGACTCACCTTTGGTAATGGAAGCACCCAGTGTTGTGGCTGTTGTGGTGCATCCTGCAAGTATGTCCTGAAATATATTTGGCAATGTGTGTAAGAACTCCTTCATTTATAATGGGATGGATAACAGTAATCCCTGGAACATGTCTGTGTTTTACCATCAGGTTTTAGCCATAGTAACACTGACATAACGTAGTGTAATGGAGGACCTGAGACATCTCTATGCATGAATGTTGGGGGTTTGTGGATGCAGAAATCTTACTTTTAAGATTATGAGGTCGCTAAAAATGTGTCCCTTTTCAATTTTAATATTTTAGAAGTTTACTAACTTCATCTATTGTAAGGCTTTGATCTTGTAAGTACTGGCAGTGTGCACAGCAGGAGCATTTGATTTAGGGTAAGTGCATATGGTGACTGCCACAAAACTCAAGTAAAATTAAACAAGCAGCTGAGGGGTCTGTATTATTAGAAATCTTGAACTTCTTGTATACTTCTCATTTTCAGCACTATTAGGTGGGAAATGAGTATGGAGTGTGAACAGGGAAAGGGCTATATAATCATGTAAGCTGACAAAGGAGGTGCCTGCTTACGTACTTTCTGTTTGCAGTGTAGCACCCCACAGTTCTTTCCTGAATGTTGCGGTGCATTTTTTACCTTACCTGTTTTTCTCATCACCTTTTAACTTAACTGTACATCCCACTGTCTACTCTTGCATGATATAAGAGTGATTTCTAGCCAGTGATTTCTGACTGCCTCCATCCTCCCTTTCTGAACAATTATTTGGCTTTTTTGGCTATACCACTTACTGTGCCCCAGCAGTCACAAAGGCAAAGCAATTAATTCAAAGACCCAAGCACATACTATACACTAGAAAAGCTGCTAGTATTTGCAATCACTTCGATTGCTGAAACTAGAAATTCAAATCTCTACAGAGCTGTACTGCAAATAGTATTCACAGACCTTTATGCTTAGCTTATTCTGCCATTTTAAATGGTGTATCTGCATTCAGTGGACAAACTACCTTTTTGTGAATTCAGCAGCAGTACTTTGTCATCCTAAAGAAAATTACTCAATGGACTACAGTATGATAGTAATTTATCAGCAGTGCTACTGTATGGGATTGCGGATTGTCTTATATCTTCCTACCACAGAAGGGTCTGCTTTGCTTTCTCATTATTTTATCCCTTTGCATATAGGCATGGTGGGAAATTAGGATATTTTACTTATAGCTAGTGATGATTGTTATTTTTATTCACAAAAGGCAAGGACAGGGAAGTTATTAAACTTATTCTCTTGAGTGAAAAAGATAATCATCACTTCATTTTTCGTGACTAAGAACCTCCATTTGCTTCACAGAATTACTGTAGTTAAAGGAAGGACTGTTTTGGGGCTTGAATTTGCATGACAATTAAGGAGATTCAGATCAACGGCTGCTGATATAGATATGATGTGTTTAGTAGTATTTTATTCTCATGGAAATGAGTTATTTTTCTGTACAGTGCCCACATATAAGATAAACGTAATTCCATACCGACATATGAATAGCTGTTCATTACTATAATGTTCTAAGGAAAAGTACTTTGTCTCTTTGCAGTGGCATATGGCTGGAGGTTTAGGATACGAAAGTACAGCTCTTGAATAGCTTGTACTAAATGAGCTTTTTTGGCTGTTATTTGCAGTATGTGAATAATCTTGTAGTATGAATAGAAATACCACTCTGCCACAGTTATCATTAGCTAATGCTTTTCATATATTAACATTTATATAACGAAATTACATCAACATCTTTGGCTAAGGCACTCCATTAGCTAACTTGATTCTAGTTTTTATTCTGTGTAGTTCGGCTTTCATTCAATCCTGTTTACAAAATGAAGGGTTATTTAAATGCCAGTCTGATTTAACACGTCATATGAAATACCTACTAAAATATCACTGCCAGTGATATTTAAATCTTGAGTAACCTTGTACATCAAATCCTCCCAATTGGCACAGGGCATTTGACCATGCATTGTTTGAATTTTTAAATTCTCTTTTTAGTGATTTATTTTCTCAAAATTGGTAACTGGTGGCAAAACATGCACAACAAAAAGCAACCCCTCACAACCCTTACCTGTTCACAAATCCTTCTAAAGTTATGCAAGATCCTTCTATTTTTGCTAAGCTTTGCAGTAAAATGCTTTGATTTTTGTTTTTCTCTCATTTAAATTTCTTGTGTCTTATTAAATTTTTCAGTTTTAAAGTGCAGTGTGTTGCTTCTTTTCCTCCTTTTTGTTCACACATTTTTGAACTCTCCAATGTATCACCTGATGTGAGCAAGTTTTTGTTTTCCTTTACTTGCCATCTTTTTTGCTGTTTTAAGGCTTTCCTTTAATCTGACGCTACAAAAAATGAGGAAAAAGTAATACCGTATTAGAAATGAAATCATCATTCAAAAGGAAATTTAGAGAAGAATTCAAGTTATGGCACTTGACCAAAACCTTAAGAGATCTAGGTGTAGATATTTACAAATTTAAGGTCCAGTTAACCAAAGTAATTCAAATAAACCAGTGGGATTACTCCCGTGATTAAATCCTTATCAGCTTGGATGAAGGATCAAAATGAATAAGACATAACTGGACCACAAATTTGTTATGGTTGAAGTATTTTATGGAATGCATCTGCAACTGATGTTAAAATGAAAAACAAATGACCACAGTGACCACTCTCCTAAAAAAGGAAAGAAAGTGGGTTTTTTTTGATGCATCATACAAGTTTAGAGTATGTTTTTGCTTTGAGTTCCTGTAAAAATAGAACAGCATAGAAATAACAAAGCTGCAGATGCAGCGTAGAAATAACAAGGAAGACAAGGTCCCCCCAGACCGCATGATTTTATAAGAAATGGATTTGAAATCATGCTGGATAAGTGCATTTACAAATTGAGGGAATGATGGCAAATTACTTTTGCTCAGGGATGATGAAGAAATATCCATGATTTCTCTGCCATCACAAAACTTCTGTCCCGGTAAGATTTTGACATGACCCGTTGTGTAGTATCTGTTGTTTGGATAATGTATTTCAGATTAATGCTTTGACACTCTAATGATATTTTGCTTGTGTCAAGCTTTTGCTAATTAAGTGCTTAATTTATTTTGTGCCAGGAAAAAATGCCAATAAATCTTTATCTGACAATGATTGGCTCAGAGACCACATCCTTCCTTTGTCACATGAACTATCAGCTAGTCAAAGAATTCTAGTGTTCCAGTGATCCATGACCATGTTTGAGTGGTATTTATACTTTCTAAGAGAAAAGCAATTGGGTAAAGGATCCAAGCAAAGCTTCATCTCAGTCTAAAGAAGTGATCCTCAAATGGTCTGTGTTCTACTTGGAATCTTTGTTGACCAAATCTATAAATATTACACAGATTATCTCAGTGCATTCCATTTAAGCAGAGTGCTGTGAGTATCAAGACACATCATGAGGTTGAGTTTCTTCAATAATTCTTAGAGGATCGTACAGGAACTTCACTATTTTTTTTTCTATTTTTTTTCTTTTTTCCTAAGTTTTCTTTAGAACTCAATTTCTGAGTGTCTTGCTTCTTTGAGAAAGGATCAGTACTGTTGAGAGCCAGGGATTTACTCCCCCCCTGCCATGCTGGCATGATATTTAAGAACGCTGAATGCCTTCACTCTCTAAATGCAAGCATTTGTCTGCATGGGCATGTTCCATCAGAATAGTTTGCTTATGTTTTGTCCAGCAGCATGTGATAGAAAACATATTGACGCTGCTTTGCTAAGTTTACTCAGGTGATTTTTAACTAGGGTTTTCAGATAGCACTGCAGTTCTTTAAATTAGCTATGAAATGTTCCAGATGTGGTGTTCTTATCTTCCGCTATAGATACTGGAATTTTTGCCACCTTACATTGTGGGATGTCACTGCTACCTGAAGAAAACTACAGTCCAGCCTAACAAACCCTTATGATTCCCTCTAACATCTCATCATTCTCTGTGTTTTGGAGCAGTTGGTTAGCATGTGGAACCTGCTGTAGTGCATGAACAAGATGGTGCACTTGCAGCTGGAGTGAAACAATGGAACTTCATTAGCTTGGCAGCTTTGGCGATCTTTCCTGAGATGCATCTACAAACATAGGAAGGATTTGAAGATGGGATTTAGCAGATTTTGTTCCAGTTTTTGGAGCGTCCTATGGAGCCACATTTTGGGGCTTTACTCACATGACAGAATGGTAGTGCAGGGCTGCGGGACCAACAATGGCGTCAGAACACCAGGATGAAAAAGATTGCTCTTCTATGATTGCTGTTAGGCCCATAGGTGCTTTCCACTACACTGAGAACATTGTTGGGGGAAAAAAAAAAGTCTTTTTTTGGTGTTGCAAGACATGGTTGATCAAGCTGGATGATTAGTCATTATCTAGTCCTGAAGGAGCAGAATGCCATATTCTCTAGGAACTCCCGTGTTGTCAGGAATAAGGAAAAAGATTTTATTCTTCTCATTTTGCACCTTGTCAGTCTTGTAGAGTCAATTTACCCTCTTGCTGTTTGAAGTCTTTCAATGGGTGTTTGGACAAAAGACAAGAGCTGTTTAATTATACTATAAGTGGTTGCAGAATGAAGGCAGAATGTTTATTTAGAAGACTGAAGGGTACATGGTAGTGCTTTGTGACAAGTCTGAGTGTTTCTCAACAAATGAAGTTCCTCTTATTCCAGAAGAGTTATGTACTACTCATGGTGTCTTTCACTTTAAGAGAATGTCACATGTGGAAACAGGCATTGCAGAGTGAAAAAAATAGCTATTCTAACATAATACCTCCAATTACAAAATGCTCAAGACTTCACTATGACACTGAAGTTTAACTTGGCACTTCAAAGACTTACAGGCACTACAGTAACAATGGTTTTAATTAATATGTACCAATGGAAACTTCAGTTTTCTTTGGTTTTTTGCTGAGCTTGTGCCATCCCATTTTTTGTTTTAAAAAACTGTTAGAAAGAAGGGATCCACAGATATTTTTCATAGTATATAAATTTCTGTATTAATTTGTTTTAGTTTGTTCTTCCTCACATACAAACTATATAAACGTGGTTCCTTTAATACTTTAAAATAAAGCTGCTGTTAGTCTAGTGAGGAAAGGATAGGTACAGCTTTCTCAGAGCCAGCATGTTATGTTGCTTGTTGATTTACAACACTGTGTGGTTTGCAAAAACACAAAATTACTATTTCATGCAAACAAGACACTAATGCATAACTTTGTCCACTCTAAGGCTGAAGTAGTTTATGCTTTTCTGCCCAGTTCATTTTGTCTTAGTCACAAAATAGTATAAACAGTTCTAGCCAGGACTATAAACTGCGTAGAGTTTAACTTGTGCATGGTAGAGTTTTGAGTTCTGAGCCTCAAATAGTAAAGTAGATTTCAATTCCTAAGTGTCTTACCATATTTTTAGTTGGGCCTAAAATAAAACAGTTGCCAGAGGAAGAAGTTTTAGTCAGAAAATACTTGAGGTAAGCAAAAGCCATATTTAAATTTTACTAGAAAATGAGAATTCTGCACCAGTTCTCAGAAAATATAACATGCTAAGCCAGAGGAAATCTGTCTGAACAGTGTAACTAGGTGGGCCACTGCAAGTATTTACTAAAGCTTGTGATACTTGCCAGGCAGAGCATATGGGCTGGAAATCCTTCTGGCACGCAGTGCAGCAGGGTGAATTTTTGCCACTACTCATCTGGGACTCCAAGAGGAAAGGTGAATTAAAAAACTTTCTAACCTGTTCTAGTGAAGCTACTTGTTAGTGTCTTTTCTGAGATTGTCAACTGTATGATTCTTGTGATCGATATGCTTGTCCAGTGAGACGGGCAGCTGAGGAGTTCACTTTGTTTTGAATAGGTTGTCAGACAGCTAGGCTAATCCTTGCAGTCATTCACAACTTGCAACTTCTGCTCTAAATGAACAGCCAAGATTGAAGCCTGATGAATGTTGACTAATGGAAGGGTGAATCTCTGCATTTAGTAGAACTTTGCTGCTTCTAATTAATATCATATTTCCCTTGTCTAAATCATACTTGCTTGTACCAGCAAGAAAGTCTAAAAGAAAATGCTGTCTATTGAGAGAGACATTGCAACTATTCAGATGATCTTTCAGGGTCCCTTTCCCCTTCCAACCTGGGTTGTTCTACGAGTCTATAACTGGGGGACAGGTAAAAAGCAAGGTGTGTGCATTTATATTGAGACAGGGAACTGTGCTTGCTTGGTGTCCCACAGAAGGAAACTTGTTGCACTGACTAGTGTACTTATGCTAGTGAATCAGAAGGGTGCCATTCAGTTAATCAGCTTCTTTGCTTAAGTTGATGTTACTTCTTTACAGATATAAGGAGGTTTTATACTATGTGCAGCCTAATTATATGTTAAATAAGAAGTTCTCAGACTTTAATTTTTCTGTGACTATTGTGAAGGACAGACAAAGAATATTTTATAATGGACAAATAGCTGCCTGCTTCAGGAAGCAGGGAAAATAGGAGCCAAATGTATGAATGAGTAACAGCATTTATACACGATTGTGATTCAAGGGATAGAGTCACAGAACAACTTCAAAGATTCCTGCTAGTTGACAGGACATTTGGAACAGACTGAGATGAGAAAAAAGCATTCCCTCTGCATTACAAAACTCTGGCATTCTCTTTCAAACTGCTAATTAGGAAAAATAGGTAGCACCCACAGATGAAAGCACTGTATGTGTCAGTCGTAGAAATAAAGACATGATTATGGAATTCTTGGTACTAAGCATCTAGCTGTTGGTCCCACAAAATCTTGTTTGTGTATCCGAGAAACAGAATTTAGAAATGTAAAAAGACTAATTTCTCTAAATCATAGCGTAGAGTACTTTTTTTTTTTAGATTTGAATTGCTTTCTATTTAAAAGATTGATTTCCCCGAGGCATTTTTGTGGAGTATTTCTACCTTAATACTTATGAATGTAAACTTATTTTACAGTCAAATGATTTGCAATTCACATTATCATAATTTGTTTGATAATTACAAGCATTCTTTGAGGCTACCCGTTAAAGTTTACAGACACATCAACCCTTGCTAAACTGAAACAGACAGAAAGGCAGCTGTTTGATGTGTACAAAGTCTTTCACAGTCCTAAAACAAAGCCTGACTGGAAAAATAAGTGAAGAACATTAGATGTGTTGCAGATATGGTACTATCCAGACAGGATAACAGTGCAGTGAAGGAGTCTCCCCACGTTTCAGAGTCCCCTGAATAGTTATGTGGCTATAAAAGCTAGCATCCTTCCCTAAGCTGAAGTTCTTTTCTGTGAATGGGAGAAGACCAAGTCCCTGACTGTGGGGGTAGGCAAGCACCTATGACTTGTCACCTGGATACAGAGAGGGCGAAGAGTTTTCTTTCCTTTTAGTTAAGCATGTTTTCCCCTTTCCCCTTTTTTAGTAGTGATGGGGCTGAATTGTAAATGGTTGTGATGTTTGTAAGTAAATAACTGTATTTACTTTTATTTAATTTGGCTTGAGGTAAGGATGATTTCAGACTAAGGGGCATCGTAGTCCTGCAAAGGTAGTGATCCTTAAAATTTGGGCACTCTTCTAGTGCCCTGATTTCCAACACATTTCTCTGGGGCATGTAATAGCTGACCATACCAGATCTCTGTTGGACTGTTTGATTTAGGAAAGAACAACACAGCTACAAGTGTGGGAAAAGTGCCTTCTGATGACCCATAGCTACAAGAATTTCTTGGCATGTGGAAATGTGATCAGGAACACCTGCATCCTGACAGTGCAGGAGAGAGTTTGTGGCACAGGAGCTGAGCCCAGAAGCTCACTGAAATTGCCAGTAGAATGACTAGTGACAATGGTGTTAATTATGCGTGTTAGTAGCATATAAAAATATGCCTGTTGCACTGCTTCTTTTTATGGTAGTTGCAGAAAAAAAGCACTAGATTGAAAGTATGAAGCAAGTCATGACCAGAATTAATTTAGATTTTGATAACTTCTTGTATCTAAGTATGTACAGTTCATAAATTCTCTTTGAGCTGTACATATCTTTGCATCTAGCTGCAAACTCCAGTTTGATAGTAAGGCTGAGCTTCTGTCCTTGTATTTTCATCTTGGACTAAAATATTTAGTGCAGGACGAAGGCCTTTTATAAAAGTATAAAGGAAAACAAGGCAAAAAGCAAAGCTGCAGTTTACTGAGGCACAGACAAACTCTGAGTGTACAATCCAGAGCTAATGGGATGTAATGCAGATGTTACTGCATGACCAGGTGACACGAGTGTTCCCAAAGATGTGAGGAGTCAGTTTGAAAATATAAGGGCCAGATCAAGCAAGTGAAAAAGGACTGCTTTTACAGTGGGATGTTCTGGAATACCAGCTTAGCAAAGTGAATGCAGTGTGGGAAGAGATCACACAATAGAGGTAGTAGGAGGCCACTTTTTGGTGCCATATATACTCCATGGAGACTTACAGGTTGTCCTGGGTTACAGTGTAAAATGTGCCAAAAGAAAAAAATATATTCTATTACCATCTTCAGGAGCTGTTGAGACCAGGTGGGGCGGTGCTCCCTGCCTCCCCCCCCCCCCCCCCCCTCTGGACTATCTCCTGTTACTGGGCACAACAATGCCTTATCGCCTGACCCATCGGTAACTCGCTCCTGGGCTATCTCCTGTTAATGGCCCATCAAGGAACTGCCTCACGACTCCCCATCCCATTGTGAGATGCTCCGCCCGGGGAGGGGGGGGAAGGAGCCAAGCAGTCCATGCCAAATAAAAACGGAGATTTTGAACACCCTAGCCGCCTTTCTTCCACTGGATTCCCAGAGGAGCTTTTCCCCCCACTGGAGTTCCAGAGGACAAGAGCTACCTGCCGACCACTGGACCTTCGGAGGAAGACCAGACTCTTTTACCTGATTGCTGCTTCCACAGAACTACACCCATCACTTCAGGAGGACTGCAGCCAGCATCTTATCGGACTGCTACTGCCACCCTAACAGGGTGTCAGGTTGTATTCCTGACTCTGTCAGTGTAAACCAGTGGGTTGTTTGTTTTTCCCTGCCTTGTGTTATATATATATATATATATATTAGTAAAGAACTGTTATTCCTATTCCCCATATCTTTGCCTGAAGGCCCGTTAATTTCAAAATTATAATAGTTTGGAGGGAAGGGGGTTGCACTCTCCATTTCATGGGAGGCTCCTGCCTTCCTCCACAGACACCTGTCTTTTCAAACCAAGACAGATTTTGGCGCCCAACGTGGGGCACGAGGGCATCGAGAGATAAAAGGAATAACGGTTCTTGTGCGTTGGATATAGATTCCTTGTTAAGTGGCATCATGTGGGCTAGCTTATCCCGGTTCGTGTGGCATGTGGTGGTGGCTGTATTTCTCCCATTTGCAGGCCCTTATCTAAACATGGGTCCTATAACTAAGGCTACCGTGACTGTTATCCAGTTTGTTTTATGGATTAATAAGGTGAGGAATTCATGGCTTATTAACTTCCTCTGGAAGGCGGGCACATGGATTCGGAGCTATCAAACACTAAATGTATGCTTTTGGGGTTACTTTAATAATGGTACCTACTGTGAGGAAATGACACCGGGAGAAACTTTCTCCCAACCCCTAACCCAGCTCTTTGGGTCTACTCCACCAGTTTTCGAAGGATTCAGAGCTTTCCTAAGTGCTAATGATATCATACAGTGGCTGGTGTTGCTGATAATCCTGTTTTATTCAGTATTCAGAGATCAGGGGAGATTGGCTTGGATAACTACCCTGACTAGGAATGCTGCTCCAGAATCTGACCCTGCCTCACAGCTCACATCAGAAATGAACCACTCGGATTGGGTGAAGGAGATACGTGAGATGGGCCAGATGCTGAAGGAGTGCATTCTCTCAGCTGCTGGGAATCCCTCCTCCTGCCTTGAAGAGGGAGAGTCTAATGGTGCAGCAGTAGAACCCACAGACGTTACAACCGTCCAGGTTCCAGCTGAAACGCAAGGGCAGTCAGAGCCAGCAGCAGTCGCCCCTGTGGAAACGAGGAAATCTAAGATGAAATCAGACCACTCAGTTAAGAAAGGAGGGCCCTCAGAACCTGCAGGCGAGCCAGTGGTTGAGATAATCACCGAGTCCCTGACGTATGACAGTCTCCGTAATCTGCACAAAGACATCGTACGGCGGGGGCGTGAGGCTTTTACAACCTGGTTACTTCGGGTCTGGGATCTTATGGGTACGGGTGTGCAACTGGATGGCAGTGAGGCAAGGAATTTGGGACCCTTGACTCAGGACTCAGGTGTCAATCTGGTATTTGTAAGGGAGCCGGGGACCCTTTCCCTCTGGGAGCGGCTTTTAATGAGTGTGAGAGAGAGGTTTGTCCACAGAGAGAGAATGCAGGAGCACCATCATAGAATGCGCTGGAAGACCCTTGAGGAAGGGATCCAGCAGCTGAGAGAAGTGGCAGTATTGGAGGTACTCTTTGGGAGGGATGGACAGCATGGTAATGACCCTGACAAAGTCAGGTGCACAGGGCAAATGTTGTGGAATCTGGCAAATCTAGGGCCATCTGAATACTCCACCTTCATTGCAATGATTAATGCAGATAACGACCGAGAGACAGTGGGTTCTGTCACGAGCAAGCTTAGAAATTTTGAAAGCATGATCAATGGCCCAATGCAGGCTAACGTTTCTGCTGTGATTAAGAGCCTACAAGAGGAGATGAGGGAAATAAAGGAGGAGGTGAGGAGGAGCAGTTCCCATTTGGCACCGGTACAAGTCACAGGCCCCAAAGTCGGAGCCCAACGTCCCCCAGCTAGAGGGAGAGGGTACACCCCACGAGCTGAGCTATGGTACTTCCTGCGCGACCATGGGGAAGACATGGGAAGGTGGGATGGGAAACCCACTTCTGTCCTGGCAGCACGGGTGCGTCAACTCAAGGAGGGAAACACTAACCGGGGGAGTAACACTAAAGTGAAGGTAGCCTCAACCTCCCAGGACCGAGCTGCCAGATATTACAGAAGGGAGGATGATCTGACAGATCCCCTTGAAGGAACCTCTAGTATGTATGTCCAGGAAGGGAATGGTAACCAGTGCTAGAGGGGCCCTGCCTCTAGCCAGGGAGAGGCACGGGAAAACCGGATATTTTGGACGGTGTGGATCCGATGGCCTGGCACGTCAGAGCCACAAAAATACAAAGCGTTAGTTGATACTGGTGCGCAGTGTACCCTAATGCCATCGGGACATGTGGGGGCAGAACCTGTTTCCATTGCCGGGGTAACGGGGGGATCGCAGCAATTGACTCTGTTGGAAGCCGAGGTGAGCCTTACTGGGAAGGAGTGGCAGAAACATCCGATTGTGACTGGCCCAGAGGCCCCGTGCATTCTGGGCATAGACTTCCTCCGGAACGGCTATTACAAGGACCCAAAAGGTCTCAGGTGGGCATTTGGGATAGCTGCTGTGGAGGCAGAGAGCATTAGGCAATTGAACACCTTGCCCGGACTATCAGAAAACCCATCTGCAGTAGGACTCTTGAAGGTGGAAGAGCAACAAGTGCCAATTGCCACCTCGACAGTGCACCGCCGGCAGTATCGGACGAATCGAGATGCCGTGATCCCCATCCACAAAATGATCCGCGAGCTGGAGAGTCAAGGGGTGGTCAGCAAGACCCACTCACCCTTCAACAGCCCCATTTGGCCTGTGCGCAAGTCTGACGGAGAATGGAGATTGACTGTGGACTATCGTGGCTTGAATGAAGTGACTCCACCATTGAGCGCTGCCGTGCCGGACATGCTGGAACTCCAGTACGAGCTGGAGTCCAAGGCAGCAAAGTGGTATGCCACTATTGACATTGCAAATGCTTTTTTCTCCATTCCTCTGGCAGCAGAATGTAGGCCTCAGTTTGCCTTCACCTGGAGGGGCGTACAGTACACCTGGAACCGACTGCCCCAGGGGTGGAAGCACAGTCCCACCATCTGCCATGGACTGATCCAGGCTGCACTGGAAAAGGGTGAAGCTCCGGAACATCTGCAGTACATCGATGACATCATTGTGTGGGGGAACACAGCAAAGGAAGTATTTGGGAAAGGAGAGAAGATCATCCAGATTCTCCTGGAAGCTGGTTTTGCCATCAAGAAGAGCAAAGTCAAGGGACCTGCCCGAGAGATCCAGTTCCTGGGGGTAAAGTGGCAAGACGGACGGCGTCAGATCCCCACCGAGGTCATCAATAAGATCACTGCGATGTCTCCACCAACCAGCAAGAAGGAAACACAGGCTTTCCTAGGCGCCATAGGTTTTTGGAGAATGCACATTCCTGAGTACAGCCAGATTGTGAGCCCTCTGTACCTGGTTACCCGCAAGAAGAACGATTTCCACTGGGGCCCTGAACAGCAACAAGCTTTTGCCCAAATCAAGCGGGAGATCGCTCATGCGCTAGCCCTTGGCCCAGTCAGGACGGGACCAGAGGTGAGGAACGTGCTCTACTCTGCGGCCGGGAACAATGGTTTGTCCTGGAGCCTTTGGCAGAAGGTGCCTGGAGAGACTCGTGGCCGACCACTGGGATTCTGGAGTCGAAGTTATAGAGGGTCTGAGGCCAACTACACTCCCACAGAGAAGGAAATCCTAGCAGCCTATGAAGGAGTCCAAGCCGCCTCGGAAGTGATTGGCACCGAAGCACAACTCCTCCTGGCACCCCGACTACTGGTGCTGGGGTGGATGTTTAAAGGAAAGGTTCCTTCCACCCACCATGCCACTGACGCCACATGGAGCAAATGGATTGCCCTCATCACACAACGCGCCCGTATTGGAAACCCAAATCGCCCTGGGATTTTGGAGATAATTACGAACTGGCCGGAAGGTGAAGACTTTGGCCTCACTGACGAAGAGGAGCAGGAACAAGTGACGCGGGCTGAAGAAGCTCCACCGTACAACCAACTACCAGCAGAGGAAACACCATATGCTCTTTTCACTGACGGTTCCTGTCGCATCGTAGGGATGAACCGGAAGTGGAAAGCAGCCGTATGGAGCCCCACACGACAGGTCGCACAAGCTACTGAAGGAGAAGGTGGATCAAGTCAACTTGCTGAACTCAAAGCCGTTCAACTAGCCCTGGACATTGCTGAAAGAGAGAAGTGGCCAAAGCTCTACCTTTATACTGATTCGTGGATGGTAGCCAATGCTCTGTGGGGCTGGCTGGAAAGGTGGAATAAGGCCAACTGGCAGCGTAGGGGAAAACCAATTTGGGCTGCTGATGAGTGGAAAGATATTGCCACTCGGGTAAAGAAGCTACCTGTGAGGGTCCGTCATGTAGATGCTCATGTCCCCAGGAGTCGGGCTAATGAAGAACATCGTAACAATGAACAGGTAGATCAGGCTGCAAAAATAGAGGTGTCCCAGATAGACTTAGATTGGCAACATAAAGGAGAGTTGTTCTTAGCTCGATGGGCCCATGATGCCTCAGGCCATCAAGGCAGAGAGGCCACTTATAAATGGGCACGGGACCGAGGGGTGGATCTAACCATGAACAGTATCTCCCAGGTTATCCAAGACTGTGAGACCTGCGCTGCGATCAAGCAGGCCAAGCGGGTAAAGCCTCTGTGGTACGGTGGACGATGGTCAAAGTACAGGTATGGGGAAGCCTGGCAAATTGACTACATCACTCTTCCCCAAACCCGTCAAGGCAAGCGCTACGTGCTGACCATGGTGGAAGCAACCACTGGGTGGCTGGAGACCTACCCTGTGCCTCATGCTACTGCCCAGAACACCATCTTGGGCCTGGAAAAGCAAGTTCTTTGGAGACATGGCACCCCTGAGAGAATCGAGTCAGACAACGGGACACATTTCAAGAACAGCCTCATAAGCACTTGGGCCAGAGAACATGGAATCGAATGGATATATCATATCCCTTATCATGCACCAGCTGCCGGGAAAGTTGAACGGTGCAATGGGCTACTTAAGACTACCCTAAAAGCAATTGGAGGGGGGACTTTCAAAAATTGGGAACTGAACTTAGCAAAGGCCACCTGGATGGTCAATACCCGAGGGTCCATCAATCGAGCTGGTCCCGCCCAGTCTGGACCCTTGCACACAGTGGACGGAGATAAAGTCCCTGTGGTACACACGAGAGGTATGTTAGGAAAGACTGTTTGGATTAATCCCACATCAGGCAAAGGCACACCCCTCCGTGGGGTTGTTTTTGCTCAAGGACCTGGTTACACTTGGTGGGTAATGCAGAAAAATGGGGAAACCCGTTGTGTACCACAAGGAGACCT
Source organism: Leptosomus discolor (assembly GCF_034619465.1). Classification (NCBI taxonomy): domain Eukaryota; kingdom Metazoa; phylum Chordata; class Aves; order Leptosomiformes; family Leptosomidae; genus Leptosomus; species Leptosomus discolor. Next base: position 45,781,664 of record NC_141398.1, on the reverse strand, counting down.
AATTTTAAGTGAGAACTCTGTGTAAGGTTTCATTGTGTATATATGTATATATGTATCTGTAAGGGGGCATTGGGTTGGGTATGGTGCAGATGGTAATAGAATAAGGGGTGGATTATGTCCTGGGTTACAGTGTAAAATGTGCCAAAAGAAAAAAATATATTCTATTACCATCTTCAGGAGCTGTTGAGACCAGGTGGGGCGGTGCTCCCTGCCTCCCCCCCCCCCCCCCCCCCTCTGGACTATCTCCTGTCAATGGGCACAACAATGCCTTATCGCCTGACCCATCGGTAACTCGCTCCTGGGCTATCTCCTGTTAATGGCCCATCAAGGAACTGCCTCACGACTCCCCATCCCATTGTGAGATGCTCCGCCCGGGGAGGGGGGGGAAGGAGCCAAGCAGTCCATGCCAAATAAAAACGGAGATTTTGAACACCCTAGCCGCCTTTCTTCCACTGGATTCCCAGAGGAGCTTTTCCCCCCACTGGAGTTCCAGAGGACAAGAGCTACCTGCCGACCACTGGATCTTCGGAGGAAGACCAGACTCTTTTACCTGATTGCTGCTTCCACAGAACTACACCCATCACTTCAGGAGGACTGCAGCCAGCATCTTATCGGACTGCTACTGCCACCCTAACAGGGTGTCAGGTTGTATTCCTGACTCTGTCAGTGTAAACCAGTGGGTTGTTTGTTTTTCCCTGCCTTGTGTTATATATATATATATATATATTAGTAAAGAACTGTTATTCCTATTCCCCATATCTTTGCCTGAAGGCCCGTTAATTTCAAAATTATAATAGTTTGGAGGGAAGGGGGTTGCACTCTCCATTTCAAGGGAGGCTCCTGCCTTCCTCCACAGACACCTGTCTTTTCAAACCAAGACACAGGTGAACAGCAAAACTTTGTCGGAAAACTTATCATACAGCTGGTGGATTACTGAACATTTAATTGCACTGCATTTGGTTGCCTTTTCTAAGACCAATCCCCTGTCCACTCGGCATGTTGTGCATCAGTCAGCCACTTTTATTTATATCATAATAATATATGATTATTTACATCAGCAAAACTTGTTTCTGCATCTGTGCAGTGAGTGAATAGCATAATGTGATGTATTCTGAAGTGCTTCCTTATAAATTTATCACTATGCATTAAATCTCAGGAATAAGGCCACTTTTTAATAAAAATCGCTATTACAAAATTTATTGGGCCCATCAAAGCTACTATCCAAAGCAGATTTTTATGGAGATGATCTCTTTTAATTCCCTGCTCGGCAAAGTCTCAGGTGAACTACCAGTATAGGAAACTAGCTGCTTAGAAGATGTTTTGCTCCAGACATTTTGTGTTACAGGCAGATGAATGGAAGCCTGCATCAAAGAACTTTATTTTTTTTCATGGTTTAGTGTTCAGGTGGAATATGAGTGCAACCAAAGCAAATGCTGTCAGCCTTACATTCATCTCAGGAACCTTTCCTCCCTTCCCTTGAGAGAAAGTGAACTAAGAAAAAAAAATCTAGAGAGTTGCATCTAAAATTCCCTAATTATATCAAGTGATATTTCTGGGGGGAATTAAAAAGTGTAAGGCTAAAATGAGGCAGATTTTTTTTTTGTTCTCTTTTTGTTGCTTGTATATGACTGTGCCTGTTTTAAGGTGTCTGTGAGACAATATTGAACACATTTTGCAGTGAAGAATTTCTTAGTTTTTAAGCTACAATAACACTTTCAGTGGTCAATATTTTAAAGTTTGAATTGTGTTATAAAACTGGAGATGGTGATTTTTGTTTGGTAGGATTTTCTTTTTAGTTTTGTTTTGTAAATTGAGCACATCAATTAGATATGTGCACTGAGAGCTCTTAGCAGCTTAAGGTAGATGGAGACTTAGCTGATCAGACTTCATGCCTGCTCAGCTCTCTGCATGGTCATTGCTATTTCTCATTTTACTGATAGGAAATTGCATGATCTTAAGTTTATCTGATACTTACTGTAGTAATAACTTACTAATGCATCTACATTTGTGCATAGCGAGATGGTTAGCCCCCTCAAAAAAATGCCCAAACTCAGATTTTACACTGGCAAGTATTTAATGAGGCTATGACTGTGTAGCTGCAGTAAGTAGAGGTGCTAATTGGAGAGACTTTGCAGATGATTGGCATATGGAAGTGGCATATACTTTTGAGACGCTTCAAAAAAAGAAAATGTATAAAGATGATGCTCTCCATTAGTTGTTTCTCTTAAACCATGTTTCCTGATACATAGCCAAATATTCTGCCATATGTTGTTGATCTAAAATTCTTACCAACATTCATGTAAATTTAGAAAACTATTTTTCCAAAGCAGCCTGCTTAGAGAAAGTTGTGATCCTTATCAGAAAAGATGTCTTGCAGCATGATCTCTTACAACTGCTGTTGCTGTGATGCGGTTCTTTTAAGGCAGTAGTTCTTGATCTGCCGTAAAAATTATGGTAGCACAAACTGTAATTTATGAGGAAATGTATCTGTTAATGTGGTACCTCATTTAATGGAGGTATTGAGTAGCAATTGGCCCATCTGTATAGGACCAAACACCTGGCTGGATTTTCACTGTAAAGAGAGTCTAATACATGGCTGTGTCTTTCACTAGAAGACAGATTTTGGTGAAGAACCCTCAATATTTTACAGTAAAAAAATAAGTTGTCTCTAGACTTTGGTGTCTATTGGGCTATGTGGCAGCTAAGAAAGAGTTTTTTTATGATTAGAATTTTGGTCATAGGTGCTCGTATTTATTGTCTCTCCAGAGCAGGCACCTGCTGTCTTGGATTTTTTTAAATCTGGCTTTGTGTCATTAATCCTACAATCTGTTCTTAATCTAAAATTCTTGAATAATTCTGCCTGGAAAGAGATGGTAGAATTGGTTTGATGGTCAGTTTCATTTCATTGTTGGGCAAATACAAATCACTGCAACTGAATGGACTTTCTGCTCTGTGATGTTTTCCCAAAAACCCTTGAAGAGAAAGTTGTGACTGCATGTAACACTTCCTTGGATGTCAAAGGACTAGGGGGCTAAATCGCAGCTTAAGGCTTACAAGTAAAAATAATTTTTTTCATTATAACCACATCCTCATTGTCTTTTAGTAATTATGGAATCAAGACTTTGTGGTGGAGTGGGACGTTTTTGTGTTAGGAGAGTAAGTTACCGGTTGAGACTGTTTCTGTTTTACAGCATGGCTCATAGTACATTAATATCCCCCTTTAGAATGCTAGTTGCTCAATCAGAAAAATCCATCAGTTCAAGCCATTTTATATGGGAATTATATTTCTAATTTCTTGTATTGATATTTTTATTCTTTTTTAAAAATTTATTTTTTAAAAAATAATTCTGCATTACTGATGTCCTTGAATAAAGAATTAATTTTAAATGAGTTGTTGCCAGCCTAGGGTCTGGCCTTTATCCTCATTCCTTAACATTAGCCTGAAGGTTTAATTCAAGTTGTATTTAGTGGAATACTTTTGTAGTCCTTCATTTACATGTATGCCAACAAGCTTAAATGCACTGCAACCTTGGAAGACTTTCAAAGGAAGTAATAATTCCTCTGAAATAGGTCTTTTGAAAGCTTTATCTTGTTCTTTCTCTTTTTGTTAATCTTGGAGCCCCTTAGCATGTCAAAGCAATTTTTCTAATGTCACATCTCCTAGACATTAGCATGAAAGAGCTTTAAAAGATGATTTGAGAAAGAATAAATGTTGAATGAGCATTTATTATAGAGCCATTTATGCTACATTTGCATTTTGACTATATTTTTGACGTGAAATGTTTGAAAAGCAGGCTAATTCGAAAGTCAATAGTCTCTAAACAATGCATACTACAAGTCTGTTTACACTGAACTGTTTCCTTTGTGCATTAATTTACAAAAATAAGATTTCATTAGGCTTAAGCTGATTTGTTTATAGGGATGAGATTAAACTAGTCTCATTAGTCTTAACATTGAAATGGTGTTTCCTTTAGAAATTTGGTAGTGATCAAATGTTCTTCTTTAAGTTACATTCGAAAGAATAGGGAAAATCTCATCAGTCAATTGATATTGATCTTTTTGAGTTCAGATTCCTTCCAATTCAACTATTACGGAAATTAATTACTGAAGAATACCCAGGTCTGGAATGAGAATAATGATTTTTTTTTTTCAGTACTACAAAGAAATGTAAACAATTTTTTTTTAATTTGGAAAATATGGCAGACTGAAATTTTCTGTGTATGTATTGGCTATCAGGCTGAAGTTGTGCATTATTTGAATGATGTTGTTTATCTTTATGTGTGGAGACTGGCCAGCTAGCGTATGGAACGTTGATAGCAGTAGCTGTATGCTACCAGGGCAACACATCATGTATCATCCACGTGGCTATGTTATCCAAGATATTTTGGAGAAAGTATGTAAAAGAATTTTGGTTTTCAGGCATCACAATATTCTATATGTGTCATTTTAAAAGTCCATGCTATTGTGGGGTTTCTGGAAACACAGCTTTGCAGACAGCTTGCTAATTACCAAAATTTAAAGGAAAGTAAGAAACAAAGAGGATCTTCCTTCCATTTTTACATTTCCAGTGAAATCTCAGCTTTAGCAGAAGGATCAAAATATTAACAAAGAGGAAAAGAATAGGCAAGATTGATATCTATAATGATCGGGGCGAAAGATAAAAGATAAAAACAGAGATGGTGTGATCACCCAGCAGGCAGTAAAAGATAGCTAGATGAGCTATACGTTCAGATAGCCACCCTACATCATAGGCCACCAAGTCTGTGATGTGATAGGAACTTGGAGAGCTATTAATCTTTTAACTCTAGAAGAGAAATTCACTCTTCTCTATAGAGGTCCAGTAGTCACATTAGTCATCACAAATACTGACTTTTAAAAAATGTTATGCATATTCATACATATTAATATTTAATAGTATTTTTGAGAATTACTGATTGGGAAGGGTCTTTTTTAATATAGCAGGTTTTATCATAATGACAGCATTGTTATTATTTCCTGGATGACACTTGTGTTGTAATTTCTTACATGTTCCTGTTGCTGAGTCCTCAATACAGGAAAGACTCAGAATCTGTATTGATACAGTTACAAAAGAAGGTGTAGCATAAAGAAGGAAGGGAGTGAGCATTTAACCATTGCATAAATCCCATGAGGAATAGTCTTTGATTTAATCAATACAGTAGTGAACCCCCCTTTTCCTCATCTTCACTATAGACTCAACTGTTGTTGCCATCTAGAGAGGAATTGCAATTTTCCCAGCCTAGAAACCTTAAAATACTGCTAATAACCCATCATTCTGATGTCAAGAAAGCCATAATCATTCAATTGGCTAATGTGCAATTACACTGAAGCTGCCCTCCTTAAACAATCCTTTTTAAGTTCTTGCAACATACAGAGGGCAAATCTTGTGGCGCCAAGTTGTAGAGATCAAAGGGCCCTGGTAGTAGCAAGGATTCTAAAGTGCCAATAATATCAGAAAAAAGAGAAATCCACAAAAATGAGCAACTTCTCCATGGGTGTTCTTGGAAGGTGTATTTTTCATTCCTCTTGAGATATCTGGGTTAATTTTTTTTAAAAAGCTCTGTTGAAATATATGTTCTCTGAGTAGTGACTCACTGAAGAAGATTCAGGATATAAGTAAATAAAATGTGGCCTAGTGTAGGTATGTATACATCTTCAGGTACAGAAAATATGTCTGGAATATTTGAAGAGGTGCTTATATGTATTTATGTGCAGAGATATATATACATACATGAGTATGATATATGCCACACAAGTCTGTATGTTTGTGTTATATGTTTAAACATACACACATAGTTGCCAGTGCTATCTGAGTATCTTATAGCAATTATTCTAATTCTTGAAGTGACAATCTAATTGAGAGGGGTTGTCAGGGAAGGGTTTATATCTGAAACATAACAGACCTTAAATAGCCCCCCCCCCACCCCCCGACTCTTCAGGTGGTATTTGCTGTCAGGGAGTACATAAAGAACAAGTGAAAGATTTACGCTGTTACTGTTATTCTCAGACACACACATATATTTAGGGAAAGAAAAAGAAACTCTTTATTTGTGAACTTTCTGAATAAGGTAAGAGTGTTCTCATAGAAGTAGGATTTTTTAAAAGGGAATTGTTGAAAATGGCCTAAGAATAAAACTTTTGAACACTGTCTCCTTTTTTTCCTTGGTATGAATAAAAGCTCTAGAAGCTGTAGCCTTTAACCTTTTCAGGTCTTTCTATTCATTTTCTGAAGAGATTTACATGAGAGATGTTCTTTTTTGTTTGAGTTGTTTGATATAGGTGATGATCATGTAAGTGCAAGGGCCTATCTTTCTCAGGATCTTAGACCTCAGCACTGAGCTAAAAGCTTACTCTCAGCAGTGGATAGCATATGAAAATACCTCTGTCCTCCTTCAAATGCTATTTCCCTGGAAGTTTAGCATTTCAGGGCTCATGCTTTACTACTTGGGTGCCTCCAAACCCTAGCCTTCAGATAAAACTGTAAGAGGTTGTACAGTACCCAGGGCAATCCTAAGAGGACATCTACTAGTATGAAGTAGTTGCCTGGGGACTGAACTTCGTCAGCCATGATATTTGTAGGAGTCTGTGTCCCTTCTCTCTTTCTATATATGCAAGTGGGCTTTGCTTGTGCATTTGCTGATGAGAACAGAAACATTCTCTAAATGGGAGAATTCTAGGGAAAGACAAATTCTGAAGTGAACAGTACTATTGTCTGAGTAAATTCTTGCCCTGTGCATGCCTTTTAGAAACTCGCTCAATACTAAAGCATGCTAATTTGAGAAGCAGAATGCTTGTAGTTCGAATTTGACATAAAGTCCCAATCACTTCCATATATTAGAGATTTTGTGGCTTCTTTTATGTGAATAAATAATAATAGACTAGGCAAATGCTGGCCTTCATGAAGTTGATTTTTAAAAAAATAAAAATCCCATTCAATTTACTAGGTGTAGGATTTAATTTCTTGGTACTAATGGATAATTTTTTAAAAATTCCAGCTAAATCGGGTTTTCTTGTTAATCTTGCAGCTTGACTGTTTCTTTCTTTATCACTCAAGACTTGCTTTCTAAAATTTATGCCATGTTATTTCCTCTTCAGCAGGAGGAATTATTCAACTATTAGAAGGAGCTGTTCAACCGTTTCACCATGTTTCACAGTGCGATGCATAGTGACTACCTTACATTATATTTTCCTCTGTCCACCCCAGCTCTCACTCATTATATCAGTGATTGCCAAAGTTTTTGTTTGTCCTACACTCTGAGGTAGTAGCAGCAGTGACCGCTGATCTGACAACAGCCACTACTGTATTTTATCAAACTTGCTTTAAGTACTGTGATAAGAAAAAGTAGTTTCTGAACCTACCTGTGACAGGTGAGTAAAAAAGGACTCTCTTTTTCCAGTTATGATCATCTACATATTTTCGATAGTCAGATGTATGATCCCATTCTATAAATGATTTACTTTCTTTCATGCTACTCGCTGGAGTTGTGTTGTTGTTGTATTATTTCTATTTGTTCAAAGCTTAATACATGAAATATGAATAAACAGCAATAAACACTGGCATCTGAATTTCTTATAAGCATAAAAAAGATAGAATAAAATAGAAATTCTGCTCTTCTGAGACAGATAGATACTTCAGTGTTATGAATATATCCTTGGAAAAATGTAATAACGACCATAGTCAGGTACAAGTATTAATTCTATATTTTATATGTTGTAATTTTTAAATTGTTACTCTTACAGCTTACTTGCTGAAAAGAAATTCACCTTTTGGATAATAAAACAACTCTGTGTAGGACAGGTATTGTTGTATTACAGTTCCCCCTTCTAATTAAATTTAGAAGACTCAGAACAGTACAAATGGTCTGAAAGTTTATCAGGTGATTATTTTACAACGAATCACAGATTTGCTGAGCCTTACCATTGTGCAAATTTCTAAAAGTTACCACTCTAGTTGAGTCTTCTGCAGGCAGAAGTTTTCACTAGAAACTAGTTGTGTTTTTGGAAGGTGAGGGAATGTCAAGTATAATGTAGCAAAAGCTGACCCCTGATAACTGTGCTCTTACCTAAAACACATTAAAAAAAAAAATCACCAAGGGTTGCTTTGTCCGCTTCCCTAAAAATGGAAAATAAAGAATGGAAGAGAGAGGTGCCCAAGAAATTTTGAACAGATGATTGCCTTTTGAGGCACGGGTTAGGCACTCATGGAAAAGGCAGAAGTCAGACTTCACAATCAGTGAATCCCCTTGAAAGTTAAACAGCTCACTGGTTTCTCATTGCTCCTGGCTCCCTGTAGAGCCCAGTAACCTTAGAACCAGAGCTGATCTACTTCTGTTGTTCCTGCTTTGAAGTTCTTGAACATGTTAAGCTATTCAGATGGAGAGCAGTGTCTGAGGTTGAGTTGTTGATCAGCAATTGAACAGGATATATAATTTGACCGGGTGTTAATTAATTAAAATGTTCATTCACAATGCAGTTTTAGAGTGACATCAAATGGGATGTGCTACACAAAATTATATTCTAGTAATTCTCCCTGCTGACTGCAGTCTCTTACTAACATCTCATCTTTTTTCATGTCTCTGGGTCCTGGTTAGTCAACTGTTACTTTGATACTTCTGCTGGTATAAACAAAACTTTCATGTTGAATGGCAGTTGTGTGCTTCCATGGAGAGAATATACACAATGCTGATGTATATTCAATCCCCATGGCTCCTACATAGTCTCATAAATAGGCATTAAGCCATATTTGTGTCTATTCATCCCTGTTCATTGACATGGAATATAAGAATGTGCTGGTCCTGCTATTTTTCCATGTTATTATTACAGTGAACAACTCCAAGTTTAAGCACAGTGTGATGAACCTTGTATGTGAAATAGGGCTCCACGGATACCGTTTTGTTGACCATGTGACATTGGCATTTGGAATACTGAGGTGGCATACAGGTGGGTTTTTGTGGAACAAGGCTGCTTTACCCCAGCTTAGTATCTGGCTGCTGTTTTCCTTTGAGTCCAATTTGGTATTCAGTGACTGAGCAAATTTCCAACAGACTTCAGTTAAGAGGTTAGCCTGAGTATGCACTAGTGTAGTAAGTCTTTTTAAGCTGTTAACATCCTAAGTTTCATATGTATGTGGAGGTAAAAACTGGTTTCATATAGGACACCGGAACAAACCCATGAACTGTTCCCAGGCTACTCAGGTCAAAGGTCCCCCATAGCTCCCTGCCACCCAAGATGAGTATTGTCTGGGTCCTGGAGAAGGAGAATTCTGCAAGTACCAATAAGTGGGACTTGTCTATCCAATTAATAATCAGAAAAAAATGCAAATATAAAGGGGAACTGGTAGAGATCCTACTATTAAAGCATTAAATATTTTGTAGCATAGAGCACTAAGTCAGACTTCACTAAAGCATTTGAAATTAGGACCTCTTTAAAAAAATACAGCAGTTGGAAGAAGCAAAAAAAAAGCTTCAAAGCTGCTTTTTCTCCCCCTTGGAAACCTGCTGGTGTTAGGATAAAATGAATAGAGAAAAGAGAAAGGTTTGCCTTCTAATAAAGCATCTGTTGCTCACTTTGAACATTTCTTACTTCTTTGTGAGTATGTCTCTTCAGTTATGGCGACTACTGACAATGAAGAACAGAGGTATAGAAAAAGACAATACCTGTTATATAGCCAATATTTCTGATTTCATGTCACTTTGAACAGAATCTTCATTTGACCACATGCTGTGTCCAAAAGGAATTTCTTTGTTGGCTGATCCAAAGATGCCGTAAGATGCTCAAAAAAGTAAACTGCAGGAATCTGTTCAATAAGAAAGATAAAAACAAATCTTACAATTCATTCAGTGCACTGCTATCACTTTTAACTTCAGCCTATTTTGGCATGCTGCATAAAACCTGAATTCAAATGATTTGTGCTTTTTTCCCCTTTCTTTCATGTTGTTAATTCTGGTCATGGACTATAGATTTCCTTCATCTTCAAAATAAAAGGAAATAAAATAAACAACTTCACATAGATTCAAAATGTGAGCAGGAATAAGAGGTGCACATACATCACTGGATTGTTTAGAAACCTGTGGACAGTTATTATTGCCACAGAATTTTAACTGCTGTAACCAAGCTTTCTGAAGGCTACCCTCCACAAAGGTTTGCAGCCTTTCACAGCAGGAGGTTCTCAGATTTGGCTGAGGGACTCACCTGAGTGATTCAGCAAAATTTTGGCCAGACCTCAGACACTTTATTTTTCTGTCTTCTGTGAATGCTTACAATTCAAGGCCAAGAAGGGAGGAGATTGTATTCTAAGGGCTACCTTCATCTTTTCCTACTCATTTGTCTTGCTTGCAATGGATAAATTCAGCTCATGATTGGCCATTGAAGCATTAAGCGAAGGCAAAGTAAGGAAATACAATCTTAAAGTTTGACCTAATTCAACTAAGTTTCTTGGGAAAAAAAAGCTTTCATTTTAAAGGAAATTAGAAAAATATGATGTTTGGAATAGACAAACATTTGGATCTTTGAATTATTTATGGTAGATAAAGTTGTAAAGATGACTTCCTTTGCAATCCTTTTTTTCAGTACTATTAAGCTCTCAAAACTTTCTTCTCAGATTCTTTGCTACTTCAGCTTCAAGTCTATTCTAGAATTTGAAGAAAAGCATGTGTATGTTGGGGGTGGGGGTTTTGTGCTTAAAAATATGTATGCTTTTTCTTGCAAGTCACACTACACATGAATGGAAGAAGGGCACTTGTGGATCTGTGCATAACTCAGTCAAGAGTTGTAAGGCATGCTACTCAACAAGGATGTTTTTAATTACTCAGATATAGTTAATGACAGAGATTTCCTATGTGCCTGAATTGTAAAGATGCTCTGAGATGTTCACATAAGACAATAATGAGAGTCTTTAGCACATGAATATAATTATTATAGTTGAATTTTGTTGTGACTACAGCCTAGTACTATTAGTCATGAGAACTATTATACTGAATTTTTAAATGTTCAGGCTAGTTTTACTTCCTCACTTGGAGTGTCTTCAATGTAAGAAATGTAGCATGCTTTGGAAGAAGTTACAGCAGGTTATATAGAAACTACATCTATTGGACACTTTATGTTATTTGTGTGAAGCCTTGTGGTGATAAAGAGAAAACAAGACATGCGTGTATTTTGCAAATGTTACAAACAATCGGTGTTATGTAGACGGAAACTGAGGTTGATTTCAACAGCAGCGTGATTCATACCACAATACAATACAAAAATTGGGATACAAAATCAAACATGCCATCAATCAAGTTTAGTGTCAGAGAAGCAGGGCTGCGTCCTTGCCAAATAACCTGTTTCTACAGAGAAAAGTGTCTCTGTAACCCTTTCTTTAGCAGTGGTTGGCTTATAAATAGACTGATGAGGACTTGGATCCCTTCTAATAATAACTTAACCTACTTATTTTGTAACGACATTCTTGTAAATTTCTAATTCCTTTTTGAATCTCATTTATGTCTCGGACCAAAATTGGTCATTTTGCAGTGAGTTCCATAGATTTAATATCAGGTTTTTTGAATGTTTCCTTTCATTGCTTTTAAATTTATGCCTTTCATTTTTAATTCACTTTACCTTTGTATGTATTTTAAAAGAGGACAAACAAGAAAATTCTATCTTGGTTATCCATAACCTTCATTACTGCCAAATACCTTTTTACGTGATCTCTCTCATTTCCTCCACAAAATAGGAGGATTTTCCTGAGTCCTAAGTAAGTTTAGCTGGGAAAATACCTGTGTCAGCTTGTAAAAATTTAGAAAAGATCAAAAGAATAGTCTGAAAATAGTTTCTAGAATATTTTCTGTTCATTCTTTAATATTCTTAAATCTCTTTGTTTCTCACTGAAAAGTTAAAATACTCATTATGGAAGCCCTGGACTCATGAAGGAGCAATACATCCACTTCGTGTAGGTGTTTGAGAAAAGTCTAGAAGATACCAGCCCTTTGAGAAAAGATGACATAAACTTTGGAAACACAGGTTTGTGCATGGCATAAAGAAGGGCAATAAACTCTGTCCTTGTATAAGCTTCTCTGGACCAGTAGTTCCTTAGTCTGGCATGACAGAAACAATCAGATTCTTCTGTGAAGCTGACCAGGCTTGCTCTGGGAAGGGGAAGGGTGGCAGGATTTGTGCTGACAGACCGTATTACTAACCAGATTTGGGCAAGAGTCCCTTCCTTTCACTGTTATGCTCTATTTCAAATGAGGGCACAGCAGAAACTCCCATTTAATTACTAGCAACTTACCTCCAGGCTGGCCACCTTCTGTCTCATTTGAATTCCTTGATCCACAGCCATTGCCGGCCTTCCCGAGGGGTTTACTCTTTGAATTATGCATTCCTTCTCTCAAGTCATCAATAATGTTACTCAGAGCAGATGTATGTTCTGTAATTGATTATTTATCTCTTCATGGTAAATAGCAGAGTTTGTGATCGAGTAAGCAAGTTCACAGATTCCCTTGATCAAAGCATCAGAATCTGATTATGCTTACTATAAAGAACATGCTTTGAAATAGATCAGCACTCAGGTAATTCAATTATCTTCTTACTGGAGAATTCATCTTGAAAGGAGGTTGTTTGCTCAGGTACGAAGAGGTGGAAGGTACTCTTTCCATTATGACCCATCTGGTGACTTTGTCAGCCATAGAAAAAAGGAATATGTGAACATTATCTGGGAGGTAAAGATAACTTTTTTAAATTCTGTAGATTAAATGGATATAATAACTTCTCTAAAATTGATCCCGCATTATATTAATCTGCATCTAACCCTTACCACACTTCTGGAAAAAATGAACACGTACCAAGTTTAAACTTAAAAGTATAGTAGGACTTTTTTTCAGAATGCTATACAAACTCAAATTTTTAGCTACATTTACTTGTCAGCGAATTTATTAGCTCTTGTCCTATTCATAATTCTGGATGGAATTCCATTTTTTCAAATCAAGCATCATCATTCTTTTTTCTTTCCTTTTGTGGAGGGCTGGAAGTTTCTAAGGGCTATCCAGTAATGCAGAAATTATTTTTCCACATTTTTCTTTCCCAGGAGTGTGTCAATATTTCTTATTTCATTATTAAAATAGATCAATGTTTCTCATTAGGTACCAAAAGGACTTTAATACAAAGAAATGAAAAGTACTGCCGAATACTACTTTAAAGCTGAGAAAAGAAATGGAAAAAAGTAAAAGGCATTTTCAATTTGAGTGCTTTTAAACATGAGAATTATGTTATTAATTTCCTCCTTAAACATGAACTTCTTAGTTTTCTTTATAGAAATCCTTTTAGTACTGAAATCTTTCTTCACTTCTCAGTTAAAGAGATCTGGTGGTGCATAATTGCTCTGTAGCATGATAGATTTCATCCTGAGAGCATCAGGAAGACCAAATGGATGGAAGAGATTTTTTTTTCCTCGGATGTGGAGATAGTATAGAAATATGCTAAACCAAAATAATTAAAAGAATAATAATTATCTTTTTTCTTCTACACCACAACACCCCTGCTATCATCTTTTCTTTCTTCTTCTCAGTGGGTAGATCAGATACTAGAAGGACTTTTTTCCTCTTTAACGTGGGTCTGACAGCTCTAGGATCTGACAAACATTGCAGGGTTAAAAGCTAACATGAAGGTTGAATGAGTGAAAAAAAGTCGTATTAAGAAAATGGAAAAGTCAGCCTTTTAAAACAACTGTAAAAGTAACAGCCTCTTTCTGTGGCATGTGGAATATTTGGAAGGGAAAAACTAGATAATCCTTTATTCTTTCTTTCTTTGTTCTTTCCTTTTTTGGATTTGCTTGGATGAATTCCGTGGCTTGAATGATGCCTCAGTTCCCATCTCCATAACAAACAAAGGGCAGCGCAACCTGACAGGATCCAGCAGGGAGCTTCCTGTTAGGAGTCTCCACCTCAATGTTTACTTTCCTGTCTTTCTTTAGCCTTCAGGATCATATCTCCCTAGCGCAGAAAAGGGAAAGATGTGAAGGTATCATAACACTTATAAATAAGTTCTCTTACACATTCTTTGTTATCACTGGGCATCAGGGAACACACATCACCACTTCCTGAAGTGATGGTATACATGATATAACTTTGTAGTTAGCTTGAACTTTGTGAAGTTTCACTTTAGATCTCATACCATCGTCTGCCGGTGGATGTTCAGTGGCCCTTAGTAAATCTGTCCATAGTAAAGGACAAGGTGGTCCCCAGATTCAGTGTTTGTAAGAACTGACGAATCCTGCCAAGTAAGTGTTTCTAGCCAGAAGGCAGAATGACAAAAATGGAAATAGCTGAAGGAAAATGAAAAATAGCCAGCCTTTGAGAGTTTTAAATGGAGCAGTCTCCTTAGGACCATGTGGAATTTCTGAAAGAATTCTTTAAACGTCTCACTGTGAAGAAATGCCTTTTTGTGAAAAGGAAGTCAGGCCCACGAAAGTGTATTGAGGATTTAATGTATCTTCTTTCTTCTCTCTTCAGCTAGTGTCACTTATGTCTCCTCCTTGCTCTTTAGGGTCCTCCATGTTTGCCTGCCTGTGGCCTCTTTGAGATACTTTCTGGGATAAGAAATGTTTCGCTGTACTCTTTTGATGCGAACTTTCAAGGGCAGACAAAGGCTTCAGGCTCCTTTCTCTGGCCGTTTTTTTGTACATTAGTTTTGTATCTTTTGGGTGACCTATGAGACTAGCCTAAGCTAATCAAGACTTCCACAACCTTCCATAACTTCATAATCTTCCATGGATGCACACACACTTTTTGTGTTGAAAATATTTCTGAAATTGCAAAATCAGGAAATTCATGTGCAAACTTAATTTGATTCTTCTGTACATCCACTGGCTCTGCTCTGTACCCATCTCACCTGTTCTACATTTCTGATCTCCTGGGGCCATATTTCTGAGTATCTCAGAGTATGGTATGTAAACCACTTTATCTGAATGGTGTGAGGATTCATTTTCCCAGTGGAGTATGGTTACAGCACTCTGTTTCCATACAGTAAAGTTGATTTAGGTATACTTTCAGAAGAAAAGGAAGTAATTCCTTTCTGCTTTCCAGACAATGATCTGCTCTTATGACTAAGGCATTATCTTGTTTGCTAGCTCCATAGTCTATATTTTAAAACCCACTACAATCCCTAAGAAACAATTGCTCTTGATTCTGTTTTTGCATGTCCTTTTTTCTTGGCTGTAACTATATATGTAACAACAATAATTCAACTGTAATGTTTTGTACGTTATTCCTTTAAAGATGTGCAGTGTCTTTCGTTATTCTGAATCTAACTGACTGAAACTATACTTTGTATGAAAGGTAAGGAGTGGTCTGAAAGCAGACTTTCTTCTGGATGCATATAGTCCTAGTGGTCAGAAAGATACTTTGGACCAAAAGAAGAGTTCATGCATCCTTTAATAAACCAAATAATTTTAATCCACTCTTCCCCTTCCTATGGCAGGGAGTGCTGAAAGCTGTCTTTGTTTATAGCAAGGGAAGTAAATTTGGTGTTTAACTACTTCAAAATCTAGGAGCAAGCAATTCATGCTGTCATTAAAATCCTAGAAGTGACTTCTTCGGCTTGAGGCCTGAGGTTACATTTAATCCCAAGAGTGGGTATAAGTATTTACAGTAAATTTTTTGGTCCTGTTCCACTGTGGTGGTCCCTTTGCCTACCTGAGCTGCATGTTTCGACTGTGTGAACCTGGGCAAGACAATCCAATTCAGTTTGCCTATGTCTGTCTATACTGAGTAAGAGAAGACAGGGCTGCCTGTTCCAAGATGTCTCTAAAGAGCCTACTGCAACAGGATCCTAGTCTTGGTTAAGTCTCCTAGATGCTAACATATCATTACTAATGACAATAATTAAGATATTAATTATTAGTCTGCATTTAACAAACACAGTTGAATAGAGTGCTCTTCTCTAGGAAGTAGTTAGTGTGGGAACTGCAGAATGAGACTTTTCTTGGCTATATGCAGGTCAAGCTCTGTTAGGACTGTTAGGCCTGTTGAGTCAATACCTCATCCTCCATTACAAACATCTCCTATGAAGTGACAATATGTTGCTTTGGCACAGATGACGTAATTTAATTATGACTACTCAGCTGAATCTCATTATAGTATTTTTCTCAAACCGTACATACTGTGAGAGTACCAGACTTACTGCTAAAGAAAAGGTCTGTTAACTTGATTATTTTATTTTTAAGTTCATGGCTGTATGTGATATGAACCCATGTAAAGTATTTTGAAGTGGAAAGCTACAATCAGAAAGAAAAAACAAATATATTACTTAACTGCTGCTTTGCTTCTACTGCTGCTGAAGGAGTAAAGTCCATTTAATATCATGAAGATGGCAGTTGCATTACAGTGTGTGTGTGACCATGGAGTTATTCCATTGGAAGCCATGGAACACTGATAAAATGTTGACATGTGAATGCTGGAACAGTAGCCAAGCAATGAGGAAGTTAAGTGGATAAGACTGTTGGAATGGAAGCGGAAATCATTAAATGTAGGTGTCAGGTTTTTGACATGTGGCTGACTTTAGGCAGTTTTGCAACTGACACTGAAAACAAAAGAGAAAAAGAGAAACATCCTATTAAAAGAAAAAAGTTTTCAAACTTTGCAGACCAAAAATATAAGCCATTCAAACAAATCGCTGAAAACACTTCTACAATTTCCATATGTTGTACTTTTTGAATAGATGTGGTTTGTAGTGGCTTGGCAATGGAACATGTGGACTGACCAGCTGGGGATGCCTGGAGCCCAGGTGGACTAATGCTGCTCCCTGCTGTGTCAGTGGGGCTTGAGCCTGTGGGCTTGGGAGCCCTGTCTGATGGGTGAATGAAATGGATGCTTAATTCTATCGTCTTCTATTCTCTCTCTGTGCCTCTCTCTGTCTCACACAAACTTTGAGTCATTAGTGGACTGCCTGCTGTAGAGCTCTCTGGGCTCTACACAATCTGGCAGTCTCTCTGTCACTGGAAAGGAGATCTACAGCAAATCACAGCAGAGAAGAAGAAAAATTTCTCTTATGAAAGCTGTCACCTTGCTTTTAAAGATGGCTAAGATTTGAAGGGGAAAAAAGTATTCAGAAAGAATGTATTTCCATAATCCAGCAAACTTTTTCTAGCTCGAAATATTTTAATGTTGTACAGGGAGTTTTCTTTCATCTCCTTGGTCTCTGTGGCCTCGTATGTGTCTTTGGTCCATCACATCACAGTGTGCAGAGTAATCTTAATCCATCCTATCCATGGGAGACAGTAGTCCCTGACTGTGATAACTTCTGTGAACAACTGCTGGAATTAAATTATGTTACACTGATATCAATTATAAATGTTATAAATATACAGTGGTTTCCAGCTAAATATTGAGTCTTGGGTTTTCCAGAATAAACGGAGCTGTGGATCTGATAGCAATGGAGCTGTGGTATGTCTGTTCTGTATTCTATTTAAAAATAATTACAATAAAGAATTCATAATTATCCTGAACTCAGCACTTCAGCTGGACTACAGTAAAGATTTGAATGATATCTCTACTGTGGTGAAATATGTTTGGTTCTGCATAAGGAATTTTGCCAATATCATGTCTGCACCCATTCGTTGTGAGTGTACAAGTCTTCTTGTGAGTTTGTTTCATCACAGTGAAATTACTGTAATTTCTTTTTTTTTCTTTGTCTTTCTTCATGTGAAGAAAAAAACCCCAAAACACAGAAACCCACCAGGCTCTGGTGCCAGGCTGTACTACTAGAAGTCCCTCTGGCACCAGACAGAGTCAGCACCTAACTCAGTTCCTTGCACTTTTGGCAAATCAGACTGGTATTAACTGCAGTATATTTTTCTTGATGTGAAAATACTTTTAGCAGCTTGGTTAGGACTTTGTCGTTCACAGTGCTGTGTTCATGTCACTGTCAAGTGACGTCTGAAATAAGTGCATGATCTCTTCCTCTTGCGAATATTCTATATTTAATACATGTTTTGACTATTACAACTTCAGTTGCTTTCTAGAATTGCAAGCTACAGGCCCCTTCCAATCCGAAATGCTTGATTTCAGAATTAAGTTGTCTACTAATCGATAAAGCATCCCTTGTGTCCTTTTGAAAAAGCCAGGCTCTAAAAGATGGAGGAAATGAAAACTCCAGTATGACAGCAATTCCACCCAAGCTGTATGATTAACGTGCTGGGATGGATTCTCAGCTGTGCTGAGCTTGGCCTTCGTGAAGCTGAGCAGAGCCAGAGAGAGTGGTGGCACTGAGCCACCTTTCCAGTGCTTTGATCCTGGGCCAGCCAGGGGCTGTCTGCGTGCCTTAAAGCAACCAAAGAGGTGTTTTAAACTGCGCAGTTATAATGATGAGGTAGGGGCTGCTAGCCCAGATAGCTACCCCATCCTCACTTCGGTGGTATCCTGGGCATTGCTCTCCTCTTCTCCCTGGCTTAGCTTGTGACCCTATCACTTGTTGCCAGGAATCCTAACAGCATCTTTACAGTTACTGCTTCTAGAAGTAAAAAAGCAGCCAAAGTCAGAGACAAAAATATTGCCTGTTTCACCAATACATTAATCTTACTTTGGAACAAACACATTTTTAATTACTTTATTCTATTAGGTGTTACTATTAATGTTGAATAACTATTTTATTCTTAAGAATTCTATCTACCATGAAGTATTTATTGTTACAGGTATTTGAGGAAATAGTTGCATTTTTGGAAAGCATTTGCATATTAGAAAAACATATGTTTCCTGGATTAAGGTGAAACATATTTTGGAGTGAAAATGTTTCCCTTGTTTCTTAAATCTATAAAATGTTATTTCCTCACCAGGATTTTATTTTGTCATAGTTTTGTAGTGATCTTAATTCTGAGAAAATACTCTTTCTTCATTAATTGTGTTCATAGATTACGTACTCATGAACTGTTTGAGGTGAATGTGTTTATGAAAAAAAGTGACCTTTAGACTCTTACTGTTGTGATGCAATTTTCTGGATTTAAATTTTTCAAACTATTCCATTAAAATTTTTCTTTTCAAAGGTAAGGGCTATTTAAAATAGAAAGCTTGCTACTTGCTGCTACTGGAGTGCTCTTTGAACTGGGTTGTCTAGATTTTTCCCTTTGGATGAGACCTTTATGGAAGGAGGGACAGATGATCCTGTGTATCTGCCCAGTGTGTGGTTTCTGAAACATCTGGTGCTGGCTCTGTTGGAGACAGAGGAGTGGAGGAACAGGGAAGGGGGGAGGAAGCATTCTTCTGGAAAAACTGCTTTTTCTCTTTTGTTTATTTTAAAATCTTATTCTGAATGTCTTCAGATTGTGCTAGTTCTGAAATTTCTGGCTTTCTCTCTGGTTGATATTAGTGAGCTGTTCTGTCCTCATAACATGTAAGTGTAAAAATAATACAAAAATTATCAGAGCTCTATGATACGCTGTTCCTGAAATAATACTGTTCAGTGACCAAGCGAGCAGTCTGCATCTTAACACAAATCTGTACTTAACTTTCACATTTGTAAAGCTGCAAGGTGATGCAGTCACAATTTAATGTTCCATTATCCTATTTATTTTTTAGAGCTTACAGGAAGAAAAAAAAATCTCAGCTTTGACAGTGAAAGGAATAATGGTGGGTTTTTTTTAGTATAGGCATTTGATTAAAATTTTTATTCTAAATATTTGCTCAGCTTTAATATTTTGCTAATTATTTTCAAGGTTTTGTGTTTTGTTTGTAAAAACTAATATAATTTTGTAAAATGACTTTATTTCCCCAGATGCCATCAGAACACCTTTAAAAGGCAGTGTAAAGTTCCTACTGTCTCTGCAAGACCGGTTCCGTTCAGCCCACAGTCCGTAAGTGTGAATGCCTGTTGCCTGTCTGCTCTGGCCATGCTTGCGTGAATGTACTGCACAAGATGCTGCCACCCCGGAACGGCGAACAGCAGAGGAAGTTCTGCTCCCGCCCCCACCCCAGGCTGTATTAGATGGCATAATGGCACTGCCTTTCCCTCTCTCGTCTTAAACCACTGGGAAACAGTGATCATAGTTCAGTTGCTTGAAATCTTACTTCATCTGGAAGAAGCAATGCATTTCTCTAGTCCTTTTTCAATCTCTAGGTCTGAAAGGAAGAAGTAAAAAAAAAAAAAGTATATATATATATGAAAATCCATGTGATGGAGAAGTGCTAGTGCTTTGTTGCTTTGGAGGAATTCCTGCAAATTTGGCAGGAAAAAAGATGCCTTCAGATAAACCTTTTTCTGTTCCCATGAAAAACCTACAAGTTGTTAACTGATGAAAAAATGTTTGTAAATGAATTTCTCATCTATTTCTTCCTAAATGTCTGGTTTCAGGGACAAAGTTTTGAAACCAGATTTGGAGGTTTGGAAAGGAAAGGCAGCGCAGCTACAGGGATGTGTGGATAAAAGCAGGAAGCTGACTGGGATAGGGGACTTCAGAGAAGACTGAGACCTAGAGAGCAGAATTTTGGAGGGAGGAGATGGAGATCAGAGGGAGAGCATAGGCTGGGGACAGGCAAGAGAGACTTTTAACTCCGCACTAACCAGTCCTGACCCAGCTTTATCTTGAGCTTTATCCTTTTCCCTCCGTTAGAGAAAACAGCTTTTGTTAATTGTCAACAAAAAACGTGGGAGCTTGTTCACAAGGGAGCAGCATCCATTGCGTGACTGAAAGCTCCTTCATGCCTTTTCTTCTCTATTTGCATTGCTGTTTTAGGAATATCTTCTCCTTCGTGATTCTTTACAATTCTTATTGATGACAGTGGACCAAAATTTTTCCTCTGATTTTTTTTTATCAGCTTCCAGTGGGAAACCATAAAGGGCCTAATTCTGATATCAGGATTTGAGGATACTTGGTACTTAAAAGTATCAAGAACTTAGAAAAATTACTTCTCATGGTAGTAGCAAAGATGACCTAGAATATTTCCAAAAGGAAGTATTTTCTGTGAGATATTAAGCTAACAAGATGTGTTAAACTCATGTGTCACACTTTGAAAGCTTGAGAGTTTAGAAGTGGAAAGCTCTCCAAATTCACAAGAAAGATGAAAAAGGAGAGAAACAGAGAACAGAAAGAGGGGAAGACAATGTAAGGCATTTTTTTCTAAGCCTCTGTGACCAAGGCAGGCTCAGAAAGTTACAGCCTGTCAGATTGATCGAAACAGTTGACAGCTGTTTTACTCAAGTGAGTAAGATTTCAAAAATGGGAAAAATAATGAAGGTCTGCATGTTCAATGTTTCTGAAGCTTTCTAAGATCTCCTGTTCTACCAGTTACTTTCCTGTACATAAACCAAAATGGCTTGTATTCTCTTCAAAGTTTTCTAACACATTTTTCTAGAAAACTTTGACTCCAAAGTGTAAAACTGTAAGTATCTTTACAATATGAAATTGACTGATGAATAAGTAGTTGTGTACTACTTGGAACTTTTCATGTGTTATAAAAAAGTAATTAATTTATTCTTGAGCAAATTCCAAAACTGTGTGAATCTTGGACAGCAGAATTGAATGTTGTTTGTGTGCTACTGCATCAGGTATCTTGGATGGATATTTATTTGTTATTATTATATGTGTAATCTCTTGAGTTTCCTAGAGAATAAGAACAGTAGCTATTCTACAGTGGGAAATAGAGAAATACAAACTTTTCAAGTCATACTTGCTCGCATGGAGCCTGTTACTGGTCTTTTCTGCTCCAGCATGGCACTTCTGGGCACAGCAGGTTGGCATGTAGCAGTGCAGACCAGGAAAGCAGCAAAGTTGTGCTTCCGCAGGCCACATGCTTGTCAGCAGTGCCCTTGCTCTGAGAATCCTCCCTAGCACAGGAAAATGCTCCTCCCGCAACCAAACATCCCACTGTCCATTATATGAGTCAATGCATCAGGGTCACACTGAGATCAGAGGATGAGCCATACAGTATTGTCATCCCTAAGTACTGAAAATTAATGATATTTTAAATAAATAAAATTAGAACTTTATTTTCTGGTTTGTGGGCTTGTATGGTATATTTGAGTGACTTTTCTCGGAAACCACAAAGGCTAGAAACTTTCCTTCTTTTGTGATTCTTATGTTATTAACTGGCTCCAGATGTTGTAACCATAAAAAAATAAGTACTGGGAGAGTTGTAACTATGTAATTCATGTAGCAACATTGGGAAGAGGAATCTGAAGAGCCTAATAGTCATTCCTTCTCTAGGAGGCAACATTGAAGGCAATTAATGTAGCTGAGCAGATAAATATTTGAGAATTAAAAGGTGGCCACGGAGGATACTGAAAGATAGTTTGGGTTTCTTTGAGACCACTAACTGCAGAAAGGTCATCAGATTGAAGGAAAGTAAAAGGAAAGTAGGTATCACACATATTTTCTGCATCAACACCATGTACATAGGTGCTTTAAGGGAGCCCTTACGGAATGCATCTTTAAGAGGCCAAAGTTTACTGTAAAAAGGAGAAATTTGTCTTTAGAATAATTTTCATATACATAAAATAGATTCAAACTTTGCATACTCTTTACACGAGATCTGAGGATTTTTACCTGTACGAAACTGCATATTGCTGTTCTGGCACTGACTATGCAGGCTCTGCTAATGCATGTGAATAGACATACTTGTACAAAAATGTTTAAAGCCTAGAGGTTAAAAAAGATGTCATTAGAGTGATGGATTCTCCAGAAAACATTCCCTTTGAGAAAATGTGTCACAGTATATATTCTCCTCTATAAATTGTGTTGGTTTGTGGTTTAGAAAAACTGCAGGGAAATTGGATATTAGATTTGGGTTTGCTTCCTTGACTGTGAGAAATCCTGGCTTAATAGCAAAATTCAAGACTGTATGTGGAAAGTGTGAGGAAATCACCATATTGGGTCGTGGTAGACACACTGATTTATGCATTTAATGCTTCCTTTTGAACTATTTTATTAACGTGGCTGGGTTTTATCTGATTACCACACCGAAGTTTGAGAACATGCACCAACTAACATACACTAAACTCTTGTTAAAGATTTTGAAAAAATAGCAAGGTATCAGTTAATTCCATGCAAACTACTGAAGTAAACTATACTTCAAATGCAAATCCCTCCTGATGCTGGGGACAACAGTTGCATTCACTAACATGCAGGTGTAGCTGTACTTGAAGACATTGCAACACAAGAAACAACAGAATTGTAGTGAATTAAAGCAGTGTTATCAGATTGGTCTGGGGCTGAGATTTTTTAATTTGTGAGGAGAGCAAATCTACTTTTATTTTCAAGCAGTTTAGAAATTGTCCCAAGAAGCCTGGCTTGGATTCCCAAGTGCTGTATCCTTCTTTGTATGCAAAGGGTGCAGAAGGGGTGAAGTGGCACTACAGGAGCTGTGTGGGAAGTGCTGGGCAAAGCACTGCATGGAACAGGGGCACCAGTACCTGTGCTGGGACCAGCCCCTGCCCCTGCGCGACATGCAGGCTGCCAGCTGTGCTGTTTATATGCTCTGAAAATCAACTTCTAGTTAAGACTGCACTTACACCACCTAACTCATACTCACAGAATCTGGGGCACATTAGACACAGGTCTCTGGGATGAAAGGCCAGCCATGAACTAGCCATTCTCCCACCAAACCCTTTCAGTCAGTCTCTAATGAGAAACACTAAGGAACATGTTTCCAGCTCTCCGCTGGGTTTGGCCAACTTCTAAAATGAGGCTAATTGTCTACATGTGTGTTGTTCAGCTGAAACTCTGTCAAGAAAACAGTCCGTCTGGCTGGGTTTAAAAGTTAGCTCTGATCCTGTCAACCACATTACTCTCGTTTAAGCTGAATGTTAAATTCCATTGATATTTTAGGTGCATATTCTACTACAATGCCCAAAGAACAACTAAGCCGTTTCATTCAGTCTGAGACTCCATTGGGCTAATGAAATGTTCCTTAAATAAACAACTTGCTGGTGTATTTGCTAGCTGAGTAATCAACATAATGACGTTGTTTTGAGAGTACAGCCTGCAAATAAGTGGGCAGAGTTTACAGTTAATACTGCTGTAGGTAAAATGATATTTCCCTATTTGTGTAATTAACCCCCCCCCACACTCTTTAATGTATTTTAAAGAGAAAATTTGTGTTTTGTTAACAGCAATTTTTAAACATTTCCCACCACTTATTTTTAATATGCATGATGTCATATTACAAGTTGGTTTTCCTTTAGCAACAAGAAGGAAATTCTTAAAATGAATACAGTTTCACCTCATTCATCATGACAAATTAAAATCATTACTTGTTTTGCCTACATTAGCATCTGATTGGTAATGTATTTCTGAAGATAAGCTTTAACTTAAAAATAAATTCTGGGAGCTTTTTACCTTTGATCAATTATTTCACATTGTCCAAAGTGAATAAATGTAATAGAAATCTATTTAACTACAACTCAAATTGAATGCTAGCCAATCTGGTTTTGTTTGTTTGAGTGACATATTTTGTGCTTTCTTGTTGCCCATACTTTTTACATGCACTAAGGCTGTTTTTTGCCTACTGGGACTGAAGTTTTGGAGAGGAATAAAGCAGTCTTTTCCTTGGTATTTATTTTAAAGAAGAAAGCTACATGGAGTCTCTGATATTTTTGGTAGGCACATGTGGAACAAACGTGTAATTGTATGACTGATCCAGCAGATTGTTTAGCTGTATATTGTGGTATGCCGTTTAGGGGAACAATCTGAAGTATGAAACAAACTCAAGTATGTGTGAAAGTTCTGTGGAGCAAAAGGAGCTTTATGAAAATGCCCTGCTAACAATCCCTGTGCATAATTATGCAAACTGTCGCGTGCATCTCTATAATGCACACATTTTACTTTTAAACTATAGTCCAATCTGCTATATCAATGAGAACATACAGATAAAAAAATATTGGTCATTTGCTAGATGTCTTAAGATGAAGTAGCTAATATAGTCCAAGTAGATGGAACACCACAACTGGGTTGCATAGGGTTGTAGCAATGAGGTGTATTGTGTGTCTAGTGGCCTTCGCTTATTCTCACTTTCATTATAAACTGAAAATTCTTGGGATAAATTAAATACCCAAAAGGCATTTGGCATACATAGAGCGTTTATTTTATTTTTTTTTATTTTTGTTTTTTGAATGGAACTTCGTCAAACAGTCCCGCAAGGTACAACTACTTGTTGAAGATGTTGCAATAACATGCCTTGTACTTGTGTTACTGGTTCTGTTTGTTTATTTTTTCTCAGATGGTGCATCAGTACTTCAGGCAGCTTCTTCATGCGTCAAAACATCTCAAACCTCAGTGCACCTTAAAGCACCCTTAGAGCATGGTGACACACAGCATCCTGGGCCACCTGGAAACAGCAGCATTGCACAGCAGCAGCAACTATCTGTTCTGTTTCTGACATCAGTGAACTGTAACAAGAAAAGGCAAGAGGAAACTAAATTGTGGGACAGAGAGCTTAAGAAGCAAGTTCCTGGACTTGTTTCTGTGCTATGTAAATAGAGAGAAAGCGCAGCAGATGCAGTCCATATCTGATATGATATGTTAACATAAATATAGAGACGACATTAATGCTATGAAGCAATGCTGGTAAGTTAACTCTTTGTGTTGCATCACTCAAAGTATTACATTAACTTCAGTGGAGGTTAGATAAGTACATCTGCCTTCTGTAGAGTACTACCTTAGCAGCTTTTTAAAGGAGTGATTTGTTTGCTTGTGTCATGTGATGCGAGTTGCTGGTTACATATAAATTCTCTGTTGATCTCCTTTCTGCTGAAACATTCCATAATAGTTCTGTGCAATACTGTGATGTCCATTACTACGAGAAAAATCTGTGATCAACAGCACTGGGAAAGACTTACTTTTGTTTTACAAAGGAGACAACGGAAGCACAGGCCAAATCTTGCCTGAGGTTGTTTAGACACAATGCTAGGAAGAGGAATGATGAGTCTTGAGTGGGTTCATTTCAACAAATTGCAAAAGTTGTTACTGCGCATCCCTTCTCCTTATGCAGCTTGACTGCAACATAGAGATTGCTAGAAAGACTTGCCTAATCTACGGAGATTTGCATGAACAATTTGAGACTTCACTTAGTGAGTCAAGGAAACAAATAAACAATAGATTCTTAAAATGATTGAAGGAGACATAATACAGTTGAAAATGGTTACTCACATTTTGAGGACTACCTATCTAGTTCTTAATATTATCTACTATAGAAGAGAGCAAAGAAGCAGATCTTTTATATATGTATAGAACTTAATGTATATAAATTTGCTATTCATGTAATCCACATGTTATCAATTGAAAAAAAAATCTGGAAAAAAATACTGAGAAAATTCAACAAACTAATGCTTATTTACTTAAGCCTTGAGAGCCTGATTCTACAAAGCCAAGCCCTCCTCAAAGGTACCGAAGAATCTCAGCTTTTGTGACTGCTAAGGAAGTTGAATGTGCTCAGAAGCACTTCTCTATATTGGGATTTTGGCCATCAAAAGTCATCTGGTGGATTAGAAGATCCAACAAATTGAATGGAAAGAGCAGATCTTGGAGAAAGTATGTAGACTGTTTGGGGAAATTCTATTATAGCTTTTAAGCTGATATATTCATTTTGGCTATTGTTCCATTCTGACCATATTGTGATGAAGTGTTTAAACTAGCATAACTGTCTTACTCCCTGGATAATTATTTAAAGACATACTCTGATTTGACAGTAAAAAAATGGCAAAACAGCCAACACTTGACACATTTTTTCAAGTGTTTGTGTGTTCACATCAGGTAGGTAAAATATTCAGAAAAGTGAATTCTGACTGATATGACTGAATTCATATATATCATACTTGTACAGGAATGATAGAAATTTTGAAGGTAGGTCTTATCTGAGATGCTCAGCTGATATGACTGAATTCATGTATATCATACTTGTACAGGAATGATAGAAATTTTGAAGGTAGGTCTTATCTGAGATGCTCAGCATGTCTATGAATGTCCTAATTGTTTGTTCCTTCCATTAGGCTAGTGCGTGGGCCCCAGGGATGTGAAATAGTTAAGTGGTAAATATTTGAGCACTTGCACCTTGCTGTAAGAACAAAAAGATGAGTCAGTTTCACTGGAAAATGTTCCATTTTCAGGTAAAAGCCTGGGGTTTTTTCTGCAGAAAAGGTTCATTTGGAAGAGATAGCAGCTTAACTAAACTAAAATCATCTCCCAAAGGAATGCAGGAAATATTTGCAACTAAGTGTCCATTTACAAAATGTTGTGAACTCTTCCCTTTGAAAAGGATTTCTAAAATTCAAAGGAATAAGTCCTCCATTTTTGGGGTGAAGTATGTTGCTGTCACTAGCGCTGCTGTTAATGGGGAGGAGTGGGAAGAACCATGAATATGAATTTGTTTGCATTATTCAATGTAAAGCTGTCAGCTTTTTGCTGTAATGAGAGACTAATAGAGACACCACCATCACTACCCTAACAAAGGTCTGTGATTTCCAAAGGGTATTGATTTCTTTTTAATACTTCAGAGAAACCAGCCAACCTTCTCTGGTCTTTAGGCTCGAGACTTCCAAGCTTTTCTTTTAAGGCCAAGTTATGAACTGCTGAAGTGTAGGGCTTTATCGTGGAACCCCCAGTGCAAGCTGAGCTCTGGCCATAGTACAATATAAATTATTTATGCACAGCACTGTGTTCAAACCATGTGCACATTTGTCCTTGTCAGTCAACAAGTGTTCTATTAATCAAACAGGAACCCTGGTGTGTTCATTACAAAAGTAAGAACATTGAATTTGGGATGGTATTTTTAGTGCTTTTGACAGACAGGGATTATTAAGATGTCACTCCCCCTTTTCCGCCAACTCCCCTATCTTCCTCCCCTTCTGCAATGCATTGTCATTTTATTATTAAGAGCACACTAATAGTTAAACGACAGGAACCCTAAACCCCTGACTAGTTCACTGACATGACAGGTTATTTTTTCCCTCTATTCCCTGTCCAAGAACCCCTGCTGATCTTCCCAGCATGCAGTGCTGTGTGACCCTTAACATCTGGCAGTGATTAATTGTCTTAGTGTCATAGCGATCGCCTTCCTCCCTCTGATCCTCACTTACTTTGTTCTCCCTTTTAGAGCCAGTGTGCTGGAACCTTTTCTTCCCACTTTTAAATCTGTCCAGTATCCAGGATACTCTGTGTGTCTACTGTGATACAACTTGAAAGAAACCGAAACAGTCAGTTATCTGGCCCTGAAAGTCTGGTCATGGATTCAGAGGGCTTTCTGTTCACTGAAGGGGTGTGCTTGAAAAACAGCACTAGCTAGAATGACACAGATCTTGTTGAACTTGATCCGGATCTCAGGTCCCTTCTAAGCAAACAATGCAATTATGGGAAACACCATTTTCAGCGGACACATGCGGTATTGTGTAGAAGGCTGTTGGCTGAAGCTTACACAACGTTACATAGATTAGGGGCCTGACACCTCCTGACAGCACTTGCCCCTTTGTGCTCGGCTCGCCCTGCTGTACCACACTGCTGCAAAGGTCTGAGCCCTGTCTGGGCCTGAGCTCTTCTTGCTCAACTCCCACTGAGTTAGGTAGGGTTCCTGTGTGTGTACTGAGGATTGATGTGTAGGCTTCAGTGCTGTGAGCATCTGGGGTGAGAGCTAAAACAGAGATGGTGTTTGCAAGTGAACTTTATTGGCTGCGCAATATCTGGGGAGTACCTACACCTGCTTTAGAGGCTTCTATAATAAGAATACTGGTGGAAGAGGAGAAGACTGTACCACTAAGATAAACGTCATATGTCCTTGTCCTCCTCTCAAACCTCGGTAGACTTCCCTTGTGATTTTCAAGAATCATCTTAATGCCTGCCTCAGTTTCTCCTATTGGAAAATAAAGACAGTAACTGCTTTGAGATATGGGAGACTTAAAGTTTTCAGAGACCTTAATTTTTCCTGTATGAAGTATTGCTAGGCAATTATTTATATCTGTGTATTAAAGACCAGCTGCCAGGCATGGGGAGGAGCTGTGTAAGAGGGAGGAAGGAGGCCTTGTTGTGCAGAAGGTTTTTTAGATTGCTTAGATTCAGGATGCCTGTGATTTATTCACAGTTTGGTGACTTGCATGGGTAAATTATCAACTGCTCTAAACTTCCATTTCCTTGCATCCAAACAGAGGATAAGCTAATAGTCTTCTCTGCAAAAAATCTAACCCTCTTAACACTTGAAGATGAAAGGTAAAAATAAACAATTGTTTTAAATCCTAGTTGAATAGCAGAATACATGCACTGAACTTAAACTACTGTTACATTTACATTTTAAGGCAAAGTACCTGAAAGGCGATTTCTCCTTCACTTACCTATTGAATGTTGAGTTCAGAGTCTCTGTCTCCCATGACACACACTCCTCACAAATAGATTTCTGCAGAGCAGTATTATGTTCTAGCTCTCCATGTATTTCAAATAACTATAAGGCCATTTATTTTCTATTTCAAACCAAAATAGTAAAATGGAGTGCATGGCCTTTTCTAGTTGCTAGGCAACACTTTGTAACATGCATCCTGCATTTTGCTGTGCCATTTGGCAATTCACACAAGATCTTGTTTGTTCATTTCCAGTCTAGTAACATTGGTTGCTATATTTCAAGTGCCAGTATAGATCAAAGTATTTCCTAGAAGGATAAACGTGTTAACTGGCAGAGAGTGAATGATTAACATCAAGCACAAGCCTTACAGTATAAAGGACTTGGCATGTCATCCATTGGCAAAGCTATTCAAATGAATGCCATCTATACCTAGCAGATGTGCCACTAAGGAGTTATCCTCTTCTTTCCAAAGTACTGCTTGCTGTGCTGGTGTGACTGAATAAGGATGATAGCTGCTGCTGAGCTTTGTATGCAACTGAGCCAAACGCTATTGTCAGCCATGGTGTATCTGGAGATCTCTGCTGACTTCACTTGAGCTACTTCAGTTTTGCATCCATATAACTAATGGTAGAATTATATTAAACTGGTATTTTCTCTTCCTCTGCCCTTTGTGAACACTTAGAAACAAACCAGAGTCTAATGTTTGACTATTTTTAATATTACTTGTTTCCAAAAAACTCTATGTGTATGCCTAATGAAAACTGCCTTTAAGTAGGAAACAGCAGGACATAGCTGGTTTTTGCTATGCTCTCTGCATTTCCAAACTTCTGATTAAAAACTGCAGATGAGCCGAATCCCTTTGTTAGCTTGCAATTTGGAGGGGAGGGCTGAAAGAGGTTGTTCAGGCAATGCTTTTAAAAATATGTAAGACAGACAATTTTTTAAAGCTGCGTATAGCACATTTTTCTGCTTTTGTCTGTTTTGTCATTGCTAGCTACTTGTGCATTTGTGTGGCATCTTTAATTTGCAATGTGTCAGAATCTCAGTGGTACTATTTACACTGGACCAAATGTCAGATGCTGACAAACACAGTCATTGAAAGCATTACTAAGTGAAGAGTGGTGTGGTGCAGTGTTAAGTTTGACATGGGCGGCAACAGTTTTGTCTCCATTACAATATTCCAAACCCTATGGAAAAGCTGAAGAGAATTTTAAAAAACCTGTATTCCTGTTGCAGAATGCTAGAGGATAGTTGCAAGCCTCTAAAATTAGCAGATTATCTAAGTCATTCTTATAAAACCTTATTGGCTTAGTCAGTTGTGTGTCACTGTGAGTCTATTTTATAAAGTTTCTCTGGATGAAAATTTACCTGCCAGCAGTACTGGTGGAATTGTAAGTGCTAGATGTGATTTGTTGATTGAAGAAGCAACCACTGTACTCTTGTTCATGCAGGCATATTATTATCTGAATCTGGTAGCATGGCCAAGGTCAGCCAAGGGATAAATCTGTTCATAGCTTTTTTCCTTGATCATATACCCCATCTCAGACATGGTTGGTGAAGAAGAGGATGAAGAGAGAGGTAAGGCATATTTGCCTTATGTGATCAGAGAGCAAAGGCAAGAGGCAGATTCTTTACACTGCCAGAAGTGTGTACAGCTGGGGAGAATCATCCCTCTCATTTCATGGCAAATAATCAGTTTCATATTTTCTGTGGCAACCATTAATACACTAGAGCCTTAGCTCTAGGCCTATAGGTAAAGCTATTTGCTGTGACTGCTTTTCTGTTTGTCCCCGGAGAGCTGAGGATTCTCCAGCAAGTCCATGGTGAGCAGGGTGATGTTCTGACTGTCTGTGATACAGCAGCCAGAGCAGACTCAGGCTCATTTTGTAGATACTTCTTGGTAGTATCTTTGTAGATACTTCTAACTGATCTAGAAACACACTAAAGATTTCTCACACACACAGAGCAGGAATGTACATAAGTCAAAAGATGTATTTTAAAATTGGTGTGTACTGTCTCTAAAGCATATTCCCTGTTGCTCATTTTGCTTTTTCTTAATATTGGAATCGTCATACTGATTTCTACTGAAGTGACCAAGCCGTGATGCTGAAGTAGTGTGAAATGAGAACAGCACCTCAATAATACTCTAAATGCCATAGTTCTTAAATAAGTTTTAATTTCTAGACTACTTAAATGTTGATTTGGGAGCCATCATTTGCTTCTCAAAGTGGAGTATGGTTTTTGTACGGTATGGCTATAATAATAAAGGTTAAAACCAAAATTAAATGGCATGGCAAAAATATTCTTAAAAGATTTAAAGTGTTTGTAATGGTGTGAAGAAAACTAATTTGTGTACTCTCAGCCCAGACTTCTGTAGCTATCTAACACTGATTGTAAGCTTAATTGCCCATAATGTACTGTCAGCTTTTCAATCCAGCATTTGTTTTTGAGAATATCTAGCACTCCAGTATAAACACTGCAGGGGTTGAAAAGAATGGGGGATAGGGAGTCATACTGCTCCTTTGTTATGTTATGCTGCTTTGGGCCTCAAGTTTTAAGTGTTCTGAATTGCTTTTCTATGTATACCTGTGTCTTCTCTGAGTAAGCAGCAAATTCATGCTCCTAATGTTTGCCACTGTGACCTACACCTAGACCGTATGCCTAAACCAGCCTCAAGTAGATGACGTGATGACAAGGTGACATGTTTTTAGCGTCAAATGATGGTTTCTCATGGCAGATACCCACTGGTGAGGAAGCAGCAAGCTGAATGTGGGAGCAGCTACAGCAGTCCCTGCACCACTCGTGTCAGGGGGCGTGACTGGAGAGAGAGCAGGGTCTGTGCAGAACAGGTCCCCCACCACGATGTGCATACACACAGGGCACACGAGCAGCCCTTTCTCTGCGCTATGTGCCCGCCCCCGTAAAAGGCTTACAGAGGCTGCTTCTGCCCCTGATGACACCTGAGCAAAGCAAATCTGGGAGATTTTCCTACAGAGAGACCAAGGCTAAAAAAAAAAAAAAAAAAAAAAAAAAAGTTGGAGATGCGTGTGTTTCTGCCTCACCCCGGCACTTGGCGAGCACGTTTGCTCCATCGCCAGAGCGGTGCTGCCTGCTGTGGATCACGCCGTGCCTGTCCTGCCCTGCGTGGGCGTCACTTTGGCAGGAGGCGAGAACTTATGTTTGGAGCAGCAGCTGCTGCTGTCTGCAGCCGTGGGTGTGACTGCAAAGGCACTTGGGCATAGCTGGTCTTGGAGGGCAGGACTCGGGACATCATCAGCTGTAAGGCTGCAGGCAATATACTAAGCTCTGGTTGTCATTTTAACAGAGTATTATGTAAATCAAATAAAGTAGCTGTTAAATTAAAGCGTGAGAAGGTAATGCCTTCAGGTAATGCCCGCTGCACCCAAGGCACTGGCTTTTAAAGAAATATGGAGTTTGTTATTTCCTTTTTTCTTTTCATGGGAGATGGAACTAAAGGCTCAGAAAAAAAACCCTAGTTATTGACTTCTCCAAGGAGACACACTGACAGCTCCCCTCCCCCGGCCCCAGAATTTAACAGTGTCGGGGCAAGCCAGCATGGCCGCAGAGCTGAATGGCTTATTGCACAGATCCTTTCTGAGGGGAAAGCTAGACCAAATTTTACACCCTGTGGGGAAAAAAGTGACTTTTTCAACAGGGCTTGCAATAAAGAAGAATTTCTCAAAATGGAAAACTTTAAAAATTTGCCTTCAGAGATCTCCATGTGAAGTATTTTGGATATGCAATCAAATACCAATTCTGATTTATCATAGTAAAATCTCATTCAGAATGAGGCATGTAAATTTAAAAATATTTCATCTTGTTGATTTAGTGTCCATATTAGCTTTGAATGCTACTTAAGAAAAATCTCACTCCAACAAATCAACCACTTTGCTAAGGTTAATCTATGCAGTATGTACTGTTAACTATTGCAATTAATACAGTTTTTGAGGCATAGCAAGGGGATTAAATTTCTAGATTAGTGCTTGATCTTAGTGATATTTTCAGTTAAAATATTTCAAACTAAAACACAGGTTTAAGTTTGTAAAGAAAATTTCAAAAAACCAAAATATCTTCTCACTTTAAAAAAAAAAAATTCCTTTAAAACCCAAATTCTACCATTCTACCAAAATGTTCCAACTATTGTTCAAGTATTGAGAAAACACTTCAGGCACGGACCACTAATGGTGCTATAATGCAAGGTGACATTGATATTCTGAACAGTTAGATTAGCAGTATTGCTGCGTACATTATGATTACCCTAACTCATGAAAATTTTCGAGTTTTAATATTTTTTATGGAGCTACGATGAAAAGCCAACTTAAATATTACTCAAATGTAAAAACTCTTAGAAATTTGGACTGAGTCTATTGAGACAGTCCAGTTTTATTTGAAGACTTTCAATGTTATAAATTCAGTTTAATCTACTTTTTCAAAAATCTGAATGAAAAAGGGAACTTTCTCATTTGAAGATACATTCAATACCTCTCTTCCATTTTCTGTCTTTCAACAGATTTTGGTCTTTTGATCTTCTGATAAATTGGCATTTTCAGATGAAAATACATTGTGAAAGCCATATCTGTTTACACTCTATGTGTATTTAAAGTATAATTATCAGTTGTTTGAGTGCACTTGGAATTAGATCTCAAACTCATGTAGAAATCAAAATACAGTTTATATAAACACCCTGTCGTCTGTCCCATTTTATAATAGATAGTTTACAAAATGTTTTTATAAAAGTAATAGACAGCAAAGATAAACTCACAGTGGAGGAAAAATAATTGAGACAAAGAAGGAGATAGTTATCTTTCCTGAAGATTTTTACTATTGGCTGGTTTTTGTTGCCTTGCTATGTGTCTGCATTAATGCCTGAAAAATAGTATAGGACCAGGTAATTCACACACTAGACAGTCACTGACTGAAATACTTACCCTTCTAGGGGGCTTGAAGCTTACTGAAAACTGAATTTAGTCTTTTACTTTGCTGCACTGCAAATTGTCAGGAACTTCCTAAAGTCAGATTCTGATCTCATTTACACTGAAATAAATAGACTATAACTACATTTGCTTTAGAGAAGCTGCTCCAGATATATGTTGCTAATCCTTTGTCGTCTTCGTTAGTGTATATCTTGGTATACACTGACAGGAAAGCAGTCAGTGGGGTAGTAGATATGTCCAAGATAAATCTGAGGTAGATTTGCATTGAACTTTTTTAGTCCTTTGTGTTTGATAAATTCCTCTCCTACTTAACCAGGTGTGTGGGTTCTCTTGGGTGCCAGCAGCACTGCAGTGGGTCTGCTTCAAGCATAGATTACTTGCAGGAAATAGCATTGACTATCACAGAGATTTCACACCTGGAGGTCTTAGAAGCTGGGCCAAGAGAGCACCCACAGATTAAATCAACATTGCCGACTTGACAAAAGACCTTATAGTACAGCATATCTCTTAACTTTTAGGTATCTGGGACATCTTAGATACCTATGGTGTACTGTCTAGGAAGCTTTGCTGCACCGACGTGGTTGGGTAGTATTTCAGCCTCTACCCAGCACAACTTCTACGGAGACTAGGTGATCTTCATAGCCTTAGTGAGAAAAGCTGTGATGTGGGCCCCCTTGATATTCTTAGGAATCATAATGATTCATGTACAAACACACAGTTTATATTCCCTCTGTAACCTTACCAGCAAGGGAAGGAAAACTTCTATCCCTTGGCAAGAGTCCCCAGTGTACTCAGAGCTGTTGGCTGCGTTTGTGTGTTTATGAATTCTAACAACTCCATCACAAATGTTGTCACCAGATACCTGGGCTCTAGCCACCATAACTACATTTCCAAATGTTTAAGCATGGTTTGCTCTTAGGAACGTGCTCTAAACTGTATTATATAGTTACTATAAATGGTAAGATATCATGTGATTATTTTTTTTTAAATTTACTTACTCCCTAACCTTTCTAGTCAAGGATGAAATATGCATGGCATTACTTCCAGACTTCTGGTTTCTGTGTTTCAGTTCTATAGAGGTGGCTTTCTCTCCTTTTTTTCTTTTTCTTTCCACGCCCCCCCCCCACCCCCCCCCCAAGGCCTTGTATCCTGAGATACAGAGCAGAGCGACACAGTAGAGAGACCACCACCCCTGGAGTTAGTACAGAATGTGCATCTGGCATTTCAAAAATGTTTGTTTGGCCTCCTGGAGAGAACCAGTATAATTTTTCATCTGGAAAGTATTCAAAGGGTATGTGCTAGGAAGGAAAGTTGTAGCTGTATAATACAATTATGCAGATGAAGGCTGCAGAGACACTATCCAAAAAAGGCGGGGTTACGGTATTTGGGGGGAAAGCAGGACGAGAAAGAAATACTGACTAACTGTTTTGTTGCAAAGGGAACAAAACGTCTCTCCTGTTGTTTTTGTTCAATAACAGTGTCCTAAAAGACAGAACTCTGAGGGGAAAAATAACCATCTCCATAGAGAAAGGAAGAAACTTGCTGTATTTTTGTGTACCATTAGAAGGATCACAAAGTGCCTATTGATCTGAGTGATAAGTCAATGAAAACTCTCCTTTTGATTTCCATAGATATTGGCTCAACCCAAATTTGCGTAAAGGGTTCTGAGGGGGTCGAAGGGGTAAACAGTACCTTCTCCAGGCTGAAGGAAAGCAGCAGAGTAGTCAGAGCAGAACTTCCCAAAGTGGCAACAGGGGAAAGAACCTGCTTTCTCTAGATCATCTGGAAGTTTCCAGTACAATGTTCGTAATTAGGATTTTAGGGCTGAGACCAGTTTTTGGCCTAAGGGATTCTGTTAGAATTGTAAATAAATAAAACCAATTTAAATTTCAAGTAGGTGTGAAAAAAAAAGTTTTGAATAAATAGTGTGAAGCATAAAAGAGCAAAAGAGCAGGAGTTCAGAGCATTTTATTCCTTGGCTATAACTCTGTTTTGCAAATCTCACTGAGAAATATTTGACCGGTCATGTTTTCTTCCAAGTACGGTGAAAGCTCTGATTGTTCACCTTGGAGTAAGAAACAAAATTTCTGTATATCTCTATAGACTTTTGTTACTGTAACAGCTCAGCTTCAGTGTGTTTATCTCAGGAACATAATATGTAGACAGGAAGAGTCACCAAGTGACCAGCCTGAAGTCACACAGGGAATCAACCCATTGCAGAGCAGTTAATCAATCTGCCTAGTGACACGCTATCCCGGTAACCACTGGACATGAAAACTTGTCTCTTCTGCAAATAGGCCTAAGCACTGTATGTGTGTGTTAGTTTGGCCTGCCCGCTTCAGGTAACTCATCTCTTTTGCGTATTGCAGGGTGTTTCTTCATTTTCTGTAAGGCATCACTTCTAAGTTTGCTGAATGTAGGAAAGGGACCTCAATTCCATTCACATAAGATCAGCTTTTTGGCAGCCATACAGCTTTCAGGAAAAAAAAAAAAAAGGAAGAGTGCATTAGAAATAAGATGTCAGGCTGTTTTAAGTGCAGGAGTTGTTCAAACAGCAGGTCCTTGTTAGAAGTGTGTAATTTTTGGACATGTCCCTAGCCTAGACTGTGTGCAGCACAGTAGCATTTCCACAAATGACTAGAGAGAGGGGTTTTTATTATTAAATCACACAACATAAGACAAAATTTGTTTTTTAAAACCCTAAAGTCTTTGAGTGCATAAAAGGCATTGTTTCTGTACAGTTATTTTTGTTACCTTATTATAAGCTTTTTTTTTTTTTAAAAAAAGCAGGTTTTTTTCCTTCAGTTTTGGAGGGAAAAAAGTTGCTTCCAGGGTGAGATTTGGCATGCCAAGTCTCTGGCCAGAGCAAAATTTTAAAGCTGTATTATAAACCTCTGAAAATAGGAGTTTATAATAGAAATGCAGACATACAGTTAATTATATCGTCATGAATGGCGCCACTATAATTAGCTAACTTCTATATGATGCCAAGTTTGAAAGTATTTTACTTTTATGGCACTGAATGTCAAAAGCTATTTATGTTAGTTTCTTTCATTTTTTCTTTTATTGTCTTACTGACCTGGCTCACCAGGTTAGGAAAATGTCTTGCAGATTTTTCTTCAGCTCTGAAGAACCTTTGCAGCCTCAATGATTAGCAGATTCCTAGAACTTGGGGTGTCAAAGGGAGTAGATTCCCTCCAAAGACAGGCAGGATATCAGCAGATGCACACTTCTCTGAATAACCTTGGACTTGTGGTTCCCATTGAAGGGCTTATTCTGAGATCACTGGCAATCTCAGCCAGACAGGAATCTGCTCATATTTGTGTATTATATATACTTTTAAGATGACTGTTTTAAAGATAGATAAAATACGGAGAAGAAAAGGAACATAATCTGTTTTATAAACACAATATTTCCTGCAGGTTCAAAAGCAGAGAAAGGTGCTAACAACAGAGCCAAGGAGATTAGGGGATGAGAAAAGCTCCTTCCTTAAGTTTCTGTATCCAAGTAACTGTAACCCTTTTGCAGCTCATTGCTTTTTAGGTGCTTTATTAGCACAGACAGCGATCACTGTTTCACCTGTCACTGAAATCCAGTTTCCTCTGGAGTTGAATACAAAAACCATTACAAAAAAGCCATGACCAGGGCTATCGTTTAGGCTGAAGTAAAGGTGAATGTATTGTTCAGTTAAAGAACCAGGAGAATCTGGGAATTAACCACACACGCTCAAATATTATTTTAATTGATAATGATAGCTTAACAAACTTAATCATAGGAAACAGTCATTATAATTTGAATGTCCAGGCAAAAAGTCTGTGCCTGTTTTTTAAGATAAGATGAATCTTCAGAATTTTTTCAAAGTGAATTTAAAATTTTCTTTTATCAAAGAGTATCCGTATGCATAGAATAGTATCCTTAAGTTACTCATTGTCCTTACACATCTAAATATGGATACATTAAATAATATATATGAAATTTATTAGTATTCATATGCTTGATATCAGTTTTTTCAATTATAACTGATAAGGATCTGAAGGTTAAACTTTAGTTCAAGTACACTGCACCCTGTAGGTTGTTGCTCTTTAGGGACGGTCTAAATTGTGCTGCCCTGGGGCGGTATTTTTCTCTATGGATGATATGTAAGGTAACGTGTTAAGGCAATTCTACTTCTGTTTTTATTTGTGTGAGACTATGTGAACTAGTACTGTTCTAGTTTGTTCTAGGAGTGTTTGGACAAGTGGACGTTAACAGTCTACAATCTGATAGTCCTGAGTTATGTCCGATCAGCTGTTTTCTGCTGATCTATGCTTTTTCAGATCTGCCTCTAATTCTATCTCTTCCAGTAAAACTTCTGGTGGTAATTTTTAAAGTATTTTGTTATTCGGTAGTCAACAACACAGCAGGAATTAACATGGATTGTGCTGCACTTTTCAGGCAATCTCTTCCTTCTCTTGGTGATGTGTGCGTCACCTTTCCGTGATAGCTCTTCTTTTAATGATCATTTTTGGTTATGTGCTATTTACTGTCTATGAGGAGTTCCACCCATGCTATTACCCTGTACAGAGCTGATAATGCAAACTAATGACATGAGCTCAGTTACCACACGTTCCCTTTTTTCATGTTGGCTTACTAAAGGATCCTCAGGTGGATCCTTTCAGCTTCAATACGTATGAGAAATCCTGCTGATTGCAGCAGAACTGCCCAAGTGAGTAAGGAATGAGGAACTGGCCACTGAGTGAAGAATAGAAATTTCTGCTCAGACAGGGCATGTCAAATCAGTGGCCACCAGCCAGTGTGATGGAATTAATGAGGGGAAACAGTAGCCAGCATTGACAAGTCGGGATAAATTCACGAACTTGCAGTGCCACAACCAATTACTATATTTTATTGTTGTTCCCTGGAGATGGGGACCCTCTGACAACCTCCATGAAAACTGAATTGGAAGTCCTGGAAGTAGAAAAAGCAAGTTTGAGTAAAGCTCATGCTGATCTCCTTTAAAAAAGACAGCTTAACACTGAAAAAGCCTTACCTTTCTTTTCTGTCCCTGACTTTGCTACAAAGTCTGCATTTTGCTGCCTGGTGGGGAGTGTTAAAATAAATTGCTTTCAAATGAAATGAGAAATGAAAGTTAGAAAAGCATTTTTTTTTGTCTGTGCTTAATTTTGTTGTTCTGTTAAAGCAACACTTCCACATTTTCATGCAAAGCATATTTTGTTCTAAACTTCTTGTATAAAACAAATTGGGCTATCAAGATTCCTGGGACTGCTTTAAAAAAATAAAACCTAAGGCATCTTTTTCCATTCCAAATAAGGGCATTTACCAGTAAAGGAACCAGAGAATTAGTTCAAAGAGTGCAAAAAGCATGTTGATGCCAATGGTATTTTACTCCATAGAGTACTTCACTCAACCAGAGATTCCAATACATATGAGCAAAATAACAGCCTAGAGGAATGATTCATGTGGAATTATTTAATTCTGCTTAGCAAAGTGCTACTTTTAGCTGGGAAAAATCTTCTCATAGACTGGTAGGCAACAGAATATCCAGTACAAAGCCAAATGACATCGCTGGCTTCTCTGTGTAACAAAAGGCCAATGGCATCCCCCCTTGCTGAGTGAAAATTAGCAGCAGGTCTTTGCACAGTGCACATACTTTGAGAGGAGGGAATTGTGTCATTGTTATTTGCTGTTTCCGCAAGCTGACACTTATCTTGTAAGCACATCAACTGTTTGCTTTAGCTCCACAAGTCATTTCCTATACATTATATCAGTTAGTCATGCTGTTCTGCATTGTGTGCAAAAGAAGTTAAAATCCGCATGTAGAAAAATCAAAGATGAATGAGAACTATCTAAATAATTGTTTTAGAATGGGAACAACTATTCATTTGTTTAAAAAGTGACTGTGTGGGTAAACTGTTTCAGACTTTTGCTTCTGCTGCATTTGAAGCCAGATCAGCACATCAAACTCCTAAGTTCCTTGAAGATAAAGTATATTGGATCAACTCAAATTCTGCCAAATGACTAAAGCAGAATTGTAACTTTTTGTTTTGCATCTCAAAAAGCACAGAGAGTTATCAGGAGAAAAAAACAGAGCAGTCTGTAAATGCAAACAGTGGAAGATATCAGGTTTTTTTCATATGTATTTCCACATGTAAAGAAATACGTTTTTGTAATCATTGCATCTTTGCAGACATTGCCCACTTTTATTACCAAATATTTGTCTGCTGTATTGCTGCTGGGGAATCATATCCTTGCTAGGAAATTATATGTGATCTAGTACGTTTTTTCCCATTCTAATACCATTGAAGCTTTGGATTGGGTTCTGTCTTTTTACAGTAATGTTTGCTTACTGTTTGTTTTTATTTAATTACAACTATACTGTCATGCAGTGCTGCACTGTATGTCTGAGAATATACCAAATAGATCTGTAACTCCTCAAGTACAAGGGAAAGTAAGAGGAGAAAAAGAATGCTAGAACTAAAGTGAGTACAACATTCTTTGGCAAATAATAATGAATATTTTATTCAGCTTAGTTTGAAACATAGCATTGTGAGAGACTCTGTTAAATCTAGAATATAGGCTTCTTTCAGTCTCTTGGCTCTATAACAAGATCCTGAAAAATTAATTTCCTTAATACATGGTTGAACACAAACTTATCAGTCCAGATTTTCAGTCTGTAGATTTCTGCAATACAAAGAGTTGAAATGCTTAAGTGATGCAGAATTCACTTTTTTTCCTTGTTCTCACTATCTCATTCCTATGTAACTGTATTAACATCACTGCTTTTCATCTTTTCTTTATTTTTAAATATCCCAGGACAATATTATAAATCCTTGTGAAGAGAAATGTGAAAAGTTATGGCTTCAATTTACCAAACACTTCAGCAAGTGCCTAATTTAAAGCATGTGGATAATCCAAATTTGCTTCAGTCATTGGCTTTTGGACTGGAGCCAACACATTTGGAATGCATCCTGCATATTTACTCTACTATATACATGATTCTATCACATGTGTACAAAGTCGTTTGTGATTAAATTTGTCAATTACAGTAACTGGATTGAAATTTAACCTGAGAAAAATTTACAGTGATCGGCACACTTGCAATAGAGGTAACATCTGAAGACAGAGATATCATTCATTTTTCAAAAAAATGCTAGCATTTGAGAGAGAATATCTATGTAAATTTTGATTTTTTCCTTCCCTGAAAAGTAGTAAAATAATTAAAATTGATTTGATTTTCAAAATAAGGAAAAATTATCTGAAAAAGCTTCCATTTCCTCTTTTGAGATTTGATACTGATTTGTTTGCAGCATTGAAGTGGTGATGTTCCAGAGTATGTCCTTTTCCCCTGTCCTCCGTGGCGGATGTTTTCTGAAAAATTTAAGGGTTAGTCTGATAGCTAAATGCCACCTGGATCATATACATATATTCAGGCTCTGTGTGGGTGTGTTTAAGTGTGTGTGTGTATATATATATATATTCACATATATGTATATGACAGGGAGAGAGGAAGACAATTGTTATTCCATTGGTTACAACTGTCTGGTAGTAAAAAGCAAATAAAATGCTCTAAAAAGAAAGAAGTCGATGTTTTCAAATGACTTGGCTGACCTCCTATGTTATGTACCTTTATTCTTAAATAAGCTGTAATCTCCATCAGTTGCTGTTCTGCTATGTCATTGTCTGTATACTTTGTTATACAGAACAAATACCAGAATATATTAGTCTTTCACAGAAAAGTTGCATGGGCCTAGCTGATAAAGTCCATCCTTTGCCATTAACAGGAAGGACTGATGTATTTGTATTAGTATTCATGTTATTCATTTCAGAGACGCTGAGCGTGAAGGGCTTCCAGGATGGCTAGAGTGACCCTAAAAAATGTTTGATGTGCTACTCTAGGAAGCAGAAATTTCCTTTTGTTTCTTTGGATGGAAACTTAGACTCTTTGTTCCCTAGTTCTCTGATTCCTGGACTACTCTCTTCAAAAGAAATTTCAGCTTTTTGTGTTATTTTTAAAACAGGAAGAAACAGTTTTTCTTTGTTTTTAAGTTTATCACTGAAGGCAAAACTTGAAAGAACTTTTTTAACAGAAGTATAAAAACATGAACATCTGTTTTCCTATCACTGGTGAACAATCAAATGTCTCAAAGGAAGCTCCATTCCAGCACGACTTGCTTCCATCCACACCTAAGCTATCAGCATGTGCTGTAGCCATCAGTGGCATTGGGGCAGTTGATAATACTGGTCTGGCACGCTAAGGAGTGGAAACCTTCCTTGTGGAAACTTACTCGTGGAAATGGTGTACAAAGCTATTTATAAAATGTTTTTAAAGGAGATAACTCAGATAAAAATCTTTGATATTTGTGCAAGGTTATAGATTATTAGTATCCTCTAGTTTACAAGGGCCAGACTCAAGTCAACCAAAGCATGAGCACCAAAGAGATTTTTCCTACGGTGCTCTGATCTTACTTTACTTGCTTTACTTACTTTGCATGGGATCTGGCCCAAATTTGGAAACGAAGCTGAATTTTATGTCCTCTCTATGGTTCCTCTGGGGATTTAATTACTGAAAGTGAGATCATGAGGCCTACTTGAAGAGGTTTTTAAAAAAAAGGTCAATATGATGAACATTGTTGAAAATAAGGATAGAATCCATTATCTGTGACACTACTGGAGACTGCAGATCTTTCTTGAGACTCCACTCACTTTCCATCCCTTCACCTAATT
The DNA here is from genome assembly GCF_034619465.1 of Leptosomus discolor. Taxonomy (NCBI): domain Eukaryota; kingdom Metazoa; phylum Chordata; class Aves; order Leptosomiformes; family Leptosomidae; genus Leptosomus; species Leptosomus discolor. The sequence goes on along the minus strand of NC_141398.1, from coordinate 45,738,688 downwards.
CCTAGAAGGACATGTTAGTGTAATAGAATGACAGCAATTGACAAAAATGTCAGACCTGTTCTCAGGACCTTGGCATCTGTTAGGGGTAGGTGGTATATGTGTGAGAGTTTCAAAAGGAACAAATAAATAACGAATGGAAGCATTAGCATGTTCAGAATTGTGCTTTCCTACAGTAATATCACTATTTGGGATGACTTTTAATACGATGTCCTCCATTTTAACCAGCTTGCCTTCCTCCTCCTGTTCTCCTTCAGAAGGTCTCTAATGGACATTGTAAAACTTAGCCCGAGTTGTTAGTTCTGCTTTCATCTTCAGAGCCATCTGGTTTCTTGAATCCATGTGTATTTTTTTTTTTACTCATATGGAAGAATCAAAGCTCTTGAACAACTTACTGCTATTCTTTTTCTTTTTAATCATCCAGCTTTCCTTTTTCTTTTCCATGTAAGCATTTATGCAAAAGTTTTAAGGGCCATAGATACCGTCTTCCTTATTTACCCACTAATCACTGGATAAGAGTTAACTCAGATCCTGCTCTGTAAGTAAAAATCTGAAATCTCTACACTAATTACAGCATTTCATTTGATGATTATGAATGCTTAACCTTGTCAGCTCAGATTTGAGTGATTCAATCTGAAGTCTGCAATTCAAGACTCCTGTATTTAAGTGTTTTAAAGGAGGGACTGCTAGTTTTCACAATGTAGTGACAGATAATCATTACATACGCATTTAAACTGAACAATAATATCCTCTCTTGCAAATCTGTGCAGCTAGTGTAGAAGGATAGAGTGGAAGGATATAAGACATCAAGTCTTTTGTTAAACCAGGAGTTACATTTTGTTCTTGCTGTTAGACTCAAAGGTAGTGATGACTTCCAGTTAGCATGAACAAGTGTTATGCTAAATGAATGACTGGAAAATGGAGGGAGGGTGGCAGTGGAACTATCAAGTGGGACACTATAAACCTTGAATGAAGATTTGAGTTTGTGAAAATTCACCTAACCAAACTAATTTTTTATCTCACTCTCACATTCCACTTATGTATTATGGCAACCTTTGTTTCCTTAGGCTAACTTGCTATCTGGAAGTAAACACCAAATTACCACCAATGTAAACTTTATACTCATCCACTTGCAAACTGCAGTGCTTCTGACATCAGGGGTGCCATAAAGTGTAACCACTTGAAAGGGTAGTACATGGCTAATTTATTGACGTGCATTGCTGATCTAACTGCTGAGGAATGATGATTGCCTAGGCATACGGTTTGTAGGTGACTTTCAAATGGCTTTTGAACTGATTTAAAACACGCCTTTGGCTAAGAAATCACTGGTTGCTCTGAAGTAAACAAGGTGACTATACTGGTCACCAACTACTACTGTGTAACATCAGGGAATTTTCCTTCTAAAGTGTGTCAGCAGCGGTGCAGACAGAGGAACCTACTAAACTCATGCTGACAAAAGGGAGAACTTAGAGAAACCTGGATGTTGACGGGCTGCAGCTGAATGCATAGAGAGCATCAGAGAGGCAAAGCAGGTGGTTTATGAGAAGTGTTTAATGCACAGAAATGTAAGACACAACCTTTGTTCTTTTAGGAGACATTATTTTACTAGAGATAAGATACTGAATTTCAAAGAACTCGCATACTTACAAACCAATGGTGAAACAGAAAACTAGTTTGGCTACTCATGCATGCTGAGAGCGCCTGACTGTGGTGGGGAATGCATGTTTTATTAGCCTGAGATTGGTATGACTCTATTAGTTGTGTGACTGTAAAACTTCAATGAATTTTCATGCAAATTCCCTTAAAACAGTGTCCTTAAAACTTTTAAGAAGTTACCTTCGTGCGTGATTTAAGAGTTTTATTTTGTAGCAGAAAATACATTACAGGTTTTTTTGTCATCGATCTTGAGAAGATATTTCTCACCTAGCAGTTTCCTTAGGGGCAAGAGTCCCCTCCAGGCCTAGGAAATACAAAACAGTATTACCTGAAGTTACACTAAAAAAAAATCATCTTATCTACCCACCCATCTGTCCACAGACGCTTTAATAATTAGACATTATACTATAACAATGTGATTTCTTTTAGGCAAAGTATTTACAGTTTTATAGGTTAGAATGAGTGCAGTGCTTATTTCTGGAAGCATCAGACCTGTGTGACTGGCTGACTGACTGCCCTGTTGTGTGCCTGTTGCAAGCAGGGATTTCTAGTTTTCTATCACTTTTCACAGAGAAACAAAGATGAAGTCTGAGCCAGTCAATACAATTAACAGAAAAGTATTCTGTGGAATTCTATAGAATTTCTACAGAAAGTATTCTATAGAATCAAAAAAACTTAGATTAAAGGCATTGTATACAAAGAAGTACTTTGAATCCAAATATTTTAAATTAATTGAGTATTTTTGTAAGTAATTTTTTTTTAACTTAACCAAAGTAGCCATATAAAGATTCTATACCTACTTTTGTGTTTTGAAGACTATGTATCTCCCAGGGGTCGCTGGTGCTGGTGGAAAGAGATGATGAAGGAAGAGAGAGGATCAAGGAAACACCTGACAATTTCATCAGTGAAGTGTAGATATGAGATAACAGCTTGCCATTGACCTTGCCGACTGACTACATTCTTACATACTTTCTATAAAAAAATACTATTTACTAGAGAGGAGCTTCCTAAAGCAATGTCCCAGCCTGCTGACAGAACCATGCGACAGCACAGAAGTAGCAATACCAGGATGTAGTCACAAAATTTCTGAGGATGCTCTGGACCTAGCACCTCAAAACAATTCTAGTGTGTAAATTGCAGGTTTGACTAAGGGGAAATTAGGGGATGGGGGAGGAAACAATGATACAAAGCTACCCAAGATGTTAATTAATAGTGGGGAAAATGCAGTTAGGCTTGGATGACTTTTGAAAGCAATTTTCAGGTTAACTGGATTAATGCAGCTATGCAAAGAGGGAAATACTTAAATACTCAGCCACAGTCTGTTTTGGCTTATAGGCTTGCTGTAGCTACTCTACTAATGTCAATGTAAAGGATGGGAGTGTCCACATTTTAGAGTTAGATGCTAACAGCTGGCCAGATCTGTGATCTTTTACCTCTTGATCTTTTCTTAATCCTCCAAGTGTACGCTTAGAAGCAACAGCTTTCTATGCCAAAGTGTAACTGCTATTTTCCAAGCCCTATTTTCCAGCTCTAAAGTTCTGATACAGTTAAGCTACATGTCTGACAACATATGACTTTATCATTTGGGAAGGAGCATTACGTTTGGAATCCAGGGGGAACAAAGTAGAATTCAGTACTTTCTAAAGAAAAGTTGAGAGTTTGTGGTTTAAAACAAGTACACCAAGTTACTATAAATTAAAAGGAGAGGCTTTTGTAATAAATTCCTTCAATGGTCTCGATCATCGTTTTAGTCTAATGTTATACTTGAACAAATTTACAAGCAGCAATTATGTGGCAACATCATCTCATCAGAGATGTGGTCTATACTTACAAATCTCTTTAATTGTTACGGGTAATTTCTGTTTCCTGGAGCATTTTATTTGTACTGTTTACTTTTTAGGGTCTGTCACTGATTAAGCAAATCTTAGGGGATGTTCTGAAAACTTACTAGAGTACAGCCTCTCTGTGCACCCTTGTTCTGTTTTTCTAAAACTACACCAAAGTTGGAACCAAAGCATGTGTGTGGGAAGGACATATGGCTAGGTAGAAGACAACATATGTCTTTAGTATGCACTTACCATGCAGTTAGTTTAGACAGCATCTGTTGTTTGTTTGAATTTTTTTTTTTTTCTTTTTTGTGGGGGGAGGGGTGCAGTCTGTTTAAAGGGGACCTGTAAAGAGAGGGAGGGGAAGGGTTTATTTCTGTTTTCTTCTTTTCCCCTTATGTTTAAGGAAGAATTGCTTTGGCTTGACTTTTGCCTTAAAAATATCAGGACTTTGAAGCATTATCTTTCATGGGTTTGTTGCAGGCATTTTTGGATCACTGAGGGTCTGGGAGTTTTTGTCAGCTTTAAATGAAAGGGGAAGTAGGTATAGATTCGTAACAAAGAGCATTTCTCCAAGCTCTCACAATGAAATGCAGTTATATTTCTGTTACCATTAGACCACTCAGCCACCTCCTGAAGTTAGGACCCTGCAAGACTGTGCCTTATCCGGTGTCGTGCACCTTGTTTAACGTATGCATTTGGCATATATTGTGGTGATCTGTTATGGTGGTTCAGGCTGCACATATTTATTTGGTGGGAGCAGATGTTCCTCCTCTTGCTCCCCTGGGAGCCCCTGCTCACCAGACAGCTGTTGCTGTACCCGGAAGCTGAAGAAGCAGGGGAGGACACAAGGAGAGAGGTCCATCCTGGCCCAAGGTTTATTTCAAGTGCTGGACTGAGCTGCCCTGAGCTCTCTGGAGCAACAGCCTTCGCTGAGCAGGCACCTACCTGAATCCACAAGCCTTAGCTGTCTTCAATTTGCCACCAAGACTTCCCACCCGAAAACCCTGACATAGTCAGCAAGCTTTGAGTGGCTCGATGACCTCCCTCTGCTGCATTATGTTTTAATAGTCACGAGCCTGCAACCAAAATCAGCTATTAAAGAATTTACATAAAACCTCACAAGTAGAATAGGCCAGAACTTGGCAACTGTGGCGGTGTTTTGCTAAGCAAGTACAAATATAGAGGCAGACTCGATTTTGGCAAGAAAGAATTCCCAGCTCAGTTAATAGGCCTTTCACATGTGCGATATCTCAGATGTCTCAAATCAACTGGTTTGCCACTTGTCTTCTAATTTCCAAGGAAAAGCAGAGTAGGCAGACTTGGATTTCTATGGTGCTTATTGTTTTAAGAATTCCCATCCTAGAAAGAAAAAGAAGAGACAGAAGGAGAGGGGAGTGCAGTTTGTCATATAAGCATTGTAACTGCTCTAATGAATACTTTCAATATTTTAATTTGAATTCTCTTACGGCCTCTTGGTATTACGAAAAACAGTGTGTTCTGTTAGGAACTTCAGTTTTAAGTTGCCCCTCAAATCTCACAGGCTGGTTAAAACCCCACAAGTTTGAGTGCAGGAGACTCTGGGAAGTCTGGCCCATAAGTACTCTTCCAGTTTCCACAACCTTGGGTGAGAGGAGCATACAAATCAATTAGCTAAAGAAAGACATGTTTTAAAAATGTTTCGCTATTGTCCCTATTCATTTTTTATCCATTATTATTTTTATGCCAAAGCCTCAGCCAACGAGCAGGATGAATAAGTTTCATAATTAAAAATGAGACAATAAATCATATCTTATTAGCAGGAAAAAGTGCCCTTGATTGTAGTAACTAATAAGGGGAGTACCTTCTTCATGGAGGCAGATAGATTACTGTAGGCAACAGGAAGCAGAGGACAGAAACAATTTGAGTAGAAAGAGACATTTGTTGCTCTCTCCAGACACTTTCTAACAATTGTGGGAGTACTATCACACAGCTGCATCAAAGATGTCCTCCTTCTCTACAAGTCACCTTTGCTACAGAAGTCACATGAGGGAGCTCTAGGGTGAGTGCAAAATCAGCTGGAACATGGTACTTGAAGACTAATCACCAATTGTTCCCTCTCAAAGTGGCTGTTGGGATTCTGCAAATGTCTGTTATGGATCCAATATGGTTCAATAATGTTATCAGTGACTATAGGTGAAAAAGTAAGTATGTGTTTCACTTATACAGTGGTGAGAGGCTGCAAGAAGGTGGGAAGAGAGTGCTAGAATTCAAAATGAGTTTGCAGGCTGGAAAAACGTCCACATTTTCCTCTGTCAGAGAAAATGCACTTCTGGCAGACATGCAAAATACTGTGCAAATATGTGTGGGGACAATCAGCTAGATAATGCTTATTGCAGATGTATCTGAGGCTTGTAGTAGTTCACAAGTTGAAAGTGAGTTAGGAGTATGTTGATCTTGCATAAGAGTATATCACGTAAGAATTGACTTGTTCTTTCTGCCCTAGACACCATGCAGATAGGCTTGGCTGGAGAGTTGTATAGGTGTGAACAAACTGGAAAGAATCCAGAGGAAGGCAAGGAGAATGATCAGAGGTGTTGCAAACATGACTTAGGAGGAATGATTGAAAGAAATAGGGATCTCTATTTAAAGAAGACTAATAGAAGTTGTAATATGCAAGTGTGCAAAAACTGTGGAAAGAAAGGAATAATCTATCCTCTGTATCTGTGAGGCACAGGAAGGGAAATAATGAGCTTAGCTTGTGTCAAATGACTTGCTTAATGTTTTTAAAAAAAGACTCTTTAATAGTTAAGATTAAAAAAAATGCTAATGCACAGGGAGGTGCTGAAGCTTCATTTTGGACATCTTTAGATAAACATCTGCCAGAAATAACAAGAGTATAATTGACCGTGCTCTGGGAGTAAGGCTGCACTAAATACCTTTTTGAAGTCCTTTCTGGCCTTATTTACCATGATTCTTTACTTCTGACTGCTTCAGGCTCAATACATAACTTGCCTATTCCTGCTTTTCTTCTGTGTATCTTTCTGCATATCTGTGAAAGGCCAGGGTACCCAGTGTGGGCCCCGGATACCTCACTTCTCTTGTACCGATAGGCACAGTGAATTTGTTTTGGTAAACCTATGTTCCTTTTAGACCTACATAATTCACATTCAGTTTTCAGCAACTTTTCTCCCAGTGAAGACATCTAAATTCTACTTTTGGACCCACTGTTCAGTAACTACACTGTCACACCAACCTGAGTGCTGCATTGCGTATCAGTTATAAGAGTGGGACACACTTTGAAGATGTGTATGTTTGAACACTGGTTTGGCTGCATTAAAAGAAAAATGAAGATATGGTAATAAATTAAGCAATGTTAAATAGTTGCTAGAGGTTTGATTGAGGCGCTCAAAGGAACAAATGCAAAATTTGCTAAAATTAACATTTACCTATTGTGTCTGAGTATTCTTCAACTACCAACCCATATAATGTTTTAAGATTTTTTTTTTGGCAGGAAGAATGGAGAAGTAATTTTAATTTAAGTAATTTTATTTATATGCACCCCAAACACATTTGTGTATACAGGGAGTTCCAATTACAGTGTAATTAGAGTAACATGAGGGCCTTAAGATCAGGAGTTCAAATTTATATTTGTAAATATTCCACTAACTTCTAAAACATTGTTCAAAGATGTTTATTATCTCAATTTTCTGATTGATGGGGTTGTCATACTTTTAAATACAAACCACACTAGTCTTAACAGAGAGGGAGTTTCACCTGTGTATGAGACCTGTATTACCTGAATGTTTGAAACATAAATATGTGGATGGGAGTAGGAAAAAGGTAAAGAGCTTTGCATCTAGATATAATCTAGGTTATTGTTTTTACTAAACACTAATAGCTGCTCATATAAAAAGCAAAATGAGACCATGAGCAGTGGGGCAAACTGTGGTTTTACAGAAAAGGTTGGGGATTTGCGAGATGACGCAGACTTTCAGATTCTTGAAAAAAACCTTCATTTGTTTTATAAAGTGTATGCCAACATCAATCCATCTACTGCTGTCCAAAGAAAATTTTGTCCTGTGTGATCAAGTTACTTATTGGCATGCAATGCTGGAAGTGATGTGCATAAAGCAGATTCATCTGTTGATTTACATATTACCAATAGGTTATGGCACAGTTTACTCTCTGGATATTGTCTGCTCTATTCCTTTCAGGAAAAAGTCTTTCAGACTAGTTGTTATTTCTGGAAATAACCTTTCTAGAGAAGCCTGGCAGATATCTATTGATCCAAGACAAATGTGGGAGCACAGAGGATTTTTGGCAAAAACAGATTAGAAGTAACATTTCCTAAATTATATTGTTTTTAATAAGTGTTCTTACAGTCTTTACTCAAGTAAGCTACCATCAACATTAGCTGGGATTTCTGTAATGATAACTACAAGGAAGGATTCTTATTTTCTCTTTCTGTTCTTTGATTTTTCAGTAGTTGGTTCTGGGGAGCATTTTATTTCTAACTGATTACTGAGAGTGGTTCAGCTATGTATCAGATCAATTTTAAGAATACTCACTCTGGGATAACAGGATTAGGGTTTGGGAACTGAAGGCCTTCAGAGCTGGAAATCCACTCAAGTCTGCTCAACCACTGGTGTGATCTGTTCTGCTCCACTGGGGGTAAGGCTTGGGGTGGGCTCTGGAGGCCATCAGAGCTGGATTTCCCATGGAGGCATGACCAGCCTGGAGACCTGGGATGAGGGCTGGTTTAAAGATGGAGCTGTAGCTCAATGCATGTTTGTGCTCAAAGGGACTGAGTCAAGAATTTAAAGTAGAAGCTTCCATTACAGTTTCTATAAATACCTTATTCTGGTGTATTTTTAAATCATTCTTTTTGCAATTACTGTATAAAGTTAATGCTGTATTGCTGTTGAGGTGCCTTGTAGCAGAAAATACAGAACATTGTTCTTCAGTGAATTGTGGGTCACACTTGGTCTAATCCTTGGTGACTGCTGTCATTTCAAATCAGCCTCAGCTGATCAAACTTAGTTTTAATAGTAAGCAATAAGTGCAGTAAAACTTAGCCATTTTTGGTTAGTTTGCAGATTTGTTTCTTCTGACATTTTCAGTAAAGAAATGTATTTTTTAATCTGTTGGAGAAAAGATAAACTAAAATTATTTTTTCTTTGGGAAATAGTAATGCTATCTGCTAATTTATTCTCCAGTGCAGCCATATTGTCAATTGGTTAACTCTTTCAGTAGGGAAAGAAAGAGGATAAAATAGTTTCCATCTTGTTTCATGAAGACTTCCTAAAGCTAATACGTTATGTTGGTTGAAAAGAAAAAGAAGGCAAAAGGTGTGTACTTCATAACACCATTGGTATCACATTCATGAAGGATGAGTTCCTCACACAGCAAAAGAGCTGGAAGAAAACAACCTTGGAATAAATACATTAGTGGTAGCTCTGTTGATATGACTAAGATGGGTGGGAGAGAAATTATTTTACTGACAGCTAGGATTAGATTTGTGATTTCTAGAAAAGATGAATTTCTTATGAGGCCTTCTCCTTGCTGTGGGAGAAATGAATTTGAATCTGGTCATGAAAACAGTTGCAATGGCTGCAGAGGCAGAGGACTCTTTCTGAGACGTGCATGTGTAGGAGGCTGGGCACCAGCCCAGCCCTGGGGAGGTGAGGGGACACCACTTCCATTTCTCCCTCCTTGTATTTGGGTTGCTTGGGATTTCTGAGAAGAGAGAATGGCTTTGCTGCAATGAGGTCCCAAGAGAGACAGGATGGAGCTGAATCTTAAGAACAGTTTTATTTTTGTGTTGTAAGCACCATTCTTAAAACTTCCAAGGAAGGACCATTTTTTTTCTCACCTTTTGGAGATTGTTTTTGCCCTTTCTGACTATGGACATAGGTCTAGAAATGTCTCTGGTAGTCATTGGGTCCATAGTCTGATTATTTTTCCTATTCTGAGCCATAAATATGAAGATAAATACCTCTCTTTATTCTGAGATAGTAGTCCTTAACAGTAAATGCTTTTCTAGCAGCATTATGTGAAACTGAATAGATGTTTAGCAAACCATGTTTAAAAGACACAGTCAGGGCCATGGCTTCAACAGGAACTGGGAATGCATTGCTGTAGCTTCTATGGTATGGGTTTAGAACCAAGAAACAAGACTGACTGAATGTGAAACAGCACAGACCACAGTTATTGCAGTATATAACCTAATGTGAAAATCCAAACAACTGGGACTCACCCAGCACGCAAAAAAGTTTAATGGGACTAGAGGGAACAGTGGACTTGAAACAGTGCTGGTTTTGCTGAAACCCGAGTCTATGCTGGAGTGGGGGAGTAGCTGGTATACAATCACCACTAAATTGCTGTTTATTGCTTTATGGAATTCTCTGCAATTCCTGCTTCTCCCCATGTTTTATTAATCAAAGTGAGGAATTGTGCTGAAAGTCACAGGGTGTTCCTTCTGTGCCGTTTGCTTGACTAAGGAGGAGGGGTTCACTGTGACTTCCATGTGGCTGACAGAGTTTCTGTCCCTTCCTTGTTCCCTCCCCCAGCCTCCATTTTATTGTGGGAGAAGCACTGCTGGAACACACCTGTGGGTAGACGGACTAGAAAAGGATTTAGTGTTTAAAATGCCTTTGACTCAGAGATGTGAGCGCTATCTACTGCTCTTCCTGTCTGTCTGTCTTGTTTAAGAAATTCCTCCTTCCTTGCAAAGGAGGCTTTGATAAAAGGATGTTATGTCCTCAGCTGAATCGCTTGCCATGAAGGACTACAAAGGAGCTTACTTCAGTTCATTCTACCTCAAATGGTGGCTTTTAAGAAACTGTTACTTGGTAAGAACTGCTTCTTGAACCAGTTTGGTTTTTTCTCTCTTAAATGCAAATCTCCTACTGTGTTCCTAGCACTTTGCATTTATATGACACTTTTCATCCAAGGCTTTTAAACTGCAGTGTGCTATAATTTTGTTGAAAGTAAGAAAATTTTACCCAAGATACATGTTTTTAATTAGACTAAACAAAGAGTAACAAAATCATGGCCCTGATTCTGCAAGCTGATCCCACTGATTGAACCCAGCTCTCTCATGAATTCTTTGTGAAACAGGGGCCTAACTTCAGATACCTTTCTTCTGGAAATGAAGGAGCTCAGCTGCATCACATGATTAGTTTTTTAAGCAAATAACTTTTTGGCTATCAATGGAGGGAGCCCAGGAGGAATGACCTGCAGGTGTGGAGGAAAATTTAACTTCCCAACCGTGCAGTAGTAATTCTTTGTTCTGCTGATGCAGGATTAAAGCTCAATGGGAAAGAAAAAGATCAATGACATTTAAGGCTTTGTCTATACTGGGGTAGGATTTTTATGTTTTCAGCACCCGTAACTGGGACCAGATTTTTCAGTACTACTCAACTCCCACTAGATGCTTAAGTATATACTTGACATTAAAAACAGCTGAACACCAAATGTAGTGAACTCCTGAAAATCCATCCACTTATTTGTATACCTAAGTCCTCTTTTCAGAAATATAACTCTGTATTTTTTTCCACAACCTGAATACCCCAAAACAGCACCTAAAATGTGTAGTGTAGGTGATACTTCTGCGAACCCAAGCTAGTTGAAATTAGCAGTATCTGGTCACTGTTGTGGAAATTCCATTAGCAAAAATCCCAAAGTAGACACAACCTAGAGATAATTTGTCCAGAAGTAACAACTGTCTACAACTGTCTTAGGAAAGGTCTGTTAAATTGCCTGTGTTTGGCAAGTATACATGTATATAATATTTGAAGGAGATCAATGGGTCATAACTCATAAGATGGTCAGCACTCTGAGGTCCCATTAATCTAATTCTTAGATTAAAAAAGTAATTATCCAGGAAGATTTGAACCAGTTGACAATACTACAGTCGTTTCTGGTCCCCATGTTTCTGAATTCTTCTGGAACCAAGTCAATGCTGAGGGTTTTGCCCTCCAGCAGCCTCTCTCCAAGTGCTGAAGAGGTGGGACTTCCTGGAAAACATTGCTGATGCGACGCGTAAATCTGCTGGTGAGACTGCTTTATAAATAGTGCTTGTTTCACCTGAGTGGGAGAGCTCATATTACTGTAATTATACAGTTTAGCTTTGCTAATGTAGCTGAGACCCCATGAAGACTACTTTGCCGTGTTGATACACAAACACAATAATCATAAACACTGTGGAAACGCAGCCTGATTGGATGGTGCGACTAGATTGACAGGATTCCACTGCTTATGTGATTCTATATGTGATGAAGGTCAGTTTATTTTGAGTTTTGCATTCTGGTAAAAAAGTCTGTTAGTTGAGATTCCACTTCAAGGAGCTTGGAAGTTGCAGAGATCTTTGTTTTTTTTGTTGGTGTTTTTTTTTGTTTGTTTTGAAGATATAATGAGGACTTTGCACTGGAAGCCTGCAGCAATCCTGTTATGCTGTGATTAATGTCACTGTATAATTCTGACAAGCTGAAGCCCTCCCAGAGTGCTCGTTCATCATGGATCTCTCTATAGCTCTTATTTATTTATTGAACAACATGTAAGCACAGTTCCCTTTTTTGTTTAATGTATCAGCATTTCAGTGTATGTGGACTTGAAGGTTTCAGTTTTGTTGACAATAATGAGATCATCCAGACAATTATCATTTGATTTTCGCTTCACTAGTAAGGAAGATTAAAGAAAAGTTAAGGAGCTTTGTCTGTTTCCTGTTACCCATTTACTGAGGGGGAAGAAAAACTAACTGTTTAAAATGTATAAATTATGAGACTTTAGATCACACTCAAACAGTACGTGAGGAGACTGCATACCATTATTTCGCTGGAGTTTTGAATGGGTCAAGCTGGCTTTCTGCATAGCTAAACCATGATTTGGATCCACACTTAAATAGCGTGTATGGGTTAAGGGCCAATGCATATCCTACATGTGTACCATGTATGAGCATTTGTCCAGCTCATACACCATCAAGTTCTTCACAGTGAAGAAATTTGTTGCTTGCAGAAGAGGGCTCTGTACCTAGCATAAGCATTTTGTTAAGGCATCCAGGTTCCTGCACGCTCCCTGTGCTGCCATCTTTCATTTGGAGAATAAAAATGGATGAAAAATTGAACATGAACTTGCAACAGGTTGCCTCACAAGGTTCCAAAATCAGGAACACGCAGTGTCATAGGCCAGGCTGGGAACAACGACATTGGTCACATTCTTTAAGGTGCTGGAAACTGCTCAGATACTGCTGTGATAAGTGATATATAACAGTCTGAAGAGAAAGTAATTCTCAATACAAAAGTAACACTACACCTACAAGAGAAAGTACTGGTATGGACATTTTAAGATCAGACAAAAACATCAAGAAGTTGGAGGGAATTCAGAAAAGAACCACAAACATGATTAAAGAGCACAGAACAGAAAGATGATGGCAAGAAAAGATGAAAAGAACTAGATGTGCGTAGCTATATGATGATTAAGAAAGCACATAAGCATCTACAGCTAATTGAAGGGTATAAATGTAAAGGAAAGAGCATAACTGTCTGGGGTGTTATGAGGGCTTGTAACTGGGAACAATTGGATGACATTAATCAAACAAAAATTTAGGCTGGGAAATTTCCAAACAGTGGACCATATGTTCCTTTCTGGCATAAAAACGTGTGAAGGGGAACAAACCACTCTGAAAGCCATGTGGCTTTTGAAGTGCAGCTGTTGTTCCACATTCTCTCCCCTGATCTGTGAAACTAAGGGCTGGGGCCAGGTTTCTGAAGTGCACATACTATCAACACAAGTGTTAGAAAAACCAGGAAATCACTAGTTAAGCTTGTCCACCCCTTGAAGTCCCAGTTACAAGTAATACCTTTGCCTTTCAACCTTGCCCACTTTTACTTCCCACATGTCTCCTCCATCCACCCAAACCTTGATTCCCACTGAGACAGGGTGTTTAAAAATTTATGGTTTTGCTTTGTTGGGAAAGCTGATTGAGGCTTTGAAGTATGTGATTAATGTGTGGCTAGCCCTTCAGTTCAGGTTACGTTCAAGTGCAGTATTGAAGGATGGATAAAGAAGGGAGTTGTTCAGTGTTTAATACCAGTCCTGATAAATAAATTCAGTACCTCCTTCCTTTTCAACAGCTAATGATGTGGCTGAAGCTACCATATTGTATGGATGACAGAGCTCTTCATGGCTTCTGGTTAGCAGGTAGGAGCACTGTATAGAAGTAAATTTATTTTTATACCTTGCTAGGATAAGAGCTCAGTACATCATTTCTTTGTTGTTACTCTGTCTTTGTGTACAATACAAATACATGGGTGACCTCCACTGGGTTGTGTGTTTTGGGGGTTTTTTGGTGTGGTGTCAGTTGGTTGTTTGGTTTGGTTTGGTTTTTTGGTTTGATTTTTTGTTGCTTTTTTTTCCTTTGTTTTACAGTTTTAGGAAGACCATAAGTAACTATTTTGACAAACTTAAGAATAACTCTTGCTTTTTGATGGGATTCTCAACCTTACATAGTCCCTGATGCCCACCAAATTGCCCCCCCCAAATGCTTCCTAACTTCTCCCTGCTCCACATTCCCCACAGCTGCACTCCAGATTGTCCAGTGAAGAATTACCATGTCATGTTTGGGGACTAAATCCAATCATTCATATATTTCATCAAGACTGAAATCTGTTTGTTTAAATGCATGTCTTGACATTAATTATACAGTCATTGCTGATTTCTGTCCCATAAAAGCCCACAAAGCAGAATATGTCATATAGTGGTGGTATTTTGATTTTTCTGTTTGCATTTTTCTAAGGGAAACACTTCATCCAAAACAGTTCTCCTGTTTCTAGATTTTAAAGAGACATTGGTCATTGGAAAGTATGTAGGCCAATGAAGTTTGAAGGAGTTCAGAGTATTCAAAGCAAAATCCTTTAAAAAATAAATGGAATTTACGTTTTCCACTGTAACAATTATATTTCGATAAAATTTGCTGCTGAAATAAAGAGGTAATTTTTTCTGGCTTGCAGGACCTCTCAGTTTGGTCTACAGCTGTTCAGGGTAGTCTTCCTGCCTTTCTGTTAAACTGTAAAAGCTATAGACTGTCTAAACATCATTTGTGATAAATTCTGACAATAGTAATTGCTCTATTTTATAAACATTTAAGAGACCATCAGTAGCTTTGAGTTTTCTTTTATCAATATATACAAGAAAATAACAGCATATTAACCAAAACCTAGCAACAAGTATTTTTTTTAATGTTAATTTTAATATTCTCAAACACGAAACAATAAAAGAGATAGACCTGCACACAAACTGAATTAAAATTTCATCAAAAGCACAAAGGCAAGAAAATTCTGAATTAACTGAACCTTTGCCTCCTGCTGTGTATCTAGATGTTGCTGGAGTTCCCTGACCTTGATTAGTGTCGACACCAAAGGCTATATGTTATTGTAGATCAACTTGCACAATTACTGCTGACATCTTTAATCTAGCTTTTTAAGCAGAAAAAGATATAACGGTCTAGTGTTTAGAAGCAGGGGCTAGACAAATCCAGAACTGAAGTAATATGCCCATTTTTAACAGGAAGAGTAAGTTAACCACTGGAACAGTTTACCTAGGGACACATTGATTTCTCCTTCACTTGAAGTCTTTGTGTTAAGACTGGGTATCTTTTAAAAAGAGGTGCTGTAGATCAAACAAAAACAATCGTTTTGATACAGAAATTAATGGTTGAGGTTATTTTGCCTGTTACCCAGGAGATCAAATACAATGGTTATAGTAGACTATTTTGTTGCAACACCTAGTGATTCGGTGAGTCAATTATGTATTCAGCAAAATAGCTATAGACAAATAAATACTGAGATATTTGGCTTTCATTTATTTGCTGTTTATATGAGATAAGCATATCTTCAGCATTTTCTGTGAGGAAAAGCAGTGTCTAGATTTAAAAAAAAAAAAGACTGACACCATTTAACAGACGTACTGCTTCACCTACTTTATTTCAGTAAATAGAAAGATTTCATGATTATGTTATCATGTGAAGTTTTTTCAAACAAAAAATGAGCTCACAATTGTAATAATTTCTATTACATTGTCAAGGTTTTCTAACTTCTAAAATCTGCCTTAAAATGTGTTTGCACACACACAGAGGTATTTCACTTCCCATTTTACCAGGACAGCTTAACAGAGAGGTTTGATTAATCTCCAGACACAGAATTTGAAAAAAGCATGTGTACTGAGTGTATGGGCTTTTTGTTTTATTTTATTTTGGTTTTAGTCATAAATACAATGACTTAACTCAATCTATTTAACAAAGCAGACTGGGACTTTATGAATCACCTTAATAGGTTTCAGAGATGACTTTTGAATACATTGCAGTTCTTAAGCTATTGAAAGCAGAAAATGAATAAATTATGTCTTTTAAAAACAATAACAACAAACTCATGTCTAATGACTTCATGGAATGATTTCAAAGTAATATTACCCAAGTGGAAAAATGGGAGCTGCCTGCTTTCCAAATAGGCTGCACCTGTGCAACTCTCCTAGAGGTTAAGAACATATCAAAGAGTTTCATCTGTGCAGGGCCTTCTGGGACGTGCTAAATGGATTCAAAAGTTGGAGGAGAATCAGCACTCCTGGCATTATGTGCTGTGTTACTGTTGGTCCTTGTTTCCTGTTAATTGTGATACTGCCAGAGAAAGACTTTTTTTCCAGTCTCATATAAATTAAAAAAAAAAAAAAAAGTCAGCCTGCAGGCATGGGATCTGATGCCTTTTCTTTCTGCAGAGGTGCAGCAGTCATCTGGTTTTAGTGCTCGACATCTAATAGCTGGCATATGGACAGAGCACAGCATTCTGTGCGGCTCCCCGGGCTTCTCATAATCAGCAATTGAGATCCATTATTTCAGCAGGTGTGCTAATATCTGTGAGCATGGCTGCCTCCTCTGTGAAACTGAAGATGTGTGGCTGTGGCCTCTCACATAAAAATGTTGATAAAATTATTATTGCACAGAATGGGTTACATTCCCAGTCTATAAAACGGCCAGTGTCCTTGGGGAAACACATGGGGTGAGACTCTCTGGTTTGCAGTGCTGTAAAACTAACTGAAGGATGATAAAATGAATGATAAACCCCAAATTATCTAAGTACTACACATGTATATGCTCTTAAGGACATATTTATCTTCAGGAATGCAGTATGATGAAAGCATGTGGCTTTTTCCTAGGTTTGTACTTCCTTATCATTATCCTATGTTCTCAAATTGATGTAATTGGTAGCAACCAGATATTGAAATTTTAGTATTGGCCAGGTTTGGTTGGATTTCACTTGCAAAATACATTCAACAAAGGGAAGCTGATGTACAGCTCCCATCATCGTGTTCTACCCCTACCATTAATAGCAAAGCTTGAATAAGATGTGTCAGTAACAAGCTGTTGGAACTAAAAGATGGTGGCAGCAGCAGGAGGCTGGTAACATCCCATAATGTAGCTATTATGAAAGTGCACATATCTTTAAAGACTTATTTAAATTTCAGAGTAGTTGCTTCCTCTACAAACAAGAAATTCCAGTAGCACATTTAGCACCATTGCCGTCACCAGCTGCCATATTTTTAATAAGAAAATCAGAAGAAGAAACATTTATCTTTGTACATCTCTTTCCATGTTCCAAAATTACATATCGC
The DNA here is from genome assembly GCF_034619465.1 of Leptosomus discolor. Taxonomy (NCBI): domain Eukaryota; kingdom Metazoa; phylum Chordata; class Aves; order Leptosomiformes; family Leptosomidae; genus Leptosomus; species Leptosomus discolor. The sequence goes on along the minus strand of NC_141398.1, from coordinate 45,721,565 downwards.
ATGATATGCAGGGAGGCTGAGTTAGTAATGCCTGTAGAAACTTTAATATCTGGTTTTGTATTTATTTATTTTTAGACAGGCCTACTCGTTTCATTCTTTGCGATTTGCTTCATTTCAAGAGGCAGTGCCATTCAATTGTCTAGTTACAGGAGAATTACAAGTCTATTTTATGACAATGTTGGCATATAACACTCCCATCTAGGAGCATGGTCTTGAGATCATTTATTCCCTGGAACATGAGGCCTATGTATGTGAATAAGCCTCTGCAGGATGAGGCTACATTTTTGCAAGCTTAATGAGACCAGAGGGGTTGAAAGAATTGAGAACTACCAGTTAGCCAAGGCTCTCTTTGAATGGAGGTATTTTTCTGCAGTGCTGCTTGAATCTGTATTATCTGAATCGCAATGGCTATAATGCATGGCTCAGAAAGACAAATAGCTAAGCATGTAAAGTCCAACTGAAATCAAGAAACATTAGACACTGCAAATGAATAGTCTTGAGCTCAAGGTCAACATTTTCTGCATATAAATGAATACTCAACAAGGTAGCAATTCTAACAGTGCAGAAATCACAGTTATCATTTTAAATTTTTCCAAGATTAGTGCTGACACGCTGCGGTGTACATTAGAGCACACCCATGACTTCTTCGCACTAGCTGCCATCAACAGTGCTGAGCGCCTATGAGTGCCTAGAGGCTACTGTGTGTGCTTCCCAGCTGCCTGACAGCAGGAGCACTGAAATCACAAGCACCAGGAAAAGCATGGGGTGATTGTACAAATCATCAGATTTGACTATTACTTTTCCTCTGCCTTCTGAGTTTTTTAGCTATAAAGGAAGTCACTAAATTGGCTAAATATCCCCACCAGGATGCTTCTAGGTGGGGTGATTTCAGCTAGAAAGTTCACCATGGTTGCTGTGTACTCGGAGAATTTGAGTCTCCAATGCAATGGAGATGTTATTGTCTCTAACTCTTCTGTCTTATGAGGCCTTTCACTACCCTAGACATCCTCCCTCATTGTTTGCCTACTCCTCTTTCATGCCTATATTCTTCTAGCTAATTCTCTTCTTCTCTTTCCTTTTCCTAAAAAGATGCAGTGTGTGACAGGAGGCAGGGAAAACAGCGTTGTAGCTTACAAGGTAGAAGCATGGAGCCGTATGAAGTGAAAGCAGCTGAGCTTTAAGCTGTGAAAGATATGGTGAAAACTGTGTCTTTATTAGAGGCAGAATATTTTTTTCATGTGCAAGTGAAGACCTTTATAAGGCAGGCTTGTACAGTGTAAACACAGTCAGCTGGACAAATTCACATTCAGTTATGTTTGTTAGCATTTCGAAAAGGCTGTATTGTAAACCCCTTCATCTCTCTTCTTGGGCTTTTATCTTTGGTTGTGAGGATATGAAATTTCAGTCTCCCCCACAAAGCCAGACAGGACAGAGAAGAGACTGTCTTTTGGAGAAATTCGGGAAAAAAGATGAGCAAAAATAGCTATATGAAATACTGTCTTCCTTATTTTTAAAGTGTTTCTTAACTGATGTTGTCACACTGCAGTCATGTACTATCTAGCCATCAATAGCTTGGGAAAAAGATGTGCATTGTGATGCTTTCTCTAGGCATTCGTTTCACATTAAGACCTGCTTACTTTTTATCCGTAGTTCTTGCCTTTTACAGTAAGCGTGCCACTAGACATGCTGAGATATGTAAAGAATATTTGCACTATATTTGAACTCTGACTTGGGTGTTTAGAGACTAACTTAAGCTTTGTTCTTCTCACTTTTTACAGAGCTTAAACTACAGTATGTGATGTTTTAAATATGGTCACTGAGCCAAGTTGTTTCCTCCCTAGAACATGCGTTAGGCATCAGCTCTCACCCGTCATTTGCTGGGATTGATAATGTGCCAAGTTTTGAAGTCTTGACTCAGTTCTTACTCTGACAAGACTTTTGTGGAAATCAATGGAAGTTTTGCCTGATTAAATACCTCTGGATTCCTCTCCAAAACACTTGGCTTATTTATATCAGGCGCATTTGAAAAATCCAACATTTTAGCCCCTGTAAAGTAGGATTATCAAAATCTTAACTGATGGAGGACATTCTGAAGGCAAAATATCCAGTGGAACACTGCCGATGTTTGAAAACCAAACCAAACCAAATCCAAAGACTGCAGGACAATACATAATCTAAAAAGCAGTTAAACTTATCTACCAGTATCCACATATGGACAACATGAGATGACAGCGTCTTCATCCACTGTAAGATGATTGATTGATGACATGTGTTATTCAGAGTTGCTTTGAAACTAAACAATAGGCTGAGACATTATATATAAAAATTTTGCTACTTTTTTGTGAAAATTAGAAAAACTAACTGTGCAACAGCTTCATGCAGAAAGATGTACTGTAGTTTAGTAAACATTTCATTGCAATCAGTTTCAATGAATACCATAAAAACACTTCAGGATTAACATAATCAACAGAAATAAAGAGAAATTAACTTTAATGATCAGCTTTTAATGTATGAGTATCATACAACTCTTGTTTTACAAACATACTTAGGTTTTCATGAAACTTGGCATGCTTTATGTCATACAATACATGTTGCTTTGAAAACAATATGTGCTTTGCATCTGGAAAAACAAGCCATTTGAGGAGTATAGGAAAAAGTAATGCTTATACCTTCTCCATCATTCTGCCATGGAGTAAATCTAGTTATTTTGAGACACATGCAACTTTCATTTCTTGATGAAAGCAAAGAAAGTGAAACACAGTTTTCAGAGTGAAAAGTAACATCACATGAACCAAAATTAGATGTAATTTTTTAGTTACTCTACTAAATCTGTGCCACACTGTGGAGCGTGAGAATTCTGTTCTGTATCCCTCAGTCCTGCTGATATGGGCGTTTCTGGCCCTGCAGTTCCGGAGAATGGTGTGCATCTTCGTTGTACCTTCATTTGGAGCCGGAGTACATCCTTGTGAGATATGTGTACTGGTCCCACTGTAGAGTGCACTTGTCCTGCAGTGTAGACACAGCTTATTTACAATAATAACTATGACTAGGTGTTGTGGTTTGAGCGTACCCAGCTGGCTCCAAAAGCACCACACAGCCACTCGCTCACCCCTACCCCGTCCTCTGAGGGATGGGGAGGAGAAAATACAACCAAAAAGGCTTGAGGGTCAAGACAAAGGACAGGGAGGGCTCACTCACCAGTTACGGTCACGGGCAAAAGGCATACTCAACTTGGGATGACAACATACATTTAATATAAAACAACCACCACCATCAAGGATAATGAGAGATACAGCAGGTCTTAAATACAACACACTTTTGCCTCCCCACCTCTCACTTCTTCCTGGGCTCAGCTCTGCTACCTCTTTTCCCCCAGCAGCGCAGGGGGCAGGGAATGGGGGTTACAGTCAGTCCAGCACAAGATGTCTCTGCTGCTCCTTCCTCCTCAGGGAAAGAGGCCCTCGCAGCCCTCCCCTGCCCTACCATGGTGTCCCTCTCACGGCAGACATTCCTCCACTAACTGCTCCAACGTGAGTCCTTCCCCCAGAACCACAGCTCCCCACAAACTGCCCCAGCACAGGTCACTCCCGGGGCTGCCGCCCTCCCACGGACAAGCTGCCCCAGCGCGGTTGGAGTCGCGGTCTGCTTTGGGCCCGGGCCCGGCTCCTCCGGCCCGGGGCCCTCCGCAGGCTGCAGGCCAACTTCTGGGCCACCGCTGGGTTCCATGGGGCTCAGTCTGCCTCCCTGCCATGGGCTGCAGGGGAACCTTTGCACCGGCACAGCTCCCTTCTCCTTCCTCGCTGACCTGGCTGTCTGCATGGTTGTCTCTCTCCCATCCCCCTTCACTCACCAACACACACACAAAACAAAGAGACAACAATCAACCACTTCTTTCACTCTTAAATAGTTACTCGAAGAGGCGCCGTTGGTCTGGCCTTGCCCAGAGGTGGTCCGAAATTGGAGCCGGGGATCTTCTCGAAGCCTTTTACAGAAGCCACCTCTGTGGCCCCCTCCCCTACTACCAAAACGGTGCCAAAACCCCACCAGACACCAAGCCACCACACTATGCGGACCAAGATCAGGTTGTGATTCTTTCGTTTTCTGGAGAGACGTGCCAAAGGAGTAGGGCCTTGGCTTTTTGAAAGAAAGCATATCATATTTCTCACCAAAGTCTTTCTCCAGCTGTCCAGGAACTGCACAGCGAGATTGTGGGATTATGTCTACACTGTGACATGAAGAGTTGTTAAAGCCTACTGAGCCCTGTGACTCATGCTTTCTTTCCCAATGACTGTTAGCCCAGCTGCAGTTTTGACTTAGAGCATTCACATATGCAGGAAGAGTTGGCTTGTGTTATTTCTTGGCAGACTGTTTTGTAGCATGTATGGTTTGCTTGTGTCTCGTCCATCCAGACTTATAAGCTATAGCTTGGGCCCATGCTAAAATACCAGGTATGCTTCAGTAACTATAGGCACTGTGTCCTGCTCTGATACCTGCCTTTTATTTTCCTTCCTTTCACTATCAGCCAAAGCTTATGGCCTTAGAACTGATTTGGTATTGCTGTGTAAGCTTCACAGACGTTACTTTTTCTTGTGTCTTCCAAAAGTACAGAGTTTGGGTGAAGACAGACTCTTAACACAGGCATGAGGTTTCCACTATGAACTAGAGGTGGGCTAAGACCTGAAAATGCATATGAAAAGTCGGCAAAGCTGAGTTTGTGGCCATACACTATGACAGAGCATATGAAAGGTAGGGGCAAAAAAACTATTGGGGTGGAACTCTTCAGGATGGGAGCTGCTGAGTTCAGGATGCAGCAAGGCTAGGCAAGAGCCCAACTTGCTGTCTGCAAAGCATTGTTCCCCATCGCTACAAAAGCAAGTTGGGAAGGAAACTGCCTCCAGTCACCTTGCAGCTGTGTTTGGAACCAGATTGCATTGCAAGTTTTGAATGCTTCTTGCTTTAGTTCCTGTATGATCAATTAGCAAGGGGAAGTTACATGTCAGAAGGACAGATGCAACCATAATGACAACTAAATCTAGGGAGTAGTTGGTAAACTCTTCTCCAGAATCTTAACTTTTATGTACAAAGAGAATAGTCCTGAGGTCTCTAAAAACATGAGCATGGTTGCACCATGAAATACGAACAAAGCTACCTTCTTTGAAGCAGGGTGACATATTTTAAAGTTTTAGTTCTATTTTTTTTTCACCAGTTCATTCATCTTTCTACTTTCATACCTCTGGAAATCCCACTGCTTCCACAGGGCCTATGGATGCTCCGCACAGGCTATCATCGCTCCCTGCTAAACCAGAAAAATTTAAAAAGCTTTATACTACTTTCAGTTCTCTGAATCTCTTGGAGTGAGTCTGTTTTATCTTCTCTGCCTTTCAGTTTGTATGCTCTTTTGGCAGGAACTGTTGGCTTGATTCTGATCTTATCTGAAGTGATTTAATCAGAACAAAGCCCTGTGCCTTTGAGTGAGATAGAGGAGCAAACACCCTGGCATGGTGTATGGCATTATGTACTGCCAAGAATTCCATTCAGATTCACAGCAAAAGGGAATTCGCAGCAAAAGGGAGTTCTTAACCCAAAGGGCAGTTTGCTACTACAAAGGGAGTCAAATAAATAGAATGACTCAACAGCGAAACAAAAGTGGAAGTAGGGATGACAGTAGTGAGTTTTAAAGGCATTTATTGGAAAGTCTATAGAAGGAGGAGGAAATGAAAAAGAGGGTAAGACTCAGTTCAGTGCAGGCATGATCAGTACAGTCTCATTTTTCTGGAACATACTAAGCTGGTAAGTCACTTGGTATTTTGACTAAAATCTAATGAATATTCTTTCACTGGCTATTATGACTATGCTTAAACTTTCAGAAAGGGATGGAAGGATCTCAGACTGAATGGAGGGCGGCCATGGTAGTTAAAGTCAGCATAAGTAAAAGCATAATTTTAAAAAGAGTGATTTTCAATTTTAAGGTTCAGTGTTCTGGTCAGCAGTGATTTGGGCAGGAATATAGAAGAAAACATACAGCATTTTAAAGTGACTAGTGGTAACGCCACAGTCTTTAATTTTTAGTTTTGGACTGACACAGCTATGTTTCTCTTGATAACATCTTTGGAATTTGCCTATGATCTTAAAGTGGATAAGGAGTTGTATTTGGGACGGGGGTGGGGGGGTGGGGATAAAAACCTCTATTTCCAAATTTATTTCTTTGCATTTTTTGCAATCTATGCTTATGTACATGTAAGACTACAGATTTACCAGGCAAACTATAATATATTATGATGGCTATAATGCTGTAACTCCTGAGTGAATTGGTCTATTTGGGAGTCTGTTCACATAAGAAATTACACCACTGGAGGACTAGTGGAAAAACTTCACTGGGATAGTTCTGATGGTAAACTTTACTATGCAGAGAAATTCTCAAAGGATACTAACATTTGCTATCTCAACTGTTTCCCTGCACTGGAAAGTTTGAAAGCATCCTCAAGATCCGTTGGCACTGAAGTTGCATAAATCAGCTAGCAAAGTCATGCATCTTAGTCTTGCTTGCTTCCAATACAATATTGCTAAAACTGGGAGAGCTCAGTTTGTTTCACTTCAAGTGAAGGAAGCACTTTTTCATAATTTATGATTCAACTGCAGCACTTACCACCACAGAATTTTGTGGAAACAAAATAGATTCAAGAAAGGATTAAACCTATGTCTAAGCACTACTGTGGGGCTGCAGACTCTAACCCAAGGAGTTTCTAAATTTCCACTGTTGGAATTGGCAAGGATGATGATGATAGACCTGTGCATGCCTTGTTCTTCACTTAACAGCTCGTAGTGCTTAGAAACATGATACTGAATCATTAGCTTGACCAAGTGTTGCAGATCCTACACTTTTAATACTCATGAGACTCTTCCCAGAGATGCACAGTGAAAGGTTGAGGTGCAGTGGTTACAGGTTGCACCAAGGGAAATTCTGAACAGGTATAAGGGTAAAGAAATTTACAAGGGATTTGGAGTAGATGACCTCCAATCCAGATTATTAAATAATTTTGTGATTATCAAATTGGACGGAACTTGGTAGTATGTCCAAATCACTGTGACTGCAAGAAATATCCCCTTTCTGCCTCTTCGGTCTCTTTCACAAGTTGATCAAATTCCCTCTTCAAAATAGTTGGTAGAGTCAGTGAAAAAAAAATATCTAGGGCACTTACCAGCTTCAGCTTCTGTGCACTGCTCTTTTCCTCTTCAGGGTTAGGTCTGGTCTTTGTAATTTGAATGGAAGTTACATCTCATTGTTTTCCTCTTCACATAGGACTAAGAACCAGATACCATCAATCTAGAGCTAGTGTCCTTTGACCCACACAGCTGGGAGGTCCCTGGCTGAGGAGACCTCTCTCTTCCCTTCAGTAACTTAAGAGTAAAAAGTTTATGACAGTGCGTTAACTGAGAGATTTCTAACTGCATATATTTGCCAAAATTAGACTTCACTAAGCCTACCAGAAAGAGATTAGGACCTTTTCATTACTTTCCTTGTTTTGTCTCTTCATAAATATTGAAACTAAATTCCTTTTCCATTCATTATGCCTTCTGTTCCCAGACTACCAAACTGAGGATCCTGTCCTGCCTGCAAATCCCCCATCACAGCACTCACTCTTACCTCATTAGACAGCTGGATGAACTCTGCTCTGCTTTGCTGATAGAGAAGCCCTAAGCTACTCAAGGCTCTGCAGAAGTGTAAACATCAAAACATATTTCTCCATGGGGAAAATAACATCAAGAAAATAGTAAATTTTTTTTGTTCTTAGTCTTAAACCTGCACCATGGTTTTCAGAACCCAAAATGCTATACGTGTCATATGCATTTCATGCATTTTCAGTATTTCTCCGTATTTTTCAGTAATAACTTAGGCTCATTAGTTCCCTTAGTATTGTTCACCCCTGAAATATTTTACTTTAAGAAAAAAATTTTTGCAATTTTCATTATTCCAAGTGAAAGGTAGGTGTATTATAGAGGTGTTTACTTGAAAGGAAGGTTTAATTTAAATGCAATCCAAATGTTAGAAATGTTTTTTTTTTTTACCTGGCCTACCACCTTATTGTGGTTCACAAAATATAGAAATCTATTCATAGTAATTTAGTTCATAAAGTTTTTGTTTTGTAAGTCTTAGATCTTGTGATCTGTACTACAAGTTACAACAGCAATACCATCAGTCTTAACTTTTTACATCTGCCCAATCCTCCTCTTGTTGATTTCTGCTTGATTTCATACTCTTCCAGATGAGCAATTGATCCCTTTGTCTAGTCTCTCATTTCCTGAGTGAAAAGAAGTGACTCAAATAATGTCCACCCTCCCTGCAGCCCAGCCGTGACAGAGCTCTCTGCCCATTGCATGCAGCACTTCTCTCTCACAGCAATTCGCCTTCCCAGGAATTTCTTTCATAACCAAGTCTAGCTGCAAGAGAACAGACTGTGGCTCTCCCCTGTGGGTATGGAGCCATTATTTTTGTTTTGATTTGTTGTTTGGGTTTTTTTTTTTGTGTCAATGTTCTACATATTTGGCCTTGTCAACTATGTTTACGCTAGAGTAGGAAAAGAGTAGTTGATCAGAAAATGACATGGAGTTCAGCAGTTGCTGAGCTGCTGCTTGTATTATTCTTTAACTGGATTATCAGTTCACATTTAGAGAGCTGAAACCTGATATTCCTGCATTAGAGGCACAAGGAGAGCTTTTGATTTGAAGTGTATGTTCTCCACATCTAACTATTTCTTTGTGGTTCATCTTGAGATTTCAAGAGGAAGGTTAAATTGGAGACTTATTTTAGAGATGGCTTTAGGCTTTATGCTTGCTCTACTCACTCACCATGTGCTGGGCCTTTCCCATAGCTGTGAAGTTCTGAGCTCTTCCACAGCCCAAGGTGCAAACTCCAGTTTTCACTGTTCGTACCTCATTGTCAGAGTGTACGGGCATTTCTGCCTTCTTTGCCTATTTGAAGTGTAGAAGTTGGTAACACAGAATAGGCTGCCAGAGGGTAGGGGACATCAGAATGAAAAAGTACTGCTCCAAAAATATCATCGTAGTGTGGTGTCCTAGTATTAAAATTCATGTAAGTAGCTGTCAGCATATGCAGACCAGGAGCTGAAGCTGTTTGTGTGCAACATAGCAGGGGAGCCTTTTGATTTACTGAGCGGCTTTGTCTAGATCCATAGCTGCTTCTTTGCATGCTTAATATTATCTTTACAGTTCTAAGAACAGATAAGCTGTTCTGACCCTCAACAAGATCACCAGATAGACCTTCTTAACAGCTATTATACTGATTATTTTTTTAAAATACAAAATGCACTCATGATTCTGCATGAAATTTGGGATTATTTTCAAGATACAAACACCCTCAGAAGAGTGAATAGAGCTATTTTCCCATTTTGTTATCTTTATATCATCAAGTATAATCTGGCAATGAGTTTATCTGCTCTGATCGTCCTCTCAACATCAGTTATTATCCCCCTGTAGTCATGGGCTGTCATTGGCTGGGTACACTAGAGACTCATCTAGAGTATTAATGCTTTGTGGGTATCAAGGTTTTGCATACTTGCTGAATTGCTTTCAAGCTTGGTAAGTGTCTGGCAATGATAACTGGATAATTTGTGGGTTTATGAAAACATCTATATGGTTAATACTTCAGTTAAGCGTGACTAATTTATTTCCAAGCACCCATTTAGTCACTACTTCAGGAATCAACCCTCTTATAAACTATAGATCTATTTCTGTTAAGAGAATGAGCTAATAATTTCCATTTGTTCAATAGCCCTACTTTTACATGTGACTCTACTGATAAATACCTGGATTCCACTGTGTTTCATCCCCTGCATGTTATATCTAAACCCAGTATAGCATCTTCACCCTCATGCATTCTACGCTCTTACCTGGCTTAGGCAACTTTAACAATCTCTTGCACGTAACTTCAGCATCTGTTTAGGCCTTCTTCCTGCATGAGACTGTAACACAGTCAATTGAGATTATCTTACAACACAGTTCTTCAGTACAGGTGACTGTTCCTTGCCCTTTGCTTCCAACCGCCTTTCCTTTTCTCTCCATCAGATCAGAGATTTCCATCAGAGATCTCTGTGGCAAGATGAGGTCATGCTCCATATTTTGTTAGCTGAGACTGTTTGGAATAATATCTTGGCTTTGTTAGAATTCACAGATGTTAATGCATTTGAGGAATATACTAAATGTAGGCAAGGCAAGATGGCATTGTGGCAGGAAAATGACTTTTGCATGAACACTGTGAGCTGTGTTAAAAGGGTGTGTTAGGCTCTGGTTATGCTTAGCATGTGGTGGGTTTTTTTTTCTTGTGATGAAAACAGGACCTTCAGAATTGGATATCTGAATCACTGTTGCCATTTCAAATGGCTAAAACTTTTGGGGAGGCTTTGAAAATAAGAAGGAAATGGAGGTGGCTTGACTGGAAAGCAGGTATTGGGAAGTGTTAGCCCATAGATCCCTTGATAAAGGCCCTATTTTGTAGCAACTTTTTGATGCCTGAGCTGTGTGAATGCATGTCTCAAAGACACAAAAGCGTTCAAGTGTCCTAGAAGTGTTTGTTCTAGATCTGGGACTAGCAAATCGGAGTGCTTCCACTCTACTCTGTTCTGGAAGTTGAAAGTTCAGAATTGAAATCTGGTTTTCCTTCTCCTTTGGTGAAAGCAGACCATAACTTATTTTTGCTGCAGGTCTATCTTTGTTTAGTAATCACATAGCAGAATGAGCAAACAGCTTTAGAAGAGATATAATGAAATAGTCATTGTTGGTGATTTAGAAAAAATCATGATAAAGGTCTTTATTAAGACTAAAGACTTCATCTAAACTGACACACAATATAGATGTTGGTCAGCTTGCCAGCTTCAGTGGTCTTTTAACAGCTTTAATTGAATTTAATTCTTTCAATATCTTACCCTAGATCTTGACAGGAGTTAACAGAGGTACAAGGAGTCATCTGGTTTTTGTCTTATGTAGTTTTATTTGGGTGACTTTATCTGGAAATTCCTCTGGTTGGGATAGCATTTGCTGTTAATTTTTCGACCTAGTGATAATGGACAAAGCATTATTACCATCCTTATATGCAAACCTGTTTGTGGTTTAAATCTATAAGGCTATGGCAGCAATGCATGGTTTGTCCAGAAGTTACATTTGTTAAATTTGCTTTCCTGAAAATTCAGGTGGAAATGCCCTAGTGTTCTAAGATCTGTTGCATGCTCACCCTCCATCACTAGACTGGGTTCAATCTGTAAAAACTTTGACTGACAGGTGGGCTAGAAAAGGAGCAGTCTTCGTGTGTGCAAGTGTGCATTTGTACACATATGTATATGGAAGGGATGAATGAGCTCTTAAAACTGCCAAATCACAATTTGCTGACCACTAAAAGGGTTTCTCTTTCTCATCCAACCTATGCTGAATTTTTCACATATTGGCAAACTCACAAATAAGCCTTCTATACCCTTCAAAGCTCTGTGCATCTATGATCATCTGGGGACTTGGCCAGTTCTTTTTAAGGGCAATTTATTCATGCCAGCAGGTTTGATGACTGCATTTAATTGTTCCCATTTACTCTTTTTTCTACCAACTGGATTGACTGCTTTTGCTAATTGGACAAAAATATCTCAAAATACCTCAGACTTCCTCTTTCCCAAAATACAGATCAGGCTCTGAGCTATGCTGCCTCAGCTCACAGCAATCAGTTGGCATCTTTTTCAGCTCCAGTTGCCATCTTTTTCAGCTCCAGTTGCCTTCATGCTTGGCAGGCTGCTGAAAGGAAACGTTCAGGTTCAAGTTCTATGGGCAAATCCACAGCCTCTTGGAATGACTGTTGCTCCTTCTTTCTCTTGATGTGCAAGTGCAGATGCATCTGAGGGTGTATAAACTGGTTCATTGCCTGTTTATCCTGGAAGACCTTACAAGTACTTGAATATGCCAAAAATACAAGTTTCCTCAAGTCCTTTGCCAGCTCAAGTGGGGTCTCTTCCTTCCCTCCTGACTTGTACATCTTAGTCATGCTGTGGCCCGCTATGCCCTGTGCTGGCTGGTACAAGAGTGTCAAGGGTTGGTCCTGGATTGGAATGATCCTGGGTTTTGGAGGGGAAAAATATTTTGCAACATCGTTGATGCTAGATCAGACTAGCTGACTGCTAAAAAAACTCCTGCCCTTTCTGACCATCTTGTGAGCCATTCATTTGAGTTTGACATTGAGCTGAAAAAATGCCAGAGCTTGCACTTTGGCTTAGCAGGAATAGCAACTTGAAATTTCTGTGCTTATACTTCAGATCTCATTGCTAACACCTCTAATCCCTTTTTGACCTAAGGGGCTCGCCAAATTTAGCTTGTTTCTGTTGGGAGGAGAAATTGACTATGGAGTGAAGTGTTTCTCTGGGACAAATCTGTTTAGTTGCAAAGAATATGCACTGGGGCCTGTTGGCCTGAGCACATCTGGGATTAACAACAGGACTCAGAGAGCCAGGCCTTCATCCAGCCAGCCTGCTACTCTAAAACTCTTTTTCTTAACTCTTCTCGGATCATGTCACCTCTGTTTGCTTTGGATTTCTTTTTGCTGCTTTCATTTGTTCTTTCACTGCTTCTTTCATATGCTTAAAGATGCAGCACAAAAATTCAATACAAACCCCTCTGTCATTACATTTTTTAACTGAACACCAGTTCAGTTCCTGCCTGCAAGAATCAGACCATTCCCAAGTGTTTCCAGGGCTTCTTTTCTTTCAGCTGTCACTTAACTAAAGGAAAACTAATGGAAGTTATCTGACGTTCAGTAGAATGACATATTTGTCTGGTGCCAACCAGAGTATTTTGAAAGAAGAGTTCTCCATCGATGTTCACTGGAGCAAACAGACAACAAATGGAGTCACATTTCTGTGGGCATATCCTGGAAGTTGGCATGTGTCTGCAGAAACGTACTCATTTAGGAATTAACTGTGATTTTGGTCTTATTGTGATGAAAGTTATAGATGAATTTATGGAGGTGAAAGTAGAATGAATCCATCACTTCAGTTTAGCAGAATGGTGCTGTTCGTCTACCCAAGAAAGGACTTACCTCAGAGATGCATGCTTATGAAACTGAGTTGGGAGTGACTTACTCTTGACTGTATGTTTCTTCGCTATCTTTCAGTGTTTGGGGAAGAAGGTGGAGGGGGATGTTCTCAACAGAGGATGTTGTGCCAAAGATTACGTCCTACTTTTTTGCATCAGATGAATTGCAAGTACAAAGTGAGGATGGGCATCAGATTTTCAGCTTTAGTGGATAACGTCTAAAAAGGGGTGGAAAAGAAAGTTCTATGACTGTTCAGCCTCCAAGTTCTGGTCATCTCTAGCAAACTTACAAACTAATCAAGATACTTGCTCTGTACTCTATCTGCCTTTAATAATAATTTAAAATGTGTTGTGATGGTTTCATCCCAGTGAAAACAGCAGATTACACAGAAGTGGTGGCATCAAGAGCACATGATAGTATATTGAGAGGTATTTTTAAAGGTTCTGATGGGAAGGAAAGAATCTGTAGAGATACAGTCAGGAAAGTTTCTATAGCATAATACAACTCTAATATTTTAGTGGTTATGATCATATTTCATTTGACTTCTCAGTGTGACCAGTGCTTGTCTTTCCTTCGGTGCAGGGCACTTACTTATTTCCATGATCTAGACCTGGAGCTGGTAGTTATCAAGTAACTTCCTTGTGATGGACCAAACAGAGACTGTCTCACATTCAAATATTAAATTTTTATTTCATCATTTATAACTGGGTCCATTATACATGCTCTTCCTGGAGAGCTGATAGGAAGGCCAGGGCCCTACTCATGGAAGTATTGAGGCTCTTAGACATCATGAATTTAAAAAAATAATACTCTAAAAAGGAGCGTGTTTAGTGAGCAGAAGAGACAATCAGGAAATATGGTTTTGATCCTCAAATAAAATCAATGGAAGCTGAAAAGAGAGCGAATTCTCAGATGAAATTCCGTCTTTTCCAGTTTTGTGCTGAGATTATTTTCTAAGTTCTTGACCTTTTTATACTATGAAAAAAAATTTTCCATTAAAATGTTTGGGTTTCTTACCCCCCAAAAAAGATTTTTTTCACTAAAAATGTTGAATAACAAATTTCAGCCAGCCTCATACAGTATTCTGTATATGTAGCTGTAACCTAGGATGGTCACATGCTCAGAATACATGACATTTCTGATGCAACTCTACAGTTCAGGGATGTTAAATTACCCATAAATTAAAACTGAGAAGCAGCACACGCATTACTTAGTAAGGAGGAAATCTTTCAAACAGTTTAGGGTTTTGAATAGGTTCACCATAACATACCAAGGAGGTGCTATCTATCTGAAAAGTGCTATAAGCAAAGGAACAGTTTTTGATGGTCCCTATGATTATTTATTTTTCCCGTGAACTCTTAGTACCATTTGTCACTCAGCACTACTTCCCCTGGACTTGTATGTTCTTGATGAACATAAAGCCAGTTCTATTTTGGATAGCTGTCTGTTTCTGGAAATCATCCTGTACTAAAAAACGTGTCAAAGTGGTTGGAGAAAGCCCCTATTTAAATTCAAAATTTGTGGGGCATCTATTAAAAACGTGATCTGCCCAGTAAGACCAAGGCACACAACTTGAACCAGGTGCTGCTTGGGAAGGCCTTTGAATGGGAATATTCGGATTCCAAATCATAATGGGGCTAATTGTCTTTCACCTTGTCAGTAAAGTGATTTGAATCTACATGAGTAAATAAAAAAACACAAGACAAATATGTTCAAGAGCACAACCCCTTTATCTAGAATTCGTGTGACATACAAGCATCAGAAGTACCCGTCCCCCAGCTCCTCCTCAGAGACAGTTCACACTTTACCACTACTTCAGACCTTTGGGAAAATAACCATAAATACACGCATTTGAGTGACAATCATAATTTTGTGAAATGTATTGCGTACTTTGAAGTCTGTAGAGTTCAGTCTCTGGAAAAAAAAAGTAACATGTAAAGAGTTTATAGAAATATAGGAGCAAGGGAAGGAATTTGTGCTGAAAGCGAAATCCCCAACTCCGTAAATATCTGACCATTTAAAGCTAGGGGAATCACTATAAGTGCTTCGCTCCCTAACATCCATTCTCGTATTTGATGATCTCTGTAGCCCTTTGTACCCATTGTGGCGAATTGCCAGAAAAAGGCATACTTTAGCTGCTCCTCATTAAGAAAAACATCTGAGGAAAATTTCTGGGAACTAGACTTTCAGCTGTATTTCTTCTACATTTTCGTGTTCTTAAAAAAGAATTTGTATTGCCACCAAAGAATCTTCAGCACAAATATCTCCAGGCTTGAAAGCAAGAATGGAAAGCATTGTTTACTGATAATTTGAAAATGTTTCGTGTGAATTATAGAGCACACTTTACATATAGAGAATGTGCACATCTGCCAGCAGAATAAGGGCTCATGTCTGAACTGCCAACAGCAATAGACTGCGCATGTGTCAGGAAGGGTTTGTCAACTGCTCCCTTCTTTTAATTTGCACGGTTAGTGCTGTGAGGTTTATGCAAGGCAGCTCTCAGGGGAGGGGACTGAAAGTTCTTTGAAGTCCTTTGTGGTGGCTGTCTAATCTGGAGAAGAGGATTACTTTCTTTCTGCCAGAAGCACATGACAGTTTGGTAATTAATGAGCATCATAAAGTTCTCTTTTTCTATTAGATACCCATTAGTAAACCTGGGATGGTTGTCATTTTGGACAAAACCATGCATATCCTGATTTTATCCCAACATCAAAGGGGATCTCCTACTGTCTGATGCTGAATGCTCTAATTGTGTTTGCGTTCGGTGGAGTTGGTGCAGAATGCATCTGAAACAAGTCTTGGCATAAACTGTAGGTCCTGTGATTGGACACACAGCCTGAGCCTTCCCAGAGCTAACAGCTTAAATGAGTGGTGGGTTTCTCTATTATTTTAAACATACTGCTCTCTTCCTCTCCTCTCTGTCTGTTTATGCTATTTGTTTTCCTTTGAGAATACAGGAATTAACATACTTTCCACATCCATATCGCACTGAAAAAAGGAAAGCACTGTGTTGGGCTATTTCCCTTTCCCCTTTTGATATAGTATTACAAAAAGTCTTTCTTTAGGATTTAAGAGCATTTCAGGTATTAAAGCTCTCTTGGGTTGTCTTTTTCACATTATTCTGAAAGTACAGAATGGTTTCCTGCTCTTTATATTTGGCTCTTTTATACTGAAACAGTTGAAAAGTCCTAGTCTGTGGACTTTTTCTTTCTGAGAAAATGTCACCCTTTCTTCCAAAGGGTCCAGTCTCTGAATGCAGTGTAGTTTCTTCAACTGCATTTAATCTCCTTTAGAAATAAGAAGAATGGCTAAGCAGCCTGTTTTATATATTCTGAATTTAAGATTTTTTTTGAAGGTCAGATGCTCATCCTATACTCGAAATCTATGCCAAATACAGACAGGAAAGAACTGAAGGATATGCAGGTGCCTTTTCTATAAGTAAGGTTGGACTAGAAAGCTCCACTGTAATGAAATGTAATGGTTTCAGAGGGACTGTACAGTTGTAAAGCCAAAAGAGGAATACACATACTTAAGATTCCTTTTGTTTTGTTTTCTCTTATATTATTTTATCTTTTTAGTAGCATTGTGTCTGTATTATTTGTAATATCTGATGGGGACAGAATTCTTGTTCAGGGTTAGTCTGGAGGCTGTACATTGTGACTGATAATTCAGTATCAGCAAAGAAAGTATTAGCAACTTTTGCATCTTGTGGGGAAAAAGTCCTGGTGGTTTAACAAAGCAACTGTAAACATCTTCAGTATAAAAATACGTAAAATAAACCCAACTGGTTTCAGCTAGCCAAAATGTTTAGCATAATTGGAGGCACCCTGCAGTATGGTGGAAAGGAAACTGGCAAAAATAATATGTTCTTTCTTTATAGTAAAACTGAAATAGAGAGACTGAAATGTTTCTGAAATGAAAGAGTACCTTCCTCACTAAAATTGCTGGGAAGATGAACTTACATAAGTAAAGTCAGATGAATCAAAATTGGAAAGTATTTTTTCCAGATCTTAAAAAATCTTTAAAATGTGATAAAATAATAAATATAATTATTATATTTGTTATATGTAGAGCCTGGACTTTCAATCATGATTTTCTGAATCATCTTTGCCCTTAGGAGATGAAAGGGATGAGTAATACCATCGAAGACACAAAACCACTTGTAAATATAATCCCAGTATTCTCTCATGTTTCAAATTGGAACTGGTCAGAAAATTTATTGTGGATCAGCTTTCCATTGCAAAATGGCAATCCATATAAATGTTTCACTTTTGACAATTTTCTATGTGTTAAAAACATTGGAGAATGATATTTGAATAGACTTGAAACAGAAGTTCTTTACAATTTTGGAGCAGAACATTTTAACCTTGTAAAGTAGCTTTTTAGCCCATTGTTTAAAATTAAGATGACAAACCGTGCTTTGTAACAGAAAAAGACTAAAACTCAGAATGATCAGTTTCAACCCAAAAAGAACATTAAAAAATTTATGAAAATTTAAAGAGTTTTTTCCTCTTCCAGAATGATTAAAAAAATATTTGTGGAATTTCCTACTAAGCAGAAAATCTACTTTCTGCACATCTCTGATCTAAACTATAAGCTTGACAAAGGCTTGGACCATTGTAGCAGTTTTAAATTCTTATATTTGCTAGTAATGTTTACTTAAAATGAATGCAGGGAATCACATCTGGATTGTTTTAATTGCTAAAGTGAAAATTAGGATGGCTGGGATATTTTGTGGTCCTTGCAAAATCAGTCTCTCCTGACAGTTTGTACACAGAAGACTGTTCCGTGTTTACTTCTGAGATTGGTACCTTACATTTGTAACTGACTCTAGACACAAACTCCAGGTGTGTTCCACAGTGTAGCCTCTAGCAACCCCTCTCAATGTGGGGTTGGGGCTGGGGCTGGGATTCAACCTGGCATTGAATCTGGCAAGGGATGTGAAGGGCAACAAGAAGGACTTCTGCAAGTGTATCGGCACTCCATTACTTTTGAAAAGTCATGGCTATTGGGAGAGGTTCCTGAGGACTGAAATAAAGCAAATGTGACTCATATCTTCAAGGAGGGCAGAAAAAGAGGATCTGCAAATTACAGGCCAGTCAGCTTCACCTTGATTGCAGGGAAGGTGATGGAGCATATAATCCTGGAAACTGTTTCCAGGCATGCTAAGGACAGAAGGTGACTGGGAGTGGCCAGCATTGATTCATGGGGGGGGGGGGGGGGGCGGCGGGAATAATCCCCGAGAAACCTATTTTTCTGTAATGAAGCGGATCTTGTTTATCTTGACTTTAGTAAGACTTTTTACACTGTCTCACATAACACCCTCATGGACAAACTGATGAAGTATGGTCTAGATGAGAGGACAGGGAGGTGGACTGAAAACTGACTGAACTTCTGGGCTCAGATGCTTGTGATCAGCAGTAGGAAGTTCAGCTGGAGGCCAGTCACCAGTGGTGTACCCAAGGAACAAATACAGGAGCCAAATGCTGTTTAACATCTTCATTAATGACCAGGATGAGGCTATGTTATCTTTTAGGTTGTTAATCCTGTTTGACCTGATCTAAGACTAATGTATTTAAACTTCTTGACTATTTGCCAGGGTGCCATAATTCTGAGTATACATTTCGATTGTGTGAAAGATTAGCTATTAAAATATGAGACTTTATAGTAAAGAGAATATAGAATTTATAAACAAAAGTTACATTATCCATCTTGTTGGTTTGTGCTACAGAAAAGAATTTGTGGAGGACCATAGGGTATTCAACAATAATCCAACAGCAGGGAAGAGTATATTCTTTTTCCACAGAGATTTATGCTGATTTGTAGAATTTTAAATCCAGTTTTATTAATGCCTTCCCACTCTCAGTAGGAAATACTCAGAACATATGAGGAAACTGTCTTATGAAACAAGATTTTATTTTAATAATGTGGATATTATTGTACAGCTACTCAGACATAAAGAGAATGAATTGTACCTCATGGGTCTCTTGAAATCAGTATGGAGTCTCCAGACCAGCTCATTGGCTTAGTTGAACTCAGTGCAGGAATTTTCTTCCTCTCCTCCATGGGGACAATACTAATTGAACCTCTTCAATTGGTCTCAAACACTCATGATCCACTTTATTTTTTTGTGGTAGGTAGTTTAAGGATGCTGGTCTCAAACAGTGTCCAAAAGCAGATGCCTGGGGAAGAATATAATAATAGGGTTAACATATCATGATACTTCCACTCAATCATCTCTCAGTCTCTAACAAGTTGTTATTCAGGGAATTCTTGAGTTTGAGATGGCTTCTATGTATTTAGAAACTGTCAATGGATTTCCCTTATGTTGGTTTGCCCAGTCTCTCCTTGAGCCTGTGTAAGCCAGTGTATTCGCACTGTTTAGTTGCTTAGGAATATGAAAGGACTAGAGATGACATAGCTGTTCTTTCATGTATTTTGTCTGCTGGAGGTTGATGGCAACGGTTGGTCTGGTCACTGGACAGTGCCGTTTCTGTCTGCATAAGAGGGCTGATTAGAGCAGACCCTAAGACCAGAACAGTTAGGAAAGCTTTTATTGATACAGTGGTCTTTATGCTATTGAAACTTTCCACAGTAGCATTCTTATTCTTTGCAGAAACAGAAAATACACCTTAAAATGTTCCACAACAGCCACAAGTATACAGGAATTGGCTTAACACATGTAACTTATGCATTGACTGTCTTCTGTATGGTGACAAAGGTGTGATCTCTCGGGCTTTTATATATATGCTTACTTGCACCTTGTTCAGCTTAGTAGCAATTTGTTCTCTCTGACCTAGATGTTCTCCAGTGCTTAGCATGCAGGAGTATTATTTTTGTGTTTAAAAAAAAAAAAAAAAATCTCTCCCTTTGAGACCAGAAAGAAAAGAAACCTTAAGTCTTACACCATGTACAACGAGCGGAACTCATCCTACCCAACTTTAACTGCCTGCAATATCTTTACTTGATCTAGTCAAGGGAGGGGAATAGCCATTTCATCTGACCTATTTTAAATGTCTATATTAAGATGAGACAATCATGTCCTAATAGGTACTTTTAGAAAATGATTCATCTCAACTTAATATAGACATGTAAAATAGGTCACATGAACCACCTATTTCTCTCCATTGACTGTAGAGAGAGATGAATTCTACCTAGTATGTTTTCAGGAATTTATTTGTGTTTTTAAAAATCTAAATTTGGTTGAATAAATAAGATACTGGGCTATTATTGCATGAAGGCAGTATTGGCCTCAGTGATCCAGCCCACAGTCCTATAACTGCCTCAAAATACTGAAGGAGCCATATAGGGAAAGATTCCCTTAAGACATTGCAAGAAATTCCCACAAGTGAGGGCAGTAGGTAATGCTGTGAGGAAGTACAGGGCATGCAGTTAATGCGCCAGAGGTCTTTCGCTTGTCTGGCCTACTGCTGACAGGACAGAGACAAAAGGGAAAGCCTCCTATGATGCACCCTGCCTTTGCAGGACACTGGCAGAAATGCTGCCTTGGTTAGATGTTGTCTGGCACTAGTTCAAAACCACCATGGCAAAATTACTGAATGCCAGGAGAAGAATTGGGGGCTTGTTAGTTTTATGCAAATCCCAGAATTCCTGCAGCTTCTGTCATGTATTTGAAAATACACAATGCAAAAGGACACAGGGTGTGGAGCAGAGCAGCAAAGTGGATCTCCATGGGTTATCTTCACTTTCATTCAAACTAGCACAGCCTATCTGAATGCAATAATTATGTGATTAATGTCATAAGAAACTGTTGCAGAGGTGCAGCTAAGAGGCCACATATACAGCACACAAATTCGATCAATATGTGCAATGTGCTGGATAGATGCGAATTCTTCTAGCACCAACAGTTAATGGTAAAAGAAGATCAGAAAAGTATAAATTAAATGTTGCTTGCTCTTCTCATATCTGTCCATCTGCCAACACTTCAGAGGTTTCCTCATAGGAATGAAGAAGGCTTTGGTTTTAAACTCATTTACTATAGCACCTTATCTGTATGAGCCGGTCTTGTGGTTCCATTGGATGCATCTTGTAGGAAAAAAATAAGTGACTTTTGAAAACAGAGCTGCTTTTCACAGCAAAGTTTAGAGAATATAGGTAAACAACAAGGACCATTTAGATCAAGCTGCTTGTGCTGTGCTGGTTGCACCAATATAGTTGAACTGTGTTGGTGATTTCTGTTTTCCTTGCAAGGAATTCAGTGCACAGAGGGCTCAGTCTGTGTCTTGTCACCTGGAGTGTGTGTGTGTGTGTGTGCAGTGCTGGGCAGTGCAAACACGCTCTTTACTTCTGCTGCGTGCCTCCACCCCCCTAGGTCCACATCTGAAATGAGTCTTTTGCTGATTTAACAGCTTTGGTAAGCTGCACAAACGCTGCGCACTGAGCCAGAACCATGCTTTCTGTGCCCCTTGGATGAAGCTACAGAGAACTTGTAGTTAACAGTTTGGATCTTTTCTGTTTAAGTCTTGTGTAATTCATCACCAAGACTGTCTGTGGGCTACAGGCAGCCAGGGTCTGCTCTGTGTCCGGTGGAGCAGAAACGCGCATACTGAAACAGCGAATGGCTGTTGTCTTTGCCACCGCTCCTTGCCTATGTCAGTCGCTGTATGCCTGCTGCATCACAAGCTTTGCATCAACACCGTTCCTTAGTGTACACATCGTATCTGTGGAGAAAGTCTAGTAACCAAAGACTCCACAGGTAGGCAACTTAAAAACAGACCTGAAGGTTTATTTTGCCTTATCTTAATGTTCAGAGGAAGGCATTCTTTTATAGACAAATTTATTTTGGAATAACAAAATACTTGTGGCAAGTTACTGGTGCCAGATTTGTACAGTGACATAGTGGCCCAGACATATTTTTTAGAGCAAAGATTTCTTCCCAGTATAATATGGTTATGAGTGAGTTTGCCAAAACACTTTTGAATTGTTATAACTCACACCACACAGAGCTTAAAAGATAGTCTTACTAACATCTTTTATCCTTTTCAGATACCTGTTAAGTTAAGTTAAGTTAAACACTTCTTACACTTACTTATTTGTAAGCACAGAACCAACCCTGCTTACTATAGCAACAGGACTTCAACAAACTTTATGCTTATTTTAAAAAACCAAGCAAAACTAACATAGAAGTGCTGTCCTGTACCAACACACATTGAATTCAAGCCTTTCACGTTTCATGAGTTTTGCAAAGGCTGTCTCGTTGAAAAACAGGCCTGGGTTTCTGTCAAAGCCTGTACTTTCAAATCTGCTGGTTCCAGAGATGGAACCTAAATACAGAATATAGGTGCAGATCCTGATTCTCGCATTCTCTCTCCAAAGTTCACAGCTTTGTTAATGTGTGACAGTATAACCAAGTGTATAAGACTTTACCAGGCCATAGCTGTAAATAATACGATGGTGATCAAGCAACTTTTTCTTCTTCCTCAACTCCTCACTGTGGGTTGCCACTTCGTCAGAAGTGACTTTACATAAGCAGTGTGTTCTGTGTGTAAGGTCTGACTGGTCTTACTCTGTTCTCATTCCAGTTATTTTTCCAGACCCTTTTCTTAGAAAGAAAAGCAACAGCAAGTTACAAAATGAAAAATGAAAAAAAAATCCAGCTTCATGGAGTTTAAAAAAAATCCAACAACATTGAGCAAGCAGCAGTAGAGTGGAGGAGCTCAACTGGCTTATCTGACAGTAGCCATTTGCTTTAATGCGATGTTTCTGTTCACGTGCAATGAGTATCCTCTAGAATGGATATGAAAAGTAATAGGGAATTGTATGATTTAATGGTGACCCTCAGTGCCATGCTTTGAACGGATCTATGTTGTCAGCTGTCAGGAGTGGGGCTCTCTTCAGTCATCAAAGCCTTTAGCAGAGTTTACAGTCTGCTGTTTACATTACTGGCCAGTACTTTACCCTCCTGAATACAGTTTAACTATTCCACCACCCTGTGATGAGTATTCTTTTCGGCAGCAGCAGTCCTCACAGCCTTAGAACATTGTTTTTGGACACAAACATACACAAGTTATTAGAACACAAGATCAAAGGAGGTGTCCCACTGTCTTCCTTTCAATGCTCCCATTGTGTTTGTATGCTGAAGCCTGCTAGAGAGTTAGAACCAGAGAAGGGGGAGAAGGGGGGAGGAAACCTTTGTATAAAGGTACTTGTCACTGAGAGAAGCCCATAAAAGATGATGTGAGAAAAGACACCAGGTGGAGTATAAACTACCCTTATTGTTAAGAAATGCAAATAAAAATCCTCCTTTATATTAAAACTTTCTTACTTGTGATTTCTTAGATGCTAAAGGAAGGGTTCCGATTATTGAAGTCATGGCACTACTTTTTGCTTTGCTGCTTTTCTATTTATGTGTAGCACACTGTACATGATGTTGGCAAAAGTTATTTTTTGTCTTTCTCTGCATATTGTTACAGTTGTTAGCAAATTTCATCTCAGCAAAATATCCACTGGAAAAAACCCTCAGAAAAATCACACTTTAAAATATCTCAAGTATTGCCTTTTTTGTGAAGGACATCCACAGTATTTTTGATTTGTAAATAAACTGCAGATTCATTTTATTTGGATAGGATCTGTGTTTTCCTTGGGGAAACTTTGACAGAAAAATTCCTGGTAATTTTGTATGATCTTTGAGTTCTTTCTTCTGGATCTACAGTCAGATTCCAAGCAAACAGATTTTAGATCCAACACCCATTAAAATCTACTGAAAAAGCCAGTTGCTTCTAAATTGCTGGGAAAGCTGTGGTCCAGCATCCTTGGCTACAGAGAGATACATGGAAGTGAGTGTCTCCCACTTGTTTTTAGGCATCATCTGTTGCTTTTTCACCTTTTCTGATGAGCTGAAGCATGGATTATCGAGTTGGCTATGCAAAGTTCTTTGAGAGAAAAGTTGCAGGACAAAACAGGTGACAATTAGCAGTTCATAACAACAAAGCATTTCTAACAGCTAAGTCTTCCAGCTGCACCAAAACTCAGGCCTTCACTGAAGGCAGTTGCTGACGTGGACTTTCAGAGTAATAGATGGCAAGAACAAAGATTAACCTGGCATGAGCCTATATCCTCACCGTTGTGGATTCTTCCATTTTAAGACTTCTTAGATTCATTTCCCTGAATACAATGCAATACCTGAAAAGGAGTATTTGGGGGGGGCAGTACAAAGAAACCTAGCTGTCTCTGGTGGTCGGTGTAAGAAGCAGCTTATCTGCTGAATCAGCACTTGTCACCCTGAACAACCCTTAAACCCAACAGCTATCTCTATGTGATGGGTTTTCATGGCTTTGAAGAGAGATGAAATAGAAAATACTTTGATGATGGAAACTTATGTCCACTGGAGTACAGAGACATAGTGTTTTAACAGTCTAGGACTATGAAGTTTGCCAGGGTTTTCTCCAGCTGATGATCACAGGGTCTCAGAAGGGGTATAGAGATAATCTTGAAGAAGGCCTGGAAAAATTTCTTATGGTACCTGAGCATGTGCAATATCTGGCACGCCTACACAGAAGGGCAAGTGATGTAGTGAATATGCTCATTTATGATAGACATCTTTCTGCTGCACAGACACTGTTTGAACTTGCTGATCAGTCTCTTCCACCTCCCCTCCCCGTAGGGTCAGGGCAGTTGCTGACATCCTAAAAAAAACCAAAGAAAACCTGTGAAGCAAGTAGGTTTGGAGTTGAAAGGATGCCACAGTGTAGACTCATGCCAAAGCTTTGAGGCAATAAGCCGAGGCTGCAAAGTTGCTAAAGCCAGTAGGTGCTGACATGCCAGATTGCAAAAATGCCTGAGGCAAAAGTGCTGAGAAAACTGCCAAGACTATAGGTACTGAAGGCAAAGACCCAAAAGCTGAAACAGTGTCTTGTGACAGGCATCCCATTTGTGTGTGTTGGGAATGAGCGATCAAAGCACTCACGGTCAACAAAACAAAATATAAATACTATTAAAGGCATCAGTCATACCTGCAAGAGCAGGATTGTGACCCTAAATGCATCAGTAGTATAGTAATTGAAGGAATTGTTGAAGAGGTATTGTTGCTGTGGGCAATTCTGTGTTGATGGAGTAACAGGATTGATTGGAAGGTGATTGAAATGGAGGTTGAGTATGGTTTGTGGCCCTCTTTGTGATTTTGAGAGTGACAGGTTCAAATTCTGTATCAGCTGGATCCTACAAAGCTTAAGAACTTAGATGTATTTCAAGTGGTCCCTGATAATGGTGCTGAGAGCACCGGAAGCATCTTTAGAAACATGCAATTACATGTTTTTCCTTTCACAACTGAGCAGCTTTTCTTAAAACACTTCTGTAAAATATAGATGTAGGTTATTTAATGCAGAGGAGGAGCAGCACAGGTTGCACTTTACTGCCTCTCTGTGCACAATTTTTTGAGAATTACATGGTTTTTTCCACTTTAAAAAGCACAGTTCAACCTTCACTTCTGCTGGAGGTAATCTAGCATGACCTGCATGCCATTTCCAGGTGGAAGAGAAGAGCACCCATCTGAGACCTTGGGAGGCCAATGCCAGGCTTCTTTCGTCTTTAGCTGGATGGGAACATGGCAGGAAAGGGGAAGAAAAGGGAGGAGATAAAACTGAAGAACTGGAAAGCAGTATCCTACCATTTACCCCATTACCCAGAAAGGAAAATCAGAGTGATTCTTTCATCTATCATGTGTATTTGTCCTCCTCCCTCTGCTCCTACATGTAGGAAACAGCAGCCTGCAGAGGGGGTGCATCACTGCCATCCTGCCTCAGGCACCAGGCAGAGCCCCACTCTGCTGTGGGTGTCAGTGGTTCTGGCATGTGGCTTGTGTGCTATGCAGGGCTGGGCCTTCTCCACTGGCCATCTGGACTTTCTGAATGTGCCAGCAAAGCCTGTGTAATGGGGAGGTGAATCCCATGAGCTATTTATGTTTGCTACGATAGACTACATCTGTAGGTCTGTGTCTTACGTGATCTCTGACTAAATTTATCAGCCTAAAGCCAGGTAAACCATTAGTGTGTAGTATTTCTATCCTGGCCTATAAAAACTGTTTTAAGGACACTTGCTCTCATGCAGCCTTATACCATGTTTAGTTATCTTTAGATATGTGTTGAATCTGAACCTTTTCAATGCTGGTTTACTTTACCAAATGCTAGGCTGGCATTTATTTTTGCCTGATGTTCTATAGCTAATATGCAAATATAGAATCAAATTAGACATGTGTTGTTTGGGCTATCACTGTATAGAAGTACTCCACTCTTTGTCAGGACATCAGAACAACACAAGGTACACACAAGGTTCTTCTCAATCTGATCATACAACTCTTGCTATTGCAAGTACTGCCATTAATTTTGCTATGCTATTGAATATTGAAAATTAATTTCCAGAGTGGTCTTATTCACTTGTTCCTTGGCTAAGATACATTTATTTCCTATCATCAACTAGTTTATAGTATGCCAAGGTTCAAAAGGGTTTTCCGTCCTCTGAAAAAGTAGAGCATAGTCAGCACTAATGAAAGAGCAATGAATAATAATCTACGTCATGGCTTTCAAACTTTAAGAATTCCACTGGGGTCACTGGGTTGCGTTAGAGACCCTTTAATCATTACTACTGTTTTATGAATGGTGTACTTTACTCTGATATTTTACTAGACGTCACTACTTAACACACTTCTGGCTCCATGGATGGAAAAACAAAAGGCTTTGTGTGCCCTGAGGTCCCTGTAGTTTTGAGGATCATTTTAATTCTACTGAGTCAAATCCTGAGGTCCCTGTTTAGTTGTTAAACCGTGCTAAATCTCCTGTAATCAACTGGAATTTGTCCGAGCAAAAACACGCTAAGAATATCAAGATTTGGCCCTTTAAGAGTAGCTCCCAGGTGGAAGAAGAAATAGCTGCGGTTGTGGTTCCCACTCAGTGTAATGTAATGAGGTTGTATTTGTGTCACTCCTGTGCCCAAGTACTGCAATCGAGTATCCCGTTGTATGAAGTCATTCTTTTGTCAAATTTGCTCTCCTGTGAAAACCTTAGTTTCGCAGGGTATGTCATTGACTGTAATTAAAGAGGGCTTGCTTTAAACTCCGACAAGTGTTGCATATGTGAAAGCAGTGCTGCACAACAGTGACTGTTACAAATGCAAGTCCCTTCGTCTCCGTAACTGGGACACAAGTGGACCTCTGTAATCCACTGTGAAAGCGAGGGCTTCCTCCCCCAGACGCTTGTTCAGACCTGCTGAACTCATGACATTTCTAAGGCCTCATTTTGTTCCCAAGAGCTGAATGATGCGGGCACCATTTCACAAAATAAATTAATAAATCCATACCATTTGGGGGGCACTTCCACTAAGGTGTTCTCTATTTCTCATAAAAAGTGAACTTAAGTAATATCCCAAATAAAACATTTTCTGATGAAGTTAAAAAAGAGTGCCAAGCTGAGGAGAAAATAAAATAGGTATTACAATTTTGAATTTCTTAATATGCATCAAGGAGTTTTTACAAGTTTTCACAGTCTAGGTGAGGCTCATGCCCCAAGGAGTCTGCTTCATCTAAATCACTTTCTTCCCTTCTTTCTCCTCCCCAAAACAAGAGGCAATCTTCAAAGGAACAAATATGTCACTTTAAATATACAACATAAAAAATGGGCCAAATAAATTATTAAAATACATAAAAAAGAGATTCACAAAGATGCATGTTATTAGCTATTTGACAAGCAATTGATGCTGTTGCAATGGCTGCATTTCACAACACAAGTGTTTTCTTTGCTAGACAGATAAATAGTTGAAATAATGTGAGAAATGACTATGCAGTCATCCAAAGAACAATTTGGCTTTAAATGGTTCATTTAATGGCTTTCCACTGGCTGTTCTGTGAGTAGTTTCATACCAGACCTTCACCACATCCATGTGCTTTGGAATTCCTTCTAAAAATGAGCTCCAAGCCTGACCCTCCTCTCCCCGTCCCAATTCCCTGCAGAAGTGTTACTACATATGCTTTGAATCTTTTTTTTTCAGATGAGCTCCCAAGTCTAACTCCTTCCTCCCTGTGCTTGAAACGTATGGATTTGAAAGCACAGATGTGGCCTTGAAGTTTTTGGACCAGGCCCATCTGGGTCAATCCCTACATAGTTCAACTAGTAGTTTCTTGAGTAAAATTCTCAGAAGCCTTCATTTTTTTTTCTTGTTCCGAATCTACTACGCACTCCCTTTTATCTCTCCTAGTTGAACTACAAGGATCTCGAGGGAGATGTGATTTTCATAAACAGAAAAATAATGACCAGCCAGAGGAAGGAAAGATATTTTTAATGACTGTGAGAATTGTCTTTATGAAACAGCAAGTTTCCTTTTAGTTTATTCTATATGTAAAAAATATACCATTCATAAACTGAAGAAGAAGGGGAGATTCTTTGTAAATAATAATTCAAAAAACCGGATAGAGACTTTGTGCTCCTGCTGCTAGCATTTTGAATCACTGAGAAAGGGTTCCAGATCTGACCCTGAAAACTGCATTTCGGCATTGACAGTGACTTCAGTACGATCACTTGTGTGCGCAGAGATGTCCGTGAAAAACAGTTTGCAGGACTAAGTCGATAGCACAACTGCTTTTCCAGACGTGCTGGCTTCCTTCGCAATCAAGACACTGCTAAGTAGGGACACGAGGGGTTCAGGAGCGCTTCCTCACCGCCCCCGAGTACCGGGGGCGATGGGAGGCAGTTTGCGAACCTCACAAAGGGCGTGCGGGGTGGCCAGAGTCCGGATCCCTTCCGCATCCCTGACGGGGCGCCGGGCGGCAGATGCAGAGTCGCGGCCGGGAGGGAGACCCTTCGGCCGCGGGGAAAAGCTGCTTTTCCGCGAGTACAGGGGGCAGGGCTCCGCGGGCGCGGAGAGCGGCGACCCGGCAGCGCCGGCTGCCCGCGGGGGCCCGCGCAGCCTGCGGAGGGTGGCGCTGCCCGGCGGGGCGGCCCCGGGAGCCCCCGGGCAGGGCAGGGGCCGCCGGTGGCACGGGGCGAAGCGGGCCGGCTCCGCGGGCGGGCAGGGCGGGGGCCGGGGCCGGGGCCGGGGCCGGGGCCGGGGCCGGGCGGTGCATTGTCTGCCCGGCGCCCGCGGGGCTGCGCGGGGAGCGGAGCGGGGCCGGCCCCGCCGCCCGTGCCTGGCTGGAAGTGAAACGCGCTCCGGCTGCTCCTTTTTCTTTTTTCTTTCTTTCTTTTTTTTTTTTTTTTTTTTTTTTTGGAGCCTCCAAAAGGCTCGCTCGCCCCTTTCATCTGCCGCCGCGGCCCAATGGGAAGGCGGAGGCTGCCTGCAAGTGGTCTAATCTCAATGAGGTGTCAATCATGTTCCCCGGTGGGTGAAGTGAGGTCTTTTGTAACCGCCTCTGTCTTTGGGAAAGAGAGGAGAGAGGAGGAAGACTGGAGCGGAGAGAGGGACGCCGGACACTGCTGGAGGAGAGGAGCTGAGATTTGATCTCGCTTGTGCGTTCGCAGGGAGAAGCGGAGCACATGGATTTCTAAACACGTTGGGATTTTATATATCTACAAAAATAACAAGAAGCGAACCTGACCCTACTGAAAACAGTCAAATGAATCGTAATTGCAGATCAATGCAGAGAGATGGGGAAACTTCACTCGAAACATGGTTAGTTCCTTTCACTTGCTACTTCCTTAGCCCCTTCCCCTTACTCGGATTTTACTCGGTTTGTTGTTGTGATTTTTATACTGGTATCTAACGATCTTCCTTTATTATTTCCCCCACACACTTTCCTCCGGATCTGCCTAGCTGCCGTTTGTAAACCCAGAGAAAGTCCAGAAGGTAGGGATGGCTCCTTGCTGCTAGTAACTTTGAACGCCTTCCCCCGGCCCGGGTGGCTGCCCCCGTCCCCCTGCCCTCTCCCCGCAACTTTCCGCCGCGGTTGGCGCGCTGGCTGCCCGCTCCGGCCCCGGCCGCGGGGGTGGCCGCGGGGGCCGGGCGGGCTCTGCGGGCGGCTCAGCGGCGGCATTGTCTCCTCTTTTCTAGGTGATAGTTTTGCGGTGAACGCCTCCCTGGCTCGTAAAGGGCTGGAGGACTGGATGGTGAAGCAGAAATACTCCGGGGGCAGCAGCAGCGGAGGCAGCAGCTTGGGACTCCAGCAAGGCTGCCAGCACCGGGCTGTTTGCAGGCTCGCCAGCGCCAGGGTATGTCAGCTTCCTCGCCGACCCCCCCGCCTCCCCGCCCCTCCTTTTTGAAACAGGGAAAACCAAAGCTCTTTCTACATCCCTCTCTCCCTCCCAAGGGTCGGTTGTGCAAAGGAAGGGTTTTCTTTGCCCTAATGTTGCTCCAAGGGGCTGCCCCGTGGGTGGTTTCCTTCAGTCCTTTGATGAAGTTAGGAGCTGCAGAGCAAAGTTGGTGCTGGTACAAAAGCCAGAGGAGTAAGGGGACCTGTCCGCTGGTGCCTGGGCAGTGTGATTAGAACAAAACCCTTCACAAACAAGAACAGACAGAGAATCTCTGGGGAAAGCCCAGCGCCCTGCCAGTATGTGCAAGCTTGTGAACCCTGATTGGTGCACGAGTTTGCCTGTGACATTTTGGCAGAGGAATTCAGGAAAGGAGAAGTCCCTGAAGAGTGTATTGTTATTTTTTTGCTCTTTGCTAATAATGCATGGCAGACTTTCTTTGTAAGAGTTGCTGCACATGTCATTTGTCCCGGCTGTTACCACACTGGTCGCGTCTCACCCTTTCTCTTTTCTCCAGTCCTCTCGGGTAGAGCTGGGCTGGAGGAAATGTTTTAAGTTGCCCCTTTTTTTTTTTAAAAAAAAAAAAAAAGTTGTCTCTTTAAACAAAAAGGCATGATGGGAGGTAAACAAGCTTAACGATTCTCAGATATGGTCCTCATAGTGTTTCAGGGTATGATCCAGAGCTTATTGATGTTTACTGAAAGACTTCCATTGACTTCCGTGAGCTTTGGATCAAACCCTGAAAGCTTCATCAGTGGAAAAGTAACCTGAGAGATGGGGAGATTGGAATCTGTGCTTCTCAGCAAGGAATGTGGCTCTGAAAGCACAAGCAGTGCAGGGCCACCCAACCTCCTGTAGGCTCTTCGCTTTGTTAGCCACCAGTTTTATTGTCAGAAGCCTGGACTTCTCATGTCTCAGGAAAAATTAACTTGCAAGTGGAGAATACTTCATTTTAGGTGGGATATTAAAGTCTATAGAAGATGTATAGTATGGGAAAAACTAATGACTTTTTAGATTTACAGTAATGTATTAAAGGAGTATAAATTGTTTGGGAGTCATAAGAAGTGAAGCGAAGGGAGTAAGATATTGATGACAGTGTTTGTAATTGACAAGCATAATCACTTCGTTCAACTTGCAGGTGTGCTTTGTTGAAGTGATTTTTGTTGTGCTTTACTTGGAGACAATGTGTCCAAAGAAAGAAGTGCTCATTAATAATGGGACATACATGTATGATACAGATGCAAAGAGTAAAAACATATGCTGCTTTTAATTATTTTTCATTATCCCCATTTTTGTGAGTCAAGATTTTTAGGTATGTTCTACCTTTCACATATGTATTTTCTAGGAAAGAAGCTCGACTTACCAAACTAAGCATAGGTTTAAAATAGAAGAGTTTCAGATCAGAAACTCTGACTTTAAATTTGTGAAATGTATTTTCTTCCACAAACCCAATCTGCTTTCTGAAAAGAAGAAAAAAAATCTTTTGTTAAAGATACTTTGCTATTCACAAAACTCTTCAGTTTTCAGCTCCATGGGATCTGCTCAGCTGGAATGACAGTAGAACAGTATTTCTCTTACTCAAAGTGACCTCCTCATGATAGCTCAGCAATTAGCAAGCCATTAACTAAAAATTAGTCTGCAGTTTTAGTACATAGGTTTAAGTATGTTTAAAAGCACTGTTCCCATGAGGCTTTTTACTGTCATCTTAATAGAGCTGTTTCTGAACGTTTTAAAATATTCACAATTTATTGCCTAGTATATTTGGTAGTATCTGTATGCATGTATAGCCTGCTAATTTATTTAGTTTAATTGTTGTTCTGTCACGGGTACACTATGACAGCTACATTAAAGTTCCTTTAAAATACGAACTTTTGGTAGTTCGGAAGGATACATTTCTAAACCTACATTGGAACCAGATGTACTATATGTACAGTCTTTTTGACAAGGATTATGGAGTCACAGCTATTGACTCCATAACTGAGATTGCATGACTCTCTCTCTTCTGAGATCTCTTTGATCTCTTGTTTAATTATACCAAGATACAAAGCAAATTGTAGCCTCACCTCTTGGCTCTTTGTTCACCTCAAGATGTAGAAATACTAGTCATTTCTACTAATGGTTAGTCACGCAGGATTACGTGGGACAGTTGTGTATTCCCCAGCAATGCAGTACTGTTGCACTTGAATTGACCAAGGGTTCTTCTCCTTACTACTTCAAAATTCCTCCTAAAATGTTCAATTAGCTTACAAGGCTCTGTGGAATGGTACAGTTTTATTGTGTCACAGCTGAAACTTTGGCTTGTCATTAAAACATTTTTTTCCCCTGAAATAGGTCCTAATTGTTGCGTTTGTGACTTACTGCAGAAAGAGTTAGATCAAACACTGATGAAACTATCTGCATCCAGAGAAACATACCGTTGAGTTTAAAAAAAAAAAAAAAAAAAAAAAAAGTCCTAGAAATAATTTTCCTCCTAGGAATCCTTAACCAGAGTTTTGTTGATGGTGGTTTCATTAGTATGTAGGGCCCTATTTGGTGAAATCCAGTGTACTTCCAAAGATCTCTTGATGGGAGAGGAGAGCACTCACTTGTATCCAAGTCTGCAACTTCTGAAACTTCAAAGATTTGAATAATTTTGTTTAGAACTTGAATGCAATAAAGCAATAGTGGAATTTGACTTACATTGCTCTGTATAAGCAAAAAATTCTGTTTTGGTTGTAGCTGGAAAGCTGTTTTCCTTAAGAACAGAGACACTGAATTGTTTTGCTAAAATTAGTCAGCCAGGGGAGATGACACTGAAGTTCAGGGGGATTCATGCAGCGTTTTACAAGAGGAATGAGTGACTAATACAGGAAAGCAATAACATTTCATTTGTGCTTCTCTCTAGAATGATTGAATTTACAATAGTTGTGGAGAGGAGGTCTTTACGTCAGTTCACTCAAGGGGTCTTTGACACAAGGAGTGTTCAAGAATACGACACCTTTTCTCTTCCTGAACTGAAGTTTTGAGAGTTTCTTGGTTAGAGCAGACTTCGCTCAGCTGACACGTCATCCATGTCCTGTCATCCATGTTGTGTTCCGTCCATCCGTGTCTCCCCCCTCCAGTCCACTGGAAGAACAGTAATTAGTGTCCAGCTATTGCCAAATGCATCAGTCATCTGAGAAGGTTCTTCTAGTAAATTGTTGGGTGAAGGCATAAACCAGGGGAAGGGGAGTGTATCTGAAATATGCACTTCTGGTGTGGATACAACTTTCTGTCCTGGGCTAAGAGCTCTGATCTCATTAAACCATTGCCACCCGCCCAGCAGGGGTTGCTCTGCTCTAAATGTTTTAATTACTGTGGAGGCTGAGGGCTGGGCTGCAGCCTTCTGCATCATGGAGAATTAAAGAAAAATGGAATTCTGTTGCATCCATGAAAAGTATAAGGTCCAGAGTCATCTTCTTGTTTCAAAGCTAATTGAAACCACTGGGGCTGTAAATCTGTTAGATCAACTAGATACACTTCTTTTGCTGCTTTATGAATGAGTTAGCTTGTGCCCAGAAAGGATTTCTGACACTGTGGACTATCCTGTATAATTCTTAAGTTCAAATTTATTCAGTGTGTTTACTTCTACAAACTATTTTTGGAGATCAACATTGTTTGCAAATATTCAAGTATTTATTTATTTAACTGAGAAGTAGTTCTATGCTAGAGGGGAAAATATTAAATATGACATTTTCATAGTTCAATTTACTTTTATCTTCAAAGCCATAAGAAATTTTACTAGTTTCTTGTGCATCTCATTGAGATCTGTGCTTGGGATTGGAAAAAAAAAAACCTCATTTTTAATTAAATTTCAAACCAGCTCACAGTGAGCCAAGTTATAAGTAATCATTTTAGGTAAAATAGAAAAAGACTTCAGCTTACCACTTCTGCTGGGTTCTTTGGTGCTAGTGATCCTTGTGTTCAATCCTAATTGATGTTAATTAGAGTTGAGTGTCTGGTCTGGCAATAATACAGTATGAAATGCTGAGGCACATCCACTGCTTCAGAGGTGGGGCTTGTTCTCCATTTGTTCTGTGCCTGTAACTGCCAGTGACATTAATGGGCATTCCTTGCATGGCTGAAAGAAGACTACGCCAGTGTCAACTCCACTGCTCCACTAGCATGATCTTTCTTAAAAAAAAAAAAAAAAAAGCCCTTCCCAATCCCCCACTGTTAAATAGCATGTGTGTGTGTGCATATAAAAATACATTGCCTTATGGAAGACAGGCTGGGTAGGTCATTCGTCCAAAATGAAATAATAAACAGAAAAGAGACTTTTTTATTGGTATGTATATGCTATGGCTTAAAGGCTGTTGAAGTGGAAGATTTAATTGTAGCACTACTTTGGGGTCATCTAATGGGTAGAGTGACATTTGAAAGACTGCCTTCTTACTGATATGGTGACAAGAGCAATTAAAATTTCCTTGGGTGCTATCTTGTGTGACTGCTTGAAGTGATCTTTTAAACTGAAATGTTTTCAAGTACATTGATGTCAGTATTGTATAGATAATTATTTGTATTGACTCTGAGGATTAAAAGAAACAACAGACTCAGCAGTGCTAGTATTGGTATGACTAAAAAAAATGTTTTGATACACAAAGTGTTGTGTATGGCATTTAAAATAAAAGTGCCAAACTTTGTATTTAAAGAGAGAGAAGCAGAATGTTATTTAGTGTTGAAATTTGGTGCCAACAAACCAAGATAATTTAATTAGTGGTGCACATAGCATATCTTGACAGCTCTGGTTTGGGAAAATTATAATATGAATATTAACAATCAAAGAGTCTCTGAAAGTATTAATGCTATGGTGATGAGATTAGTGAATTGGCCAATACTGTAGCAGAAAGCTGGATTCCAAGGGAATTATCCTTGAATGATACCAGTTGGTGCAATTAAAAGCCACAATTCAGTTGCCATATGGAAAGTGTTAGGCATCCTTACATGGTTTCAAAGCTATGTGCCGGAGGTTAAATTGACATATGAAGAAAAGCATAAATTAAATATTTTTTGTTATGAAATTAAAAGTTGACTTTGCTTGAGCCATATGGAGGAGGTGGATGGAAGACAGTCTGTATTTCATCAGGGCTTGTTTTATAGGTGTTTCAGATTTAATGTGGTGCACTTTTAATTTGGCATGTTGATTGGAAACCTGGATGGCCCATGAAGTTTCTGCAAACAACCTCGTTAAAGTAACTTTTTTTTGATCTCTTAACAACCCTCTTTCTCCTACCCCCTTTAAAGTGGAGTTACTTAGGTTGATGTTTGTAAGAAAGAAGCATATTCTGTGTGGTAGCTGGGTGAAGTCTTCATCGAAGTGATACAAGCTATGTCTCTTGGGCTACTGACAGTCCCTCTTGGCTCAGAGAAATCTTATTTCTTCTGAATGAGGCAGCCTCGGTTATGGAGTACATTTTTCTTCTGTAAATTGGGATGAAAAGTAACAACAGTATGTTGTATTCTTTAATGACTTAAATGTAAATAATGTAGTCCAGACTTTACACTAAAACTTTGGTTATAACAAAAATGGGAAATTTGTAGCACATGATTGTTGACATATGGGAATGTTCTTTACAGCAGCATTCATTAACAGAAGGGTTTTCTGTAGGTTTTGTGAGATCTGTAATAAGACCCAGGAGGAGCTCAGTAAGTGGCTATTTGTAGGCACCCTTCAGAAGATGATCTTAGTTGACTTTTATGGTTTCTTTTGAATTGAGTTATGAACAGAGGAAAGAGAAGTCTCTTGAGTATTGAAACTTTATAAGAGTTAGTTTTTCCAAAGTTGGGGAAATAATTGTTCGGTGATGATATTTAAATCAAAATGGAACATTACTCCCTGTGCCTGCAGATGTTGGCCTTTATAGAAATCCTTGTGGATGGATTTTTGCTTTATGAATGTCAGCTTCAAAACCTGGTTGGAAACTAAATGGTAGATATTGACATGTACAAAATACTTGAAGTATTTTTTGGTAACTAAACCATTTTTCTAGTTAATATACTAGTTACTCTGAATAATCAAGACTTTTCAGACAAAGTGATATTTATAGGTATCTTTTCATGGAAAATGAGGTATAGTTTTAGTTCAAGAAATTAATGTGAAGAAATGGTCAAATAGACTTTCTCTGTGAATTTATTTAGTCATATCTGCCAACATTGGCAGCAAAACTAAGCTTGTATTTACTCCTACGGAGTAACTACAGCTATGGGAGACTGAGTTGGACTGTATTCCATTGAAGAATTATTAACCAAGTTCCAAATGCAAAATCTTCATTGTGTCTGACTTCTGAGCCAGCAAAGCATGTTTGTGTTGGAATATTTCATGACATTTGTCTTGCAGTGGTGGAACGCCAGTGGTGTTAGCTATGGTGAAAGGGCTGTGCTGGCACAGATACTTTTACTACTTCGTAATCTAAGAGAGAGGGGAAATGACTTGTGTAGGTTCAACTGTTGCTATCCTGGTCTCTCTGCAAGGGGAACAGCCATACAGTGCATTTGCTTTTTGTAAACTTCTGGTTTTATTGTCATCAGAGCAATATGGCATATATTTTGTCTTGTAATTTGCAGAATAGCAGTGACCCTTCTGGATGTGTGAGACATCCTTTTCTGATCAGGAAAGTCCTGTGTAGTTAGTGTCTTGCGAATAGATGGCTGTCATGTAATTGCATGTCCTCTGTTTAATAAGGACTGTTCTATTGGCTGGCTGTGGAGGTTGGCAGTCCAACAGGCTTATATCTGCAACTAAGTGTTCAGCCAGATTTGTTGATACCTGTAGCTGTGTGTCTCACTTGACCTGATACGTGCCCATCATATGTGAGAAATACTTCCATTTTAGTCGTACAGAATCTATTCATTTGAGGAAGGGAACAATGCAGTCTCTCATTGGGAAGTCCTATAACAGCTGTGAAATTGGGTACCACTGGTTTTGATTGTGTGGTGTGGCCTATTGTATATTATAGGGCAACAAATGATCACATTGTTTTAATCCATAAAACTTTTGGTGGAGTAAATCCTTTTGCTCCTCGGAACACCAGACTCTGGCCGCAGAACACTGAAATGCCATCAGTGCCTGAAAAGCTCCTCAGTGGCTAAGAAGAGCTCTGTAAAAATACGCCTAAATGATTCCACCACACTATCCCTCGGTGGGGATAACTGAAGACCTCATGGTTCCCTGATTCAAACCAAGGTCCCTGCCAAACATACACGAGAAGGAGTTGTTCCTTAAATCTGTAGATGTTAACAGAATTTAATACTTGTGAACAAGACTTAGCAGGCAAGCAGTTTTTCTGCTTTTTGTCAAAGCTCTGATAGTTTGATAATTTTCTCCGATAACCCTTCTTGATCTGAAAATTCAGTGGAACTCTACTCTGAAGCTTCTTGAGCTGATTGTGAAAGGATGTCTTGCTTATACCTAAAAAAAGTGCCATCTACCAGTCTTGCTTTTGGTTTCAATGGGTTTGGATTTAAATGCAGGCTCAGTGGAACTGGTCCCTTACATCATTTGCAATGAGAATCCCTTGAGAGTGAGAGATCCTCCCTTAAAATGTGGGAGGAAATTAGTTATGTTTTCAGCAAAATTTGCAGCAGAGAACGCTTAAAGTGCCTGGAATTTTCAGCCATGTATCCTTGGACTTCAAACTAACAGATGTAGGCAGTGTATGTTGCTTTAGCTCAGAGATGGATTGGCATGTGGTCAGAACAGTCTATGCACTGTCCATCCAGAGAAATACTTTGTGTTTTGCGATTACGGTGGAATTTAATGCATTTGGGGGCATTACTGTGGCAGCTTTAAAGGGATTAAGTATATTGAGGTTCCTATTAAAGTATAACATTGTGATTCAAGATCTGTGAAAGAAAATCATGCATGGGTGTTTGATCTTGGGGTGCAGCCACACATGCTGCGAGGCATAAAATAAGGGGATAGACTCAGTAGGGAAGTGACAGAACAAAGTACTGTCTTGCAGGAGAAATGGGATTTGGGAGCAGCCTCGCATCTTTTGATCCATACTCTGATGCGAATGATGAGTGGTATGGAGGTGACAGATTTGTCTTGGGGGAGGAAGGAGACTGGTGGGTAGTGTGTTGCATTGCCCTCGGAGATAGTTTGCTGTCTGATTCCCCAAGGATTTGATAGTGGTACGTAAGGACTAAGCCGCTTCTTGTCCTGTCGTAAAAATCTTCTGTAATTCCAGGATGGTTAGTTTCAAGAGAATTAGGAAAAAAAAAAAAAAGGTAGTGGCTGAAAAGCTAAGTCTTATGTGTTAAAGGCATATAAAGAACAAATGCCTGTTTGGGGGGAGCAGGAATTTTCTCTGAGCATAGAGAGCCCCAGTCCTGAGCTCACGGAATAACAAGCAGGCTCTGTATTGCATAAGATGCTGTGGTTAAGTCTGTATCAGTGTTTCTGTAATAAACTACTCTTCTTGAAACAATAAATAATAATTTTGCTTGTGAACTTTCCAAGTCTCTCTCTGTTCACATAGCGTACGTGTATATAAACTACAGAGACTCATTCCCCTATAAAGAGAGAACATCATAGTCTAGCAAACAGAGTATCTGTCATTCCAGCTGAGCAAAGGTCTAAGGCAATAACCCAAAATATCCTGGAAGAAACTCTAAAAAGCATTGAAGAAATCAATCGTCTGATCCTAGAGGAAGGTCTTTGATGTAATCCTGGTAAGTTTATACTGGGAGTCTGCCTATTTCTTTATGGTCAGCCTTAGACTTTCTATATGAAAAGTGGATCAAATAATTTCATATGCTCCTGCTTTAAAAAAGGATGGTTGATAGTTTTCTAAAGCATACACACTGTTTAAATGTAGATTGTGGCTTTTAGCCGAAGACCAGGTGGGGAGGAAAGGCTTTTCAAAACAAGTACTTACAGGAAAATAAATAATACTTTGATATTTTTCCCATGGAAAAAACTGTGCCTCATTTAGCCATGTGAATATTTAATTTTATTTTGAGGATAAAACTCATAGGTTATCTCAGTTAAAACCATTTTTATTTACGCAGAGCTTATGTGCAAGGTCTTGTTCCTGATGTGGGTATGTATGTAAAAGGAGTTTTTCAGAATACCATAAATAAATTACTTTTAAAGGTATATTTTTAACCAACTCAGTGCAGTTAGGTAAGTCTGGCTTTATCATCTTGAAAAATTCTGCAATATTTCTGTTACATTTTGTTGTGAAAGCCCTGCTGTAATAGACGGGAAACTTCTTATTGCTTTCAGTGGTTTTGTATCGGGTTCTCTGCCGCATCAGTGGAAGATGGGGGAAGGTTCAAGTGGTGAGACTAATAGTCTTTTTATCTAGCAGCTACATTCCTGGTGGAATGGCAATGTATTTTCCCCTGCAGATGCAGTTTATCTGATCATTTTATGACAGGTTCACAAAAGTTTTTCCCAGTTGTACTGCCACTTAAATTCTCATCTGTAATTAGCAATGTAGTTTTGCAGATAGGTTTAAAAAGAATGTTTTGAGAGAGGCTATTCCCACAGCACTGCTTAATACCCATTAAAATGCTACGTTGTTATTGTATGAAGGTGTTTTTTATCTAATTAGGTTGTTTTGTTAAAGTATTGCACCACAGTCTCTTTTTTTTTTTTTTCCCCCCCTACTCTAAGGCTGTTTTAAATTGTTCATTTATGACCAATAGGAAGCACAGAAAATCTTTAACTTTGGACTATGCACAGCATAAAGAAGTAAATGAGATCTCTTCCTGCCTAAGCTATTGTACAGGGCTTTTCTTTGAAAGGCAGTTGCTCTTGGATTAAAACATGGTGACATGTAACAGAAAAGAAAGAGAAAAACCCCCAGCATTTGGAAAGGAAGTATATTATTCATTGATGCTATGTAGACTTAATTGGAATTTGATCATCAACCTTACCATGGCACTCTTTTCCAGATGTGTAATTTGATTTCCTTTTTTTTTAAACACAATTTAGAAAAAAAAAGGAATTAAATTTTTGTGAGAAATGTGTAATGAAAGTCAAAAGTAAGGAACATTAGAGTATCACTGTGTCACAGAATCACAGAATGGCAGGGCCTGGAAGGGACCACTGGAGATCATCTGGTCCAAACCCCTTGCCAAAGCAGGTTCCCCTAGATCAGGTCACACAGGACTGTGTCCAGGCAAGTTTTGAATATCTCCAGGGAAGGAGACTCCACAACCTCCTTGGGCAGCCTGTTCCAGTGCTCTGCCACCCTCAGAGTAAAGAAGTTTTTCCTTATGGAGGAGGAACTTTGTGCTCCAGTTTGTGCCTATTGCCCCTTGTCCTGTCGCTGGGGACCACTGAAAAGAGCCTGGCCCCATCCTCTTGACACTCACCCTTTAGGTATTTCTAAGCATTGTTAAGGTCCCCCCTCAGTCTTCTCATCTCCAGGCTAAAGAGCCCCAGGTCTCTCAGCCTTTCCTCATAGGAGAGATGCTCCAGTCCCCTCATCATCTTCACAGTCCTCTGCTGGACTCTCTCCAGTAGTTCCCTGTCCCTCTTGAACTGGGAGGCCCAGAACTAGACACAGTACTCCAGATGTGGCCTCACCAGGGCAAAGTAGAGGGGAAGGATGACCTCCCTCGACCTGCTGGCCGCACTCTTCTTGATGCACCCCAGGATGCCGTTGGCCTTCCTGGCCACAAGCACACATTGCTGGCTCATGGTCACTTGGACATTTACCTTGGACAGGGACACGGTGTGCTTGGACATTTGCTGTTATCCAGGAAAGAATAGCTAGACTGCAACATGCA
This sequence comes from Leptosomus discolor, assembly GCF_034619465.1. Classification (NCBI taxonomy): domain Eukaryota; kingdom Metazoa; phylum Chordata; class Aves; order Leptosomiformes; family Leptosomidae; genus Leptosomus; species Leptosomus discolor. The sequence goes on along the minus strand of NC_141398.1, from coordinate 45,680,534 downwards.
GGTGTTGCCCATGCTTAGTTACTGAACATATGTGTTCTGTTTAAACACAGAACAAACCTCTGCTAAAACAATTTATCATGAATCTGTGGCCATCTCTGATTTTCCCCATTTTGGAAAGACAGAAACCAAAGATGCTGCAGTGGGAAGCTCCCTAGATTTGCCAGTAAAGGAATAACAGACAATGGGTAATATCCTGTGAGAGTAGCAAAAAGACTGTGGGGTCCCTTATTAGATCTGCAACAATAATCTGGCCATCCTCATGTGTGTTTCTGATGGCAATACTGAGAGTCCTGGTCTCCTCAAAAAATGAGGAGAATTTCACCACCACTGGGGAAAATAAGAAAGCTTATCAAATATGGAAGAACAAAATGGTTAGGCAAGAAAAATGCTAATGTCATGCCTTCAGGGGTATGTTTTAAGCAAAGAAGGAGTCCTGGCCTACTGTACAGTCAGGGTGTCTCCTAGTATCAGCAGGAGCCTTATCCAAAGACAGCATGAAGCTTCCTCCTTCCACGCTCTCAAAAGACCTGGGGTCTAGTCAAAATCTGCTGTTATTGTGTATCTGTTCCAATATCCAGAAGTGTAAGTAATGGATAACCAGTTCTTCAGTTAGAAACATGTACAGGAGAGGCGTGCGAGTCTGAGACACATACGGGTAGGATTTGGCTTTAAATTGTGTTGACACAGTCTACTGATGCCAGCGGGCTGGGAGCTAATAGCTGACGGCAGAACTGGGCAGAGGGAAGTAACTTAGCTGAAAAAGCAGTCTTCTGATGTTCGGTCTCATCTGTAAACGGGGGTGGATGGGTGGGGGAAAGTGTTTGTTACCTGGACTTAGCCATCCACAGTCAAGAACCTTTCTTTTCATGATGATGGTGACTAACAGTGAATATTTTGTGTCATACCCGGCTGCACGCCAAAATAAATTGTGAGATTTGTGCAACACTGGTTTGCAGTGGCCCTTCTTACAGGGTGATGCCTTCCTTCTGTGTCAGTGCTGCTTTGTCCAGGTAAAGCACCTTTTCTCCTGTTGGCCAAGTTCTGCTTACAGCAGGGTTTACCCAAGCTTCACGTGCCTGTTGGAACCGCCTGCCTGTGTTGTACACAGGGCGAAATGGTACAGGTTTTGCCATGCATTTTTTTGACTGTATGCTATTGATAGGACCGTTTTTGGAGTGAGTGATCTTTGTGGAATACAAAGGGTTATGTTGTTGAAGTTACACAGACGCCAATCCACTGGCACACCGCAGGTGATCCCGGAGTGAATGTTGTTTAAAGCGCCTGTCCCACGGTTTCACAAATGTGCTCTGACCAGAGGATGTTTTTCTAACTTCAAAGGGCTTCTCAGGCTGGCTCGGTGCCTCACAGACTGAGTCCACAATTCCTCTCTGCTCGTGATGCGTTCTAACCATGTGTGATTTTTTTGGTATGTAATGTTTTCTTAAAGTGGCATTGACCTATGTTCAAGTGAAACTTGCTCTTAAGCTTGTAAACACAAACTGGTCGTGTGGGCAATTTTCATCTTAACCTGATGTATGTATTCTTTTTAAGAGCAAGAATAGACATCAAAAGGAGAAGTAATTTATAGGAAACAATGGAGAAAGAAAAAAAAAAAAGAAATAAACTTCAGCAGCCTTTTGAGTTGCACCATCCAGTGGCTTTTGCTTGAGGATCAAAGTGTGGGTCCTTTGCTGTCCGTAGGAAGAGCTTATTTCCACCTGGGCACTGCTAGTATTACAGTAGGTTACTTTGAAATATGCCTCTGAACAAGGGGTGTGCAAAGGGGGAAAGCAAGGCAAAAAGGAATAGAAAGTGGAAGGAACCTAAGACACTTATCAGTGACCTGATTGGGTTTTTTTTTCACCTTTCCTCCCTCTTTAGCAATGTTATGTTAAAATAAACTTTTAGGAACATGTTGGTGTGTTTTTAAATACCAAAGGTTTATTTTCTTCTGTAGAACTTTGTAGTATAGTTTTCTGAAAGGTATTATTTTCAGGTTAATGCAAAATATGCTTTATTTTAATGCTGAGAATTAGAAATGACTGAGTCTGTGAGCCAAATTCTTTTACTGTTGAAGTCTATTAACTATCCATTAACTCTGCTGAGAGCAGGATTAGGCCCTGAAGTATCTCCTGAGGTACACTGTGCTACATTAGCTATGATTGTGAATCTGGGAACATCTTTTGTTCCACTAAATAAGTTGCATTGTTGGGCACTGTTTTTTGCAACGGTTGTGCGTTCATTAAGGCCAGAAAACGTAGGCTAGTTTGAGGTTTTAAAGTAATAATTTTTAGTATACTGTTGTTTATTATGGATGTTTCTGAATATATTAAAAAAAAAACCCCACCAACAAACCAACAGCAAAACAAACCCCTTCTTCAAAGAAAACAATGCCTTACAAGCCAGACCATAATACTTTCTGTTTGCCAAGTGATTGAAAAGGATCATCTGCTGTAGGAATAAAACATCATACTGTGAATGGCTAGCCATGAACAATGTATCTCCGCTGTGCAGTGAAGTTTTGCTCCTCTTGAGTAACAGAACCACAATCTAGCACTTAATAATTAATTCAGCTTTCAGATGCAGCTTGATTCCAAGGTCCTCATCCAGATGAGATCCTGGAGAAGTTAGTGATGTCTGGGACCTAAGCCCTAACAGCAAACAACCTGTGCTACCCTGCCATCCTATGGTTATCAACAAGAACCATACCACCATGTTTATTTTGGCTAGTTTTAAAGCAGGTGCCAGGATGAATTCTTAGTTTCAAAGTCACAGCTGCTGCTTTGAAATTGTGTAAGAAGGGCTTTGGTTTCTTAATACAAAGTAACTGAGCTGCTGTTTGGTATTAGAGCATCATTGTTCTGGGAAAATGTTCTCTTCATAAAAACATCTTCTGTATGGAAATTAAAAGTTTATACCTCATAATTCTAAGGGCAAAGAGCTGAAAAGGTTCCTCATTTGACCGATGATTGTAAATATATAAGAATTTCTCAGTGACTTGTGTGAATGGAATCTGAAGATAGTATTAAAATTAATAGCAATATTAGAAACAGAGTTACTGCAGGAATCTCTTGTTTATTATTAAATAATTTGGGAGGTTTTTTTGGGTAACTATAATTTAAGATTTTTCTCTTTTATCTGGATGTCTTTGTGGCAGTTACCTCTGAAATGTTATGTCTTTATCTTTAAATCAATTAAAAAGACCAAGTGGACTTCATACCTTCACAGTAATGATGCTGTAATTAAGTAGAAGGAAATGTTCTTTACAAATCCCCATTTCCTCTCCTTGTAAAATTTTATTTTAAAATGAGCCTTCTTGGGTGACTTTTTCAGTAGTGTCAGCAACAGTGTCAGCAGAATGGTGAATTCCTGTCGCTGGAAGTATAAAGAGAGAGAATTCATGAAGGAATTTGTGTTAAGCATAGTTTTCTTTTTTATATAAAAAAAGAGGATTCTATTCATTGTGGTTTTTTTCTTCTTTTGTATTCCTTGCCACCTTATGATATTATAATGTTTTTTGCCTACTTTCAGAATTTCATAGATATATATTTATAAAAAAATATATGTCATGTAAGCCTTTTTCTAGTGTAAGAGAAAGTACATTTTATGCAAGGTACACAGCATGGGGTTTTCTGGGCCTTCAATCTCACATGATCCTGTCTCACAATAAATATATCAAACAGGAATGAGCAAAATGCAATCCTCTCAGACTGGGTGAAAACGTGCTCTTAAGAAGTAGGCAAGGGAGAGCTGGTTAGAGGAAAGGCTAGACCTTTCTTCTGAAAGGAGGCCTGAAAAAAGCGAGTAGGCAGAGAATGGAGTGTTTCTGCAGCTTAAGTAGACAAGCTTCGTAAAGGATGGGAAGGGCAAAAGTAGGGTTCATTTGGTATTGGGGACACGGTCAAAGAAATCAATGTAGGATTTGCATGCATAGGATATAACAAAATTGTTGGCTTGGTTGTTAAAGGGAAGGGGTAGAATGGGCACATCAGAATTGCAGACAGTGCAGATGAGGTAACTGGCCTGTGCCCTTGGTGCTTTTTGCTTCAGTCAAAGTAATTGTTGTTTGTATTTTTATCTTGTGATAGTAATTACTCATAGCTCTCTTGTCTGTTTGAAGCTGCATGTTCTAGTGCAGCACTTCTTAGATTTATCCTTTAACAAGTGGTGCTAGACCATACTGTATGTACAGGTATATATGGCAGAAAGATCCCTACTAAGTTAAAGCTCTCAGTGGTTCAGACACAGGTTTACCATGCAATCCTTGCATCCCTGATAACAGGGTGTGTGTGCCTTTGCTAACTGGGCTGACTAGCATAGCCCCTTGGGTCTCTGCTTAGTGGCTGGGATTTTCATGGGTAGGATGTCAGTCCTGTTGTACTTGAGATGGGCTAATAGGTTAAATACAGCTTTCTTAAGCACTCTGAATCACAAGATAGGTAGGCTTTGAAGTCATTTGAGATTAGAAGACTGGTCTGGGCTTGGATGTAAAGTTGGGAGGTATTTGTGATGTCAGTGGTCAGAAGTGGATAGCACCACAGCAATGTCTATCTGGTCTCTGAAATTCTGAATTTATGGCTTAAGAATGAGATATAGGAGCCATGAATTCTAGTCTAGACCCTAGCTTTAGCTTTCCTTTCTCAAGCTGCTCAAATATGAATCTTCACAGAGACCCAAGATAGCTAAGCATTTACCACTCATTTAGTCTCATTTGTCTTCTCTTTGAAACTACAAGTTTTATCCACTTTTTCCCAGTTCAACATCATGGAAGTGGCTATAGGTTTTATTCTTTTACTTAGCTAGGCTGTTGAGGTAGGCAGAGAAATAAAGTTCATTAAGAACTTCAATGCCAGCTGTACACTTAATTCATTGCTATGTTTTTGTGAATAAGCCAGATATTTATTACCTACTTTCCTGAGCAAAGTAAGAAAATGAGAATGAAAAAGAATGTTTTAATTCCCCTTGGAGTTTATATAATCCTCCTTTGCAAAATACCTCTTACGTTGATTCTGCTTTTGCTCTTTTGGAAAGGGGCCTTTCTGAAGTGTCCAGCTTTCACCACAATCCAGTGGCCCGAGAAGTCTAATTCTAAAAAGTTTGTGTTAATCAAAGAGATTTTAACATGGGGAGAAAAAAGACATTGTACTTCCCACTCATCTGAATGAGAGTTTGGACAAGGTTACAAGGTGGTGGAAGGGACATGTCTGTAATGTATGAGCTAAATCTCCAGTCCTTGTGGAGGCCTGTCCAAAGGATACATGCATTCAAGTGATGTAGACTTCCTGCTCTTCGCTTTACCTTGCTTTTGGTCACGCATACAAAATCAGAGCAAAATTAATAGGAATGTAGGGATAGAGCATATGGCTAGCATGTGTATAAATCATAATAGGTAAATAATATAGAATGAGGAGAATGCCAGACTTTTACCACTGTTAGTAGATAAAATGGACTACACAGACATAGCTAAGGGGTGAAGGAAAACGTTTATAAAAAATTTGACTGAAGAGCTCTGATGTACCAGCTAGACTTGAGGCTTTGCAGAGAGATGATATTTTTTTCTGATGTTTGCTTGAATAATGAAATTTCGTTCTCTTGAAGGTTATTCTTCAGAGCAGCAGAGTTATATGTGAGTGAAACGCATGTCAAAATGTTTACAATGAACTGAAGTGGGGTGGTGAGTCAAAGCAGTAGGCTTTTGTTTGCACTGGCTTTGAAATGGAGAGCCTTATAATGAGGGTGAACTATGCCTCCTATTCTGGTGGGCCTTTGTACTATGTGGAGCACAAAGTGGAGCAGGTTTACAGGTTAATTAACACCTCTTCCCTCCTCCTTGTGGTGCTGGCAGTGATGTATCACTGGTCATGTTTGGAAATGGTGACTGATGGTTAGTGATGGATACTCCCAAGCTTTTTAGTTCTTGCTACTGAATTCTCTGCTGCGAATGTCTTTTGTTCTTTTAAACAATAGAGAGCACAGTTAAATGCATGGTGCTGAAGAGGCACTTATTGTCCTGTTAGCCTGGCAGCAGTGAGCGCACCCCTACAGCTGTGTGTCTGCAGCCAGGCACATCTCAGCCTGTAGCTTCACTGCTCCTTGTAGAGATGAAGAGAATTCAGACAAATTCTGCCTGTTTAAAGAGGATTTAATGGCATCTCAAAACCCATTATTATGTCTTTAAGGATGATTTCTCTGAATATTGAATTGTAAGGATGGTTTTAATCTAGCGGCTTTGTGGTTTTGGAGAGTTTGGTCAGTCTGGCCGGGATCATTTTACATTAGTCTGTGTGTTGGATATGGGCATTTGTGTGTTTGTTTTTTCCTCTCCCTTTAGAGACTTAGTTTTCTTTGCCACCTATTGCCCACAGATCACACTTTCTCAGCAGTTGCCCTGTGCTTCTTTCTTTCCCTCCCAGTTCCTCAGGTCTGAACATGGTATGTGTTAGATACTTCTATTTTAACAGCTATTGCTTTTGCCTTGGCTTGATTTAAATGCTACATTGTTTAGAATCTAAATCTTGGTGGAGAAACAAAGCCACGTGGTGGTCTGACTAGCAGGGTGCGCATCTGGGTGTGGAACATCAAGAATCCTTTTGCCATCTTGCGTTGGCTAGCACACCATACTGTAACGTTTGCGGCAAGTATGCACCGTACATACTGCCTAACCGTATCCATTGTACAGATTGCTAACAAAAACTATGTGTAGCATGTATGTATTTTTGGAGCTTGAAGAATTTCTTCTCGCATCTCCTACTTCCTTACTTGCCTATTTGTGTGTGGAAAGATGGTGGAGCATAGCCCAGCTCAGGAGCAGAATCGTTTTGGGAAGAGGACCACGCAGAGGCAGTGCTTGCTGCTTTCCTTGAGGCAGTGGGGAAATTGGAAAGGAACCTGTGATTCAGTGAATCATAGTCATCTTGTAGACAGCTCCAGGGGCAGTGCAGCTCTCAGCTGCTGCTGCCTTGCTCGCAGTGGATTATAGGGTAATAATACAGCCCACTACACCAAAGCAGTAAATTCATCCTCTGGACCTGCTTTATGTTGTCTACAAATGAAGAATTCCTCTGTAGGAATGCAATGCTTTTTATCCAACTTCCCAATTCCCATGCTTCAGCAGCATATTTATCTTCACCATTTTCATGCTATGACTAGAGAATGGGCAAGAAACACGTATAAAGGACTTCCCTTACAGTTAATGATATGTGCAGTATAGCATCCTATAAAGTTAACAGGGATTAAGGTGGATGACCGTGTGAGCAAGGGAGGCATCCCGTCAGGAAATATGTCTGTTTCTGTGTAGCAACAAAAGCAATACATATCTACAGATTTTGAATCAAAGGCTTGGGCAGCTAAACAAAGCTAATCCCCAAAGATATGCTATTAAACTAATTTCCCGTGTGTGGAACAAATATTGTAGGAGTTTCGAAAAGCATTTTCCAGCCATTGTTAAGTGAGGAGTTGGGGTGTGAGCTATGAAACTCTGATCTGCGTTCAGACTTTCTCCATTTTGTGGTTTCGGTTTGAGCCTGTCTCTAGTTAGCAGGGATATAAATGTTAAAATTTACCCTTGAGAGCTATGCTTTGCTAGTAGTGTAAGTCTTGCTTTTTCAGTGCATCTATTTTAGAAAATATTTCTTTCTGCTGGAGTCAGATCCTTTCTTTTACTGGGCAAACTCTGAATATTCTGGCAAATAAGGACAACTGAATTAGGCCTAGCAAAGCTGCAAATGTAAAGTGTTGGTTGTCTATGAAAAATAGTGTTTCTCTCTCATACATTCTCTTGAAATGAAAACTCGTTTGTATGCACTTACAAAGAAGAAAGTAAATGTCCTATCGTGTAATTTTTTTAGGAAAGCTTTTATTTTTTTATTTATTTCTTTCAGCTTTGATAGCTTGTTATATTTAATTAGTCAAACAATTGAAATTAATTTGTAGACGGGAAAACTGAATAATGAATATCCTTGGTTTTAAAGAACTTTAAGTGAGAGAGGTGAACACTAAGAATTAGGTCCTGTAGTGAGCGGAACTTTTTTTTCTTACTTTGAGCCTAAATGGAGTTGGAAGAACAGCTCTCACTTTGGGACTTTGGGTAAAAGAGCTGTCTGGTTAGATCTGTTAGGCTAGGTCTGACTGGGCAATATGTTTATAGACTGGGAGGTTAGGACTCTGAATTTGAATTCTTGTCAGAAGACATAATTTATGTATGGCAGTGAGAAATGATTGCACAAATGTGAACAGAACAAATAAGCTAGGCATTGAACATGCTTTCTCCTGGGCTGTCACCCATTGTATCTGGAGCTTGGTGTTTGGCACAACGTAATTTCAGACTGGCTTCATTCTGAGCAAAGACTGATAATGTGTGAACATGTGTGATGGTCCTGAGACGGTGGCAAGCAAGCCCTTCAGGCACTGCATGGTGTCTGTTTTCAGAGGATGTTAGTGCTTACTTCTGTAGAGTTAGGCTCTGGCAGTCATAATTGTGTAGCAGAGAATATTATAGAAATGGGTATCCAGACATTCTCAAATGCTTGGCACTTGGTTGTAAATTTAATCTATTTACATATTTCCTGTACCACTGTACAAACAATCCAGTGGGCAGAGTTCTGAAACCATTTTCTTAGGCAAAGTTCCAGTTGATACCAAAGAGGTCGGGATTGAAAATAATCGCTTGTTTAGAAGCATTTGAATGTGAACTTTAGAAAAATCTACTTTCCTTTTGCTGACTTTTTGAACCCCTCATTAGGGAGTTACTGAAAATCAGTAGGAAATTTCATTGAGTTCAGGCTACGACCCCAGCTGAATTGTCACTTGGTATTCCTTTTGGAGCATTGCAGGGGACATTGCTTCTTCAGAAACTAGCATAGACCTACAGTATTGTTACTCTACCCTGTTTCTCATTCTTCATTGAATTTGCAAGTACTCCTCTATTAGCCTTATTAGATCCGTGGGTAAAAGCATGTGTGGTGAACTTACATGTGTTTCAGCATAGATGCTGAGGGCAATCCAAGTCTGGTATTGTTTTGTATGCATGTAGAGATGTTACCACGCAAGCAGTATGCAATATGTGGTTCTCTGCCACCATTACAGTATCCTTTTGTTCCCAGAGAAAACCCAAAAAAAATAATGGGTGAGCTTGAAGAAATTCATAGAAGAGCTAAGGGTGGTTGAACTAAGAAGACTGAAAAAGCAAATTACTTGCTGCTTGTGTATGTAGGGAAACTGATAAGAAGACTTGTTATAGACATAAAGTGAAAGAATAAAAAATACTTTTATTTATCAGCAATTTACGTGCTTAATTATACAGACTTTTATTGTGATACAGTGTGTTTGTGCAGCAGCTATTCTGGAATACCTATTGCAATCTGTTTCCTTATGTACACATACCAGTAAATGCTACTGAAGCAATGACCGAATGAGAATTTAGTCTATATTGTTTGAAGCTTAAAAAAGGTTATTTAGAACTGTGAAGGGGTATGATCAGAAACAGCGATGGGGGAACTTAGGAAAGATTGGGTGTAAAGACATGGTAATGGAGGTCTGTTTGAATGCAGAATAATTCTTGAAAAATAGTACAGGTTTTATTTTCTCTCAGAATTGTTAAAACTGCAGTTTACATCTCTAACTTTTTCAAGTATGTAATGGAAAAGGGTCTTCAAAGTTGAGTCCATTGAACTCAGTGCATTTCAGTTTCTTCTACTGAAAACATAGAATAATTGTATACATCTACGTCAGCAAAATTGACATTTATGGGATTGTTTCCCTTTCAGTGAATATCTTGTACATGATACCATTCAACATAGAAGTGCTGTTACTTTAGGCATGGCTTTAGCAGGTTATACTGACAACAGTTAGTTGTAACTCAGAGCTCTGTCCTTTATAAAGATTAATGATCCTTGAAATAATAAATGTATTGGAAATGCCAACCTTGGAAGTTGTTTTCAGTTCATAAATAGAATTGTTTGTGTAACAGCACACATCTTCCACTGGTATTTCCTATAATAGAGCAGAACTAAAATACTAGAGAAGTAAGGTTTCAGTATCTCAAAGGTGCTACTAGAGAGAAAAGATCCCTTCATGAGGAATATATGTGTTGGGAAGGGCAGGAAGAGGGTGATGACAAGCCGATTTGCAATATCACATTTGCTTATGGCTTATGGGGAGTGCTGCAAAGAGGTTGAAGCTTTTAACACGTCTGAGCATTGTTGACTTTTATTCTGGTTGCCATCATTCAGTAGGCAGAAAACAGCTCAGCAAGCACGGGGGCCAAAAGCTTGCCTTCTGTGGGTGGGCATTGTTTTGGGGGAGAACCAGTAACTTATTTTTAAGTTTGCTACAGTATAGACCTAGCAGTAAATTAATCATGACATTAAGAGGGAATGTATGTATAGACGTTACTTCACAGATTTGTCATAAATTCTGCTCTTGCCATAGTTTAATTTCCAAGGCTTTTGAATCTCAGACAAGGTGCTATAGATGTAGTTATTAAATTCTGCAGAAATATTTTTATTGGGTAAGACATTGCTTGATGATGTAGCTGTGAAAGCCAAATTCAGAGACTAGCAAAAGGTTCTTTATCCATGCATTTAGGAGGAAAAATATTATTTTGTAACACTCACTTATTATCAACATACTTGTTTTAAATTTACCTTCTTTTTCCTGAATGTATGTATATGTGTGTGTGTATATATGTGTCACAGTCATGACAATGCAGGGTTTATTCTCTTTGTTATTGGGTCATCAATAACATTGTCATCAATAACACATAGGTGGAAACACAGCTTTGGAAGAGTCATTCTAACTCTTGTGGCTCAGCAGACACTTGCTACTGTAGAGTGATGTGAGGACATGCTGCCCTTTTTCAGCTTTTTTTGAATACTCTTGAGAGAAGACACTCGATAGGATATAAAGAAAAAAAAACCTCTTAAAGTTTACACAGTGTACTTCTTTCAGTGTGAAAGTTAACTTATGTGGGGTCTGAGTTAGACTAAATATTGCTGAAAAAACAGTGTCTAGTTCACTGCTTTTCCAAGATTTTTCCTTCGAGCACACTGAAAGGGGAAGCCATGTTCTCTGCACCTTTCTGTACCAAAACACATGTTGCTAATTATTTGGTTTCTTCTGGGGGCTGTTCTTTTGGGTGGTGGCTTGGCTTTCTCTTTAAGCATACAGGGACAGCCAATGTCAGAGGAAGCTTAAAATAGGTTTTCTGCACTGAGGATGTGTTGGCAACCAGGCAAAGAATGGGATGGCAAAGTGCTGGAAGAGCTAAACCTGACCTCGTCCCACCTTACCTGTATAGCAAACTGTGCCTGGCTAGGGTAGATATCTTAGGATTAAGTACCTTGAAGGCTGATATGGGGGTTTGGTTGTAGTTTTGGGGCAACATGGTCTCTGGGTAAGCAAGGCTGTGTTCACACCAGTAACTGGCTGCACCGTGGAGTCCTGTCTGCATTCGCTTATACTCCATGGTAAATACAAGGTAATTTGAGGTAGCTTATGCCTTTATTTACCCCAGTGGAAGTGTCAACATGAGCTTTTATCATGGAATGCTTGCCATGTAGCCATACTCTCAGATATCCTAACGTTGAGAAACTAGCCCAAAGCATTTTTCTGAGTTTCATCCAGTAAAATTTCCTCTTAGTCATTTGCTCCATAAACCATGATAGCAGGATTGTATCAGATGACAAAGCCCTACAGCTCCTCGCTTATAGCTTGGAACAAAATTTAAGAGTTATATATCGAGTTTAATTTGATGTAACAATAATTTATATAGTGTAAACACACTAGATATATATTCTGTTGCTGGAATTGATCAGCAAAGTGCCATGTATGTAGAATTCTCCTCTTCATCTTTCTTTTAAAAACACACGCTCGTTCCTGGTTTACATTTAACAGCACTGGTAAATGAAGACCTTTGCCACAAAACAGGTGTAAGCCCCTGTCCTGTCCTGCCAGCACGCCTCGGTCATGACTTGGAGAGCCAGATCTTGGCCTGTCTGGTGAAACTGCCAGTAGTGTTGCAGACACCTACTTAACAGAAACTGGAAGTGAAATCACTATTTCCTTTAACATTGGCCACCTATTGGGTAATAGCTTTTAGCCATCATAAGACTGGCCTGGATTTGAAACAGCAGCCTGTTATTGAAAGACAGTTTCCCTTTCTGATCTGCTGAGCCAGCTCATCCTCCAGAAACATTTGGAAAAATGTGAGTGGAGGGTAGGAACATGAAATTTCCCTGCTGCTTCAAATGTGTTTGCCTGTGTCTCGCTCTCACACACACTGTTTAAGCCTTCAGTTCACTATTCAGTCTTTAGTTCTCAGGTGCCATTTGGCTTCCATTTCCACGCAAAATTTTTGGAAACTAGAGAAGGTTCAGAAAGGGATCAAACCCTTGTCCTACAAGATTCTTCCCGAAGCTGGCAAATGCTTGCTTCTTACGAGAAAAGAAAGCAAGTGCTCTAAGCCCTTGAGAGCCAGCTTGGTTCCTCGCTCCTCACTCTTGACACACACGAGTCACGACACTTCTGCCAAGAGTTTTACTTGCACTTATGTTAGCGGAAATGTCCCTGATAAGAAGTAGTCGTTGTTGAAATCTTGTGGCTTCGACTGTGAAGGTTTTTAATTTTTTTGCATGAAGACTGCTGATCCATTTTTATTTGTTGTTGTTGTTATATAAAAATGTGAGGGTTTATCTTTTTCTTTAAGATATATGGCACTAGCTCTGGAATTTCTTCCAAGTTTATAAAACGAGTCTGTGGTTTAGACCTCTCTGATAAACGTTTTTTGTTGTTGTTGCAAAGTTGGATCAGATTTTTGTTGTCATAATAGTTGGTGCACTTGGCAGCTTGCATTTTAAATAATTAGGAGATAAATTTGGACTGTGCTTGAAATCCAGCATGTCTGGTATTTTCTTGCTTTACTTAGTGATGTTTTTAATCCCCCTTTTAACTTTGAAGACTAATGTAAGTCAGTTAAGAACTGAGGGTTGATAATTTTTTTGTCATTTTTGAAACCTAGATCCAAGCCAGCTTCTCTTGCAATTTTTCAGCCTCACTCTCCCAGGACACTTTGAGATAAATCAGCGTCTTTATCAAAAGAAGTAGGCCTTTTGTGGTGGTAGCATTGTAACATTAAATATTCATTCTAATTTGTGGAGTTGAGACAATTATATTGAAGTTCCCGATAAACTTTACTTTGGATTTTGAAGCTTTAAAAATATGCCACTTGCTTAATTTCATTCTTCAGTAGCCAGTAAGGGAGTTTACTGCTCAGATGCATCAGAAGTGAAATGTTTTGGAAAGCTTGTAGAATATTTTCATCGCCCTTCAGGGCACACGAAACAATGTGACAAACTAAAAGGTAGGCACTGGGGTTCTGAGGGTTTTCTCTTTTTTTTTTTTTAATTCCCCTCTTCTTTTTGCTGGTCACAGTGCCATGGGAGTAATGAGGGAGGAAGCAGAGCAAAACAGCAGGCTAAACTGGGAAATGTTCTTGCCATTTAAGGAATCTTTGCTGCAGAAATGTATATGTTGAAAATATTCTTTATATAATTTTTAATCCAGTCGTGAGGAAAAGAATGCTCATTTGCAATATTGTCCTGCACCTCTTAGGAGCTCTTGGTTCCAGTTCTGATCTAGAAGTGGGTGTGTTTTAAGAACTGAAGAAGTAACTTTCTGTATCATTAGAATCAAATTCTAACAAAAAATAAATACAAACTTGGCCTAACTGACCGTAATCTGGCAATATACTGTGCATTCAGCAGAGGATTAACAAGACAAAATTAGTGGCAATGCGGCTCAGGCTGTATCTTCTATATCCAGGCTTGGGAAAGGAGGTGTATTTTGGAATTAAGTAATGTAGAGACTGCAAGCATTGAAGTCTAACTCATATGCAGATTTTAATTTTTTTTTAAAAATTGAAATTATTGTCTTGATTTTACTGAGTTAACTTCTTTAGTCCAGAATAATTTGTAAGGAAGGAGAACTAGAAGTGTCTAGTTCATAGCCAGCTGTATAGCTACAAATGCCGCTTCCAAGGAAATATTTTCTGTTAACAGTCTACCAAAGTACGCCACAGAAGCATAGTTGTGGCATCTGCTTTCGCTTCACATTCTTATAGGCATCTTCAAACAGAAAGCGTAAAAATTCAGGGACTTTGAATTCACCTTGTTTCCTTTGTACTGATGGTCCCTCAAGTACAGAATTGAATATGGCAGCATGGAAGAACATAACCTTGCTCTCATCTAAGCTGAGTCTGTTCTGAGGATAAATTGACTACGCAATCTGCTTTCTTTCAAAGGGTCTAAATTTACTTTATTCTCTTTACAATTGATTTTCTGTAGAGATTGGGCCTCCAGTTTTTTGCTCTGGGCAGCTTGCGGGAGGAGATCCAGATGCATAGGCTACTGGCAAAGCAATTTTGTTCTGCTGCTGGTGGCCTTAGTTAATCATATCTGACTAATTAGCTGATCCATTTGTGGATGCAGTGTTTGGGGAGGAAAGTAACCGGGAGTGTTGTGAGCCAACAGTTAGAGCACTTGCCCAGCTATGAGTATGAAAACATACACTACCTGATAGTCTCAGAGCAAACGTGCTCCCTCTTCATGCTTACTGTGCATACATGTACACAATTTTAAAGGGTGAAGATAGAAGTTTAAAAAAAACCACTGACGTTTCAATGGTAAAAGTATATACATAAAATCAAGCTGTTTCCTTGTGGCATGTGACTTATGGAGAGGAACACCCAAGTTTTAAACTTCCTCCTTCAAAATTTATGGAAGCCTCAGAAACTTTCCTTTTTTTTTTTTTTTTTTTTTTTTTTAAACATGCATAACCACAGTATGTTTCACAACTTGATTTAATGCAGCTTCCATGTGTCTTGAATACAATAGTAACTTCTGAAACCAATATTTCTTTAGAGAGCAGTAAAGTTGTTTCTTCATGACACCAGTAAGTAGTTTTCTTGCCAAGAAGTATATTGTAAGATTTATTAGACTCTCCATTGCCCTCCCCCAAGTAACCCAGATTTTAGCTTCAAGTAAAGCAAACATGTTCAAAAAGTACTCTTTAACTTCAGGCTAGGCGGATACAAAATAAAATCCTCTAGGGGTACATTACAACTAAAAGATTCACAAGCCCTCCAGGGGGTTTAACTTTTTAAGTAGGCATTTCACAAGTATTTGTTGCATAAACCATTATATGCTCCAGGCTGGGGTTCTTGGAGGGTTGTGTGTTTTTTTTTTTTTTTTTTAATATAAGACATGCAGCAATAAATGTATTTTTGTGAAAAATAATATCTCATCTTTGCTTAGAAGTGATGTTCTGTGCTTTAGAGCATGTGGTTTTCTTGGTTTAATATTTAATATCAAATTTCTTTTAGTCCACTCAGTACCTTGAGGTGCTGCTGTATGGAAATGGGGATCATAGCTTCCAATTAACTCCTTTCACTGATTTTTCTAAATTGAGTGCTTTTGGTCTACTGCATCTCCATCTTAGGCAGTTGGAAACACAGGTTTTGGAGACTGCAAAAGCAAATGACAGCCAGTTATATGTTGTCCCCTAGGCCAGATGGACACAAATGCCCTGGAAAATAGCGTATAAGAAAGAGAAGATAGGTAGCCTTTCAGTTTTAGGAGATGTGGACTCACGTTCTGTATCTTTCAGAGACTTCTTGTAAGCTTGGACATCATACTTCTGTATTTTAAATGTTGTTCATCCTTCTCACAAAGATAATTCTTTTCTGTGTTTCTTGCAATTTTTAACTCCTGGGGCAGAGTCCCTCTATTCCAGTGTTGTATTGTGCAGACCATTGTCTACAGTTTCATTGGGACCTCCAAGTGCTACTGAAATGCAAATGACAAATAAGAGTATGAAGAAAACGAGTAATGTAAGACAAAAAAGGGTCCTTTTGAGATTGTAACGGGATGCAATAGAAGAAGTTTAATCCAACCTTGAGCCTTCCAGAACTGACTGAGCAGCTCAAAGAGGAAGAGAAGCCCTTGAGTATTACAGGCTACCAAATGATAAGAAAATGTAGGAAAAGGAGTCTTGATTGTCTTTTTAGACAACTTGTTAGTTGAAATGTTGCATTGAAATAAGAATGATGATCTGTTCGAAGCAGAAAGAGTAATAGAAACCCTTGTACAAGGGAAATGATGTGTCTGTCAGAACAGTGATATTCAAATCATCAGAGATGAAGCATAAAGACAAAATACCAAAAGCTTCAGAAAAACAGGAAGGGAATATATATCCCAGCAAATGTATTTCTTTCCAGATCTGAGTCCCTTACACAAGAAAAAAGAGAGCCCCAATACCTGTAAGAATGCCTTCTTGAAAGAGGGGTTGAGGCCAAAATATTCTGTGCATCAGAGCTGAGAGTCATGTAATAGAAAGTCTTTGTTATTTGATAGGCTGACAGAGTTCTTGGTGGACAGAAACAGTCATCCTGTATCCAGAGATATTTTGAGATCTGAAGGTAGGAGGATAACTACTAGATATTGCTAAAGTGAAATAGTATTTGTCTTGAGACTTCAGTATTAGACAGGCACATGGTAACACAAGTTCTAGAAGTGGTCACTCCCTATACCTCGATTTCCCAGAAGAGACTAGTTCTGCTTGTTTTTTGCAGGAGTATTCTTGTCTCCAACAGGAGCTCATCAAGCTCTGACATCAAGACAGCTGTAAGTTTGTTTCTACCCACTACTGCTTTCAACAGTGTAATCCAGGAACAAGTCTGCTTTAAAGCCCCAATTTGAAGGAGAAAGATGAAGCTCTGCCTACACTATAGTTTAAATACTTCTGCCCTGGCTGCATAAAGTTCGGTGGTATATTGTCTGACAAACGACTTTGCTTATGCTTTGCCTCACACAGAAATTTGAAAACTATTCATGGTAGAGCAGATTTGCTCAATTATGGATTCATTCCACATGCTGCATGCTTTGTAAGTCGTATTTTGCATAAAAGCACGTGGCTGGTACAATCACGGGGACATCACTAGTTAATCTATCTGGTGTGGTAACCTGCTGGATTTGTGCACAGCATAAATAAGGTTGGCTTTGGTGCCTGGAGAAGTATGAAACCGTTCCTGGTGTGGGCATGTGCTGGTTCAGGAGAAAAGAGGTGGCAGTAGGTTACCATTAATTAGATTATGATTTTTTTTTTTTTTTTTTTTTTTTTTTTTTAAGCAGAAGCATACTACTTGTGAGAAATCCCTTTTTTTTCACACCCCAGTTCTGTACTCTGTTTTACCTTTCCTGCAGTGGGAGGAGTTAATTATATTGGCAGGCGTATACTCAATTATTTATCTTCAAGGATGTTTCTCTGTAATTTCTGTAAGTGTTTTGATGTCTGTTGCAGATCCTCTTTGAGGTTTTAGTGTTCTGGCTCTGTCATTTCCATTTGCGTGTTTCATTTGGACCTGACAAATTATATCCATTTCTGTAGTGGTTATAGCTGATGCTGGTTTTCCATTTTATGGGCCAAATAAAGTCCTTGGATGCATACGTGCAGTTCCCATTGACTTCAATCATCTATATATTTTATTTATAGTCCTTTTTTCCCTCCAGATGCTCATCATTTCAACATGACAGTAGTATCCAAATGTTGCAACCTCCTTGTCTCTTATGGCCTAAATAAAGTGAAAATGAGCCAAATTCTTTTCATATTTACACAAACACAGTGCCTCACTTTTGGAGTGAATGTGTGAAAAGAGAGATTTGTTTCAACATGGCTGAGGCTTTTATGTCTCATCCCTGTTCATATAACTTGTGCAATTTTTGCAAAGTCTAACTGCATTAATGACAAAGCAAATTGAATTATTGAGAAGTAGTGCTGCTAGTCACATAATATGCAGGAATGAGATAGTTGGCAATAATAACTAGTATCATTTCAACTCTGTCTCATTGAAAATTACTAAAGTGAAATGTAAATTACATAAATAAAATGGGGGCCTTTGAGGGCATAATTTTTATACAGCGGTTCATCCACCGTTCACCTGTGATCGAAAAAGATACTTGAATTTGAGAGGACACACATAGTCTGTAATTCAAGTTGTCCTGCTTCACGGGTAGAAATACAGCATAGCCAACTGAGAACTTTTCTACTTGTTCAGATATGCATTTCTAGTATCTTAATGATCCTCTAAGAGTTTTAAATCTTTTTTTTTTTTTTTTAATTAACCAGATGCTTACTAGAAATAAAAGCCACTAATAAATTTACTTTGCGTTTAGCTTGGAGTGTGTTGTTCGTGACATAGTCTACAGAACAAACAGTTCTACAAACAAACTGGAGATTCAGGGTACAAGATCAGACTTTCTCCATCTCTGAGACATTGGAAACTTAATGTGGAAAGAGGGAAAAATCTTAGATATCTTTCCGGTGAGCTTCTTGGTTTATCTGAATTATTTTCTGAAGCAGAATGGAGCCAGGATATATTTGTAGCTGTAGAGCACTAAGATGCTGCCCCAGCTTTGTCTCCTGATAGTTCACCAGCTCCACCATAGAGTACTCTTTTGGGTTGGGACAATCCTCTTCGAGAGTTGATGTAAAATCTAAATGAACTGTAGCTTGCATTATCTGTTCTTTGGGGCTAAAGAATATTTGAAGGAAGCCAGGGCGATGAACCTCATGGGTTTTCTTTGATGTCTTCCTGCCGGTGTGATATGAAGCATTTCCTTAGGACTGCAGAGCAGCAGTCCTGTGGATGCAATTGAAACTAATTTTTGTGTTGCAAATCCAGCTAGTTTCCTTTCTACATTTACTTACAGGAGAAAGGGGGAAGATTAACTTCATTTTGCTGCCCACATATTACCTTGAACAGGATGGACTGAAATCTGAATAGTGTGCTGCTGAATTCTTGCTGGTTGATTTCTATGGAAAGCCTGCATATTATTTTTTCTTCATTTTTTTGATTTTTCTTTTCCCTTGATTCTTCCTTTTTTTTTTTTTTTTTTTTCCCAGTCATTTGAAATAGGGAATGTAACTTGAAACTGGAAGCAAAAAATTTGCTTTGAGAGATCAAGAGTCTTTTAAGCGGCTTACTGGATCAGCAGTTGCAAAGTTATCATGAGGCCTGAACTCTTTCTATGGGTTTAATGGAAGCAGCACAGTGCAGGAGCAAACATCACAACTCTGTATCCTCAAGGGAAGACTTAGTGCTTTACACATACAAGCAGAACTAAATACTGTACTTTGATGTACTCTTTTCTTTTTTTTTTTTTTTTTTTTTTTTTTTTTTTTTGTTATTAGTTTCAACCTGTTGGGAATAAGTTTTTCTGCACTCCTGGTTAAGATTTCCCTTGATGTACATTATATGAAACTGGAAAGAAGGACACTTCTTATAGGTGGTGGTCACCATCCTAACAGCTATAAGCTATGGATTTGTGTCAGTGTGAGTTTTCTACAGTTCATGTGTAAAACAGTAGTCATCATGTGACGGGATTATTGCAGTGTGTAATATTTGACAGTTCCCTGGTGTTCTTTGCCGTGTTTGGTGAAAGCAGACTGGATGCCCAGTGTCCCATTTCATAGGGGTGGGCTGAGCTGTTGTTCCATGTCTTGAATTAGAATCAATGGGTCTTTGATCAAATACAGTACCAGGACTCCAGCTTTCAGACTGTATGTATGTGGTGCGTAGTTACTACAGCACACTGTACTCTGTTGCTAGTCATTGTTTTATCTGGGTGTTGACAGGTGAGATACAGTGGATTTCACTCCTGTGAAAGCATGGTTTTAAGATTTGGGGTACTAAGTTTTATGAGCCTTGAGGTAAGAGCACAGCGAAGACAAGGTGCTTCAACTTTACTAGGGTGTTGGCTACACAAGGTAAGCAGAAGCCAGGGGATGCCTCTATCTAGTTTGCTATGTGTTTAGAAACCTTGCATATCTATCTAGGGTGTCTCATGTGCATGAGAAAAAATTAAGCAAAGGGCTGGAGTAATCCTTTGCATTGTCAAGGTTATCCCGTGTGGTTACAGACAGCCATGCCATATAAGCACATTTATAAACCGACCAAGATCCATTAAAATAAAATAACCCAACAATGCTCCAGGGTTTTTGATTGTTTGTTTGTTTTGGGGGGCAGGGGAAGAGAAGATTGCCCTAGTTTTCCTGTTGAAAAGGTGTTCTGTTGTCTAACCTTTGGGTAGCAATCTACACCTAGTTTCAGCCTAAATTAGTTATCCTGTAATACAGAAACATGCCTTTTTAGCAGCAAAAACAAGGCCTCGAAGAAGGAAAGCTAATGGCTGGTTCATAGAAGCATTAGGTTTCAACCACTGAAAAGCCCTGGCACAACAGATCCATATCCTGGCAATTTCTGTGTTTGTCCTTCAAAGGTAAATAAATTAAGCACTATGTATTTCACTGTCTGGAAATCTGTCACAGGAAGGTAAAATTTCCTTTTGTTCATCTTCTTTAAGACTATAGGATAGTCTTCTTAATAAATGCAAATGGTCCTGATGTCCTTTAATTTTCTCTTTCCCATTCTCTACTATATAATGTACTGAACTGATTTCATCAATTCACTAAATGCTATATGTCAGATACATGCATGTTGAAAACATACATGATACAATGCTGGTATGCTGTGGAAATCCAAGTGCAAAATAACAATTAAAAAAATCTTTGTGGTAACAGCTGAAATACATGCATTTGCCTCAACATAACAAACCTTTCCTAGGGTTTTTGTGGAAGGGAAAAATTTGCAGTAAAAAATCTGTGTGTATTTCTTGTGAGGTTCTGTAATAGCTGCAGTACTCCTTCAGATCCTGAAATCTGGACTTAACCAAATCTCCTACTGAAACCAGTAATCTTGTTTAAATAATATCAGTAAAGATAGCGGGGCAACCTAAAACTGGTTTGGAATCCTTCTGTGAATTTTGTTTCCCAGACATTATGATTTGTCAAAATAGACACACTGTGTAATAAAGTTTAATTTCAAAAAATGTCACATTTTATTAAAAATTGCTGAAATATGATTTTCACATTTGAAATGAATCTTTAATGTTTGAGCAAATTTTTGTTCAGATATTTCATCTATAGCAAGTAAACAAGCAGAGAAGATTGAAATTGATCAGAACTGTTTGAAAATTATCTAAATAAATCTCTGGATGCTTTGATTGACCCAGGAAGATTTTTAGAAAAAAAACGAGTATGTAATTTTGACTTTTTTTTTTTTTTTTTTTAATCCTTTCTTAAGTTGTAGTTTTTCTGGTTTTGAAAATTGTCCAGCTCTCCAAGGTTTTTGTATGGAAATCCGTGTTTAAAGTCTCCTTTGATATTTTCTTGTGTATATGGAACTATATGCTATGAACATTTTGTAGTTTGTTTGTTACCCAAAATAATTGTATATGCAACAGCATTGTAGTGAAATAGTGCTGAACTTCGCATGTGCAACACAAATGTTGCCACAGATCCAAGGACTCACGTGACAGCTCTTCAAGAAGGTTTAGCTATAGGCTTTAAAGGGTGTCTTAGCTAATTAGCGTATTAGTGCTCATGGGCCACGGCTTGTGAGTTCAGAGCTTCTGCTAATTAAGTTTTGAATGTAATTTTAGTTAAACTATTAAAGCTTTGTCCCAGGGCTGTTCTCATTAAGCAGAACTCCAGCTCTCCTGGATTTTCTTTGTTCAGAGCTCTCTTGCAAGTGCATAGAGGCACATCTGGTATTGGCTGTGGCATTCACATGGGTCTAAAACTGCTGCAAAAGAAACAATGCAGTGAAATTTATCTGGGAAAACAGTGAGATCACAGCACAACATTTCCCTGGAGAAAAGCCTGAACCTTTTTTATGATCTGGCTTAGTGCTTAGTACAGTACCCTTAACCATCAAACTTCAGGGCGTATGAAATCCCAAAGGGTGGAAATGGAAATATTTTTTTGTTTAGTGAAGGCTAGAGTACACCAAGACAATGAAATGATTTCATCTCCTCCTCCAGGAATCATTTAGGGGCCTAAGCCCTACTGAGTAACACATACAAAAAAAAAGTACAGAAGGTAGTTACTGCAAATGGGTACGGGGTCACATACTATGAACCACCTGTGACTTGAGTTACATTGAAACGTCACAAATCTCTGTTATATTTCTGATGTCATAATATCACTCTGTTTACCAGCTTTGGGCTTTTAATTAAATTTTACAGGATGATTGCCCACAATATGGATTAGGCCCATTATGTTACTTGGGGGAAAAAAAAATAATTATTATCAAACACAAGGCTTTAAAATTGGCAGTTGCTCAAATTTATTTTTTCTTAAGGCTTAATAGGCATGTCCAAATGAACATGGCAATTTCTTTAGAACAGAAATGAATACACTGTTTTGTTGTATCCAAGATCTGTGTAATAGACTGTGACATCTCCTGCTGTGATACCAGGTGAAAAATCCCTTTCAAAAGGGCCAAACCCCAACTATTCCCATTGGCCTATAATGCATCATTTTCTAGCTGGCAGCCGTAACCCTCTCGCTGCAGCACTGCTCCGTGCAGGGGGGAGGCTGCAGGTTGCTGAATTTGCAAGTTGGCTGAAGTTTCACACTAGTGTTGCTGTATAGCACACAAGATACAGAAAGATAAGTGGAAAGATAGAACTAAGATAGAAACTTGGGAGCTGATGTCCTGTGGAGGTGAACGGAAGTAGCTCGTTCTAATTGAGGGCAGTTTTTTCCCCTTTGCCCATCTGTGGAGCACCTCATGTAGCAAGAGATACCTGTTGTTACTGCTTATCTTTGTCTTCAGTTCTTGTGTACTCACTCTAATGCCCCACACCCCTTCTGAACTAGTTTTATTCTTTCTTTGTGGTTGTGTAGTATGTTGTCTTCCCGACCCCCCTGCCTCGTACCTGCCTTTCCCCAGATCTTTCTTTTTTCCTCTCTACTTCGCATTTTTCCTTTCTATCGTCTTTTCTTTTTGCTTATGGAGCAAGAAGCTGCTGGAGTGACAGCATAGAGTTTGGACTGCTATGCTGGGCCTGCAGCTGCTGGTCACTGTGATGGCTCACCACTTGGAGGGAGCTGGAGGCAGGCTACCAGCCGGGAAGCGGAGAGGGAAGCCAAGAATGCATATTTGAGTTGCCATACACAAACACTTTGCAGCAAACAGTGCCCAGCACCTCTGCATGGAGATCCTACCCTGTTGAGATGCTGACAGATCATTACATTTTCCTGGGTATAGCTTTACTAGGGTGTTTAGCTGTGTTTCTGCGTGTATGATAAAAGTGTTTTCTCTCAAGTGTTGAGTTTGGCTTGGAGTTCCCAGACTGGGCCAATCTGAAACTTCAAATGAGCTTCAGAAGCTGCTCCCTCAGGAAACCATAGCTGTGGTCTTGGTTTATCTAAACAGTGGGAACTCGGAGAACCTTTCAGTGTTTGCCCTTACCCTGACTTGCGGACTGGTCATCTTAACTTCTCTTCTGTGTCAGTCATGGTCCTCCTGGTTCTTCCTGAGGTAAGAACTCAGCCCAAGCACCAGCATCACTTCAGATTCCAGCTCATTCTTCTTGCTGTTTCTCTGGCAGCACTTGTCGAGACTGTGGCATGTTTTACTCAAATTCTGGTTTTCTCTTTTACCAAGGAGAAACCACACCATTCCCTCAGCTGGCTTGGCAGACTACCACAGTGAGTTAGCAGTCTGAAGCTCTGTGAGGCTTCTATTGCTGCTCAAATTTTTAACCCTTTTATTATGTGTCAGGGAAGAGTTGTTGCTTTTGCGACTGTAGCAAGATAGCTCAACTCTCATCCTGCTAGGCTGTCTGGCTGGTTTTGCATGTCTTTGCTTCCTCTAAATTGACAGAACTGAGAAACAATTTTGCAGGTAAGGTTTATCTATTTCACCTTGTATTAATTCTTCTTTTCACATAAGCCAAGTTAAACATAAAAAAAA
Source organism: Leptosomus discolor (assembly GCF_034619465.1). Taxonomy (NCBI): domain Eukaryota; kingdom Metazoa; phylum Chordata; class Aves; order Leptosomiformes; family Leptosomidae; genus Leptosomus; species Leptosomus discolor. The sequence continues at coordinate 45,656,662 of NC_141398.1, read as the reverse complement.
AAAAAAAAAAAAAAAGGATTTAGTTTATCCTATAATAAGTCTTTACTTACATCTTTGCTATTAATAATCTTTGATTCCTTTTTTTGGGGGGAGCCAGTTTTAATGACTAACAGAACTTGGTGAATATGAAAGCAAACATGAGGACAGTGCTTATGCTCCTACAAAGGAGATCTTTGTGTAATGGACGCATCAATGTAGTTATTAGTTGTTGCCTTGCTATGAGACTGCAGCTCTTGGAGGCAATAAGCAATTCAGCTCTCAATTCCTGTTAAAGACTAACACCATGTGATTGACAGAGAAAGTGATGGCATCAGCAGATCTGTGTTTTATGTAAAATCCAATTATTGTATTCTTAACTTTCTCTAATAATTGTTCCTAAGGGGTGCAAAGTCCACGTTGAGGCAGAAGCTCATGTTAATTTGGTGGTGAGATTATAACTAATAATATTAATTGTGTCTAAATAGTATTTGGCATGATAGCCTAAAACTGAGTGTGGTGTGGATGATTAGAATGCTACTGTGTCTGGCAAACAAAATATTATTTGAATGGCTGTAATTGTGGTCAGAATGGACCAGCGTACACTTGTATGCCATTCTGACTTTTCTAAGGTAAACCACCACTTTCTCATGGAAAGAGAACGAACTGGAGCTGGGCCTGTTTCCCCAGGCTTTTCATCCTCTTCTTCCTTCCACCCACTACAGTAAAACACTATATATGACAGTACAGCAGCAGGTCTCACCATCAGCTCAATTACTGTAAGATTGCTCATTCCTGACTATTTTCAGTGCAGAGCTGTTTCTTACAGGAACCTGGTGTTACTGACGTATCATTCAAAAATGTGCCACAGAAAAGAAAATTCCATGCTGAAGTTGTCTGGGGAGCCTAGTATTATGAAGAGAAGTTCTCCTAAAGCCGTGTGCTAATACTTTGTTTAGCTATATTAGATCTTTGAACTGCTATTTCCCTTTCCTCTCCCTGCTTTTTCTAATTCTTTTTTACAACACAGACTCTGACTTCAGCCTGTCTTGGACATTTCTTTTTCACTTCCCCTTCCATGTCTCCACATTCTTTTTCTCTCCACATTTGTCTATGTCCATATCTCTGCTCTCTGAAAACCAGCAGAATTTCTTCTGTGTCCTAGAGCAAAGTTATACCATAAGAGATTTCTGCTTCACTAAAGCTAGATCTGAGTCTGCCTTTTTTCTCTCTGCCTCATAGGCATAAAATATACAATATAGAGATGTGGGAAAGAATAAAAGTTTTACTCTTCTTTGAATAATGCTAAAACTCTCTGGCATTGCCTGACATTGAGTCTATGTCCAGTCAAGAAGGGTGACAAAGCAAGTATTATAGGGAACACTTTATCATACTTCTGTTGTATACACAGCCTCAGGGTCATCATTTAGGACATGGGGATGGAGGGACTTCCACACTGTTTTCAGTCTTCTGTTGAACCCTTATGTGACTGGAAATAAGTAGTTTCACTTCTTTTGGACCTTTTTTCCACTATTACATTTACTTATGTCTCTCACCTATTAAGACTGTATAGAGCAGGATATGTTTTCCACTAGTATTTAGAGTCTGAATATTATTTGGATTTTTTAGACACTTCCAAAATGCAAATGATATTTTCAAAGTTTGCTTAATTGTGTAATCAGCTGCACTTCTATGATCATAAATTTCCCTGTTGTTTTAGCCTTGGAAGATATTCTTGAATCTCTCTCATGTTCTGTTCATTTTAGAGGGAATAGACTCCCTTTTGTATATATCAGATTTGTTTAATGGAATTAACCGTCCTCCTTCCCAGAATTATTTTGATGATTTAATCCCTACGGAATTTGATAGGAAATGTAATCTTGTTCTTGTATGTAGCATTTTAGTTATGATCTTCGGAGCTGTGAACTGGGTTTCCCTTATGCCTGTCTTACTTCCCCTGTCTCTGTTGATATGAATTTGGCCAAGTGTGGTTTATAGTTACGATTTCATGCTCATTACAGTGTGACATGAACTGGTAGTTTGCTGAAATGGGCATTCAGCGGCTTGAGAGACAGGAAGGCTTGCTAGTGTGTTCAAAAAATAAACACTGCAAGGAGGTTTCTTCATTAAATTGAGCTGGGAACTGTAAAACCTGGGAATTTGAGAATTATCTATGTACATATCTGAGCACTTAGAGCTAAAGCAGGGAAGGTGTGAGATTTCAGCTTTAAGTCATACCTGACAAGGGTTAATGGGTATTGAACCTGGACTTCCTTTGCAGCAGTATCCTTTTACATCCACGCTTTTAAAAACCAGCTCACCAAATACAATCTTGCCCTCACTTAAAACCCCATTCTTGCTTTCCTAAGGTTTAACTAGGGTGCTCTGCTAACTTACCATTTGACATCACATGGGAGAATCATAACTACGAGTGGAAAAGGCCACAGATTTATCCTAAGAGCCATGCCTTCCAAGAGTCCATATCCTATGTGACACCCAAGCGGAGAGCTCAGAATTATACCCACTTGGAGATGTTCCTTTGCAAGTTCAGTTTCCCTTAAGTTTGGTATTTGTATACAAACAAGCCAAACATTTTATAAAGAAATTAAAAAAAAAAAAATTTCATGTGTGTTTTCCAGAATTTACCTTTATCATATGTGTTGCTCTGCTTTTTAATTTTTAATGAGGACATCTGGTTGCTTGCATGATGGACACAAGGAAAGGAAAACTCAAAACAGAAATGCAAAAGCACACACAAGTTGTAAAAAAAAGTAGATGATAAAATTTATTAAGAATTGCATTTTTTAATGAATTTTCATTTAGGAATATATGTTGCTGAATGGAGGTGTAGATTTGTCTGTTACAGCCTTCTTCTGTGACTAAATTTGCTAGAGGCAACTGTTCTCTTTTAAACCAGATCCGTAAATGAGTATCATGAGTGTTGATAAGAGCTGTTGGCCAGAAGAAAATTGGGTTGTAAAAGTAAGAGTTTTACGGGTTGCCAGATGTGTGTGAGTTCACCCTCATTTTAAAGTTTGAGGTTTGATAATCCTTTCTCTGTGACAGATATGAATGCTCAAATTAGTTTGAGGGCCATATGCAAAAATCAGGCTGGCTGTTTGATTTTAATTTTTGCAATGTACGGTGAATGGTGGGCTAGCCTCTGAACTCTGTTATCTTACTGCAAGCCCAGGGTGTGCCAGAAAACATGTAGTGCCTGAGTGTACCTCTAAGCAAATAGAGGTGAGAGTTGTTTTTCATTTTTTGCTTAATTAAAGGGGGTTTTTTCTCCTAAATTATTTAACAATTTTTCAGGCATCTTATTAGTTCAAAAAACCTGCTCCATGTTTGTAAAACAGCAAGAGATAATTTGACTCCTGCCTTTAATTTAACCACAGCAGATGCTGCTAACTATACTCTACTTCCCCATGAAGTAATTTACCTTGAAGATGAGAAGTGGAAACACATTGTTTAAATAGCGGACTTGATTGCTCAGAAATGAGGCTGACCAAAATGAGTTGATGACTTGTAGCTTAGAAGTAGGTTATTAAACAAAACTAAATATACAGTAATATCAGCAAAAGCTGTCTGGGAGAGTCAGACCTCATTGCAATGGGGATGTTACAAGTATTTTTTTAAGCAAATAAGCATGCTGAGTCAAGCAATGACGAAAGTAATGCTGTGATTCGCCTGCAAGACTATCATTGGATGTCGGGAATAAAAATAAGTGGGGAAAACCAGCAGAGTACCAAAAAAGAGGGTACCAGAGGCATGAATGTTGTCTATAACAATGAATACCAAAGACAAATGTGCTGGATATGAGACGATACAGAAAATGATTCTGCATTTGTTAATGGCTTGAGCTATGAAGAATTTTTTAAATTATAACTAAGCTGGAGAAGTTTCAAATGGTGAGCTCAGTAAAGTTGGGGTCAAAACCTGCAGTACTTACTCAGATAAATTTACATAGTTGTCTTTATTCTAAGACTTCCAGCTTCTACAAATAGGAAGTTCATTACAAATTTGATAATAGTTTTGTTATCTTATTTAAGTAAAATGGGCATATGAAAACTTCCGGACTTTATACTACTTGCATGCAGAATCTGCATTTAATTTACGGTCACCCTTTGTCTTGCTAGCACCCCTCATCATAGCTGCTGAGGCACTGTGTGAGTACTCTTACTGCTTGTCATGTTTTGAGCCCAGTTCATCTCCGCTAACTTTAGATGTCTACAAAGTAAATTGTTGACATCTGAGCTAGTCGTGCTGTCTCCTTTCACCAGTGGAAAGAAACAGAAACTTAAGTGAGGTCAGTTTTAATACTGTGACTGTTTCTGGTAAGCCATGTGAGCAGGAATGTCTGTTTCACTGTTCATGTTACGCAGAACAGAATAAGACCTCAGCTCTGGCTGGCTCCTCTGAGTGGTACTGTTCTATACAGATCATGGGTGAGAATTTTCTTGTAGCATTGAGAAAGTTGTTATTTTTGAATATATGGCAGAAGGTAAGTAATGTAGATTAGCTGCTCAGTGTCTAGCTGCTTTGAAATTTTGCCATTAGTTGTGTTATTTTAACCAAAGGAGGTATATCAGGTTTCCGTGGATAGACTTATGTCCACTGTGTGTTCTGGAAGTCACTGCTGTGTCCAAAACTGTCACACTCTTTCAGGGAAAACACAAAACCCAACCATGTTCAGTGGCTGAGAAAGAAGACACTTACAAAAGAAACACTGCAATAAAAATCTGGGAGAGGATATGTATATGTATAAAAGGAGAGCACATGACAGAAAAAGGAGAACGGAAAGCTGCCGACTGTCCTTTATTCGTTGCTGCTTTAACAAAGGCCATTAAGCTGGAGAGCAAATTGGAATGTCAGCAGCGATAGGCAAGCGTTAATCTCATGTATCTGAAAAAGGGTAGATTTAGGAACCTTTGACTGTGAAGCTTGGCCTCTGTTGCACTTTGTTAAGTGTGGGTGTTTAAGGGAGAGTGTGTTTGTCTGTGCATATGTCAGAGAGAGAAAACAGAGGCCCAAGGACTTATCTTTGCAGAACCAGAACATGACACTCAGTATCAACAATGGGTGCATCTCCTCTACAGATAGAGGGGTTTTGTCCATTGATCATCCTGTTCTCTGTGTTTTCAGTGGTTGCCTGTGTGTCACAGAACTGGATAAGCACTCACAGGACTTCTCAGCCTTGTGCTAGGACTATGACTTATCCCATATGTCTTTGTATCTGCTTTTTACATTGAACAGACAGAAAATCCTTGCTTTTTCCCCAACAGCTCAGGTCAAAGTAACAGCTCCATTATGTTAGAGGTGAGATGTGCGCCAGTAGGAAGAAGTGTGTGTGTGTGTGTAAATAACTTGAACAACTTTAAGTGGTACACTTTTTTCGAGAATGGTTCAAAATATTGAATGTCTTTTTCACCACATGCGTAACTAGCATAAGGAACAAGTAATAACCCTGTGAATCTAGTTTGGAAGGATTATTGGCCAATGATTGCAAAGTAGGTGAGGTTATAAGAAGTCCTGGGTTTTTGATTAGTCCTCTCGAGCTCTAACTTCTGTGTGCCATGCTTTATTTGTCCTGAAAATACCTTTAAACTTTTTCAACCCCCATTGCATCCCGTACCACCCTGTCATGTGCCATCACTGTTGACTACCGCAGCTAGTTGTCATACTCACTTTACAAGGATCTGTTAATGTCTGTAAAGCAGTTTGTACTTACTTTCAGTCATGGATTTCAGTACTTTCTTAATATCTTCCCAATGGCATGGTATTTAGGGACAATATATTGTTTGTGCAATAATTTTTCACTTGAAAGTGAGTAATACCAGTGCTTGAGACTTTGTTGAACAAAAGATGATGTCGGCCTCTCACAGGAAGGAATAATCCTTGCCTGTATTTTAGTGACATAGATAAGTGGAGGTGGGAAAAAAAATTCCTTCCCTGAACACTTGTGCTTGAAGTAAGAGGAGCTCCTATCGTGCAGATCTTGAACTCCTTTATTGTAGCCTGGTCTTCCTCTTTGATGCCTTCTTTTCCTTTAGAGCCCTGTAGTTAATTAACTCACTTGATTAAAAGCAGAATGTCAAAACTCATGGGTCACTACACTTGGGAAGTTTAGATGTCCTGTTTAAAAATAGGCATCAGCACCTGATATGCCTTTTGAAGACAGCAGGAGCCAGTCCTGCATGAGCTGGCTAAATATAGCAGCAGCCCCACCACTTGCCAGAGAGATTAATAAAGGGGAGAAATTCCATTTGGGCAGGTAGGGTGCAACAGATCCAGAAGATCTCCCAGCTGTGCTGTCTGGTGGCATGGGCTCTTAGTAAGACAATTGCTTTGATTTTTATTTTTTCATTGTAGCGGCACAGAGTAGCCCTGTTAGATGTTGTCAAATTGTGAACAAGAAGGATTTTATACACCTTTTAGTCAGTTATTACTTGGACAGACCAGAAATACTTGAAAATTGCTTTTTTACTTCACAGCTACTTGCAGACTTCAGCCCTACGTGCAACCTTGACTTAGTGAAATGATGAGAAATTTAAATGATCCTAATTGCACAGTGTACCTTGACTCCATGTTTCAGCTGTCCTTCATTTTAGCTTTATATTTAATACCATTCCACACAGACCTATTTTTTTGTCTCATTTGTAGTATGGTAAATTATTGACATCAGCTGAAACGGACGATGAAGGTGAAGTTAAAGGTGCTGGACTGGTGAATTACTTAAACTAAAGCTTAATTCTGCAAATTTATTTCTTGTGTTCCTCAGTTTAGGCATACGTTTTAACTCTGTGAGATTTGACAGACTGGAAGGTTTTGATGTATGTTGACTTCTGTGCATAAACACAAGCCACCAACTGTCCAAAAACAGGGAAGCTAATCTAGTGAAAAGGCTAAGATCAGAAACGAGAAATAGAAACAGTGGGTAAGAGGAGAAAGGGGAGAGACTAGCCGAATTAAAGATGCGAGAACAAATTCTGAAGGCTGACAACTAGCTTTTGGAGTCCTTTTTCTCCACACACTTACAGTAAGTAATCCATCCTCCAAATTAAAGCCTGAAAAGTTTTGCTTGCATCAGCCAAAAAAAAAAAAAAAAGCTTTAACTGAAGGGACGGAAGGGTACTATAGTGGAATTTTTGATCTATATGGTCAATATGAACTTCCTTTGCCTGACTGCAAAGTTAACCTAACCTTCCAGTTTTGGACAGAGTACTGCTGAGTATAATGTCCTAATATCTGCCTTAGTCTGCAGAGATTCTTATTCCTGCCACAGTACTCTTACCAGATTTTGACACACAATGCAATACAATAGTCCACGGTCATCACTCAAATTCATCAAAGATCCGTCAAACACAGCAAATAAATCCGGCACAGGAGGCCCTGAAAAACTGCCAGAGATAGTGCACCTCTGGGCATGTGGCATCTCCAGCAACTGAGAAAGAGAAGGCTGATTATTTACCATGATATTATCTCTATGCAGATATAAATATATGCTGATGTAGTGTCGTTTGACCCTATCATTGCATTCGGTGTATAGTGAACAGCGTTAGGTTTCCATGTACTCCTTGTAATTATAAAGCAGGTTCCTTGGGAAAGAGTTATATCTGAAAAGGAACTTTTTAACCTTGGTTGGTAGGGATAGTGTTTTAAGTACATGGTATGAATAAATCTTTCACCTTTGCAGATTATTTCATCTCTTCTCAAAAAATCTGATATTTAGAAACACACCTACTTACGGCATACAGATGTTCTGATCTGGGGACCATCTTCAGGCAATAATTTGGCTTTTTTGAACGTAAGAGCTTTTTTTTCCCCACAGACCACTTGAAGCTGAAACAGATGCCTGCCTGACCAGGAGGGCATGCTGATGAACACCAGGCTGTCTAAATAGCAAAAGAAGCAAAGAACAGTGATATGAAAGGGTGAGGGAAAACATACTCTAAAAAACTTTCTATGGCCTTTGTATACATGGTCAAAATATAATGAGAATTGCTCAAATACACATAACACAAAGGTGACACTCCTCTTGGTGAGCTCTGTCCTGTATTTCCTCCCAGTAGATGTGTGATGTGGGTGGGCAGATGCAACATTTCAGGTGAGGCTGAAAGCCAAAATTTCTTTGCTTTAATTTTTTAGCCCAGGTTAATGATCCTCAGTATCAGTCGCTGATGGCAAGTGTTTACCAATGTCACCTCTCCCTCCACACTGAAATACTGCTGTTGAAATAATGACTTTCTAGGAGGAGAAAAAAAAAAAGAGATATGGACCTAATTTTGTTTTGTCACTGTTGTTGCTAAAGATGGGGTGGTTTCAGCCATTGCAGGAGAGGCTTAGGATCCAGATGAGTACTGCAACTGAATGGAGAAGAGGCTGAGAGAAATATATATTCCATGAGGACCTGTCGAATAGTTCTCAGTCCTTTCTTATGAAGGAAAACAAAAGCATTTTCCCCAGGTTCTGCTGCTGTTCTGACCATTCTTTATTTATTCCCTTAGTATGGAAAAGATAGAGAAGCTCTTTCCAACAACCTGTCTGCATTAGGCAAAAAATAAATGTATTTTTAGTACTTGTGCTGCTCGGGCAGTGGCCTGTCTCTAGAGAGCCACATGCAGAGCTGTTCCTCTCTGAGATAATGTGGTGCAGTTAAGGCTGGGTGGTTCTCGTTCCTGGGGGAATGCTTTTTGCATGGGATGACAAGGAGCCTTTTGCACACAGGACAGCCAGAAGCCTGGTCAACACTCACAGGCTTATTTAAATGGTAGTTCAGTGCTTAGTGCGAGAGGGTTCCAGCTTATCTCTAGGTCCTGTAGGCATGGCTGCAATGCAAATAGTTGTTGTTACTGGCCTGTCATGTTTCAAAAGTAAGTAGACGTGGAAGCTAAAATGCCATATTAATTGAAGTTTGAAATAGAGGCAGCAAGGAAGAGCTCTACAGCCAGTACTGTATATGGGAGCACATAAAGGCTGTCAATCTCATCTGCTTTCAGGGGGTCTTCCTTTGTGCAATATGTTTATATAGAAGTTAATATTCTCTCTATAAAAATCTACTTGTGTTTGAACCTTCTGGACTCTTTTGTTAAAAGTTTTGCTGTTGGGAGCCTTCAAGAGGCTTTCTTTTCAGAGTATATGCGGGTAGCATCTTCTGGATACTCAATCTCCCTCTTTTTTCCTTTGTAGTTACATCCTTTCCCTTTTTGTGGAAGGGGGTTAAATATTTTAAGTGTGTTACATTGGTCGTCTTTAAGAAAAGAACACGTGGTTAAAGTGCAAATTTCAGGTTAGCCTGGGTGGTTTTTAGTATTCTCCCAAGACTCTGACAGTATTTCTAATGATGACTTCATTTTTACAAAGATATTATTTAAAAACATCAAAAAAACCCAACCTTTTGAGTTTCTTCAAAACCATGTTGTCCTTCTACCTATATTTCCCTCAAAAGTAGTCAGCCAATTCTGAAGCCTCATGAAATTACAGAAAGCAATTTTTTCAAATGACACCTGGTCTTAAGATATTTTATATGGACTGTGCTCCTAAAAACTCTTGAGCTGCTTTTTTTTCTGCTGAGAAATTCGGCCAGATCAGATTTAAGAGAAAGATTAACAGAAATAAGAGGGTGGAGGTTCAAGACAGAAGGAAAGTACTTAGTGGCATCACTAATTTTAAGAACGTTGTACAAAGATACTGTCATAGCAGTCTCTGTGTAGTCTGTGTTCCTGTGTAGTTTCTATATCTCATGAGTCTGTAGTAAGGAATCTATTAATTACTTTGTTTAACAGAGTTGTTTCTTTGGACCCTTTCCCAACTTTTCTTTGAGTCCCAAAGAAGGTGCCTCAAAGCTTTTGGAAATTTGCAGCATTCCCCTATCTGTGGAACAGATAGGTAAATCCTGACAGACCAAGACAAATTTCATGCACTTGCCTGTCTGTAAGAGACAGTAATATATTGGAAAAATATTTCTTTGCCAGCACCTTTCCCATATTGATTCATCTTGTTCCAGCAGCTTAATCGTGACCATTTGAATGTGCCATTGCAGATATTAATTCAGTTTGACACATCCATTTTCCGTACACTTGGGAAGGAAATATCTTTCTACTGGTTCCCTACTTTAAGATACAAAGCAAAACAAAAAACAAAGGAACCTTATGTGATTGGTACCAGCACCAGTTGAGCTATTTGTTTGAAAGTTCTTGTTCTTTTTGAAATAAGCTTTAGTGGCAAGAGAGGCCTTTAGACAATCTGGAGGGGATATAAAGTATGTGCTTTGTTTATACTGAGCAAAAATAATTTAGCTTTTCTGTTGCTGCCTGAAAGCCATGTCTCCTGTTTCTGGGACCTGTTTACTGTGCACTGTACAGAGAGAGCCTGCAGCCTTTCTGCAGCAGATCGGGACTCCCCTAGCCTTTCTGCTGTTTCCTTTTTTATGGTTGGGCTTTTGAGCAGCACTGGTATGCCCCAAACACCTGCCAGATTTGCATATCATTCTTGCTTGGCTTGAGCATCCACTGCAAAGTTGGCACATGAACTGTGGAGAAGCAGGGCTAGTGTTTTGATTGTACGCCAGAGCCTGATACTGAAATAGGCAGTGGGAAGGAATCCAGTAATTGTTGGCCTCTGATCAATGAAAACTGTCGTTAGGCCAGTAAATCGTCGGTATGTGGGCTTAGTTCTATATATCATCTTTGGGCTGGTGTCACCCTGACTCCAGGACGAGAACATTATCAACATGTCATCAAGTCTGCCGGGAGCTTTTTATTACTTTTTCTCCCTTTGATTTATATCCATTCTCAAATTTCACACAGGTCAGGTTCGACAACACACTGGAGGCACACTGGAGGGACGTTGAGGGGATTGTTTCTTTGGTGCAGAAATAGACCCGTCTAGCAGGGAGCACCTCTCCATCTCCCTCTCCTTTGTACACCCCAAATTGCTGCTGGTAGAACTCTGGCCTGGCAGAGCCTCCCTCATTACTAATTGCTGTGGCAGGAAGCAGAGCCTTCTATTATCTCTGCTCAGACTGTTTGCTGGGATTGTGGTGAGACAACACCTGATTAGCTTTAGCCTTGTCCACACGGAAGAGTGGCACAACTGTAGTTCAAATAAACTGCTACGTTAATTTGGATTGAAAAGTGAAGACTCTGTTGTGGGCATTAAGGATTCTGGCTTTTTTATTTGGCTTAAAACGATTCTGAATCAATTAAGCCAAATAAAAGTAAACCACATGTAATAAATGTCCACACAGCTTTTTGCACTTTAACACAGTTTAAAGCTAAGCCTCCAGTTTAAATCCAGCAGAGGTTTCTATTGCAGACAAACCCACGCCACCTGTGATGCTGTGGGAGTAACGCCGGGGCAGCCCCTCTGAACAGTGCAGATGGACCAGCTCAGGCAAAACTCTCCCCTGTTGCCACTGGGAACTTTAAATCTGTCCTTGCTACAAAAGCTGCGTCTTCTGTGGCTTTGCTTATATTTTTCTAAGCAGGTAAATGGATGGTCATTACTATATGTGGATGTGGGATAACGTAATTTCTTCTTTAGGGTAATTTATTGTGAAATAAAGACTTTTTCTGCAGTAGCACCTGCAAGAGGCAGATACATTGATAAAGCAGAATAATTGCAATTGTGACAAAGACCTAAACCTGCTTTAAAGGAAATCATGAATGTTCTCATTGTAAAATACTGGCCTTCTCTTTGAGCTGGAGATGGGGAACTAGGTGGTATTTCTTCAGTAACTTTTTCTTTTATTCCTAACTGTATCCTATGTTTTCAAAGTGAAGTAAGGTTATTTCTCAGTTACTGCTCCTGAGAATGATTAGTGTTTAAAAGTATGTGGTGTATGCAATTAAAGCCTATTGTGGCGTAAAGGTTTGAATTCAACTCCTTTTGCATGCAAGTAACAGCTGAAATCTGGAAAAGATCATAGCTGAAAAGAACTTGTCCAGAAAACATGGATGTTGCCTGTTGGATTACAAAAGTGTGACAGCACGATCAGAGTTAAGGCTGGATGCACAAGTGGCTGTGGTGTACCAAGGGATCGTATGCTGCGGTCTTCTACATATAGGCACAGATATGGTTAAGAGTCCAGGCCCTGATTTTTCCCACATTTAGCTGAACTTGACATGTTCTGTTTAAAATAACTCTTTGTGGATTCCTTCCTTGTATGTAAGATATCTTTATTTAAAGGCAAAGTTAGATAAAAAGTTGCTGGTTAAGGTGAATGGCTAGCTTTTTATAGGCTGAGTGGCTTTTCTGGAGACCTTTTATTCTAATAAGTAAGTCCTCATTAAGGGACACTGTTTAAATCTGATCATGGCCCCATTTCAGCAAAGCACTTAGCATCTGCTGAAGCATGCAGGAAGTCAGTGAGATTACTTGCATGCTTAAAGTTAAGCAAGTGCAGTACCGAATTGGGATGTGCATGAGCACAAGATTAGTTGCTATACTAGTACAGACCTTATTACTCAAAGTTAAATATTTTGAATTCTTTTTTAATCTTCTTAATGGGAAAGTGAGTAGGCTGCCTTGAATCTCCTTTCTTGACAAACTCGATTTCTTAAATCAAAGCTCACGTTTGAGTTACATGACCACAAAAAAGCATTATAAACTAATAAACCTCTGAATTTGTTTACAGTTGTGTAAATTGAAAAACAGACAAAACAGCTTAAATTTCATTTGTTCTTATTTTTTCTATTTCTTTTTCTTTTCATATTTACTTTCAGGTTTGGACCTTTGAACTGGGTTCTTTCCTTGGCTGCATTATGCTCTTCCCTAGGTTGAGCAGGCAAGGAAGGCTTGTGACAGCTGCCTGTACCAAACTGCACAGATAGCCTTGTTACCGCTCTGTGCACAAACTCTCTTCAAAGGAGCTACTATTTTCTGTCAGTACAGTTTAATATGTCCAGAGTGACATACCTGCCTGACCCAGTCTGTTATCAGAAGGCTTAAATGCAGCCCTGATCATAGAAGGCTGCACAACTGCTTCTAAATGTCACAGCATGGTGACTTGCTCTGTGTATAATTAGGAAACTTGTGTTCTCCTCACTTCCCCTCCGGCTTCAGTGAGAAGAGCAGAACACACATTGTAAACAGAGTGCTAAGGCTCTATGTGCAAGGGCATAACAAAAATAAATACAGTGACAATATATTAGGAAAAAAAAAGAGCAGAGGACTCTAAACAAGCTTTTGCGTGTTATCTCCAGCAAGCTTATGAGAGAATTCACAGCATGAATTTGTGTATGTGTGTGATCATTGGCTTGAGCATGTAGGCTTCAAAGTCTGGTACAAATTGTATTTGTTAGTATTGCCTCTTGTCCTAAATTCTATCCAGAATGTGAGATCTTGAAGCTATGATAGTTTCCTGTTCCATTTATTTATTTTTTTAAAAATCTTTTAAGTTTGTTACTCTTAACTGGAAAAGACACCAAAGTAGAGGAGAAGGAGCTCTGCCCTTCAAAACAGGCCTATGGAAATATCTCTAGCTAAAATAAACAGAACTTTATTGGGCACATTTAGGATTCAGTCAGGATGCAAAGGAGTACAAGCTCAGCAGCTGCAAAGTTTGCTTTGCAGGCACTGTGTAAGAGATTCACAAAATTAAGCTGTTAACGGGGAATCTGCTGCCACATATCAATTGGTAAATATTGGGTATGCACAGTTATTTGCCATAAAAGCAGAGAAACCTGAAATAAAATGGTCTGTTAATAGTACAGTGTGAGCAAATGGAGAAGACCTCAGACTGCAGTGCAAAATCCATATGCTGCCAGCCTATGTGAAGCATCTCAGTCCATCCTAGGGCGAAGAATTTTGAACTGGTATGCTAAAACTCCCAGCCACTGTGTTTTATTATCTAAGCCAGGTTGCACTCGCGTTTCCTGAAGTCAAAAGCTTGTTAACAGATGCTCTCCTCCTAGGCTTCCCTGCAATATTTGAGTCTACAATATTCATCAATTGGAATGGATGAGAAAGTTGTGTAACGTTCTGTTCCTGTGCACTGCAAATCCCTCTGTGCCTTGTTTGCAGAGCTTATAAGTCTGCCGCAGGTGGCTTTTTAGAGACACTGTCCTCTAGCTCAAGCTGCTGAGGCTTCTGCTTTGGCCCTGGAGACCATGGAAAAACTGTACAAATCAGGTTTATCATAAACGTCTGGGCATTGCATCTTTCCACGAACTTAGTGTAACTTTCAGGGTCTTTACTTCCATCATGATGTGTTTTCCTAGCCTACCTCTATGCACTTTTCTTCCTCTTCAGGTTTTTGTTTTATTGTTTTCTAGCATCCCTGTTACGAGTTACTGCCTTTGAGCAATGTCATTAGAGATGGTTACCACTTTCTGCCTCATAAAATACATCTGAGGGGGATGTCTATACTACGAACACTGATGTAAGAGCAGCTCATGTAGAAGCTGAGGATTGCTTTAAAATAGTTGGTCAGGTGTTACAGACAATGCAAGGTAGCACAGGGGAGTTTGGTGGTGGGTGGCATACTGCACTGTCAGCTGGCCACACTGATTCAGCAGGGTGACACTGCAGAAAATTAAGATGGATGGAGAATTAATTTGCCTCTTTTTTCAATAGTAAAAAGCTGTAGAAGAGCTTCACTGAAAGATGTAATCCACAGAATTATCTTCTTCATATACAGTTTTCTTTTGAATTCTTGGTATTTTTTTCCAAGGCAGTTCCATGTGTATGTTAGGTGTTGATACCTAACTTTATTTTACATATACATGATCTGAGGTAAGTTCATTTACATGTTAAAGAAACTTTTCTCACTGGGGCAGTGTTCTCAGTGCTTTCTGAAGTGTCAGCCAGCAGCCCATCTCATTTCTGTCAGATAAGCAGTAGAGTTTTTCCATAACTTCTCAGAAATCCCAGCCTCCATTTGGTGTCTGTCTCTGCATTGCACCCCATTTTGTCACACTCCCAGCAATCCATTTGCACTTGGATAAGGCTGTGGCTGTTGGGGCCATATTGTAAGAAAAAAGCAACCCTGAAAGGGCTGTGAACTAATGACTAAATCCTGCAGATGCACATGTGTGTATGCACGTGCGTGTGCTCATTCAGAAGAGAAGCCCCTGCAACTCCAAACCTAGGAATGTCTTTAAGAGTGAGACCCAGGTCATTGAAATTCACAGCAATGGCCATGGCTTTACTCTTTTCATCAGATGTTTGCAGCCTGTGGCCCTGAATAGATAGAGGATAAAGACATCTGGGCTTGTTCTTTCTATACACCCATCCCATTTTCTTTCCTGCTGTAGTCCTTGCTTCTTTGCCTTGTGTCTTTCCGATTAATCCCTTTTCACTGCATATTCTATTATATACCTTAGCCTCATTTCTATCATCACTTTTAAATCTTGCCTATATTAAAGTTTCTTGTCCCACTTTTAAGTTTATTCTTAATGAGGGATAATTAATATTAGTATTACTGTGATACAGCGTTTGATGTGCTGTTATTCTGTTACAGGTACCTTGTGTCTTTTTTCATTGTTAAGCATTCATTTTAGACGATTGATCCTGCAAACTGTAAAATTTACTCATTTAAGGAGTCAAGTTGGTTTCACAAGAACTGTTCATTTGAGAAGGCTTTAGTGTTTGTGCAAAAGTCCCCAAATGTCTTCTTGCTCCACTCAGTCATGCCTCTTTTCCTCTTTCTCCCTCTCGTAACTCTCCCTTTTATAAGAGGAAAAGGAAGGCATGCTTTTATACAAAGCAGGTAAATAAAGCAAAATCTGCAAAACTCTAAGGTCAGTCATGGTACGGAACACTAGCTTTGACAGACATCTCAGGTGTCGTCCTCTGTTTTTTAGGACCTGAAAGTGGAATATATCTAAGAAATTAAGCAATTGATTAGGGGTAAGTGTTGGTGAGAAGCTGTGTTCCAGCTATGCCTAGCTTGCTTCAGTTATGTCCAGAATAATTCTTCACACTTTGTATAACACTGTGTCCACAAACCAAACTGTATAATAGAAGACTTGATTGATATTGATAAGAAGAAATCTTTCAGGCAATCTAAGCTGCTTCAGAAGGGGGAGAATTGACCAATCCTTGTTCTGCTTTTCCCGTAGAACACTGAAGGTTATGCATTTGCAATATTGAGTCTTAAATTCTGTGTCCCTCTAAATCAAATCTGCATTTAGTTGAAAATGTCAGTGTATCTTTAATTGGAGAGCAATAACCTTTCAATAACCTTTGTTGGGATTTATGAATGAGTTTCTATCTTAAGGCAATACTTTATTTAGCCATTGTACATGGTTACAGCCCTCGGCTGGGGCACTGTTAGTACTAATGGCTGGGACAGCTGGAGTAAATCTTAATAGCATCAGTAGGAAAGACTGATCAAAGTTTTAGGGCATTTGCAACTTATGCTTTCTTCTTGTGCATCAGGAATTTCTTACTCTCTGCCTTCTTTCTTTTTTGCATGCAATGTTTTTCTTTATGGTCAAAGAGGAACTGTAGCCTCCCAAGAGGTAAAGAAAAAATGAGGAAACTCTTTAGCGAGTAGCATGAGCAGACGACTGTTTAGATAATGAGGTTCATTAAATATGATGCAAATAGTGGTGCAAATGCCTTCGTCAGTCAAGTGGCCCTTTAGAAGACTTTGGAGCCAGGATATTTCCTTTCATCATCAGGGCTTTGTCAAGGTGCACTGTTGATTAGGAACATGAATGTCAGGCTGTCAGTGTGCTGACTTGGGAAAGCATGTCTGAATAGACTCCCAGCAGGAAAATCACTGAGCTACACTTAACAGGTGAAATAAGGTGGGAACTGAGAGAGAAAACCACTGTTAATAGAAGGCAGCTGACTGGGGAAGAATAGTGGCAAAAATCCTCATTATTATTATTTGTTTCATGATAGATGTCATCTTTTTTCACTGCATAGTAAGTGTCTTCTGAGGAAAAACAGTGCACAGTAAACTGAAAGTTCACTTTTTGCACCTTCACTGAGACTCTGCACCAGTCATTCTTGCAGACACTTGGTATGCTCTAAGAAAGCCTTTTTGTGAGGTGCTTTTCTCCATTATGCATTTAGCAGTTAGAGTCCTATCCTTGCAGACAGTGAGTACTATGGATACTGCTGCACTGTCTGGCTACTCATTAAACTTACGCATGAGGTTGTGTCCTGAACAATACAAGGTACTAGGACTGAAGAGTCTTTTAAGGTCAAGTCTGGTAATTTAAAAACAAACACCCTATTGTATGGCTTTGTGATTTTTCACTGCATGTCAAAAAAGAATAACCCACTAGCTGTAATTATTTCTTAAAAGAGAAACCAGGTGGCACAATTTTTCTAACACAGAGTCATCAAAATGCAAACCTGAGTACTGAGGTGAGATTGTGTGCCTGGTGTTGGTCCAATTGCTCCTGGCCATATTTTGGTGTACTTAAAGATTGTAAGGCTTATCTACCCATGCTGGCAGGGCAGAGACTCCCAGTCTACTACTCAGCTATGCTGTCACATCCGTGGGTTACTATGTCATTTGGAAGTATTGGCTTATAGCTAAAAGCATTTCTGTTCCCTGTAATGCAGTTAGAACCAATTTTTGTCCTTACAGTTGGGTTAGAAATATGAGCTATTGCAGACCAGACCATGGTCAAGTGTTGATTATACTGAGATCCTTTCATGGGATCTTTAATTAATGTCTTAATCTCTGCATACTGCTTCTGACTTCTTTGGTTGTGATGGCCCCTATATGCACTTCTGGCCTTGTCAGTTGTTAAGTTTCTAAATAACAAAACCTCAAGTGCACACAGTAATTTAAACCATTAGGCCATGCGTGTCCAAAATAATGGTTACAGTGTGCTTGAAGTGGAGGTGACTCTATAGTCTTTGTAAGATACTGAGAACATGATGGCTGAAAAATCCTTCTTGTTAAATCACCCTCCACCATCTCTGACAAGCATGGCAGCTGAGGTGCTTTGCAATGGCTTTCTAGGTCTTCCTAGCATGTGTTCCTGATGACACAGAACCAGACAGAAGCACCGTAGACAGTGTAAAAGGCCTGGCTGCTGCAGTGCCCGCTGTGGCAGGTATGCTGTGCTGTGCTGTGATGTGACTGTGGTACTGACCGTTGTAGCAGTACTGGTAGTGTGGGCTGCTCCAAAGAGTGAGGATTTATACAGCATCTTGGTTTTGGAGAAACATAATGGTGTTGGCTTCGTGCACGTTTAATGGAACAGCTTCCTCAAATGGCTCCTAGCCCTTATTTTAGTGATTTTTAAATACAAGTTTTCCTTTTAAGAAAGGATGTTACTGGTTCTTTTGAGTGCACCTATTTGCAGAAATGGTTTTCATTCTCATCTGCTTCCCTCTGCCTTTTTTTGTTGTGTGGTTTGTTTCTTCGGGTTTGTTTGGGTTTTTTTGTTTGTTTGTGCTGAGACTTTTTTTCCGTCCCTATTTGATTGATCCTCCTTCTTTCAATTCCACATTGGCTGGCTGGGTATGGAATCCTGCCTGGCTCTAGCTGAGACAAAATCGACTGCACACAATTTCCCTCTGACAGCTTGTACAAGAGCAAACATTTCCGAAGAGCTGAAAGTCTAGAAATTCAATCAGCGGAAAACCTACTGTGTGGAACAGCTTTGCTAGTGCTACAGCTCCCTGCTGGGTAGAAAAGCAATCCAGTTACAATAAATCCTTAAGAGTGGAGTCATTTGGGTAAAAGGAAAAACAAAAGCTGGTTTATACAAACTGATTGAAGTCAGACGTTTTGACTTCCCATTGAAAAAGGAGTCAAGGCCTAGGCTTGCTTGGTAATTTAAAGGGGAGATTGGCTCCTTTCATCTTTCTCTAGGGCAAGGTTCTTAATATTTTGCTTGTGGAAGAAATATAAAGAGTTTTCAACTTAATATCGGTATCAAAGCAGACATTTTAACTTGATGCTATAGCTGACTGTAAAAAGAGTTGGTCCTGAATGCTCCGGCAAGAGGTGAAGGCACAGTTCTGTTTCCAGCCACTCCGATTTTGTTCCACTGCAGTTACAGAAATGTGAAACTAGGGTAAAACTGGGATCAAAAACAAGGCTTGCATGTCTTGCCAGGACAGCTTGGGCAACAGTTTGTGCTATGTTGCTGGTGTGTCATGAGCTTATGAAGCTGTTGATGCAATCTGGGCTGCCTGACAGACTCTTCTGACTGAAGTTAGAGTTGTGCCTAGTGCAAGAGAAGAAGTCTGTTCTGTTTGTATTAATATTCATTTATTCTTTAAATACAAGCAATTAAAAATTAGCAGCATTAAAAAACATTTGATATTAAAATAACTATGTTAACTGAGATGCCAGTAATGACTGTGGTGAAATATTTCTCCTAGTTTATATTTAAAAATTTAAATGAAGGTAGCTTGGGGTAATCAAGTCTTTTTGTCATTCTCCATTATTTTAATAATTATTTGCACCGCTTCTCTTTGTGCCCCTCTCATACTGGAGCATATTAAATGGACAAACCGGCTTGAATCAAAAAATTAAGGAACCAATCTTTGTAAAGTCAAGAGAGCAATGTAAACTGACTGGTAATGCTGAGGTTTCCTTCCTGCTTTAAAGCTTTTCAGGTGTTTGCATAAGACTAGGTAAAACTTTTGTGGGCAAATGTGAATTTTAAGATGCTGCTGTCCCTTTAATAGCTGCATAGGGTCAGTCAAGCCTACTGCTCTGTATATAAGCTGAATTCGGCTGTCATCCCTCCTCCCTCCCCTCCCAAATGTGTCTGGTCCTCGTGGAAAATATTAAAGATTGTATAAACATTATAAAGGATTTCCACTGGCCTTTCTGTTTAAATAAGATATTATAAATCATAGCAAATGAGTACAAAACCTTACCACAAAGATGGAGTTAAGTTGGTTTAAAAAAGAAAGTAAGGCAGGACGGTAACATGATGAGACTTGTAAAACTCCGGTTTGTGTCACTTACTACTTGCAAGTACATGAGGAAATCTTTGTGGACCTGTGATGAAAGTGAAGTACCCTAAGTTTTTCTTCTAGCTTTCTCCCACACTCTATGGGGGAAAAAAAAAAAAGTGGCTGTTGATCCCATGTGAT
Organism: Leptosomus discolor; assembly: GCF_034619465.1. Lineage (NCBI taxonomy): Eukaryota > Metazoa > Chordata > Aves > Leptosomiformes > Leptosomidae > Leptosomus > Leptosomus discolor. The sequence goes on along the minus strand of NC_141398.1, from coordinate 45,636,658 downwards.
GCCACTTTTGTCAGCGTTTTGTGCTAGTCATGGAATTGTGTGTTCTATGCTACCTGTTTAAAGGGGGGCTGCGCCCTTCCAAGGGGAGCACATTGAGGACTTGCTAGCCCTAGTGATGTGCTCAGAACATGGAAACTGTGCTTTTACAGCTTTTGACAACATCCAATGTCCTTGGTTTTGTTGGTTTCTCACAGTGCTGGTTTTGGCCTTTCCCGTGTTGTGTGCCAAGGCCAGTTTTTGTCACATACATGCACTGTGTCTGAAATCGTACATAACATCATGCCTGGAGATGGATCCCTGGTATTTGTGGCTGATCTTGAAGTACCTGTGCACTTGTGAAACCTGGACTGAAAGATCCAGTTTAGTTGCCCAAGACCTGTGCACTCATCTTTGTCTGGGCTTGGTCACTGCAAGAAGTGGACAAGACCTGCTCCAGGTAGCAATGCTTGGTGGGGTATTCTCTACTGCAAGCACCAGCACCTGCGGGTGGCAAGAAATAAATCCCTGCGTACCTTTTGGAGTGCATCCTCCTGGGCCAGGGGAGGGTTTGTGGGTCTTCATAGTACTGGGAGGCACAGGCAGTGGTCTCTGCTAGAGTACACTACAGAAGAGCGGTAGATAACAGTAATACTTGTTAATGGAAATAGTGGAACAAGGGAAAAAAGGCATTGAAAGGGGTCCTACAAATATTAGCTCCCATAGTGCTTCAGAAACCCAGGTGTGGCTTTGTCATGCAAGATAAATTCCTTTGTTTCAGGCTAAGGAACTGTGTATATATTCTGTGAAGCTGGATTAAGTTGGAACTGTTGGAACTGTGTTTATATTCTGTGAAGCTGGAGTAAGTTTTTGTATCTATGTTTCTTGAGAGGAAACTTAATGTTTGGCAAAATTAATCTTTTTTTTTTTTTTTAAGAAGTTTGTGTTCTTGCAATGTAACAAACATACACTGACACATGCACAATCAGGAAACCAAACATTTTCCCTGAAATGATGATAAATAGCCATAAAAGCCCTTCCAAGGTCTTTGGATGTCTCTGGGCATCATTCTGCCCGGTTCAGGAGACAAAACCGTATCAATGGCCCAATGTTCAGAGTTTTGCATGTCCAGAATGTCAGAGGATCTGCTCCGTCATGCAGACTGAAGTATGTTTTGGTTTTTGGTTTTTGATTTTTTTTTTTCTCCTATCTGTGTCAGCTGAAGTCCTGTTTGAGGATGATATGCATATCTGAAAAATTTCTGGCTAGATAATTAGTGTTTAGGGGGACACAGCTGAAAATACATTGATGGTATCTTTGGCAGTTAAAAAAATGTTTGGAAACATTTAAAGAATTTTAATTCCTTTTAATTTGCCTGCTTGAGATTGGAAAGGAATTAAGAGTTTCTGAGAGCAGTCAATACTGCTGGGCCCCTACTGCTGAGACCATTTTAAGGAGACGCACTTGAAAGGTTTTGTGCTCTGGCTTGTCTATAGGTTGGGTTTTTAATCTGACAAATTCCAGGAAAAGTAACTTAGCCTGTTGAATGTAAATTTCCACTGTATATAAGCAGCTGAGAGAGTCCAGCAAGGTTAGTAAAAAGCTGGATATATCAGTTCTTCTGTCATTAAAGTATAGAGTATACAAAGCAGAAACAAAGTATGACGTCAAGAGTATTGCTATAGGTGCAGATTTCTAGGTCTTTATTCAGGCAAAGCATCACCTTTTGGAGGAACCTCAGATTGTAGTCCTATTATTTTTTAGGCCTCAGTTGTGGTGCTGCTGCTATTATGCTTCATCTTACCTTGAGGAAACTTCAGCTCTTGCTGACAATAGCCACTTTAAATAATAGTTTCTAAGTTTTTGTTGTTTCTTTTTTTTTTGTTTTTATCTTCTAATTATCATTTGCTATTTTTTCCATCCTAAAGGATAAATTATTTTGCTGTCACAAAATAGTCCCAATAGGGCTCAGCTGAAACTAAAACCGGCTGTTGCCTTTATTTTTTATCGTGTATTTTAGGATTCTTTTTTTTTTTTCCTCACTTTGTGCTGGTATATATGAGACAGAAGGAGCACGTAATTAGCCCACGCTGGAGTATGCTATTTGACAGTTGTAAAAAACATGGGCAAAACATACAATGTACTCCAAAGGCAGTTCCTGGCCCAAGCGCTGCAACCTGGTAGCTCAGAACCTGCCGTTTGACGGAGGCTGGAGTGTTGCAGCAGTGTGGCCACCACCGAGGCGTGGCACCAGTGGTTCTGGTAGGGCTTCCGCACACTGCATAGTCCTCTGAGTCTAGATGCGTTGGGGTGTTTTGAGGAGACTTAGAACCCTGATCTTAGACCTGTTATTTGGAGAGTTTCTAAGCTTTTGAATTCATGGAATAGAATTTTAAATCTTCCGATTCCATGCTTTTAGCAATAAGGACTCAGTAATGTTTTCTGCTTCCATGTTGACCCTGTCTCTTCTCCTGACTTTTTCCATCTTGGCCCTGCTCTGCCACTGTGGAAATCTCCAAGTCCACAGACTAGATCTGAGTTACCTGAGCAGCTCTGCTGTCTGTTCCCCTGCTGAATTTTCCTGCCACCCTGAAATGTGGCAGATGACCTCAGTAATATGGTATTTTACTTACAAAGCCACAAGGCTTGAGGACGCCTTCATTGTTGTCCCCTAGAAGAAATGATCCATCCCCAAACAGTGAGTCAGGACAGATAATAAGGAATCATCTTATGAGGAACCACATCTTATCCTGAATAAATCTGATAGAAGATTTCAGTTCTGTTTTTCCTAAGCTGTTCGGCAGTATGTTTGGGTGATAATTACTCTGGAAAGGTGTGCATGGGAGTAGCAGCAGCTGCAGTGGGGAGGCTATTGAGCTGCTACAAGGAAAATTTTTACGCAGGTGACAGTGGATGCAAAGTGTGGTGCTTGGAAATGAGCAGTAGTGAAAAACTAAGAAATTTGCCTGTTGTGCTACAGTACTATGGCTTGTATTTGAACCATTCAGAAGAAGAGACCATGTGTTGTTGTTGCAGCAGTAGGGCTGACTGGTTTTGTTTCTCCTGTTCTGTCTAAACCCTTGGAAAAAAACAAGCAGTGGAACACACCTGTGTCTAAAATCCTTAAAACTCTTTACATTTTGTTAGATGAGAGATGCCTACAATTGTGTAGTGGAATAGTTCCCCCCCCCCCCCCCCCCCCCCGATTTTTTTTTTTTTCTCATTACTTGTTTTGTGTGAAATCCGGAGTTTGCTGGTAGGAACTTATACAGACTTTTATACAATAAGTGCAGTGGCGGATTTTTAGGAGTTTGTATATGAGGAGGAGAAAGAATTTAACATCATTGTTATATTTTCGTTTGTTTTGATTTGATATCCATCCCGACGGAGGGCAGAGCACCACCGAGAGAGGTGCTGCCAGGTGTGGCTTCCCACTGCTTTCTAATTCTGTGATCACAGAATACCCAATTCTGCAGTCCTTGCACAGACAAGTCTCCCACTGATTTCAATGGGAAATTTGCCCGCATCAGGGATGAAAGAGCGGGCCCCAAGTTGTGTACAATGATGCAATCTGATCCTCCTGCTGTGGAAATTGATGTAATCGCATTCTCGCCCTCCCCCCTTTTCTCAACCCTTCTCCCTACCAACCCTTGGTGGCTCCTGGGGGGCTTCTCACCAAACGGAAAGGAGGATGCAGCTGTGTGCTGAAGCAGCAGGGGAGGGGAGGAGACCTGCTAGAAAAATTTATGAAGGGTTGCATCCTAGATGTAACCCTAGAAAACAGCTTAGGACATGGACCTGCCTCCCCTGAAAAATGCAATCACCTGCTTTTGCTAAATGAGCAAATGTTTCTTCTCTATAATTGTGACTTTTGTGACATGTCCTCCTGCATATGTTGTAAGGCTGAATTAAAGTGCTCGTGAATTGAGCAATCTTGTCGCTGCCTGCATTCATTCCGTGCAGAGGGACAGGGTTAGCTTTTTTTAGGGCGCTCTGTATTGTTGTTGTTGACAGTCTCTGCCTTTCAGCAGTGCTTTTGTGCCCTGGCACAGCACAGGTTGCTTGGGAATATTGAACTTCGAGAATGCTGTGCTTTGTTGCTGGGTGAGCCAGGCGACCTCTCTGATGCTTCTCTCTGCTTTACCATTTATATGGGGTTTGGTTTTATTTTTTTCCTTTGGGAATTCTAGGCTCAGCTGAATTTGTTCTGTGTTTTGCGGAAGAAAGAGCTTGTTAAAGAATTCCCTGATGACTTTGAAGTGAACTATTTATTTTCTCTCAAGGCTTATTCAGTATAGCCATTTGCCCCTCTCCTCTGTTTTTTCACCCCAGTGTTTCCTGAGCTACAAGCATTCTTGGAATATATTAGTTGTAATGAGTTATGTGGGCATCAAAAGTTTTCTTTGAAACTATATGGCATCAACATCTGTTAGCTCTTAGAGAACAGAGACGCAGACAAAGGGGCTGATGGGGGGCGGGAGGAAAAAGATATTAAATTCTGGAGTATGAAGTCTCCGTCTCAGAGACTCAGGGGGAGGGGAAGGAGAAATCTGCTAAACTCCGCTGCTTTGATGTGGTCCCCTGGCCCCAGGATTCCTTTTATGGGAATGTGCGTGGCAGACGGTCCCGCACGGCCGCCCTGCCTGCATTGCCTGCCCTGCCCTGCCCTGCCCTGCCCGCAACGCCCTGCCCCGCGCTGCCTGCTCTGCATCGCCCTGCGCTGCCCGCCCGCCCAAGCGCTCCCTCCCAGTAGCCTGCCCAGCCTGCAGCATAAACCCTGCACAGCCCTTCACTTACTAGAGTAACATTTTCAAGGAAAATGCCGTATGCCTTGAGATGAGGAATTGAAGTTCCTAATAATAGAGGTAACTCTTAAGTAAAAAATAAAATAAATGTTTAGAAGTGAACTTTTTATTTGCTTATAATCCTCCTGACCCTGTGGATCAACATGCAACTGTTGATCTAAATCAGGTTTTTAAAGGATGTTCATCTGTGGTTTTTTTATTGCCTGTAATTAAAAAACATGTGTCTGTTTCTATGTAGGCAGCATCAGTCAGCATTCAGGCATGATCACTGATGCTGTACTACTTACAGGAATGTGTGGGGACGGGTTCTGCATTTTCTTTTATCTTTTCCTGCAGAGCCTTACAGCGTTTGTCCTACATGCCAGGGAGCAGAGAAGAGTAAAAGAAACCTCTATGTCTGTCTTTTCCTTTTGTTGGCTCTGGTTTTAGTCATAATTCTGGTAGCATTGTGCTTCACTGTGACTTCCTGGCCCATTAAAACCCTGACCAGTTATAAAATGATTAGTTGACATACCTGGGCTTTGGGGACAAAGAGGTGGTTTAAAAAGGAATGTGAACCATCTGTTTTGCCAGCACCTCCTGTTGACAGATTTATGGATCAACATTAGCATATGTGTCCAGGGTCACACACCTGTGCTTCCTAACAAGATAATATTATTTAGCAGGGTATGTTTTCATCCTGAGGATTCAGAACTCTTTGCAAAGTTGGGCATCAAGAATTCTGTTTTGCAGTTGAAAAATGAGGGCACAGAGAGATTTAAGAGACTTACTCTACACCACACAGTGAGTCTGTGATGGAGCAGTTATTGAATCCAGGTTTCCTCCAGCTGCATAAATATACGTCATCCATTAGCAGGAAAAGACTTAGAGCTATAAACATAATAGAGGAGCATTGATTATCATTCTAGGGGAGCTTTAAGCCCTTGTGCTGTATGAAAACCTGAGCCATATAGGAAGACACAGGCTATTATCAGCAGAAAGGTTCAGAATATAGTATGTTGAAGCTGTAATGGTCACTGAAGTCAGTGGAAGGAGTACCCTTGACTTCAGTGATCACATATGAAATGAGCAAGTTATTCTGTAGTCAAGCTCTGTAGCCATTTTCTGCATGCTTGTTTCCAAGCATATGCCTGGGTAAAATCACCTCAGTGCATTAAAGTCTGTTTGTTAAAGAGTTTCTTGGTAACCAGATCTATCATGAAGGGAAGTTGAACGGAAAATCAAATTTATTACATAGCTATGCCCATCTGTCTGCTGTGGTGAAGAAGCCCCAAATAAGCAATTTGGAGGAGTTATTGAGCTTCTCCAGGCTGGAAGGTAGATGAAGATTCGTCCTCTTTCATTCCTGTCCTTAGACCTGTTTGTCAGTATAATCTATGTTGAAGATAAGGTCTTGGGGGACATGGGACAATTGATTTTGCAATCAGCAAAGAGATTAAAGGATAGCTAGAAGAACAAAGTAAGGTAAATAGCTGAGTCTGTAGAGTGAGTTCATTTATCCTTCTGAAGTAGCTTCAAAGTGAATTTAAATGTAGCAAAAAGCAGTCATATCTTGTTTCAGTCCTATTTAATCTCAAAGACTGATGATCATTTTTTAGTTGGAGATGGTTGGACCCTTCAGTTGGAAAGTAACTGCTGAATCCACATGTCCATTTATACAGTTGCTTTCAATTAAGTCATCTCCTATCTGGCAAAAGTCCTTGAAAAACTGTGTCTCATCCTATCACCTTGAAGAGTAGAAGCTTTAATAGTTCCAGAATTCCAATAATAGTGTTAATGGAAGATGTCAGTTTGCAACACCTACCAAGAGTTTCTAAAGATCTGTGAAATATCGGGTGAAAACATTATAGAAACAGTAATGTTCTGTCCTGAAACTGGAATGATCTAAATAAAACTGTGCCCCTAATGGATCTTCTGACTACCTACAGGTCTTAATGTACATTGGATAAATCTATTTTTTGCTACCTACAAGTAATATTAAGCAAGTCCATAATATTTTAAGCTATTATTGCTGGTGGGTTTTTTCTTCTATGGATTTTTTTTTTTTTTTTTGTACACAGAATATAAACAGATATATATTTACGAGCATGCTTATCTTCCATAGCACAAAGGAATCTCAAGATTCAAGTTAAATAAGCAGGTTTGTAGCTTTTGGTGAATGCATGTTGCAGTGACTGACCACTAAACGAGGATGCTTATTTACCCACTGCATCAGAGATGAAAAAGCTACCTGCAAAGAGTATGTTTCAGTATTGTCATTACCTGATTTTCAAAAGAAATATATCAGAAGAATGGATTTGTGTTTTATCCTACTGGAAAGCCTGGTCCAGTTGTTGGACTGGGACAAAAGAGATTCAGCTGCGTGTTGCAAGCAACCTGGAGCAAAAAATTACTACGTTTTCTTTCTTACTTATTCCGATGTCCATCATGAAGGCTTTTGTGTAAGTGTCCATTTGCATTTTCACTTCCTCGACAGCTTCATGTTCATGTTCCTATGGATGGGATATCCTTAAAAGCATATTATACAACTGTTCCTTGTACCCCTTTGAGGGATTGTAACAGGGATAAGGGATATAAAGATATTGGGGACATTTTTTGCCTCGTAAGCCTCTAACAGTTCTTTATGACTGGAGATTAAGGGCTTTTTGGGGGGGGCTTTTTTTTTTTTCTGGCCTTTTTTTTTTTTTTTGTTATCCTGTCTTTATCTTCACAGTATTTTACCAGCAGCTGGGATTGCTCTACAGTCACCTTTTCTGAGATGAGACTGCAGGGGCTCCAATTCTGTCAAATTGGTGGATATAGGTGCAGTGACTTCAAACACTATTACCATATTACTATGGCTGGGAGTTACCACTCCTAGAGCACAGGCAGACAAACTGAATGCATTTGTGCGCTTCACCAACATGGTTTTTGAGCTGATATATTAGCGTGGACTTTGTGCTAAGGTACCAAAGGATGGATTTCCGTTTCTGTTGTGCTACACCCATTGTGTTCTGCTGTCTCCATTAGGAAGACCGTTACTTTGGACATAGAGGCTATCATGGCAGATAAAGGCAGTAAAATCCTAAACTGCAGCAGCTAAACCCATCCAAGATCATCTATCAGAGATCTTAGAGGAGAAATCTGTTTTTTTAACAACTCTACATGCTGTGATGATATTATGAAGAAATTTTATCTCAGAGAAGCTTCCATGCATGGTGGAGGAAGAAAAACCCATCTGTAATGGATCACAGAGCACCAGGTTCCTATTTCAGAGAAAGAAAACATTATAGAAGTTGAGCTTGCTGCATTACTGCAGTTGCAATGTATATTTTAATGTTAAATGTTTAAAGTTAAAGTCACCTTGACTTCTTCTCCAAGTGTGAGGTGCTTTACACATTCTTTACAGAAAGTTGAATCCTGATAAGTTATCTCTATTATTAAATTATCCAGAATGGCACACTCAAAAAGAAAAAGAAAAGGAAAAAAAAAAAAAGGAAAAAGTGAAATCTCATGGTTGCAGAAGGAAAGGTAAAATATGCTGTAGGAGGAACAATATTAGATCTAAACCAAGCATAAATGTGCTCTATAGTGTTTTTCTATATGGTATATGCTTTAATTCTTAATTGTATTTGCCTGGTTTCAATTTTCATTATAGTGAGGCTTGGAATATACACTTTATCTGCGCAAGGCCCTGGGTGTATAGTTTACTTATGAACAGGAAAGGAAAGGAAGTCTGTAGGGCACTGCGATACAGAAGTGTATGGTTTATTTGAAAAGGCTTACAAGGGGGATCTTCAAGCATTTTTGAAAGAGAATATTAATGTGAAGGCTTCACTTCCAAATGTGGAGAGCGCCAAATGCATGCCCAAAATGCATTCCTTCTTTTTGCCTGTAAGTAGTGATCACACAAAATTGTGTGCACAAGTGTCCACTTTTATCTATATTTGGCTACATGGGTTTGTATGCATGGAAACTGCTAACCTAGCAAAATACTATCTCCAAATAAGTCTGAATACAAGCAGTTTATTCCTTTATTTGTTTGTTTTGAGCCTGGCTGTAAAGCTGTATTTGTAAAGAACGGTGATCACCTCAGATAACTGAGTATCTGATATCACCTGCATTATACTAAAATAAATTATACTGGGTTTTGAGGCGTGAATAAGTTTCCTAGTAATGAAGACTAGGCTTGAGTTGGTCATAGTTACACATGGCTATGTTTCTAGTCCGTGCGAAATTTCAAACACCCAGAGGGGAACTAGATTCCTCCCATCAATTGTTTCTCAAAAAAGTCTTTTACCTCTTTCTCTTCAAGTCTGGGCAAGATTAAAAATAAATTAAAACAGTAGTAATGTTTGGGGTTTGGATGGAGATGGGGTTTGGATGGGTTTCCTGAAGCATCTTCAAGAGACTAGGTTTTCAAAATCTGCTATGGACTCGCTATATGGAAATCAGACTTATTTTGGAAACTTGTTTCCTACAAGTGAGAATGAAGCATGCAGAATAGCCACTTAGCAGTTCACAGAGCCCTCAGTCTTTCGGGTGAAAGGCCAAAGGACGTCCTCATTCTTTTGAAGCTCTATTTCTTGGGATTGTTTTTTGTCTACATCAAGAATGAAAGTTTGTGCGTAGGTGACACAGAATTCTCATTGGCAGCTACTTTAAAACCATTGTAAAATCTAGTCCACAAGACGTTAGAGTTACCACATAATCTTGTGCCTTGCTGTTGCTGAAACAATGTGTTTCTTCAACTTCTGCTCTTTCCAGAATTACCAGACCTTTATTGCATCAATATGAGAATAAAGAGAGGGGGGAAAAAAAGTGTTTCAGTCAGATGGTTAAAAACAGGGAGGAAAGTTTCCTTGGTTGAGAATTTGTCATTTTGCGTGTGTTTTACTTGGAGAAAGTGGTGGATATGATACCTTGATAAAGACTTGACTGAAACACGAAATGTGTGCGTGTTTTCTGCCAAAAATGTGGAAAATTGAGTATCTTAAGGCTAAATCAAAGGATTTTAATGAGATAATTGAAGAAGGAGAGGTAAAGTAACTTGTTTCTACTTGAGAAGAGCAACACCTTTTAGAAAAATGTTAGTTAATACAGTATTGACTGTGATGTAATACAGGGATTGGTGGGGTCCAGCCTTTAAAAATGTGCTTGTTATCATGATGACCTACCTAAATGAAAGGTTATTCTTTGATATCTCTACTATACCTGTGGATGTAGCTGTCTCTAGTTACATCAAAAGCAAAACTGTATTTAACATCATGTTAGTCCAAATGTGGGTTGCTAAAATACACACTCTGTTTGCTTTCTGTAGCTTTGGCTCTTACGTGCTGGGTGTCATAGAGAGCAGTGTGAAAAGGCAGAGCCAGGACAGGTGGAAAGAGTCAGGCTGATGACCAAGATGAAAAGAATTAGTAAGCATAGGGGCTAGGAAGTAGAATAGGAGATGTGTAGAGCCTGGAAGGTGAAGACAAGGAGCTTAACCTCAATGTAGAAGCAGAAAGGGAGCCAGCAAAGGCATTGGAGGAATAAAGCGATGTAAGCAGAATGATGGGTGAAGATTTGGATGGCAGCATTTTCAGATAGCTGGTGAAAAGGAAGTCAATAGCTGAAAGCCCCAGAGTGAGTGCCTGGCCTTTAGTCTCTAGAGACTTGTATCAGTAAGAAAATGGCACGGGGTGGTTAGGGCTGATGTTGTGGTTAAAAAAATAAAATTCCCAGTGAGTTAGAATTCATTGGAGTCTGATTGCATGGCGAAGGTGGGAAGTGAGTGACAATTGTCTGACTTGTAACCAGCTGAATAGAAGCCCTGGGGTGTGGGAGCTTTTAAAGATTGTTTTTCTTCCTCATGTATGTATATACTCAGCAGCATTTCTGAGGGAGTTGCACTAATTAACTCTTCTCTCCACCCCCGCCCTCTCAAATCTGAGCTGGGTAGAGCGGCACCTATCAGAATGGGATATATGGGACAGAAAGTCCATGCTACCCAGGCCAGGAAGCCAGCTGTGCAGAGTTTTGAAGCAGATGTTTGAGCCTGAATCTTAGTCCTTTTGTGTGATTTGTGTTGGTAGCTAATGGAGGCCAATTTATTTATCTGGGAAACTCCCAGTGTGGTAGAGACACTCTAAGTGGGTTCCTGTTTGGCAACCTATAGAAATGGCATGCTGGAATAATCCTTCTACATAAATGTTTCTTTTCCTTATTCTTTCAAGTGCTTGCTGACCTCATTTATATAGTATTTCACAGGGTACATCTGGTTTTGGTTGTTTCATGACTCGGTGTTCCAGTTTGAAAATGCAGTGTTGTGATTTAAAACATCGTGTCAGGACAGTGATATACAACTACCTATGACCTAAATGTTGCTGCTTTTGCTGTCCCAGGCACCGCTCCTGCCACGGGCCAGGTTCTTGCAGCCGTGTGGGGAGGCCCACACCGCAGAGCTGCTGCTGGTTTTTTCATCCCCTCGAGCCTGTGTTGCCTTTGTGCCTGAACGCACTTCTCCCCAGTGTCAAATATTCCTACCTGGCTACAGTGTTTGCTTCCCACTAGAATTTCTTGAGCTGCAAGTTGTGTTTTACACATTTACCCTTTTCTTTCCCTCTAATTCATTTTCTGAATTTGGGTCGCTGGGGGTAGATGCACTTTTTAATTCACTTTAAGGCAATTTGTACAGGTTACTGGGAGAATTCACCATTATACAGTAGGAGCTGTGTTTAGAATTGTTTTCTCTGGTGCTTGCTCTGCCAACAAGTGTCTATTGGGTGTGAGTTTACACACACTGTCCAGAATCCTTTTTGCAAGCAGGTGTGTTTTTGTATTTATCCAGGTTGTGACATCTATCTCAAGTGGCGCTAAAAATATTCAGGCAACTCTCTTGCAGGTTTTTTTTGACAGAAGAGTTAATGATAATAAGATGAATGACATAGTTGGGTTTTTTCCTCTTCATTTTTTCCCTGTAAAATCTTAGAGTTGCCCACCCTTTTCACAGATCCACAAGTCTGTCTATACGTGTCATAGTCTTACATACACAGAAGAACACATTTGAAGGCGAACTGAGGAATTCTGCTTAAATGTGTCACTAAAGTGTTCAAACGATACTCTTATCAGTTCAGGGTGGATTGTCAATTACGTGCTATTTAACAGTTATGGCTCAACATCATAAAAACACTTTTCTACAATTTGGTAATTTATAATAATTTGGTTTAAGGCAGAAACACTTACTGGAAATTTGCTTGCATTAAGTTACTTTAACTTAAATAACTAGAAGCTAGAGAAGGAGTGAAACTAGACTAGAATATAAAACATATTTACTTAAGATCCGTGTAATGATTTAAAGTGAGAAAATAAGGAAGCTAGCTTAACGAATATTAATACTTCACTCTGCTGTTTTGCACTTCTGTCTTCCACTCTTTTCCATTGAGTTACTTGATGGTGCATTTTACATCAACAAATGTATGCTCATTTTTATGTGACATCTTTTGGAAAATCATAAAAATTAATGACTTGCAGGTTTTGTAGAGGATGAGATTACTGACATCATTTTAACAGGCAGAATTTGATATCCAGATGCACTGCTTGCTTTGCTAAAATTTTAAGAGGTGAAGGCTACCAGCTAGATAGCATTCTCCTCAGAGGTACATCACAAGTAAGATCATACCTACTCATTGTGTATTTGCTGATCAGGTTAACAGAAATTTTTTTTTTTTTCCAAGAGAGCAGGAGGGAGCAGAAATTCTGAGTTTAGTAAAGAAAAAAGAACAAACCAAACCCAAACAAAAGAGTTATTAAATATTTAGCATTGTGGGGGAAAGCAGAGGTGCCATATATGCCTATGTAGTCACTTCTCTGTATCTCATTATCTATGAGAGCAGTCAGAGCTGTGCTCTCAGAGCTTCATGGAAAATGATGGCGTGGGGGAATTTGACCAAACAAAAATATACTAACTTTTACAAGGCCCTGGAAAGACCATCTTCTTGCAAAACTATAATAAGTTATGCCAATATTTAATGGCTTCTTTACGATCACTGTCTATTTCTTCCATAATTTTTAAGGTAATGATTGATATTAGTCAGCACATGCTCAAGAAAAGAGACCTTTTTTTACTGGAACAAAAACTCAAGGAAACAAAATAGGTTTTGTGATTTGCTTCTTGGAAAGGTAAATGCAGAATGACAGCTTTTATAGCAACATTGTGCTGTGCAGAATCCTAGCATTCTGGGCCAGACTGCCAGCATTTCTAAGAGCCATTTGGCCTGTGAGTTCTAACTTTATTTTAGGGTGTCTGCTCATGAACAGAAGGATATTTTCAGGGTCTCTGGGCTAGCTATCCAGTAGTGTTTGTGAAATCTAATTTTTAAAATGCTGTTGCAGAAATTGATACTGAAGAATTCCTAAGATATGCTTTTGTGGCTTAGTTACTTTCTGATAACTAATCTCAAAGAATAACATTTGGGCATGTGGAAGGCAGGAAGGAACCTCTGTCAGCTTTTTGAAGAAAAGAAGGTGAACTGCTTTTATCGTGATAAAATTGTTTAACAATAAAGCTAAGGAATGCAACCAGACATTAATTTTTACAGGTTATTCCCTTATTTTTATTTTGTGCAAAAAGCTCCATATTGTTGACTTTCTGTTCACAGGTTGATGCTAAGAATGCCAGCTCTGTTCCTGGTATGTTTTTGCAGGTGAAGTTAAAATAGCCATTAGTGCAGCACACCAGCTTTTTAGGACCATATCCTCCTTTATCACTGAAAGAATTTATCAGTGACAAGAGTGTGTGTGTAGAATCTATCTGTCATAGTCTATAATGTAAGGTCAGTGATGTCATGGTGATGCTAGACCCTTCGGAATGAATGGGAGAAGTCAAAACGTGAGGATAACTGTGATTGCTTATGATTTAGATAGGGTAGTGGGGTGAAGCTAAAAGGGTCTGCTAATAGAGAGTAAGAATGCTCTTCAGGGTCTTTGTAAGTGGGTTTAGCTCCAAATCCCACTGCTGCCCTTTATTACTACTTCAGCACCATTAGAGCAGTGGTTTTTTGGGGTCTGAGATAAGATCATCTGCATATCTATGGCATCTGCTTCTGTATTGCTCTAGATGTACTGGGGCTGATAAAATTTCATTAATTTTGGGACTGAAAGATCAGGCAGTTCTTCAAAGTCTGCTATCTGCTTTTCTTGGGTGACCTCTGGCATGTGAAAGTTTTCTGTTTGTTGGTGGAACCAAGTGATAACATTCCTCTGTGGGTAGTGAAGGGCTTATTTCTCCTTTATCATTTGCATTTGGAGTTTTTTTTTTATCTTGCTTGATTGACAGAATGTTAAAATGCTAAATATTAATCTTTGTAAAAGGATTTGAATATGAACACTTCTTTTTTCTGTCCCCTGTACAATCTATTAATCTCCATTAAATTTTTCTCCTAAAGCATGTCCAGAGCGTCGTAAAGTAGCACCAAATACTTTAGTAGTAGTAGTCAATGTGACTTCTTTCCTGGAAAACAACTTCTGTGCTCTTGTTAGAGTCTAAAATTAATCCTGGTAATAATAAATACATGTTCTTAACACCTGAACACTTTGTATGTAGTATATTTGTAATTTTTTTTTTTTTTTTTTAAACAGGATTTATCTGAGGAAGGCTACAGAGACACTATTGGTGATGAACACTTTCACCTAGAAGGTATTTAAAGAACAAAATTTCTTGGTTAATATTAAGCGATATTGGAGTAAGTCAGTGAAAAAGTCAGTGTGAAAGTGCATGTATGACAGTGCAGTTCTTGATATACTGATGTGTCACTTGCCTAGCAAAACTTAAGATGGGAATAGGGTATTATTTCCTACCACTGTCCTCCTAGTATTGAAAAAAAGTAACCCAGTTGTATCACAGGGACCAAGTGTTTCAATTTTTCAATTCAAGGTCTCACAATTTTTTTTTCCAGGTACTTCTCTTGGCATTGCTAGCAGTAGTAAATATCACTGTTCCCAGCAGAGGTGATAAATGTGATCACTGAAAATGTTAGCATTGGGATTTGTAATATGCTTCACGCCCTTCTGTGTTACACAAACCAGACTTAGAAACTCCTGCACTAATTTCTAATAAAGACCAGAGACTTTTACTCAATGCATTTCTCTTGAATAGGAATGAAATCATTATAGCCTCAGATAACTTCTTTCCAAGGGTCGTCTCACCTCTTCCTCTGTGATCACGCCTCTCCTTTCAGTGGGAATGGCCTTTAAGAACCTTGAGTATGGACACTATATTCTGTGTGCCAGAGAACACATCTGAGGTACCTTGAACTTCAGTTGAGTAAGCCGGGGAATGAACAGAAGAGATTCATTTGAGGACACTGTTGCTCATTCTTTTCAAAAAAAACAAGGAAACGAGACTTCAGAAACTCTCTGGGAAACAAGTAGTTGCATGGGCTGTGTGCTAGATTTGCGTTATAGGCTAGTGGAAGCAACATGCTCAACCTTAGAGCAAAGAACGATGTCAAGCTTAACTTGGAAATATCTGTTCTTTTACAATCCAGCCATTTGTTTCTGGTGGTAGAGACTTCTGTCTAAACAGAACTTGAAAGATTCTTTCTCTTAAGAATCTCTGTCTTCCAGTTCCTTATCTGTGAAGCGTGTTAATATGCTGTGTTTCTTGGATCCTATGTTTCTGTCATGTCTGGAGTTTATAAAGAATGTTCTCTCGTATGTGCCTGTAACATAGGAGCTCAATTTCAGCTGATGCTTGTAGGCTACTGTTAAACACAAAAGCAGATACACTTGCCATGATGGAGTCAATGTTTGTTACAAGTGTTTCAGTATTTAACTTCACCATAGTTTTCCTTCCTGCTTATAGTAGGGCATAACTCTAATAGAGGGTAGCTTTTTAATTTCCAGAATTGTAGGAGAATCTACGTAACACAGGATATTAAATGTCAGTGAGGTGAATAATTTCATTTTCCTATGTCTCATTTTACCTTTCCTTCCCTCTAATTATGTCTCACTTTGTTGTGTAGAATTGTCTTGCATAGCAAACATAATATCCAATATATAATATTTCCAAACTAGTCAGCAGCAAGATTGTTTTTATTAGAGTGTAAAACCTTTTAGGCTACTGTAATTTCAGTCTTTCAGCAGTTTTACGTTATTACTTCTGATGCGTCTCATTTCTTATGAAATAGCTAAGTAGTGAAGACAAGATTTAGACACCAGCAGGTGGTCCTTTCTTTGTGTGCTGCCACTGGGGAAGAACTGTTTGGTGGCATATTTCCAGTTGGGACACAGGTAACTGTTCCCACCCAGTGCTCAGGGAAACGCGTGCAGATTGCCAAGTTCTGGTCCTCATCCTTTTTGCTCTCTGACCTCCAGGCTATGCTTTCCATGCTGGGGCAGTGTTGGCCACTTCCCTCTTGAATGGGATATTGAAAATCTTATCATTAACAGATGATACTAGAAGCATTGTGTTAAAGCAGGATGCTTTCACCCTTTTTGTGTAATTTCGTACTTTTTTCTGGCATAATATTTCTGGATGATTGTGATAGTACTAGCATAGAATTGTGATACTAGCTTAAAGTAAAGCTGAAACATGATTTGATGCCTTTGTTAGGGCACAGCTTGAATTCTGTGTGGCTTCGGTTACAAGGTGACTGGTGTTGTAGCTCTTTTCTGCGTAGAAATATTTTGTGTGAACATGTAATTAATACTCTGGAAATTATATTAATGTTTTAATCTAAAAGAGTTGTTCTGCCTTCATTTTGCTACCTCACAATTTTTACATATGTACTGGTGTAACACATACATGTTGCATGATTATACATTTGTGTGTCATAACATCATCACTGATAACTAGTTGCAGGGACAGGGAGCTGTAACACGCTGAAACATGGTTGGTTGGGCTAAGCTCACAAAGGACATGAATGGCAAAACAAAGACTTGAACCCAGCTCTACCAAGTACCAGGCAAGTGTCTAATCAGTGAATTATGTTCTGTCTTTGTAAATACGTGGTAACGATGGGAAAAAATGAAAAAGAAACATTTCTCAGATTTGCAAAAAAGCACAGCAGGTGCCACAGTTCTTCTGGGTTAGGGGAAAGTTATAGCCTTCAGACTCAGAGACTTCATTGGAGAATAAATCTGAGTTCTTTAGAAGACTCTCACTGAAAAGACAAAGTGGCAATAAGAGAAATAATTGAATTCCTCATTTTGTTTTACATAGCCAAGTTCATTACCTTTTTTTTTCTCCATCCCTGCCCCCCCTCCCTCCCCCCCCCCCAGCTGTCTGAGCAGTACAGATAAAAAGAACTCTCTTTGCTGGATTTAACTTCTGTGTTGTTATGTAAAGCTTGATCAAATCCTTTCGTCTTAACAGACTTAACTGGCCAACAGCAAAAGGCTCGGGATTCTGGGATTAAGATTGTATTTGGTAAGAGGACTGGTGCATTAGTGCTTTCTTTTGAACTATAGAAAGAACAAAGTAAACATCAAAAGCATTAAGCCATGAGAGCGGATTGTTGTCTCAATGTTGCTGCATGACAAGAGGTTAGAACTCAATAGTGGCGACTCTGTTTACTGAGTGCTGTGCGGAAAGAAACAGTTTGACCAGTATTGTCTATTATATCCAGCACCTGCCTTGGATTTTGCTGCTGAACATGTCACTAAATTGAAATTTTTTTGTTTTCTCTTATGTGGTCAGTGATTTCCTTAGATAAGAGACACCAATGGAAACCTCAGTCTCTTCTTATATTACTCTTAATCTGTTTCACTTCTTCCTCTTTCATTAATAACGCAACAATTGGGCATGCCGGATATAGGTTCTATAGTGGATTCGTTTGCAACTTTCATTTCAAATTCAGCAGTGCTTTCTCACTGCGTTTCAGAGACTTCCACTTGCTGAACTTGTACTTGTGCAATTGCTGTGGCTGTGTGCGAACTTCTTGTGCTTGACCTTTCTTGTCCAGAAATCTCTGCACAGAAAGCATGTGCTTTATCACTTTTCATATCTAGGATAAAAGAGCTTGCATTTTCTCTTCCCGGTTGCTAGATAGAATAGTAGGTTGCCAGAACTGAATGACTGGAGGTGGCTCTGGAAGAAGTCACAAAACTAGCAGAAGCATTGGGAGATATTTTTAATTTCATTTCAGTGGGGAAGCTAAAGTGACATGCAGGAATTGAATGTAGCATCAAACAGCAAGGAATTGTCTCGTCACGGAGACATGTGGGTGGCTCGGAAAGATATCTGCTATTAGTGTGTTCAATAATGACATCCAAGTTCTCTCTCTGCTCTTTAAGGCATAAGTAGGTTTTTAAAGGAATTGTCCAAGAGTTCTGTTCTTGTTTTCCAGAACTTTTTTCACCTCCTTTCCCTGGACTTTTTGGGAAATTTTAACAGCTAAAGCCTGTAGACCAGGAGAGCTTTCCTGTCTTGACCACTCCATGTCTTTACGAAGTGAACTGGGATTCGTCCATCTTATTACTTGAACATTTAGGAGCTTTTCAGAGCAGCCTGTTTTCTCCCTGCTTGTGACATCTGAACTGGAAGCAGAAAATCTCACACTGACAGAGACTGATTGTAGAAAAGAGGCAATTTCCTACTTATCTTAACGCAGACTCTTTAGAGCCCAGTAGTATATACCTATCAGTCTGCTTCAGTTGCCTTTTGGAGCTCAAGGTGAAGTCCTTAAGCTCAGGAGACACCTAACCTATCACCCCAATTTGTTAAGTGGTAATGTGATTTCTCATGTCACTGTTCTCCTGAAAAGTGTGACTTACGTGTTTCTACTAACCAGAAATCTTGCACCTCTGTGAGATCAGTCTAGTCCTGTACCTGTCAGAGGGGCTGCCTATTATGCTGATAGCAATCTGTTCCCTGTTGCATTTGTCAGCTGAGGGTGATGTCTTGATTATTATTCTCTCAACAGAAGACTGGAGAAGATCCAAGCCTTCCTGGTGCCTTATCTGAACATGATATCCAAAGTCCTGCTGAAAGTAGTGACAGAGCTTGACCTGAATCAACAAACCCATTTTTTGATACGTTTCCCAAACCAGATATATCCAAATCCCTAGATGTAAGATGTTTCCTCATCTGGTACCAGAAAGGACAAAATTATTCAGGTAATCTTTTTGCCCATAAATATTAGAGAGACCTCCAGCAGAGTTCAAAGCACATGTTGTTGCTGAAAAAAAATCTATCTATAAAAGAGCTACTTGTAGCACTTTTCGCACATTTACAAGACATTATGAAATTTCTAGAGCTGCAAGCATGGCATGCTGTATTCAGCAAAGCAGAAAAACAGTTCATTATATTCTTAATATTATTATATGTTTTTCAAGATGCTACTAGTATACCCAGTCAGTCCTTAGTCTCTTCTTCCTCTGCCCAGCATCCAGGGAATCTGTAGTAAAGTGGGAGTTGAGGTGTGGTTAACAGAGTTCCACCACAAAGAGCTATGTTGTTACTTTTGTCTTTAATAAGAACCGATAAGGAAACGTGAACCAATACTAAAGAATGAACTAGTAGTTTAAGGCTGCTGATCTTATGCATAACACCACCAACCTTCCCAGACTCCCACACAGCTGCACGTGCTTCCCTCACCACATGAGTCCTGGACAGCCCAATGAGGAGAGCATGTTGGCTTCCATGCAAGTGCTGCTGAGGTGCCTGTGCTTCCCCCTTTCTGTGGCTGCAGCTGCAGGGGAGAGCATGGGGTGGAGTGTGCCACCCCCACAGCACCCTGCAGCAAGGCTGCTCTCATGTGTTGCAAGATAATTCCCTCTCCTCTGTTTCTCTGTTCAGGAAAAATTCAGTGAAGACTTTAGTTCCTGGAGTTGATTGTAAAATTGGAAGAAAATCTGTTAGGTTGTCAACTCAAAAGGAAGGGTGGCAAAGTGTGGTACTTGGGCTCAAATTGTTTATAAACTTTTCAGCAAAGGAAAACTTGAAAAAGGACTCTAACTACTTTTAGCTAACACTTGCATGTGAGACACTTTTTACCTTACCTTGATAATCTCTTAGCTGTAATAAATTCATGTATTGTGCTAGGCTGAGCTATGAACGGGCAATAAAAGGCAGTTATTTCAAACTTCATGCTCCTTTCTAGTTAATGCCTTTGGTTATGATGGTTATTTCTTAGAATCATAGAACCATTTAGGTTGAAAAGATCTTTAAGATCATCAAGTCCCAACGATTAACCATTTTATTTGTTTTCTAAAGCTTAAATAATTTCTATGTATTACATACATGAAATTTCAATGTGTTCATAGAAAAGAAATAGATTGCATCTTGCACACAGGCAAAGTCACTTTACCTCAGCACTTTTGTTATTACCTACCTAGTACTATTGATGCAGGCTTGGTGCTTTGCAGAAAATTAAGGTCCCTTCTGTGTCACGTTCTTAAGCAGAATACCTATTCACCACTGACACTACAGAGTGCTAATAATTCCACCTTAAAAGTGCACTTGTGGTCAGCCTTCTGGGATGTTGCATGGGAGCTCTGTGTTTTAATGACTTGTTGCTAATCCTGTGCACTTACCATAGATTTGCTATACATGAGTATATGCTATGTGATCACCTCAGACTGGTGATCACTGGCTGTATTTTTTTCGGCTGTCAGGACATTTCTGCGGTACCCTTTCCTACTACTCAATATGACATGAAACAGCTCTGAGAAATATCTTCAGCTTCAGGGTGACCCACCGGCACCAGCCACCATTATCTGACAAACAGCTAGTTCCTGCCTAGGCTGGAAACTGATAAGCTGATTACTGTGAATTGGAAGGAGTACCAAAAAACATGGCTTGGGGGGGGGGGGGGGGGGGGGGGGGGGGAGGGTGAGGGGAGCGGTGGAGAATGCCAAGAGAAAACTGCTTAGTTTGGCAGTTAGAATAAAAGTCACCAAAGAACATGAAACTGGTAGGATTAGCAGAAGTTTTCCTGTGGTCGTGCGCAGATCCAGGAAATTATAAGCAGGTAGGCAGTTTGCCATGAGTGGGAGGAAAATCTTATGGCATAAGGCACTTTAATTTTTTTTTTTAAAAATTGTACAAGTGTTTCTTAACATTAGCTGTTCCAATTGAGGGGGGCTGGTATTTGGATCAGAAGCTTTTACTTCTAGAGCTGCTGTTTCAAGTGCAGCCAGGCCAGTAGTGATGAAAGACTGTTGCCATCCAATGGTTGTCCATGGCCCGTATGTAATTAGTTAGTGGTCTCCAGGTGTTTCCAAACGGACTTTTACAGTGTCTAACAGCTCCCACCCTTGTTGGCAAGTGGAGCACAGAAAGGCAGTGAAAAGTGGCCCATTATGTCACCTCAGAGTGAGCTTTCCTCCTCACACTGCGCCACTGCTCTGTGGAGGGTATGTGCTCTGCTGCCTGTGGCATGCTTGCTCCTTGCATGTAGGGTGTCGTTCTCTTTAGCTAACAACCCACCAGCTCCTGCTGGTGCTGCCTAATGGTTTTTGATAGAAGATGTGTTTTGTCTATGGTTTGAGAGCGTTTTGGTTTATTAATCCTCTGCATTAGACTGAGAAGATCATACCTGCTGTAAGTAATAGTTTCGCATTGATCTCTGTATTCAGATCATTCTACACTGCTGGAAAGTTGTTATTCCAGAACAGAAGCAAGTTGCATGTTTGGTTCAGGGACACAACAGCAAAGATGAGAACAGAGCCTGGGATTTCCTGCATCCATGTCTATCCCTTACAATATGACAGAGAGTTTCAAAGTAGCGTGCACAAGAAAACCTTCCAAACTTACAAGTGGTCTCTCTTCTTTAAGGTGGCTGAAGCAAGCCAAACAACATTAATTTAATTGTGTGTAATGTATAAAAATATTTTAGTAGAAAACCAAGGTGATGAAAAGGGAAGTGAACAAGCACCTCAAAAAAAGCAAAAATTTGACTCTTGCTGAACACCTTAGGCATGGAAAACTTTAAAATAATACTATATGCATGCCTGGTATTTATAACAGCATTGATTTTCCATACTGTTTCCTTCTACCTAAGACTGGCAACTTTTCCTTCTTTCACGGAGAAGCTAATGCTCTTTAGAAGTGGTCATTAAAAAAAGAATCAATTAACAATAAGAATATTCATTTTCTCTCAGCTCAGGGGTAGTTGTGAACCAGTTTGCTAGGAAGCAAAAAGTCACCTGTGGGTATAGCTGTTGGAAAAACGTATGTCTACAAATCTCTCAAGCTGCTTCTCTTGTAGCCAGACCATCAGGGTACATGTGGGGATGATGAGAATGAAAGGGCAAAAGGACGTAGCTTAGAGGGGTGTCATCAAAGGCAGGAGGACTCTTGCAATGCCTTCCACATCCTGAAGGTAAGCAAAGCATCATGGCAGAGCTTAGGCAGCAGACTCTGGACACACAACTGGTTACTGAAACCAGTGAGTGAAGCTGAAGGGAAGCTACCATGTAGTGGGACTGAGATAGGGGTGAGAAATGGGTGTCAGTGATATGAGGCTCGTGCTCTGTGCGTGAGGTTTGAAAGGGCTGGGCCTCAGCAATCTGAACTCACCAAATCAGTCCTGGTCATTGGTGTTTCCCTTGGCCTGTTAACGTGATTTGGAGGAGGAAGGAACTGTAGCATGTGTGGCCATATCTGGGTGAGTTGTTCATCTAGCTTAGGCTGGATAACAATTGCTCTGAGCACACAGGAACACAGGCTGGTGCACAGCTCTTGACTAGCTGCCCACCATATGGATATGCCTGTCAAATCCTTAACACCACCCAGGGATGTCTGGGTTACAGCTAGCCATGTCTGTCTGCATGTCCTGCTCTTCTGCCTCTGCAGTGGTGACTAATCAGAGAGGCAGGGTCTACCACCAGATATAGCTTGGCAAACTGGTGGACTTGGGCATATCTGTGAGAGACAGCTGATCTAGTGTGTATGAAACAAGAGATAAAGCTGCATTACTGTACATGTGCAGCAGTATAAAAATGTACTTGAACTTTGCCCCAGGACATCTACCACTAAGAACAAAGAGTGAAATATGGGAACAACTCAGGAGTTTGAAAACAATCTCTCTGGAAACATGATGAATACCAGTGGTTTCTTTTATTCTGCTTGAAGAACAAAGGTCCTTTTCTACTTTTAATTTCCCAGCAACGATTATTACCAGTTATTTTTCTTGTAGCTTTGACCATGGTTCGTGGAGGTTTTATTAAACATGTTTTTGAAATGTGAGTCAAAATGCCATTCTTCTCTGACTCTCTTGTGACTTTCTCTCTCTCTCTCTTTTTTTTTTTTTTACCTATGTGAAACTAGAGCATATTTCCAGGCAAAGATTTGGGATCAGATAATACTCTCATGCTGGTGTTCATGGCATTATTCCAGTTTTGTGCTCTTGTAATTGAAAGAAGTTTTGGCCCTTGATATTTCAGAAGGCAATATATTTGTTTCAAACCCCTTGTCTTTACGTGAAACATTACATTCATTTTTAGAAACCTTGAATACTGCATTTAATAGGCAAATGTCCTGCTGCAACTCCTCAATATTCCTGAAGTTGCCAGCTCTCTTATGTTTGACATGACCTTGAAACAGCCAGGCAACTGAGTTTCAGACTGTTCACTTTGCTGGGTTTTTGGTAGCTTTCTGCATTAGGCTTCTGTTTAGAACCCATGTGCATACTCCTGTAAGGCCTTTCTCTCCTGCCCATAGAGATTTCACATCCCAGAGTGTCTCGTGAGGATACAGTTTATGACAGGATTAAATAGTTGTTACATTTCTGGGATCAAATTTAGGAGCCATTGTTTTATATAGATGGCTAGATAGATGTAAAGCTGGATAGACGCCTGAACCTGCAGGCTGGATAGTTTAGACACAACAATCTGTCATCCTGCTGAACCGTACAAATACGCAAGCATGTACATGCAGACTTATAGAGGCAATTTCAGTGAAAAGCATATTGCTTTTGCCAGTTGCTGTTCCAAATTCAAAGTGTGTATCAGTCAGGGTGCTTTTGTGTGCTTCAACTCCACTTCTGCTGCAGTAGCTACAGAAACCCAAAGTTTTACCTCACCAGGCAGAACAAGTGCCCTTTGTTACCTAGACAGATTACAGCTTTTTCTAAAGTCTGCTCTTCATAAAAGCCCAGCTTGAACAGTGGAAATTCTGACTTGCCTCAGATACTGAGAAGACTTTTATAGTTTCAAGTAGCTCCAGGGTTATATTTTAAAAGTTGAATTTCATCACATGTTTCAAGTTTGGTGGAAAAAAAAAAAAAAGGCATGATATTTTTAGCAGAAAAAAGTCCCCCCCACACCTTTTTTCTTAACAGATGTTTCATCTCAATCATATCCAAACCTCAAAGCACAAGTAGCAGCCAACCTTATTCTCCTGTGGAGAAAAAGATAAAATGTCATTTGTTTGGAAGAAGGGTTTTTTTTTGTAACCACAACTAGTTTGTGAGTAAAAGTAAATAATGAATGCAGCACTATGGGGTTGTGGAAATGAACCTGAAGCAACGTTTCTGCTCTTGAAAGAGCTCAGAGTCCAGCTGCCCTTGTAAGATGGAAAGTCCCAGCCCCCAGCCTACCAAAAAAAATAAAAATAACAGTAATCAGGTTTTTCTTGCTTTATAAATCTGATCCAGCAATCCAGGTCCTGTCACCAGTAAAATATGTCATACAAAGTGCCCAACTTTCTACCAAGAAGGATTTAAAACTGTAAAGGTAACAAAAAGAGAGTGAAGGAATAGTAGTTGTAAAACAAAATATCCAGAAGTAAAAGAGCTGCTACCCGAGGAATTTTCACAGGCCTCTGGAGGAGCAGAGAGCTTTACTGTGCCTTGCAGCTGGGGCTGCACGCAAGGCTCTGTGCCAGCGGGGGAGTGGCCGAGGGGAGCCAAGGCAGTCCTGAACTCTGCGCAGATTTATTTAGGAGGGAGCTATAGTCCCTCTTAAGGATTTGGAGGCATGAAGCTAAAGTGTGGTGCTGCAGACTTTTTTGTTGTTATTGTTATTTCAATGGAGCTTTACAGAGAGTGGAGCCATCCAGGTGTGGAAGGATGTTCTTAGCCAATTGTTGTTCAGAAGACTGCTCTCTGTGCCTGCTGCATGACCTTCTGGGAGCTGCACTGAGCACCCACCCTCCTGGCCCTGTCCCAGGCTGCCTGTGCGCCTGCAGGGACAGCTGCCCAAGCCCCACCAGCAAGCAGTGATTGCCACCCAGATTTCAAGATGCTATGTTTGAAAAAAAATTTACAATGACACTGTCTAGGAGGATATTGCAGGGTTTTCCACCAAAGGGGTAGCTCAAAGTAGGAAGCTGAGTCTTGAGTTGCAGAACACGAGGGATCTCTAGAATAATAGGAAGGGCTGGCTCCTCAGGTAAGCATGCTCCACACCATGCTCCAAAGCATCTCCTCTCCTGGATTTTGAGCAGGACATAGCACAGTGGGCTTCCATCTCTGGTTGTGGTCTTTAGCTGTGCTGTATTTGTTAAAAACGGTGTTTGCTTTGTGAGAACAGTTTCTTGTGATGAGATCCTGTGTAGACTTTAAATGAGGTGTTTGGGTCAAGCCTTGATGGATTTTATTGCTCTGCATGTCTTGCAATATGTGATGTATCACCTGAGTACCATTCCTCACCCATGTATAAACATGAAAAGGGAAGGAGATGTGTGCTTGTATGTGCACATGTATATGCTGGACTACTAGTCTCTATATTACTTTTCAGTTGTGTTGTGGATCAATCGCCGTTCTCCCCCACCTCTCAGAGTAAGATGTAGGGCTCTGAGGATGGAAATACTGAACCTGCTGCTGACTATTAACTATGAGACATTTGTCACATGTGGAACTGATTCAACACAGCCAAAATAATATTACAGTACAGGTCCACAACATTGCTCTGTATAAAAGGCTAGCTTTGTGACAGTCAGAGTGACATTCTTCTTCATGGGAAGTAATTTCGATAAAATTAATATTACAGTTCAGATACCTTTTAGAGGCCCTGTTATAGCAAAGGTGGTGGAAACATGATTTTTCCATTGAACATCTAAGTTAGATGGAGGCGAGTTGATATCAAAGCCTACATTATTAATAACATTACCTACTCAGCCTTCATTTGTATGAAAGGTTATGTACTGGCTGGGGTTTTTTCTTCTTTTTCTTCCCTTGTAAATCTCAGGGGAAAGGAATCCAGAGAGACAAAAATTAAGGTAGAAAATCCTATGTGAACACGCATATTTGTAACTTACACTGAGAAGAGATTTTTAAAAAGCAAAGTTGTTACCTGGTACTAACCAAAATCGGCATATGGCTATCTTTAAAGAAGAGAGGTCTTTCTTCTTTTGCTTTAAGTCACAAATGATCAGTTGGTGTCCCCATCTGTCACTATTCAGCAACAGAATTCAACACTTCGTAGGCCCATTTAGAGCTCCAGGGATTCATAATGCTGTTAGAAAGTGGTAAGTGGTCCATATGACAGTGACAGTTTTCACTTAAGAAGTACTTACCCATGTTAAATGGTACAGATAGTTATATCAGATTGCATTCTGTTAATGGGGCTTTTGATATGCCCGCTGATCAAACACAAATATTGCTGCTACAGGTATCATCCTGACCTATTCTGACCAAAGCTTGTGGAGATTCTTCCCCCCTGTCCCCCTCCCGCTCCCTTTTTTTTTAAGGGAGGGGAGGGGAGGGAGAAATGATCGTCTTTGATCTCCGATGAGGAAGGGAAAAAAAGACTGTTCTGTTCAGGCTTTTGGCTAACACAACAAACAGTGTTTAAAATTTAACTTTGCTTAATTAATTAGTAATTCTGTTTAGTGCTGTCTGATCTTCATCCAAAAGGTATTTTGAAGCTTGAGAACTGAACATCAAAGTGTATTGGGTGAAGATGGTCAAGTAAGGCATTTTTAATCTGGCAGTTGCTGTTGATGACATACAGCCAGTTGGGGAACTAATTGGAAAAGGGAATCATAATCTGGCAAAATTCAGCAAACTCCCTCCCTTCAGCAAACTCTCTCCAGAGAGAGTGTGAGAAATCTAGATTTAGTGTTTAAGCATGTATGAGTTACACCCTAGCTAGCAGAAAGAGACTATTGTCCTTTGTATCTGCATCTTTAGTACAAATCTTTTTTTCATAAAGAGATAGTAACAGATTTTTTTCCCTCAACCTAATAGCCAAAAAAGACTCCAGACCTAGACAGAAACCTGTGATTCTATATCAAGGCTTGGAAACACTTCTACTTAAATATGTCAAATTATTTGCATTGGTAAAAGAAACTGAAGCTTTAAGAGAGGTGGTGTTACACAGACCTGTGAGTTTGACTATTTTTTATTTAGGAGAGAAAAAGTTATCTGAACATTTGACCGAATTTCAGTTTAGCAATTCCCTGATGTCCTAGTGGTGAATTGTCAGTTAGAATCGTTAGCTGATGCCCAATTGATTAAAAGATATTTTGGTTGTCTATTTTTGTTGGGTTTTTTTACAAGCCATCACATGGTCTGAGTCACTACCCCCCTATTCTGCACTTAACTATCTCCTCCTGGTTGGGTGCTGGCAGTAGGTCTTGTGACATGTTGAATCTTTTTTTTTTGTCTACTCTGTGGTGTGCAATTGAGCCTTTAATTTGTGTTGTGACCATCAACAGAAAATGGTGAAATAGAAGAACATGACTTCTCTCCGTATTTTCAGGTTGAAATACCCATCTCAGACTAGTACAAAGCACTACTAGTACAGCTCTTCCTAAATTGGTTTTGACTTGTCCCACTGGACTTAAAATGGACAATTAATTTCCCCACAGTAAATTTCAGAGAAGGCAGCTTGATCTTTGTTGTTTTGAAGGGTGTGTCTAATTCATCAACTTCAGCTTTCAGCCAGAGAAAGTTGAATACATGCTTTTGGCACTGACCCAGGATGAGCCTGTTTTTCTATGTGCTTATTCTGGTGGCTGTGGAACAGGAATGTTACTCCCTTCCTGGTCCTATTCTGCCTATGTTCATTTGCCACTGGAGAAAAGGACCTTTGCTCAAGCAGTTATCTCCATTGGCGATGTATTTCAGTCAACCCCATGGAATAAAACCAAAATGTGTGCTTAATGGGGGTGATGGTTCTTAATCCATGGCCTCCAGGAGAACTTAAAAGTGAAATCTGAATGTGAATGTAATTGTTAATTAAAGAACGACTTCTCAATTTAGACTTTCAAACATAGTTATTATTGCTCTGGTTGTTGTCGTGCACTCAGCAAAGAATGTCAGTTATGTTTGTCAAACCTGATTTGCAATGAAAAATATGTTAACAGAACCAGATAATTTAGACATCAGAGACTTCAGGAAAAACAATGCAATTAATTTTCTTTCTATCCTTTTGGTCCTCATAGCCTCTGACTTTAAGTTTTGCTATGTGTGCTAGATCCGTAAATTGGAAGTGAAACCCTTACCCTATTGATGTCAATGGGAATTTTACTACTCAGCTTGGTTGGACCAGCTCTTTAACACTCAATTCCACCAATCAAATATTGCTACTGAAGTTCAATTTGAGCTTATGACTTCATCTCCTTGTCTTGATAATGTCTATGCATTTTTTGATTTTCCTTTTATCCCACTCCTCCATAAGTCTCAGGTTCTAGTGTGTGGTTTGATGTTTTTCCCCATGTACAGATAATTCTGTCCCTTTATTTCTGGTAGTAGTTTTAAAAAATTGCCATGGAATCCACACTATCCAACTTGAGGGGAAGGCTAATAATGTTTCACTTTAAAGAGTTTGGTTTCATGTATGCCAGATGCTGACTTTCACAGGTGGCATTTTTGTGAATTCTCCAATTTTACCTTTACTCTGCTTTCTTTCAAAAATTACACAGTAATGACCCTGACATTAAGATAATGGTCAGTGGTAATGTCCAGTCATAATTTATCACTGTGGAGTTGTGTAACTTCTCCCATAGTTCTGCTTTCTGAGTTAAGGCTCTATGATCCATCATATATCTTTTGGAATGGCTGTTGTCCCAAAGAGGCTCTGAAGTAGTTCATCTTTAGTGTGAGTTCTCCTAAATGCCGTGCAAATTTGGACTTGGTAGCTGTAACTTAGACCTGAACATTCATCAGAATTGCATCCTTTTTTGTTTCTGGCAACAAGATCCTCTTAATCCCTCTGACTAAAATGCTAAGTATAGTTGGAAAACAGAGTGAAACTGTCCTTACTTTGAGAAGGAAGATAATTTGTCAAAGAGCATGGTGTTTTGCTTGAATGAGGCTTAGAGAAATCTGAAATGACAAGCCACCTGAGTGAGGGTAAAAGTTTAAACAGTCCCTTTCCAAACTGACTGCAGCTCTATTTTGACTCTCTTCTTGCCCCACACCACACCACCACCCCCCACCCCACCCCCCTGTATTCTCAGATGCAGGATGAAGGTGAGTGAAGGATGGTTTGGCTGTCTGAAGCTTAGTATTCTGTGCTCATTCAATAGACACAGCACAGCAATCAGTTTTACCTCATTTCTGGGATTTTTGGTGATTCCTAAGAAGCAGTTGGAATTATTACCCTCTTTTCTTAGGAATGAATAAACACCTGAAAAAAAGAGTTAATTCTTCAGGGATGAGTCTTAATGCCTTTAAACTTGTGTTCATTCTCTCCCTCTCTTCCTCCCCCACCTCAATTACAAGCAGTGGTAGTAATTAACAATTTTGGAGAGAAACATCTGCTAGTACACTTAAGCCAGTCAGTTTGTTTTTTGTGAAAGAATAGTATTTCACAATTTTTCCAAGTTAATATTTTTCCTTTATTGTCTTTCCAATTCCAAATATTGTCCAGACACATTTTTATAGTGTCTTAAGGTTATAGAAGTGAATACAAGATCATTAATAATGAACAAGAAAAGAGAACATCATAAAGAAAACATATGTAGTGTTTCAATTCATGAAACATTCTGTTAGGGAACATTGTTTTTGAGAGCATATGGTTATTCCCATGAGAAGCAATAAATATACTTTTTTTTTTTTTTTTTTCCCCTTCAGTTGTGGATTCCCACAACAAGGACAGGTTTCTCTATGTATTTGTCTAGATAGCACGTTCTCTTTGTCAGGACTTGTTATCTGAGTGAGGAGGTAAGTAAGTATTTTTGCACAGATGATATATTGTATGTGGACCTATTTCTGATGGCCTAGACTTTGGAAATACAAGTCTATTAATTCTTGACACTCCTCTGAGATAGCTATCTTGTCTGGTCTAGTTTAATATCGTTGGCAGAGCTGAAAGGAAGTTCACATTGTGAATATGTCTGAACCTTGGCTTGCAGCTTGCTGGTGGATCTCTGTTTACAGGCTGCCCGTTTTAACTGTCCCAAGCAGACATTCTCATTTTATTTATAAGTAGGTTCAGCATGTGTTTGTATCCTTCATGAAATTTAGCACATGTCAATATTCAAAACTAAGTATAGAAACAAGATACCAAACACTTATCCTTCCCTTCTCAGACAAAACAGTCGTACTCCAGTATGTATTTTTAAGTGTTCATTGGGTTTGGATAAGGCGCATGAGGATATATGCACAGACACATTATTTGATCACTCGTAAATATTATTTTAATACCTCCGTATTTTTCTTTAAAGTTCCCTCATTTAGAATTAATTTTTCTTTGCTGAATGAAACTTGACATCAGGATGAGATCACCAGATTTCCCCATTTCATCTGAGCTCCAAAATGAGTAACTGATTTCAAAGGATAATTCCCCGGAGCAGCAAGGCCAATGAGTTCTTCAGATCAAAGGTCAGCGAAGCTCAAAGAGGATAATTTCTGGCATACAGTATTTAAACTCTCTGAAGGAGTGTACTGCAAGATGTATCTCCTCCTTCCCCAATAGATGAACTCTTGTTTTTTGAGAAGACTAATTTGTCAGAGCACATTTTTGCCTCTGTTACATAAATTATACATTAAAGTGAAAGCTTCCTATCTGAACACACAAACTGTACATCCAGAAAGGTTATTAAACGTGCCAGTGGATGGGCTGTTCCGAAAACCAGAAGGTAACTCTGTGCTGTTCCTCTCTGAAGCACCCTGTGGACTGGGGAACTCTGGTGCTCTTTGAACATGCCAGCAGCTTTCAGCACAGTGCAGGAGCATGGTGGTGGAAGGGAGAGTACTGGTCTGTAAGACACTTTGGGTTTTGATAGAAAAAGCCAACAAAGAGCATTGGGGCAGGGAATAGTCACCTTGTGCAGGATTTGTTCCGCAGTGCTCTCAGCCCAGTGTTGTTTGCATGCCAGTGTCATTTGGGATGCTGTCACTTAAAAGATAAGAGAACACTGTAGAAGTCTTTTGGCCATTATGTACCTTCATACATTTAAAAGTATGCGTGATAACAAGGGTGGATTTTTTTTTTCCAATTGGTTGTCCACTGTTCCAACAAAGCTAGGGGTCATACCAGCCCAGCATTCGTTTATTTCACATTCGCTGTGAGGGATTGCAAAAGCCCCTCATAAACGTTTCTATCAGCTTGCTTAGAACTGTTCATGTGAGAAACTGATCAGTGGTACAACTAAACAACTGAAAATCTAAGGGCGTATTTAATAGTTATGAGAAATCACTGTCAGTGTAACTGTCCTTGTTATGAAGGCCCATGCTACCCTTTTGTTTCTTGTTGGTTTTAGAAGGAACTAACAAGGCTGGACTAAGGTAGGCAACCAAATGTTGTCTTCTGTTTTACGGGGGTCTTTTATGGGAGTTGTATTTATGAACAAAGTGAGTATATGGCCAATGGCCCTTCTTCAGATATACTTCAAAGTTCTGTATTGTAAATAGTATTTATTTTAACGAGTCCCTTCATTATGATAAACACTATACAAAAAACGTCCTAAGAAACAGTCCCTGCTCATCTGATAACACTGGGTTAAAAGGACAAGGGAAGAAACTGCCATGAAGTGAGCTTTCTCTTCCTTTCACTGACCTTCCTGCTTAGCTTATGTTTGGTGTAGGGAATCCTAACATGGCTTGGAGTAGAAATCAAAGTGTATCTGTGTGTCAGTATGTGTATAATAAATGCCGTGTCTGTTTGCATTTGTACAATTACATTTGTGTGTGTGGAAGCTGGCATTAGTATAACATCAAAACTGCAAATAAGTATCAAAGTCAGGAAATCCCAAAGGTCAGATTTTCTACCTCATTCCTCCTTTCTTTACTGCACATACAGAATCTCTTATAGTACACCACAGTTTTAAAAGCAAAACAAAACTAAAATACAATAGTGTTAAATTTAAACAAAGTAATGAGACTAGAAAATGTGATATGTATTGCAGTGTGGCAATGTGAATGTTGTGCCAGAAGCCACAGCTTTTGGAATTTCTGAGAGTGTAAAACTCTCCGATAAGGGCAGCATTTTTTTTTTTTAAGCTAATTCTTCTGTTTTAAATGTGAAAGAAAATGCTGGAAAATGGCTAATAGAATATGTTAATTTCTAGCATGTTAGTGATTTGCTTTCCTAGGAGAATGCTTGGGAGGCACTCAGTAGTGCTGAACACCAGGAGAGCCACGGAGTAAACCCCATTTTAAATGGGTCATCTTGAACTGGAGGGGATCACGTCTCCTTCTTTGTAAGGAATCTGACTTTACTCAACTGGCACTTACATGAGATCTTACTTACAAAGGCATCCCTAAGAAATGATTCCTACATAGCATTAGGATAAAGGCTTTGGGTAAATGCAAATGCTGCAGTGAAAGAGAAAAAATGCTGAGTTTGACCCACATTCTCGCAATATCTTCTGGTTTTGGGGTGGGTAGGCAGGATTACTGCTATGCCTGATGAAGTATGAACATAACATTGTTGGCAGAGGTATGCACATGTATAAAAAAATCCTATCTAAAAAGTTTGAGGGTAGGGTTAAAAAATTGTGTATATTTCCATAATGCTAATGAATATAGAATTAATTTTATTCAGATATAGGGTTTCATCACGTGCAAGGATGAGTGCCTCTGCAGGAGCCAAAGGCACAGCTATTAAGTTCCTGGGCATTTGATTTTTAGTCTACATGAGAAGTATATATCTCTTTCTGTTATGTATCTGATATGTGTTAGAGTATATATCTGATGGATGTTAATATTGATGCTCTTTCTAAGTGCTATTGAATTATGCGAGTGCATGATGTTTTAACTGAAACTTAGGTGAAATATACTTTTTCATACATACTTGAAAAAATTCATCTTAACCTTTTTGGCAGGTAGTGTTACCTTTTTGAAAGGTAGTAAGGTTTGTGTGTGTTTGAAGAGGGAAATTGGAAAATAATGAGAACTTCATTTCAGCTTCCTTACTTCATTCACTGCTGGTGAATGCAATGTGCTTTTGCAATATGTCACAAACTTTCAATATTTTGCAAATTATTCAACTTATTTACAGTAACAGCTCTGCTGATTTATATTCTCATAATACTGTGTTTGAACTTCCTGTGACTCTAGTGATGTTTATAGGAGAGGCTGTGTACCAAAAGCTGTTGGTAGATTGTCTGCTGAAATTAGCCCAGATGTGTAGTGAACACAAAAGCAAATCAAGTATAATGATCCTCTCATACAAGTTTGCTGAAATCAATTTCACCCAAAATATAAAGACAGATTTGCAAATATAAGACTGCTTTGACATTTCCTTATAAGCATTTTTTCTTAAATACATTTTTCGCAGTGGCTTTGCCTCCAGAGAAGACAGATGGAGTTTGCAGTGGAGATGAAAAGAAAGCAGAAAAAGAAAATGACACACGCACAGGTTCCAAGAAGCAACTGAAATTTGAAGTAAGTCCTCTGTGTTTTAAAGTTTCACTGTACTGACATAATTATGGTAGAAAAATAACCCATGGACCAAATAGTATCCTCTGATGCATGTATATAGCTCCCAATGACTGTAACAGGTACAGGAAGAAGCAGAATTGGCAGTGTCTTACCATTGGTGCTCCTTATGAGGTGATTAGTGAGATTTATTCTCAAGTTTGGAAAGGATCAAATGATCGTTCCTCTGTAGGATCTGAAATGTAGAGTAAGAAGAGGCATTCAGTTTAACCCTTTATCTATGATCCTTTCATTAGTAATTTACTATGCCAGCTACCATGTTACCAAATCTTTAGATTGACTTCCGTGGACTGTTGCACCTGGTTAAATCTTCCTAGCATAAAAGCTGTAAAAGCTTCCTTAACCATCGGTCTTCTGTGCCTGGGTGTCCAAGGTGAAATAACCCTGACCTGATACATGGGAAATCCATCTGATCATATGGCAGGAGGAAAAGGATCCTGGAGGGCAATAAGTCTTATGGTCTATTTCCTTGGACTTACAAACATCATAAAATGGCCAGACATTGTGTGTAGGTGGCAGATTTTGTTTATATAGGGAGTGATTTAATAAATAAGAGTATTGAAATATGCTGTCATCCAGCTAGAGGATTGTCTTTCTTGGTGAGGAGGAAGGTGCTCTAGTACTGGCAAGAAACAGCATGAATTTTCATCTCTCCACGCTCCAGCAGACGTGGCAAACTTCTACCTTTCAGTGCTGTCAGCCTGTCACAGTAATGAGCTTTGTATTCCTCAATTTTTAGTTAAAAGACCATGCAGCCATCTTGCAGCATGGCTTGAGTGTTAGTTTCCTTCTCTAGAGCAGATTTAGTAGTCTGGTATGATTTATTTTTTGCTGTTTTAAGGCTGATTAAAAGGAGGTATCTTTCCCATAGGCAGTTCAGGTGTTGTGAGATGCTTGTGTGCCTTCTGGGGGGAGGTGACTTTTCCTGCCTCCCTTTTTTCTTTTTTCTTTTTTTTCTTTTTTTTTTTTTTCCTTCCACCGATAACTCTTTTTCTAGGCACATTTGATATTCTACCTTGAGTAGCAGACATTTGCAGACAGGAAGGGCATGATAAATTGCAATTAACAGTGCCTTGATATTTGAACGTTGGAGGACACCTGTCAACGTGGTTGGTGCCAGAGTAGCTGGAACTCCACTGTACCAGCAGTCTGTGTTTGTTCCCAAGTAGTTCTTGGCATGCCATAAAGGTTAGCACTTGGGACTAGGCACCATGACTAATGCAGGGAAGGTTGCCATGGCTCTTAGCTAAGCAGAGCACATCCTCACATAAAGATGTTATGTTAGGCAATGTGGGACAGGGAAGTATTAATATGTGGCAAGAAACCAAGTATTGATATTTTTTCCCTTGTTCTACAAATGAAAGTTTTCCAGCTATGTAAGCTAGGAGCTACGAGATTGTAAATGCTTCAAAGGTATAAAAGAATCAGTAACACAAGTGTTGAGACAAGAGGTCTAAATCTGAGGTGGATGTGATTTGGCTTTTGAAGGTGCCGGGAATGTTTATGTAATATGAAACCGTGTTTCCACAGTAGAGTGTGGGGCACTTGGCAGCTTTCAGCCGGGCTTGTTACAACTGAGAGAGGACTGGCTTTGAACTCAGCAGGGGACAGGGGGTACCGGTAACTGCTGTAGGGAATTGGTTTCAAGTCAGAAGATCAACCAGGTATTTTGAGCTCTGTCATGCTGAAGCTATTTGGAGCTGTTTATTTTACTTGCATACAGTGGCTTTCATTTTAATTGCACTGTAACTTTTCTGTTTTGCCTTGTTGTGGCTCTGGATAATTCTGATTGCACAGGTCTTGAGAGAAAAAGCTAATGATTTGCACCCAGGTGACTGGAGTCAGTCAAAGTGCATCCTCTGTTCTTGACTGAAGTCTTGGTTTCGGTTTGGGGATTTTTTTTTTCCCTCCTATTACAAATTGATTCTTTCAGGCTTTCTGCAGATCACACTCTCACTAACACAAGCACAGTTAAAATAAGGACCAGGCACTACTCCCAGGTCATTCTTACCTGCCAGTTCCGAGGCAGGCTCGTTTCAGGAGCCTCAGTGGCATGATGCTGTACTGCACTAACTGACAAACTTTGGGTGTCAAATATCTGTGTCAAGGACAAGTCTCACTGGCGGGGATTTGTGCCATATGTCCACTTTGTTTTAAGGACTACTCCTGGCACTGTGGTGTACCGACTCATTCTGTGAGTTTATTTCTGTTACCGTTCTTTTCCTGTTCCTGAGTTAAGCAGAGTTTTCTGTCTCACTTTTTAGTGCGAAATCTCGTTATATTTCAAGAGCTTCAGAGAGCAGGTTTCTTGTATCTTTTTGTGTTTTCTACAGTGAAGTAGAAAGCATCTTGCAGATTCCCCAAAGTCTAGCCCAAGGGAGTTAGGATTATCATGCAATTGTGATGAGACTCCTTCATTGTAGTGGACAGAGGCCTCCCTGAGACATATCCTGAAAGCTTCCTCCTGTGAAGAAGGGAGGAAGGAAGAAGGCAAGCAGCCTCCTTCTACGGAGAGTCTGCTCTGCAAACAGGCCTTTTGCTTTAGGTAATCAGCTGCTCTTTGCGTGTTTCTTAGGAATTGCAATGTGATGTGTCTGTAGAGGAAGATAACAGGCAAGAATGGACCTTCACACTGTATGACTTTGATAACAACGGAAGAGTCACACGTGAGGTAAGCGAAGTACAGCTGCCCCTTTGTGTGCAGCATTTGCTAACAAGAGAAGTGCTTTATAACAGGAACATTTTTTTCTTCTATGAAGTAGAGGTGTCCTGCCAACTTAAACAGCAGTTTCCATGGACCCTTCTCTCCTAGAAACAATCCCACCAGTAGTTTACTGTTTTCAGATGTATTGTACCACTTTTTAAGCTGGTTGTTGTTTAATATCTGGGATTAGCTTTTAAAAAAATAGTACTGGCATTTGAGGAGGAAAAATATCTGAAACAACTGAACAACTAAACACATTGTCAAAATAAACCCCTGCAAATGTATATTGTTCTGGCTTCTATCCTGCTCTTCAGAGTTAAGCTAACCAAATAGCAAGGTTGCTTTCTGACATTCTTTCCAGTAGAACTAACTAATACTGTTCTGTTGTTTTCATGAATATTAGGCTGATCTCTGTCTTCTTCCTCCGAGTATAAACAACATTGATGATATTAGCTGGAGGACCACAGTGAATGGCTGTCAAAACATACCCGTGTGTATTTTTTTCATTATCAGGATGTCTTCACGTCATATTTTCTGAGCAAATAAGAAGCCAAGTAAGACGATGTATAGATTAGAATGCAGTCCTTTTTCAGAACTATTTCTATCTAAATTGAATGATACTTCTTCCAGAAGAACAGAAGTCACTATAGAAGTGTCTTTGACTGAGAGTTATTGCAATGTGCTGTCACTGATTTTTTTTTTTTTTTTTTTTTTTTTTTTGTGAGGTGTGTTTACTGGCTCCCATGCCTTCAGATAATCAGCTGAAAATAGGCAGGTTTTGTCTCTCTTGAGTATTATGCTGGTGTCTGTGAAAGTTACTAAGAACCTATCAAAAGGAATACTGAAAGTGTACTGGCCTTAGACACCAAATGAGGGCAGAATTTTTTCCTAGAAGACTGAAGCAAATCCCTTTTGACATTTATGAACAAATTGCCAAATGTGGTGGTTGTTCAGGGTTTTTAACATGTATATGAACATCATTACTAGGCTTTTTTTATTGTCTCTACTCTGATAGTGCTTTGAATAGTCAAATGCAATCTGTGCCCCTCATGCAAGAGAATAAGCAGATGAAAAGTTACAGGCCAAGTCCAGAGTTTCAAGTGGGAAGACAAAACATACAGAAAGAGGGCAAGGAGAAGTGGGGGTGGGGTGAGGAAGTAGTATTGTATTTGTTAATGTATGGGAACAGAGACCAGAAAAATAAAATAACTTGCCTGAAGTCTCACAAGAACCTAGTGGCAGATTGAACCCAGATCTTTTGAGACCCAAGGCTAAGTCTTCATTATTATGACTGTCAAAGAATAGGGGAAAAATGTACAAAACGCAAACCCACACACATGAGTGTCCTTTACATTCAGGCATGGAATTCCCATTAATGTCAGTGGGAGTTCCATGTGCTGAACAGAACGAGAATATGCTTTTAAGTATGTATACAATAATTATTTGTGATTATGTGGTACACCAAAGAGCTTAATTTAACTGTACTTAAAGAATATGTTACAGCCAAATTCTACCTCTCCCTGCTACAAGAGCAGACTGCAGCTTAACTGAAACCAAATCTGTGCAGGGATTGAAAATTATACTACTCTGAGGTCTGGAGGTTGCTACATTCAGGCTTGAATCTGTGCCAAAAAAAATGCTTTTAACCAAGGGACCAAATAATTTTCAGCTCTTTACGTGTGACCAAAGATAGAAACAAATAGTGTGCACCACTGTAGAGTTTCTGTTACACACTTCTTCTGCAAGCTGTTCCAGTGCCATTTCTATAATCCATCTTGTTGGTTGCCTTCTGTTGAACCCAGATGCAATTTAAGAGTTGTTTGTGCAAGAATGACTAATGATAGCAGATCATAGATAATCTTGGCTACAAAAGAGGAACTTCAGTCTCTTCACAGGACATAGAATTTCTTGTTCTGTTAGCCCCTGAGAGACTGGCAGTCAACCTAGTGGGCCAGATACTTCATTTGTTAAGCAGATCTGCTCCTGATCCAGCAAAAAATGTAACGATGGCAAATGTCAAACATGTGAATAGTTTCAGTTAAAATGAATGGGACACATGCTTTGAGTTAAAAGAATGTGAAGCACATTGCTGGATCAGGGACAGAATGGACAGTCTGAGGAAGAGGGCTGATCTGCACCAGTGCCATTTAGTGAGCTGATGAAAATGCTTTCAGAACTGGTCAGCTTTTCTAAACAAAGGTCCAGTGTTCTGGTGAGAAAAGCGTAGTGTGGACCTTTTCTCCTTCTTTGAAAACTGCACTTTAATGTCTCCTGGATTTATAACTGGATTTAACAGAGATGAAATTTCTTAAGTCAGATTTCTATCTGTAGACCTTGAGGTGCTTTACAAAAAGAAGTCAGACTTATCATTCTTGTTTTTCATGTTGGAAAAGGTAGACACTGGAAAAGGAAGTGACTTGCCCACACACATCCATTTCATTTGATTCAAAGTGATTGTGTTTAAAACATTGGACTTCATGTCCAGAGAGTTTCCAAAGGAATACACAGTGTTAAATTAAGTTTGTAAGAGACGTGTAGGTGGGGTGCAATTTTACGAGTGGACTAAATGTTTTTTTCATTAAAATGTTTGAAAATTGTAAATAAGATATGGATTTAGTTACTGGATAAAATTTCCCTAGAGTTTTATATAATGACAGATCACTACAAGAGCATTCAAATTCCATCTTAGTGAAATTTCTTCTGGATCTTAACAACATCTTCAGAACTTAATACTGCTTTGATTTCCTCCTAGACTCTGTATGACTTATTCCATAGTCCTTATAATTAGAAATTCAGATCTAGTCATGCTTCTTGAAGAGATACTCCCATTATGAAAGCATAATTATCAGGATGGCAAATTATAAAATTAGCATTACGGTATGTTATTAAACTACTGCTTTTTCTGTTATAGAAGACAACCATTTTCAGTCCTTTTGGTGTAGCGGGAGATAACTTTTCCTGCTCTAGTATGTATATTACAAAACTTGGCTAATAATGTTTCCCTTCATTCCATAAGCCGTAAGAGGACAATTCATTATGTACTGCAGGCCTTTTTAGAACTGACAACTGCACTGTAATTATCTTCACATGGATATTTGTAATCGGACTTGAAACTTGGATAATTGAACTAAAGTGTTTTGATCCATGAGGTTTTATATTGAACTCTCTGAATGTAATTATGCTTCATAAACACTAGCGCTTTTTTTGCCTTTTTTTTTTTTTTTTTTAATCAGTTCTTTCTTCGAAAAATTGTGTTTCTTTGGTGAGTGGTTGCACAGGAATAAGCACACAAGAAAGTTGCTTGTCAGGAGTAAAAAAAGATAATTTCTTCTAGAGTAGTTGTTGAGTAGATAGCAAGTGAAGCTCCTTTCAGGTTCCAAATAAGGATGATTCAAAAACGTATATGATCAAACAAAGCTGATGTTGCAATAAAAACATCCCGCTTTATGTAAAAATCAGACTACAATAAAAGTACAAATGAGACATTTGTACTTTTTTTTTTTTTTCTGAGGGAAAGGTAATGAACTGATAGTGATGTTTCTCTTCATGCAGTTTTAATGCTAAAGAAGTTCTTTGTTTCTTACATTAAATACCTGATTTTTCCTCTTACATTTCCTCTCTTCTTTCTTGCCCTTTTTAGTTTCTTTTTTTTTCTCATGTGCTCTGTAATGAGTGAAAAGGTTTGAGGTTATTTCCACATTCTGAACTCAGCACTAGATCTTTGACTTGCAGAAGGATACTGACTTTTTGGAGGCTATTGTTTATCAGCCTGACTCTTACCTTGAAATTTGCTGTTCTTCACTGTGTTTGTCAACATTGTATTAACTCAGGATATAGAAAGAGCAATGGAACTAATGGATAGAGGAGTAGTACCTGTCTGTATTGGAGCAGACATAATTTCAGCCATTAGATTTGGTGGATTTGTGTCAGAGAGAAATATTAAGAGAAAATACAGCTTTCTCTTTCAATTTGGAGGAGAGCTAAAGACGTCTCTCTCAGACAAGTTACAAAGAATTAAACTGAATGTTTTCTTTCAGTGTTATTAAACTCAATGGGGTTTTTTGTTGTTACTTGTTTTGTTGTTGTTTGTTTTGGGGTTTTGGGTGCTTTTTTTGTGCAAATATCTCATTCTGTTAAATTAATTCTGCTGGAAAAGCCTCTTAGTTTCTTTTACAGAATCTCTATTTTGCTAACTAGTCCTGTGATGATATGCTACACCAAAACTGGAAAAATACGATTGTACCTATACCACTGATGTTCCTTAGAAGTAAAAAATTAATATCTGGAATAGGGACTTTCTCAGTCACATCGATTCTGTAAAGGATGAAGAATATTTCATTGTAATTTGCTCTTGTTCTTTTTTGCAGACCCATTAGTTTCTCTGAATGTTCTAATCTCCTGCTGGAGATCTGTACAGTATTCTGTGGATATATGTGTGAGTGCAGCATACATGTGTGGCCTTAACTGCTTTTTAATATTTTAAACGCCAGTATTTCTGGCAATCTAGTAAAGTTTCTCTTTTTAATATACTTTGTTGTAGTAGCTGCTTGATAAAATAGAATCTGAAAAACATGCAGATTAACACTGTTAAATCCTTCAGCCCTGCAAAAAACAGTGTTCAATGAGCAAGACACAAATAAATCTGAGTATGGCATGTGGTGGCTGTTTCAATGCTACCCAGCAAGCATTCATTTTCCTCTTTGAGGAAAAATATCATAGTTTCAGTTTTCATACTTGATTAAACTAGCTACCCCAGCTGAAGTTCTGGACACTAGAAGCCCTTCAGAAGTTACTTAGATTCATGCAGCCTACTTGCCCTCTAAATATAATCCATTTGCTATAAAGGAGATAAATATTTTTTTTCAAATTCTTACTTCTCTTTACCCATTTAATATGCTAGTTTAAAAATCCACAATGATTTTTAACTAGAAATGGTTTAAAAATACATTTCAGTAAAAAACACAAGCAAATTATATTTTTTGAAAAATGGGAAATGCTGAAAAATCTGCTCTTGTTTATTTTTTATGTTAAAAGGCAGGAAATTTGAGAAATGTGGAATGAAATTCTTTGTGCGGGAAGTCCCAAGCAGTCTTAAGCAAAGCAGTTGCAAAATCACATGACTAGTAAAATTGGTAATCCATTGTGCAGAAAAGTTAAATTCTTTGCTAGGTGGTCTCTGAGACATGCTGGTCTGTGTACCAGAAGAAAAGAAAATTTAACTAGCTTTTATTCTTTATCTTCAATGCTAAATTTCTTGACGACAGTGAAATGTACAAGCTGGTGTGTAGAAGGTAAAACTGTCTCAATGGTTTTAGGCAAGTCTTTAAGGAATTTAAATACAGATAACATTCAGTGGGGCAGCTTTCAAGAGGAACATAA
Source organism: Leptosomus discolor (assembly GCF_034619465.1). Lineage (NCBI taxonomy): Eukaryota > Metazoa > Chordata > Aves > Leptosomiformes > Leptosomidae > Leptosomus > Leptosomus discolor. The sequence goes on along the minus strand of NC_141398.1, from coordinate 45,595,055 downwards.
ATTGCCTGAGTCTCCTGGCAGGCTACTGGAAGATGAAAATTCTCTTGGGGGTAAATATAGACATAGCTATAAAATACAACTTTTGTAACATATATTTTAAGGGTCTAGTGCTACTAATTTGACAAGAAGCCATTACCATATTAGCTGCCAAAAAAGTGCTGTGAGAAGGTAGTTTTAGTCACAGTTGGAAACTCATTGATGAAGACCATTCCTACCAGATCAATGCCTCGGGAATTTGTGTTATCATTGTGAAGCAATAGCTAGAAAGCAACAAGAGGTTCAAGCTGCCATGTGGCTGGTACCTACTTGGCCAGGACCTTGGTAGATGACAGAGTAGCGAATGACCCAAACAGACTTGTTTGACCAAATCAGAACTGTCAGTTTCCTAGAGTTTCCAGCCCCAAAGTAGGACCACAAGTAAATGAATCCTATAATAAAAATGTCATTGTTGGTGTTTAAAAGATCAGCATAAGCATTAAGCGGTTACTTATGGATATTGCTAACCTCGATGTTGGTATATATCCAGTCTGATGACCACATTCATTCAGTGCCAGAATGCTGTGTGTTCAGATCATCATGGAGGAAGCTGGGTATTAAACATGTAATGAAATGCAAAGGCAGCAGAGTATAAGGCCACAAGGTGTCCTGATACCTCTGTGTAGCCTTTTAAACTGCTTAGAGCCTGGACATTAATTTGGATTAATTCGGGCCTGTTTGGCAGAGAGATATAAATCATCCTGATGTGATACATATATGCACGTTTCTGACTTGCCAAGTATGTGTCGCAGAAATGCTGCATCTGGCCTTCCTTGACAGCATGTGGGTGTACTTTTTAAACTGCTGAGTCAAGCAGCTTGTTGAGAAAGACCCTCACAGAACACAAGGGGCAGATTGTATGCCAGTTAGCAAGTTAGACCTCATCACTGGAAAAAAAAAAAGTAAAAAGACAGTGGGAGTAAAGACTTTTTGTCTTTGCCTATTGAAGTTAAAATAGACTAGATGATCACCTTGTACAATCATCTGGTGTAGCTGAAAAAAGGGAGGAGGACAGATTATTGTGAATGAAAGAGTTGATAATAACCTCTTGATAGTAGCCTTGTGTGGAAAGATGACATGTTGGCTAACCAACACTTGTTGAGGAATGTATGGGAAAGACTCCATCCACCAAAGTGCTGAGTGTATGAAGCCCTGTTAAGAATAAATATGATGCTTAAGTATTCTGCTCGAGGGGAAGGTTTGGCTTATCGAGGTGTAGGGTTATAGCACAATGCTCCTAGAATGTAATGTGTGGAGGGAGTATAAAAGGACAGATATGTTTTGTTTGTCTGTCTACATTCTTGCTTGGTTGGTTTTTTCTCATAGATGAAAGAAAAACTCATGCCTTTAAGCTGTCAGTCAGATACAGCTGTGTCTATTTAGAGGTCTGGCTAGGTTTCAAATTAGGGTGGAAGTGTGAGAAGTGAGATGTGTTAAAGAGCTGTGAGGTGTCCACCATATTGTCACTGAGCAGCCTTTCCCTTATTCAGGCTTTAGATGGTGGCTCTTGTCAAGAGGATGGAAAGCAGCTACGGACATGGTAGCAACAGCCCATGTATAGAGTCCTGTGGCAATGATAGAGAAAATACGTCAGTGGGGAAATAAAGCAGAGACTGCAAATTCTGCCTTTTTTTTTTTTTTTTTTTAAATGAATAGGTTGTCTTGAACTCACAAGTCTGGAGAAATTCCACTGAGTGCAGAAAAGTTAGAGACGGTACATGTTAAGACAAAGTCTGGACCCTCTAAGATTTAGTTATTCATTCTGCCTATTGAGCTGGAAAATCATCTACTGTAAAATCATTTGTCCTGGCCATAAGGTCAGTATTTCCATAAATTCTGTGTGAGTAGAAACTAGTATTTCTGTGCCACCTTTAAAGCTGGTTAGGTAATGAGAACTGTGTGATATATTGACTACCAAAGTGCTAGGACCCATTAGGGCATACTAAACTTCAATCTGCCATTGTTACAGGCATGACCCTTGGGCAAAGGAAAAATTGTAGAGGTTTTGAATTTTTATAGACCTGACTCTTAATCCTCAGAGCCAGTTATACTTAACAGAAGATGATTTAGATATTTCCTTTGTGCTCACAGGCATCTGGAAAGAGCTTAGGTACTAGGATAGATCAAGGAATAGGAATACCAGCATGGAGAAATTCTCAGATATACATTGAATAGGATCTTTATAGCCTACAATGATCACTATGCTTTGGCCTTAGGTTGATGCCCAAGATCAATTTGGGTGAAATCCCTTTGAGGAAAAGCCCTGAGCCAAGAGATCTCCTTTTTATCCCGGCAATTTAAAGTAGTACCCTATTTGAGCCTGGCTGGATTAGATCAACCTGAGTGACCTTTAAGCATCGCCAGCTACTTAATAGTGTTTCTTCTGTTTGAAACAATTGGCTTATTAAAATTGTCTAGTGTTCTTTCAGATATAGCCAGACATGTAAGCATTTGTTCACGTCCCATTGCCTTCAAAGAGATGTGTGAAGGGTGTTCTTTAATAGGCCTGACTGGATAATCTCTGCTGTTCAAAAATGTAGGTTTAGAACTGGTTTGAACTTTGTAAAATAAACTAGACCCAAAAATGCATATGGTAGAGTGACATTCAGACATCATTTCTTTCCAAACCTGAGGTTTACAGTTCTGCCACTTCTCTTGCTGGTTTTCTTCTATATGATCAACAATTTAGCTATCTGAAGAAAAAAAAACAAAAACAAAAACAAAAACAAAAACCCAAGAAGTAGTAAGACTGTAATGTCCAAGATTTTCTTCGATTGCTGTATTTGTTTTGGTCATGTGAACTCGATTTTTAGTGCAGTATGAATGGTTGTCCCTGGGTTCTGTTAAAATCAAAAAAAGAACAGGTAGAACACAATTTTGCTGATTCGCAGTTTGGGAAACCTGAGTACCTTGTGCTGTTACTATTGTTTTGATCTGGTTTGGCCCATTTCATAAATCTTATGCCATTTGATGATTGTAAGGTTCTGTGCAAGTTCAGCTCTTTTGAGTTCAGTGAATTCTGAGGATATTTCAGCATTTAACAGTCTCAAGTCCAAAATAGTTATAAGTATGTAGGTGTCAAATCTGTAGGTTTCATACCATTTTCCCAATAATGTGTCTTTCTGTGTTTCAATTCAATTATAGGATATTACCAGCTTGCTTCATACCATCTATGAGGTAGTTGATGCATCAGTAAACCATTCTCCTAGTTCCAGCAAAACTCTGCGAGTGAAACTTACTGTGGCACCAGACGGCAGCCAGAAGAAAAAGAGTATCTTATTAAATCATGCTGGTAAGGATGTGCAATCAGCTGTTGGAAAAAAACACCAAAAACTTCAAGAATGCCTTAAAAATCCATCTTCGTATTTTGTTAGTACAAATAAATATATATATTTAAAGGCAAATAATCATGTGGGTATTTTAAACCACGTGACCCTGCTTTAGATCTTGGGTGCAAAATTGCTTACTCTCCTTTCAGTGTCCCTTAAGCAAATTAGGGTTCCCTCTCCTGATTGATTGTATCTTTTCGGAGGCAGCAAGAACCCATATGTTGTGTAATTGTCTTTGTGTACTGTAAGGCAGATTTAAGGCCTTTTTGACTTGTATCACTTTAACTCTGCTGATACTACAGTGCTCTGTTTGTGTGGAAACAGATGTAGTGGTATAAAATGTTTTTTGCAAGTGCATAGCTATCACTGCTGCTGGGTAAGAATAAACAATTAAGCATAAGTAACTTCTATGAATAAAAATTGCTCATTTTTCTGTACTGGCAGAGTCTGTCATTATAAAATGGCTTATATTCTGATGGCTTATTCACCTTATATTCACTCTAATAGTAGTTGTATCAGCATAATTACTTCAGTAGGTAAAGTAGTAGTAAATTAAAATACTTAAAAGTATTTAAACTGATACTTCAATAGAAAATGGCACATTATCCAAAAGAAGAGCCTTGTACCTCAATTTTGATATATACATCCACTCAGTCAAGTGCAGACGTAAGCAAATTTGTGCTGCTGGAGAGCTATGTGATGCATCAGTACAACATCAAGCTCCAAGCTACCAAGCCCTCCTGAGGGACAAGTATATCAGTGTGAATGTGGCTCCATTTAACCTGCCACATGGCGTGCAGCCTAACCCTGACTAATGTCCTACATTCAAGGTTACATCTACCTAAAATCTGTCATGGGGACAAAAGCACTATTGAGAAGGTTACACGAAATGATGCATTACATCTTGATCTACCGACAAGAAAAAATGTATTTGCAATGTAGCATATTAGTTATGCTGATCAGCAAGGACAGTCATGCGAGAATAATGTACTTTCTCTCTGTTGGCAGATTTGCAGGGTGCCAGACATAGAGCTGAAAGCAAAGCTAATGAAGAAGTAAGAAGCTCTGAGAAGAAGCAGCGGGCTTCTCTCAGGTAAGGGGAAGGAACTCTGTCTCCTGACAGGCACTGGGTGCCTCTAAGGGCACCTCAACCACTGATTGCTTTCTTGCTTGCTTTATTTTTAAAAATTATGCTAAAATAGAGGAATTACAGGGTTTTTCACTGTGGAACCATCAGCAGATTCAATGGATGCATACTTTGTATATTAAAAAAAAAAAAAACAAAACAGAAAAGCATGTCTGTAGCACCCATTACTCAAATTTTCTTCTTCTGTTGGCTCTTTGGAGGACATGCAGTGTCTTTTTAGATGCCATCCACAAATATTGTGCCTACTAGTGGAGTTTATAGCACAGCCTTTTGGCTAAAATTGTCCTAAAACCTTTTGATCTTCGGAGACCAGCTCCTGCCTTTCTCTGTCCTCCTTCCAGCCCATCTTTTTTCACTGGTCAACTCAGTTAGCTCCAAGCTTTATTGAGTCAATTTTGTTTACCAGGTCATAACCAGACCTGCTTCTCCCTAGCACCTTTCCTCCTAAAGGAAGCAGCTTTGAGTGGGCACTGGGTGTACAGTACCTAGCAGAAGGGGGGAAGATGGGAGCACAGAGCAGAGCAGCAATCAGCTTTACAGCAAGTGGTCTGCATAGGCTACGTCCAGCAGAGTAAGCGACAAGCAAGAGCTGCTCACATGCTGCCTGCTCTATGCTCCATTCTGCTGAGGTGGTTCTGGCTTGTGGCAATTGTGAGGTGGCTCAACTCCACTTACAAAGTATGTTTGTACCTTTGGTAGGAGATGTAAATTCATCTCTTTCTTACCTCGCAGTGACTTAGCAGACTGACCATCTCTGCTGGCTCCCACCTGCCACAGTCCATGCTTCCCCACTGCCACATCAGATTTAGGTCAACTTCTCCCTTGCAGAATTAATTACTAGGTAGTACCCATGAAGGATTTAGCCTGCTTGCTTAGAACCAATATATTTAATATAATCTTGCAGGAAAAATAGGATAGTTTAATTTATCTTTTTGGTGGTGGTTGGGGTTTTTTTTCCACATAAGTTTCAGAACTTGAAAAAAATACCTTTCTGTTGTCTTTCAGTGGAATATGGCCCATGTGACTCAGAGTGCATTCATTTCCAATAAAGCACAAGCACAGTGATTTCTTTTATGACAAATTGAAGGTACACTTGCAGTCATCTACAGATTAGACTAAAAAAGTTTTTTAGTTCTTCCCTAACAGAATGTACAATATTATTTTGGATGCCAGTCCAGAACAGCCTTTTTCCCTCTGAAAATGTGTAATCGTGTATCTATCCAGTTATCATGAGTTCTAACTACCTAATAGATATAACCTGCACTGAACTTCAGAGTATGTGATAATCATTTGCAATGTATTTCTCAAGTACTAAAACTTTTTACAGCTAAGAAAAATGTTAATTTCTCAGTCACATGTAGGTATGCTATTCTTTTCCTGAATTTGGTATTTTCATAGATAGAAGAACAAATCAAAAGCAGATAATTTTGATGCGTTTTAATGCAGATCAGTTGCTCCAAACAGGTCATCTTGGTGTCTAGGTTTCATCTGTTTCAGGATTTTATGTTTCAGGCTAAGACAGAGGGAAGTGTTTGCTGAAATGCTACAGTAATGACATTGAATCATTAGTTGCATTTGTTTCTTCTGCTGCAAATTTAAAAAAAATAAAAATCCACTTTTGGCTTTCCTTGGATTTAGGGATATTTGTCCAAATACATAATAAATTTATCAGGAGAAGGAGCATTCAGTCATATTAAAAATGACAACAAAACAGTGCCTCAGTTTTTTGGATAGAGTGAAAATACTAGTGAGTTATCCCAGTGAGTAAATCCCAGTATAATCAAATTCCAGATTAAAAGAAGACTAAAATGACTTCTAATCTTCTGTTAGCAACTCCGTACAAGATCTTCTGTGAACTAAAGAATACTCCATGTTTTTGCTTGCTAGCCTAGATGTAGTGTTCAGATTCCCTCTGCCCATTAGCAAAGGTTTGCCCTGTGTGAATTTAATGGACTGGTTTTGTTTGATAATCTATTGCAAAAATCCCCTTTCAGTTTGAAGTCCCTCTCCTGTTCACCTTGGAGTCCTGTTTTTGCAAATGTAGTGGTTTTATGAACAGCAGCCATTTCCACTTAAATCCACAGTTATAGAGGCATCAAATGTTGGGGTAGAATCTTGCCTCTGCTGCATTTGTCCTTATCCCTTTAGTTAGAGGCTTCCTAGACAGAACAAATCTGTATCTTGATCTGAGCAGTTCACGATCAGACAACTGTCAGCATCTGAAAGTTTTTGTTGCATCTCGTTAACTGTGGATAGGACAAAGAATGTCCTGTTCTCACTGTGTATGTTGCAGGGATGTTTGTGCAGTCTGGCCAAATTGCTAACCCTCAGGAAAGCTCCCTAAGGCTCAAATCGGAATCTCACAATATTAACTCAGAGGCTTCCTCTTTGAAAACAGCAATGAGAACTTGTGAGAAATGCACACATTTCACAAATTCAATCACTTAAGAATTCTAGGCAAGATGTGATTAATATTCAAGATAAAATGGATAGAAATGTTTTTATCCTGAAGGTAGGAGATAGATGGGTTAGATTGTTCATCTCTTGGAAGCTACAGGCAGCAGTTTTCACCTGTAGGGCTAATACAAGTATCAAGATCAAGTAGCTAGATTCACAGCTAGCTTGCCTGGCCTGTGTGGTGCAAAATGGATGGTGGAAGAGCACTGGCAGGCAACTTTGTGGATTTGCTATATTCATGCCATTCTAGTTTATATTTCATTTAGTGCAACAGGGAAAATACAATGCACACCAGCTTCTAAAACTTCTTCCTTTTACCCACAGATACACATTCTCACTCTCTCTTTCTTTCCTGCTTAAGTGATTTCTCCCTAACTGGCATAGACTCATACGTTATCAGTGAGTGTAGCTTTCAGGAAATGTCCTTGCATTTTTCTACGCCATGGTCTGTCACTGCTCTGTTCCCCTTACCCACTATATTGCTGTGTGCTTGTTACCATCAGGTGACACTCTAGCGTGGGAATTTTAGAAGGCGCTTTCATACACTCCACAAACACTTAAGCAGATTCCTTTTTTTATTAAAAACAAGACAAAACCAAACCAAAAAACGGTAACAACAATGTATATTTTTTACACACTGTGCTCGAGGCATGATTGATGCATGCCTGTGCCTTCCCATGTGTATACATAAGAGCATTGTGGGGCTGGATGCCGGACGTTTCAGGTCTCAGAAGTACTAAAGTTCTCTTTAACAGTGGAGCATATCTCTCATCAATATATAGTTGCTTCACTGTGTATATTTACATGAATATTGTTGAACGTCATTTTGCGTGTAAGAAAACTATTAGAATGCAGGGCTGTGGCAGTACTGGCATGGTTTTTCTTCACTGTCTTGATGAGAGATGGAATTTATTACAGTAACAAAAAATCTGCTTCCCTGTTAACTTAGCTTTCAACAGACAATGCTGTATACAGTGTTGCTTAATTGTGTTGGATCAAACCCAGTGATGTTTTTTCTGGGTTAACTGTGCATTGTCTTCAGCACATATGTGCAATTCCCAATGGTTTCTGTAGGCAATTCATGCCTGGCAACTTCAGTTAGCCAGGTTCTAGCCCCAGAGATCTTTTATGTTGACCTGCTGAAGTGTAACAATCTGTAAAGGTGTGTCTGAGGCAGAAAAGGTAGCAAGTTGGCTACGTATCCAAAAAAATAAAGAGTATCTGGACATTCCCTCTTTTTTAACAGTACCTCATGTCACTTCTGGAGTTCAAAGCTGACTCAGAGTCTTTAAAGCTTACCTGCATTCCAGGCAGACTCTCCTCCATTCAGGAGACTCTCCCTCTATCAAAGTAGAGCAAAAAAGATCTTCCAGGTAGGTCAAATCTTGCGACTTTTATCAAAGAAACTGTAGACCTGTCTCTGATGGAGACATGAGGGGCTCAGTTCTGTAGTGTCCCTAAACAGTACTACGCTAGACCAGGAAAGCAGTTTGTGCCAAAGCTCAATGGGATCAGCAGCCTCTGGAAACCTGGAAGTGTGTTATAGACTAAAAGCAGCGTACTGGGCACCATACAGTACAGAGCCCCTGTTTAGCAACTGGTGTAGGATACAAGGACAAATTCTGGTCTTAGCTTGACATCAGTGCAATCACAAGAGAAAGAGCAAAGCCTATCTTGTGGTCTTGGGAGACTGAACTATCTGAATTACAGGCAGTGACTTCATCAGGAGTTTTCTGCTTATCCTGTTTGTTGTATTGAAAATATTGTTCATATCTGCAGACATCCATTTAAATTGCCGAATTAAATTTTTTGGTATTATGGGCTACAATACTGTAAATCTCTTCCTGACTTTCTTCTGCCTTATAAATGAATGGTATTTCAGATATTCATTCTCAGGAAATAGTTGTGCTATAAATAAAATTTCAAAGCTGAGCAGGAAAAGGAGTTGAGATTCTGAAGCCAGTGGCTGATCTGACCTTATTAATTGTATTTTGAAAAGCAGCAGTTATCTCTGGGTGTCCTACCAACACCTCTTTTCAGGCTCTCTCTAGTTACTACACTTGTGCTGTTGCCTGTCTTTCTGAAGCAGATACACACGAATGTTTATCTGACGTGAGGCTTACCCCAGCACTTCCTGGCAGCGGTGGGAACAGTCATGAATCAAACAGCAGGTTTTCTTTGGCATGTCAAAACTGGAGAATCAGTTGAAGGGTCTGGCCCTAAGACAGAATGTAATAAACACTAGGGGCATTTTTATTTGTTTTTGCATGTGCGATGCAATTTGAAAGTCTCTTTTGCTTTGCAACATTGAGGGCGATTTATACAAGGGGAAAGAACAGTCAGCTCAGGCCTATTGACTTAGCAAATCCGGTCATCCAGAATTTCAAGCGTTTGTTGTTTCTTTGTGAGCAACTCTTGTCACTTCAAAGGGGCCATGAGTTGTTGGTTTGCAGATAGTGATAACAACTTTAAAGAAGTTCTGCTGAACTGTAATTTTGCTTCCTGCTGACAGATATCACCAGAGTGAGAACAATCCAGAGCAAAGTGGGTGCTATCGTCATTGTGTTGATGAGAACATTGAAAGGAGAAACCACTATTTGGATCTTGCAGGAATAGAAAACTACACATCAAAGTTTGGGCCAGGTAATTTGGTAATTTATGTTGCAACCTTTTCATCTTTTCTTTCTTCAGTTGCGTGCTCCACATCAGGGACAGAGAATTGTGAACCTGTGTGATTTGTCTGTATAACTTACTGTAAGGAACAGGACTGTGTGAATACTGCAAGATATTTACTGGTGAAGGTGGTATCGCAGCAGAGTGGGTAATGTGCTGCAAGCCTGCTTTGAAGCACTTGTTTGTGTAGCTAAACTTGGAGGTGAGCCTAGGAGAACGATCTTTACATCTAAGTTATTAAGTTTAGTCTATGGGTGAGGTGAGGACTGATTTTTGGATGTGGAGCTTGTTCCCAAGATGATACCAGCACATATTTTCTACTCACCACTGACCCAAAAATAGGAGAATGTGGGTTCGTACCTGGAATTTTGGCTTCTGTCCCCAGATTAAAAGGATTTGCATTTCCTCCCTTTCCTCGTCCTTTGCCAAGGTTTTACTATTCCACTCACAGTTATTTTGGTGAATTTCAGATAGATGATGACCAAGAGAAGGTAATGTAAAGACTTTTATACACACACACATTCACTCTTATATAGATATGTACGTATAATTGCGTGTATATTATTTACTAGTCCAAATTATTATATGTAATTAAAATAGACAGCTATAATTGCATTTACTTCCTTAGGAAAAATTCACTGTGCCGATAATGCTATCCCTGCCAGCTGCATGCTACTAATTAAAACTTCAAAATACTAGATGACTAACTCAGCTTGTTATTTCATAGGATCTCCTCCAGCAGCTCAAAAACATGACCCACCAAGCAGAGTTGTGAGTCAGACTAGATCCCGTTCTCATGAACCTGAAACCTTCCATGCTCACCACAGGAAATCTCAAGTGGTGGATCCAAGCCACATCAATCTGGCTGAAAGTTCGTATGCCAAGATCGCAGAAATCCAACAGAGGCTCCGGAACCAGGACTCAAACAAGCACTTTGTGAGGTCTCCCAAGGCCCAGGGCAAAAATGTTGCCCCTGTGCATCCTGGAAGAGCAGTTAGAAATAAACCTTTTCAAGGGGTGCCCATGCCAATGGCTTCCCCAAGTGCACGGATGGGCCAAAATCTCCCTTACCTCCCCTTGCAATCTCAACAGGTTCACAAGAAGCATAAGCAGAGGGCAAAGGAGAATCACCAAATGTGCAAAACCTTCCAGTCTCCAGGGACGGTTGTGGAAAAAGAACATGTGAGAGACCTGCCTACAGTCATTTTATATGAAGGCCAAGTTGGACAAATGGTACAAAGACATGAACACCACCACCACCATGAGCACCACCACCACTACCATCACTTCTACCAGACATAAAAGAGATCCCACCAACATCCTCCGAGAATTATCCCATATGAAGGAAATGCGTTCTTGTGATACCAGAACTAAGGTGTTACTATGAATAATATTATTGTTACTCCCTTAATATTCAACTAGCATATATTTTAGAGGTTATATGGAACTCCTGAAACTTACCCTATTTATATGTTGTGGAACGGCATAGCTTACTTAAACACCTTGTGGAATTTTTTTTTACAGTGGCTTGTAAAACAGCAAACAGCCGTAGCTTTTTGAGCTGTGATTTAATACAGGTCGTCAACGCACTTCTTTACAAGTACTACTTCCATTGTAGTAGGAAAGATACTTCAAACACTATTGCAGACATCTAGCTTACCACTCTGCTGTATGTCGGCTGATCGCACACAAGCCTTTTATCAGGGGAGCAATGTTCGAAGGGTTGGACTCCAGAGATACTCAGAATAACGGAAAGTACAAACAGCTGCTACCTCTAGTATTATTCAGATTTTATTTTCTTTTTATTGATTGTAATGTGCTGGGGGGGGAGGGATTTTAATATACTGCATTCATGTAGCCTGTTTGTGTTCACATCCTTCCAAATTATCTTAATAATTACAAGGAAGTATTAGCTATACTTGTCAACAGAGCTACATTTGTACGACTTACAGTTTATTTTCTTGGAGATTCTTCACTGACACAAGTACAGTCTGTTATATACTGGGTAATATTTAAATATACTTGTTTTATTTTTGGTTTTTTCTCTTACTCCCCATTCTATTTGGGGTAACCATTTGAAAAGAGGAGGATGTGAAATGGGGTTTTCAAAATCATCACTAGACTTTAGTGCTTGGGCCGTAAGTATCATTCATGGGGGTTTGAGAAGGAGAGGGGTTTTGTTTTGTTTAATCCACAGTTCTTTGTTTTGAGAAAGAATTGAGGAAAATATACTTTCTCACTTTAAATGTTGGCAAATATATATAAAATATAAATATATATATATATATATATATAAATATGCACACTCTCAGGTACATTTTGTTGTGTTTTAGAAATCTGTGGTTTGAATATTAACATTATAATTTTTTTTCCACAACAGTGACTTTTTAGAAACATATGCCATGGCATTTTCTTAGGTGCCTCCAATTTAAATTTCCCCAGCACCTAGCAATTTGTACTTCTCCCATTTCAGAGACAGTTCAATATGTAAAAAAATATCATTCACAATCATTCAGGCCTCTTCTACTTTTTCCATATCAAAGGGCTTCCATTCCATGAAGGAGAATGAGACCATACTCACAAGATCTTACTGGCTGCTGAGAAATTTGAAGGTCAAAAGCAAATTGGAAAAAAGAAAAAAAAAAAAAGGGTCAGTACATTCAAGTTTACCTTCTGTGGGGCCTAGATTTATAATACGTTCAGTTGGGTTTTGTACAGATCACCATTTTACAGGTAGAAATTGACTGAAAAACACCTACATTGCTTTTGGAACATTAGAGAACCCCTCACGTAAAACCATAATTGTTCTATAAACATATTTGCTTTTGGTTTTAATAATTTTAAATGTTGTGGTATTTTGTCTATAGTATATATTGTAAAATGTAACTATCCCACATTGTTATAAGCCCTTTATGATTAGGCTGTTTTTTTTCTGACTAGAGTTTTAATCAGTCCAAAATGGGGTTTTACTTTACTGCTGACCAGTTTTAGAGGGATGTTGTCCTTTCTAAGAACATGGAGACATCAACTTTTAAAGAAAAGTCGAAAGCCTTGCCTTCTTGTGGAATTAGAATAGAATCACTGCTTCATGGTAATTAGGTCCATATCTTGTCTCCCTGGATCAGCAGTTGTTTAGACTTATTGTCCTCTTTAAAAAATCTGTTTTATTTTATTTTAATTTTTTAGCTATCAACAGCGTGTTCTGCTAACTCTAACAAAATGTTTTTAAAATGTGTTTGATCTGTGTGACAACTATACTGTTCTGTTTATTTTTAAAATTCCTAAAGTCCAAAAATATTTATATGCAGAATTTTCTGTATTGAAAATATGAAAAGGCCACAAATTTGGTTAGTTACCACTGAGTTGTTCTAGTCTAAGCCTTTTTTGCTGCTTGTGTATCATTCTTTTTCAGTGTATATATAATTATGGACTGCAAAAAAAAAAAAAGGCATTTATATGTCTAGTAGAAGGAATAAGCTTATTTATATTATAGTGTTAACAAAGTCTGATGTATTCAAGTGACTTACGTTATACCGCATGCAAACACACAAGTGTACATTCCATCTGAGAAGGGATGCCATCCTATTTGTTTTGAATATGTAATTAAAGCTGTTCTCTTTTCGATAGAGCATATGCCAGAAAGACTGGGAGGTGGGAATTGTTTCTTTGTCAATTTTTTAAATGCAGATTGTTGCTGAAAACCAGAAAACTTTCCGGAAAACTTGAGTCCTTTCAGAACTGTGGGTTTTTCTAAGAAAGGGCAGCAAAGCGGCATAAATGCTCTTCTACCCAAAGATATTTTGCTGGAAAAGATAACAGCACCAAAACCAAAATCCCATCGGATTGGAAAGTGTGCAGTACTAGCTGTGCCACTCTGAAATGTAATACAACTGGCTGTTTGTTACAAACTTGCATGGATTTGTTTTCGTTTATTATATTTGGAGATTCAAAAGACAAATTCTACCTTCCTCAGATTCTGTGAAATACAAATACGTTTTATTAATGTGGCATCCCCATACTAAAACTTCACACCAGCCATGTATTAACATACAATATCTAAAAACTGTGTTGCAGTTGTGTTACGTGCATTAAGTGTGAATAACATGTAGCACAGTTTCTTTTCACAGAACCTTAAATTTCCTTATCTTTTTAAAATGACTGCTTTTCAGTATTTCGTATAGTAAATATAGGTGGTTTTGACTAAATGCTTTATTTATTTAACAGCAAAAATTGTGCCAAGAGAACCCCCTGTTAATTAAAATTTTACTAGTTCAGAAAGTATATTTCCTCCTTCTTGTTGTGGATTTCAGGGGCTTATTGCAATTGCTGTCAGTGCTTTCAGATCCCACTGATGAAAGAGCTTGCATTAGCATTTTTGGGAACAGAATTAGGCCGTAAGGTATGGACTGGGTATGCTTTGGTTTTATATCTAAACTATCAAGTTTCAAAGTTAAATTTCTTGTTCCTTACTGTTAGACCTGTGTTGAGTAACTGATTTTTCAGCTTGTTATTAATTCCAAAAACATATACATATATATATATATATATATATATATATATATATATATTTTAAATGTCTCAAAACCGTGGCTGAATCAAAATTTAAAATAGAGTAGTTTCTGGTTAAACAAAAGATTTAATTTCCAAGAAAAAAAATATTCATCTGAGTGTATTATTAATATTTAAAAGTAAATTGGAGTGTCATAAAGTAATTTCAAATGACAAAAGTCTTTTCACTTACTTTTTCTGGTTTTACACAAAGCAATTCAGCAAACTAAGCTGATACCAAAATTTGCACTATTTGCTGAAAAAATTTCCACTTAAATATTTTGCTCACCTCTATCAGCTGCAATTTTTGGGAAGCCAGGTTTTTGAAAAGAAGGATTGCTAAGCTCTTCTCACAACTTCATGACCACCTAATACAAAGTAAATTAAGCGAAGGATAGAGAAATAAAATCTCTGTCCCCGTGAAGTCTCTGGCAAGACTGCCAGATTCCTACTGGCTTCAGAGTGCCTACAATTTCATTCCAGGAATGTGGGTTTGAAATCTACAGAATGTGCAGACAGTGATTTCAGTATTTATTTTCTATGCATCTTAGTGCTGATGGTTTAGTCATAGCTAATATTAAATGGAAGTTTTACTGTAAGAGATCAAGCTGGTAAGTTAAGATTAGCAGCATGTACTGTGCTTTATACTCATGTCATTGAAGGACCTCAAGGCACTTCCAAAAGTCTTTGAAACATCCACACGTCATTTAGTCACTGTTAGAAATGAAGAACCAGTTCTGCCCTTGGATGATGAAGTATAGGTTCTCCTGGCATATTGGCAGGCCAGCCCCTTACAGCCATATGAAATTAAAAAGCCACATATATGACCTCTATGACTGCCTTCCAGCTCTAGACATCATGAGCACAGAACAGCAAAGATGGAGAAGTAGCTTAAAGGTGTATGTGTGTGTGTGTATATATATATATGTATGTATGTATATTTATATTTATATATATATATGTATATATATATGTCCTCTGGCAGAAGCTAGTGAATGGCACAAGATGGATTCTGACAGAGATGATCTTTTATAAAGGGATAAGTACTGTGTATGATCAACAGTCTGCAAGTTGCCACATAAATATACAGGTATGATGAATGCTTGCTGTTCTCCATATGTCATTGTGTACCTCAATTACTGAATGACAGATTTCATTTGTATTCCAATTAACAGGAAAGTTAGGCCCCTTGGGGCCTAGATTATACTTGAGAAAAATTCATCATGCTAGAAAACTTGCAAAAACATTCACCATAATTTTTGCCTAGAGTACAGGCAAGAATGTTCATGTTTGGAAATATGTCAGCTAATCAAGTCTCACCTTTAATTACCTGGATGCAATTCATCAAGATCTGAAAATATGTTTTCAAACATGACTTATTCATGTGTTTGCTGGGAATCAAGTCATATTTAGCATCCTATTAGTTGACAGACTTTTTTTTTTTAAATGTACCAAGCCAAAACATGTTTGAAAAATCCATGAAATAAAAATTGAACTTAATGTGTTTTCTAAATAGCTTCTGGAAGAAGATTTTCTCGTCTTTTCTAATGCACTTAGCAGCAAAACCAGCTTCAATTTATCACATAACAATTTATTTTCTTTGCATTATTCGACAGATGTTCAGATGATTTGACTTAGAAGGGCCTGTTTTGGGATTTTTTTTTTTTTGGATTGCATACATTTAAAATGTTCTCAAAATGGGCTAAAAGGAACAGATGTAGAAAAGCAAATAACTATATTGAAGTTATTTGGTAGACATTGAACTGCATCTTATTTGAAGTTTCGATTATAGTTATTACATAATGAGGTTTTCAATGATGCTTTAGTTTACTATTATATTCCAATATAATTCTAGAAAATTCGATCCTACTGTGAGCTAAAATGGTAGAAATTATTTTATATGATAGGGATGAGGTCTTCTAATTTCTTTGCTTTAAAATAGCAGGACTTAAGGAGTATTCAGATGGATTACTGTGAGGGTTAGAGCTGTGAAGAAAGACTGGCAGGGGAAGGATGGGAAGATTTGAGAAGTGTAGGGATAGCACCGAACTGTCCGACAAAGGGGCGGGGGGAGACAAGAGGCAGGAGAATACTGTGTGGAGAAGCTATATTCATATTACTTTTTTGAATCTCTTATGATACATTTATTGCTCATAAAACAGCAACAGTAGTTCATGGAATGCTTTTCACTGGGAAAGCTTGAAAGACTTTCTAGAAGAGGTCAATCTCCAGCGTGCAGCAGGAGATGGATGGAAGGAAAGCTGTAGATAATCACCACTAGAGCTGTGGCCGAATAAGAAATGATGCCCCGGTTTCCTGAGTCCCTGCCAAGCTGAGGGAAATTTTTTCAGAATCAGAGGTGTTTCTACAGATATTTCAATATTCTTTAGAACGTGTTTTGAATAGTAGTATCAGTTCTTTTTCTGTTTGATTACAAACACATGTAGGTTGGTCAAATGTTGCCCAAAGCTTTGATAATCTGTCCTGATTTTTCTGAACACTAAGCACTATCTATGCCTGTGAAATCTACTGACGTAAAGTGTATAATCTTTATATCACAAGAAATGGCAGACTGGACCTGTTGGTTGTCTCATCAGCCTAGTATTTTGGGGTCTGAGAGTAGGAAGTTCCAGAAGTTTCATAAGAATGTTGAAGACATAATGTTAAGGGGCTTCGTAAATTTGGCAGTAGGCAAACATAAACAGTATCAGGCATACTGGTAATTATGTGCACTGTGCTTTCCGGTTTTTTATAACATGCCTATGAAGTGGAGTTTGTGTCTTCCTTTGAGTGCCTAGTCCATATAGACAAAGCAGCCTGTAATTGCTACCAGCTAAGAGATGTACCCTTTTGTTGAGCCTGTGCTTTGTGGATGAAGATACAGGCTTCAGATCCTTCTGGTGCTGAGTGCTTATTCTTGCACTTAATCCTTTCCTTTCTATTCTATTCATGAAGTACAGCACGTTGAGGCTCTGTGAATTTTTCTAGTAAAAAACCCTAACAAACCGGGCCAAATTTGTCTTCAGCTTCACAAATGGAAGCCAGAAGAGCCCCGTGCATGTCTAGGAAATTGGACCTTCAAATGCAGTTTGCTATATGAGTCATCATTTTTTCTTGTACTAATTTCAGATATTTGATAAGCTCTTTTTATGGTTTACAAGTTTAAAAAGACAAATAAAACTTTGTAGATTAAAACGTTGGTTTGGAGCTTGTATTTTGTCTGTTCTCATTGGAGTTCTGTGAATGGTCTTTTTCTGTGGGCTTTAGCTTAAACTTACAAAGTGACTTTGGAGTGGGTGTTTATAGTTCTTCGCTTGCTTGTTCACAGGATAAGACTGTTGATAGATGAATAAAGTGCCACTTGAGGTTGTTAACAACCAGGACTGGTAAGCTAGTTCAACTATAAGATAAACAGTGAAATGCTATGGCAATTAGCGTTGAGGCCGCACTTGGCTAGTGCTGATTTTTAAGTTGTAGATATGGTGCTTTATAGATACCCGTGACCATGGGGTCTGGAGATATTTAGTCCATCCTTGCTCTAAGTGCTGTATGGACTCCGTTGCAGTGCGTGCCCAGGGCATCCC
The DNA here is from genome assembly GCF_034619465.1 of Leptosomus discolor. Classification (NCBI taxonomy): domain Eukaryota; kingdom Metazoa; phylum Chordata; class Aves; order Leptosomiformes; family Leptosomidae; genus Leptosomus; species Leptosomus discolor. The sequence continues at coordinate 45,577,281 of NC_141398.1, read as the reverse complement.
TGCATACTCGACGTGCCGTTAGGAAGCAGGAGTATGAAAACTGTAATGTTTCAGTCTGAAGCAATTAACCCTCTCACTGTGCAAAGAGTGGAGGGGAGGAAAAGCTCAATTAAAGAGACTTGGAGTTTCCAGTAAGTGCAAAAGTATGAAGGGAAGCGAAAAACACCACTGTGGGCCTCACATTCCTCCTGTCTCTTTACAGCCTTCTCAGGGAATATTTTTTACTTTTGATGTCTATAATCACAACTTCTTGCCATTTGAGTATGCCATCTGTTAGGGCCATAGCGCTCAATGGCTCTGCACATATGACTTCCATAGGTTTCAATGGAAACTTTGTGCAGCTTTACTGGATTGGCAGATGTAAACAGAGGTACTTCCACACTTGCTTGGAATCAGGGCCCTGGGGCACTCATAGCTTGCACTGATCAGGGCAGGTTTTTATAAGAATTTCCGTGGTCTAATAAATGGATGCTAAAATGAATTAATATAAAGATTACAGTCTTGACAGCTTAGAAGTCTAAAATATGGAATCATTTTAGCTAGTGACTATGAATTAAAGGAGTTAAGTCATAGTGTTTTCAGGAGCAGGGCAAGACTTTCATACCTTGCTCGGCTAAACATCACTGCAATCCCTTTCCTTATAACTGAATCATAAATTGAGCATTCACAGGATACTATGTGTCTGCTGATCTTTCTGACAATAGTTAATGAAGTTTATTTTACTTGGAGCCTTTGTTCATGTAGATACTGCTTTTATTGCCCACAAATGTAAAGGAAATCCTGTGAACAGCAGACCTCACCATAAGCATCCTGCGTGCCCTGTTACGCACCTCCCCAAGGATGGAGTCACTCCAAAGAAATGGTCTGAAATTTTGTTTCCAGCTGCACAAGAGGTACGTTCACTATGCCTGTAACCCCAACAGAGAAAACTGAGGAGCCAAAGTGATTCTGAGGCAAGTAACAGCTCCTTTCCCTCAAGAGGAGCATCAATGTCTTGTAGTGCCTAATCACTTCCCTCAATGCCAGAACACTGGGTTTCTGTGGATGCTCTGGGACACAGGACAAGCAGATGCTCTTACTCAGTAAGACCTGAGATTCCAAAATGCTCTTCTATCCTTTTAGTCAGTGATAGGAAATGTTCGGAAAGATGTCACTGTGAAAAGAACTTGAACAAGACAAATTTTTTGCTGTTGACTCTGCTGTGCCCTTTCATGGATTTAAAATCCACTTATCTGAAAGTGTGCAGTTACATTTTGTCCTTTTTCATCATTTAAATGCATCTTCTTGATCTGAAGAAATAAAAGCAATTTAAAAAATTAGAGATTTTGTTTTCATATGTGCTGCCAAGTCTGATACTGCAAAGTAACTGCTGAATTGGCACAAGCAGTTTGAGAGAGCCAGCAGATTTAGGAAGGGAAAAGATAAACCTTATTATGTTTCTTTGCCAAAGGAGAAAAGAAACGATATTGACTTAAATGTGGGAAATTTAAAAGGGGCCATATGTTCTCACTTTGTGCTTTGTTTCTAATAGATAGACAGAAATCTTTGAAGTGTGGATTGGCACAGTAGGGTGCATGCTTCTGTAGAGAAAAGATGCTAAATGGGGAGGATGTGAGGGGGCACATGAAACTCTATTAGCCATGCAACAGCAAAGAGAGAAAGGCAAATCCAATGATAATGTACATCTGTTTCAGGGAATTTATAAGCTTTGAACATTTTTTATGTGCAGATAAGTGGATCCTTTTCTTACCATAACTTAGAACTTCAAAGCAGATTGTGTGGATAATGCAAATTGCTGAAATATGAGATTTTCCTACAAAGAGGTTTCCAAAAAAGAAAAAAAAAAAAAAAGAATTAAGGCTAATTGATGCCACAGTCTTTTATGTACAGTGTAAAAACTCTACAAAAATTGATTTTTATGAACTAAGAAATTGATGAAAAAATATTGAAGTCTTCTGTTTGCATTCGGGGACTGTAGTTTGAAACGGAGGTTCTGTGAATTAAACATTTGTCTCCGATATCACTGCAGCAATATTGTAACATAAATTAAGATATGTAGCCAAGCTGTAATTGTATCAAAGTCTGCCATGTCGTAGGAATGTAAAACTCATGAGTGCAGCATGATATGCAGCACCTGACGTTAACATCACTGTCAAGGTAGTGAAGCAGGAATTTCTAGAATATGAGAAAAAATGATTACAAGAGACAAAAACTAATGGGGGGGGGGGGGGGGAAGGCAAGGAGTGGAGGATACTGATATGGTAAATCCTGGGAGCTGATGAATGTATAATTTCTTAACTGCTCAGAAAAATTAGTTGCTCTCTGAACTGGCGGGTTATGGCTGGGCTTGGGGATGCCAGGTGCATTCCAGTGGGGAGATATGAATGTCCCAGCTGAAAGTGCAAGGCTATGATTATCGTATGTAAGAAATGACATAAGCGAAGAGACTTTGAAGGCACTCATTTATTGCATGTACTGCAGAGGTGCATTCCCTTCCTCTCTGGGCAGCCTCAGACTAGAAAGCCAGCTTTGTATCTCTCCCCGCACTGTAGCTGGGGCACAGGGGTGCTAAGGCTCATCCTGGTGCTAAACACATAGGCAACCAGAAGTGGGAGCTCATGTCTCATGGCTGAGTCTTTCCTCAAGTCTGGCTTCAACTGCCTGCTTGATATCCTCAGGAGATGTTTCCTGCACTTCAGTCTGAACAGACCATCATCACCTCAGTCCTGGATTTATTATTATTTTTTTTTAATCCTAAATCCATTCCTAAACGACAATTTTGTTCACTGCCTGCCGTGACAGGAGATCTTCTGGGGAAATTTCCAGGCCTTGATACCCTGAAATCAGCTATACCCTTTCGTATTTTGCGATGTCCAGAGCTCGTTCTTCTGCCCTAAACCCGCCTTTGCTGAGGTGGCCCCTGTGGAACCTTCCAGAAAGGCACCAGGGCGCCTTCCACAGGGGCCACCTCAGCAGAGAAGCAGCAGTTGCTGCCACCACAGCCCCCTCACCTCACTGGCAGTGGCTTGAGGTGCCTCCCCCTTGCCCTGACAGGTACGATCACCCTCAAAAGGGTGTGGGTTTTTTCAGCATCTTGGCTTTGGAGGGCAGCCTTGCGATGGGCACTGTGAGGCTGCGGGATCTGTCCCTGTGTGGCAGTGTGTTCCGAACCGCAATTAAACAAAACTCCTATGAGGTAATGAAACAATTTACCTCATGATTTGAGCCGAAACTTAGTAGTTCGGGCACTCAGCAAGGGCCCTGCCTTTTAGACACCTTTACCAGGTGCTGTTTGGGTTAATTAATCAGGCCTCTAACATCAATGGCAGCCCCCTGCCATGGTCCCCGGGGCTGGGGGAGGCCTTCCCCCAGCCCTGCTCCATCTTTCCAGGCTTGCAGTTCATCGGTGGGCCGAGGCCACACCGGCAGAGTGTTAAACTTGAGGCAATCTCGCCTCGTCTATTTACAATCGTACCCCAACAGCAGGGAAAGGGCAGTAGGCAGCGATGTTGAAAAGAACAGCTGTATGCCATCAGACTAAAGATAGAAACATGAAGCATGCAGGCTAATTAAGTTCCCCAGTGGCAGTGTACAAAGTGTACAGACCAAACAGAACAGTGCCTTCTGCTTGTTTTGATCAACTCTGTTTCTATCACTTTGATGAAAATAACCGCTTGATTTGTCGCTTGCTGTGGCTGCCAGAGGATCCCTCACACCCTGAGCTCCCAGACGGCCTCACTCTGCCGATTCTGCCCTCGTGGCGATGGGCGCAGCCCAGACACACAGACATTTCATAACCAGGGCGCGACTGTGGCTTCTATTGCCTGCAAGTAGGGCCAGTCAGCAGCACTGGGTGTCAATAAAAAAAAGCATGAAAAATGTTCAGAACTTTCGAATTTACTTTCCAGCATTTTTTTTTTTTTCCCAGCCAGCTGTAATATTAGACTCTTTCACCCTAAACAGGGTAAGGTGGGCAAACTCTGACCAGCTCAGCACAACAGCGTGGACTTCAGTTTTTTATTTTGCTTTCTCTGATGTCTTTCAGTTGTTTTTCCTTCAGGGGTCCCCAGCTAACTCATGGTTAGGTCAGTAAGCTTGCTTCCTAACCGGTTTATAGCTCTCGTAATTTTTGATGTAGACTGCATACGAACCAGAACACCCTTCCCCTCCCCCCATGTGGAAAATGAATTTGTGATGTTTAAATGTTTCTTACGGTCCAACAGGAGGCAGAAAAGACATTTTGGGGCAGTAGTCACATAAACTGCTCTAGCAAGTTCAAAAGAGGCTTGGCTCAACTGTAGTTCTGCAGCAGGCTTTAAGTTGTAAAGCTGAAGGGCTGTGACAGGTTTGAATTCTTTGCTTGTAATGGTGCTTAGATAGGCACTGAAAGATGAAAATTATCATTGTGAAGAGATGCTCTTTCTTTCTTCTGAGTGTAATAACCAGCTCTAAGTTTGCATTGCTAAGCTACTTCAATTAGAAGCATAGGGCTGGCTTCAAATTTTGTTTTATTCCAGTACAGCTTCCAGCGAACTCTGGAATTTAAATTTAACTCTATTTTAATTCCAGGCTTAATCCCTCAGCTGAAACCTTGAGTTCTCAGAAGGTGGTATCATTGATGGTAGTTTCATTCCTGATCACCAGTAATTAAGTTATGATGAGATATACACACAAACACACTTTTTTTTATTGTGACATTTCTTTCTAAAGTGTTCCTGGTTTAATCTTTTACGAGTCCCATTTTTCATTCTCTGAGATCTAAGTGCTCGGCCTGCACTTGTTTAACTGCAATCCACAATAATGGACTCCTTGGGGGAATTATGAATCAAGAAAGCCACATCTTCATGCATAGGAGACTTGATGTCCTGTTAGCTGTCAGGCCTTGCTGTAATGTACAGAACATATTGTCAAGGCTGCTGTGCTGTTGATGAATCAAATAAAATGACTGCTATTCTTTACAGTAAGGGCCTAAATTGCTCATGTATTTTATCATGATTGAGTTTCATATCTCTACTGATAAAGGATTAGACCCAGTTAAGTCCTTAATCATTTTGTTTGATATAGTAGTACTTCAATTAGCAGTAAGAGCGTCAGCCTTAATTTGCTGTATTGGCCACTTGCAGCAGATTTTTTTTTTTTTTTCTTTTCCTTTTTCACTTACTGTTGAAGGAGTTTATGTGTCTAGTTCCTCAGCTCCTGAGCTCCTCAGGTAAGAAACCTAGTGTGTAGATAGTATTTTTAGATTGAGGGATGTAGTAGTTCAAAGTGCAATAGCCCTTCTTAGGTCTTTAAGGGTACATGAATAGGTTTTCTCCCTTAATGGAAACAATAAGGGCAATTAAGGAAAGATAAATGAGAGTCTGACATTACAGTGGTACTATGTACTACAGCTGTAGCGCCAAGCAAAAACTACAACATACCCCTTGTTTTCTGGAAGGTTTCAGAGATGTTGGAAAGGTTTGACAGAAACGTTCAGGTCACTGCCTTGTAAAATTAGTTGTCTGCCACTGCGGGGGAAACAGACCAGTTTCATCGACCAGGGTGTACAGCTACACAAGACCAGTTAATGAGGCTAGTAATGAACTGTTTTATTTATGAAATTTCCAGAGATCATGATGCCCCAAAAAGGTCCCAAATCTACACTAAATAAATATTACCAAAACAGGGAATGCTAGCAGGTACTTTACCTTAGCATTACAGTTTTGAAGCAGCCAGTGCTGCATGGGTTTAAGGGACGGGATGAAAAACTGAGAAGTTACTTCCCAAGGCTTCTCATCAGTCAGAGCTTGTCTTGAGCCCTGCAGCAAACAGGTGACCCAGTCCCTTGTGCTGGGTGATGGTCTTGCTGTTACAATTCTGATGATTCCTTTTTGCTCTTATTGACTTCATACTATTTAGTCTACTACGTTTGTTTGTGGTTGTATTTTAGTCTTCTAGTAGCAGGTGGGATTTTGGGGTGGGGTGGGGTCGCTCTTTCTGTTGGGGAGCTACCAAGTGTGTTCAATCAAGATGTTGGGGTGTCAGAGGGTCCTGGCAGGGCTGCAAGGAGGCTGTGAGGAGTGCAGGAGCAGCAGAAGCTGCAGCCTAGCCCCAGGGAGCTGTAGGCCCTGTTGTCGGCAGCTCAGAAAGTCCTGGGGCTGGCTGAAACCACGCCTGGGAAAGTTCCCTAGCCTGAATGCATTGATACTGGTAGAGAAGCGTACTGCTGCTGCTACAGAGAAAGATGTAGTTTGTGTCAGCATGTAGGCATCTTAAACTGCCATAACCGCTGCTTGAGAATTTAATATGCTTCCTTTACCTTTCCACCTCTAGTCTGCTGCTACACAGCTTTTACAAAACTAAAAAGGGCTTCTTGCAGCTGAGTTGGTACTGAAAACTATGTCTTTAAGAACAGGTTAATGCTTAATGAGAATATTTATGGTGATTTGCGATTTGACCAGGCCTTATTTCAGGCTTGAGGAAAAAAAAGATAAATATGGCTTATAGATGGTGTGTTTTTCAGGGTTTGGCCTGGGGAAAAAAGGGAACATGCAGGTTTCATCTGGCTACTTCTTATGCCTCCACACATTTCTTTTCAACAATATCTGATAAGTGGCCTGAAAAAGGTGCCGTAGTACCGTACTCAGGTGCTTGCAGCAAGGGAGGAGGGGTGAAAGGAAGTGAATGTGATGCTGCTAAACAGTTCTCAATAATGTACAACCCTCAAGCACAGCAGACCACTAAATTGTTGTGCTGTTTCTATTACTGTAAGTGACATAAATAACATTGTGAACATTTTTTTTCTGTTAAACATTTTAATCCTGGCACTCCTGGCCAGCTAATAACAATAGCAAAACCAGAAGGATTCACATGTGTCTTAAAGATCAACAGACAGTCCTCTAAGGTAGACTGAGTCAGTGCTTTGATGAGGAGAGAATCTCACTAGAATAATGTTGAAAACAGAACAGAATAACAATGAGTGTCAGGAACACTGAGTGTACAGAGAAGTTGAATGCAGAGGGCAACAGAGACAGAGAATGAACTCCAAAAGGCAGAAATAAAAAGGTTAAGTCACACACACAAGTTCATACAGAAGATGCTGCAGAAATCTGCCAAATCTGTCAAAGAAACCCTGTATTAACAATGGTATTTTTAGGCAATATCATTCTCCTCAAAATCCGCATTAATTCATGAAGGTTTTTTTTCCCTGACACTCAAAATATCTGCTGGAAAAACCACCATTCTTCAGCAAGTGCCTGTCAGCCAAGGGGAAAGGACTGATGCTCTGAGGCTCCCATGTTCAAACCTGGCATATTTCAAGAGCCACCTCTGAAAACTCAGTGCTCTTTGATCAGAGGCATCAATTTTATTTGGTCAACTCTAGCAGCCTGGATAATTGTCCAGGTAATTTTGCCTATTTGGTTGTTATAAGGTCTAGACTACACTACAAAAGGAAGCATTTTAAAGCACATTGTGTTTCTCTTTCTCTTTTTTTTAAAAAAAAATAAAAAATAATGGGTATTTTGTTTGTATAGACAGAAAGAATACAATATAAACATATGCTGAACCATCTTTTAGCCTTGGTACCTACAAACTTGCTTGTTCTGCTGCTCAGTAGTGGCAGCAAAGACAGAAACTGTCGCATAAAATGGGCTCAGGTGTTTGTTTTGTTTCAATCACTTGAGAGACATAAACTACCTTTCAGATGTCTTCAGTGTTGTAAGGCCCATTGATAATACAGGTTTGGATTTTTGCAAAAACATGGAAGGTGTTGTTTGGACTGACCTGTGTGAGTAATTTGCTCTTTAATCTTGGTCCAATTTTAGCTTGGTTTCTGCACCTTTCAGTGTAAGCTGCAAACCATATCCATTAGTGGAGAAAGGCTTTCTCAAAACCTAGGCTTAATAAAAGGTTTATTTGATGCAAACTTAACTGGATAATAGTTGCTTGCTGTTTAATGAAGACAGGCTAACAAGGATTTTCTCTTGGCTCCCTGCAAACTTTGAGCCAGATGAGATGGTATGTTGTGAGCTAAGCTACTTGGGTTTCATCCACATGCAATCACATCTGTGAGTTTTTGCAGAGCCATCTTCAAAAACCCACTCATTCACTTCTTTCAGAGACAGGCGTCAACATGGTTTATGTCAAACTTAATTTTCTAGGTCAGTCAGAACGTCATAGGTTTGAATAAAATAAATGCAAGGTAGACAAGGTTTAGCTATTAAACCTCCCTGTACCAGTGCTTAGTTGTCTGACAGAATTAGGATCACCTGGGCTCCACTGGGTAATAAGAGCAGGACAACAGCCATGTAGGTGCCACCTGGGCAGCAGAGTAATAGAGGGGCCAAAACCCCATCCAAACTCCCAGTAAAATCAAATTACATCTTTCCTTCGACTCTGACAGAAGCTGAATCAGGCCTCCCATGAATTGTAATGAATAGTTGTATTAATCCACTGCTATGTAGCTGTGAAAATCCTGCATCCCCTTCACTGGGATGACGGTGCAGGGCTAAATCACCATGGATATTCGATTGCATTCTGGCTCATGTAACAGTAAGAGCATTACCAGGCAGCATTTTATCTAAGACGAGTGCTCTCTACAGTACTCACAACAAATCTCAACTTATTGAAACTCCAGTGATTAAATGTTTTACAGACCCCTGCAACATCAGAAGACTCTGTGAAATAGGCATGGCTGCTTTCAATATGATCTCATAGGGATCTGATTACCATTTTGGCTCTCTTTCACAGTCATTCAAGTGGTCCTTCAAGGAAGTTTAACCCTTTCATTCTCAGACTTTCTTGGTATGCAAAACACTTGCTCAAGGGTAAAAGCCTTGAGTGCAAAACCTGTAACACTGAAGCCAAATAGTCAATCATATCTGTGTTGGTCTTTAAGCACAATACAGCAAGAAATGAGGTAAATTAGCTATACATGTTGTTTTGGAAAATTTCAGGCCCTAAACTGAAAATGAAAGGTCTCTACAGAAGAAGGTCTGGGCTAAACACATTCCTGCTGAATCAGTTGTGGTAAATGTTTGACATATGTTCTTGTGTTGGCATAATTATTGATAAAATTCTGTTCAAAAGGAGTAGCCGACGCTACAGTATGTGCAGAATCTGCTTGCATACAGTTGCTTAAAATGCTAGTTCCTGCAGATTAACACAGTGACTAAAGTTTTCATTCCCCTCCTTTTGGAGCAGGGACATTACAAATGCACATCAAAGAAAATGAGCTGTATTCTGACTTATGATCTAGGCATGTTCCTGACAAACCACATCTGATGAAGAGTCTTAAAGAAATAACACAAGCAACACTGCTGGCAGCAAAACAACAGAAGGGCTGGCCCCTTCCACCAATGAAGGGAGGCTGGTTAATCAAACGTTTTTGTACCAGGTAGAGGAACTGTGCGCTTTTACTCTGAAGCAATGCAGTCGAATAACACATATGCAATGACCTAGCTAGACAGCATTCTAACAAATCACATTTAATTACATATCTTTTCCTCTCATGATATTCTTCTCAGTTCCACTGCAGTCTGGGAAATCAGTAACAAATGTTCATTTTGAATGTCTCTATTCTCTAGCCGTGGACTAATTATGCACATTCCTACTGTCCTTATAAGGACAGGGTAGCTCTTCACTTCAGACAATGAAAGAAAACATGCAAAGAAAACCTCCCTTGACAGTATTCTAAACAATAGGAACATAAATTATGAACCCATTTGTGGTGTGCAGCACCTTCTAACACAGTACTACTGGCCTCCTCCAAGGGTTATTGGCACTTTTTGCTCCTGTTACAGTGCTGAGCATCGTCGCCTTTGTTTTCATGACCTGGGCGAGCTGCTGAGTGGAGCATCAGTATAGGAATTGGGACTGCTCTGTTTTATTGCTGGCTATTTGCTGTCATGGCCAAACCAAATAACATCTCTTATTGCACAATTTCTTCATTTACAGCGTAGGAATGACCATGCGTTTCTAAATCCTTCTCCGTGACCTGTGAATGAAAAGCACAGCACATGCACTATTATTATCAGTATTAGTGAGGTGATGCTGGGGGTCATGGCACCTGGAGTGTGTAAAAGTCAAAAGTGTGAAACAAATAAGCTCTTTAAATAAAGTGTGTGTGTTTCTTCAAGCCACTGTAGTTTAGGTACTGGGGTCAATATTTAATGGACTGCAACGAGATGTAGCTTGTTGGTTTTTTTTTACCAGGAACAAAACGCCTGTACAAGTTTGGTGAAAATTGCAAAGATTTTCACATATTCATGGGGAAAGCAGTAGTATTTCTTTAAGGGAAAAAAGAGCAAACTACAAGTTCCCCTGGTCTTGGCAAATCATGAGGCGTTTTTCATTTTGTAACATCAAAGTCGGCTGCTCTTCTTTGATGTCTTCGCATGCTGTTTAAGGTAAAGCATGAATGAAGAAATGTCAATCTGCAAGGTGTCCATGTAGTTTATGCTGAACACTGAAGAGGACTTGTAGATAAAAGGCAAACACAAGGTTTGATAATGAATGTCCAACAAGGAGGTGTGCATATCTAAAAGGAAACACTCAGCTGGAGAACAGCTCTGCAAACCTTAAAACTCTGCTTAGCCCAAGTTTAAGAGATTAAGAAAAAGTGGATTTTTTTAAAGTATGGAACCAAGACAGGAATTCTGTAAAAATCCTTGTTTTATAAGAAATGAGTGTTCTTTCAATGGTTGTATTTAACAATCATAAATGTGCCACTCACTGTGCTTAATTTGTCAATGTGTAATTTTGAAAAGATACAGAGTTAATACTAGGAAAAGTGTTAGAGAGGACAGTATAAACCAGTACAATGTATTTTGGAAATTTATAAAGGCTGCTTTGTGGTGTCTAGTGTCTCAACACTGGCAAAAGTTGTATGCTGAATTAGCAAAGGAAAGTGTCAATTATTTAAGTCTGTTTGTACATGTGATCTAGAGACTGTAATGGAGTGATAGTCACTCAGGGAGGCTAAGCAGTTTTGGGATGAAGGGGAAGGTACTTTCTGGACCCAAACTCCACATTTTTCGGTAGCAGAACATCTAATGATGTCACTAGGGACTTAGCTGTATAAGAGGATGTTACTACTGTATCGTCCTGCTGATTGCACTGAATTTATGTTTCGGGTTCTTTATTGCTGAAAAGGTTGGTTTGATGAACCATGTGTGCTTTGCTTGATTTACTCACCAAGCAAATGCACCAGACATGCTACCCTGGAAAAGGGAGCACCCATGGGGGCTGCAATGGGAGCTCAGGCTCTGCTCTAATAATTTTTTTTTTCTTTGCTGAGACAGGGTTTGAGTCTGAAATATATCAATGTCTCAATATTATCATCTGTCTACTAGAAACAGGACTGACATTGCAAAAGAGTTTTGATTAATTAATAGGGCATAAAACCCCTGCAATGGGTGCCTGTTTCAGTGGGGTGTATATGAGTAAGTAATGCATAAAGGTGAGTTTCCAGACATAGCCAGGCTCCCTTTGTGTATATTAACCTGTATGACACTAAAATAAGCCTTGCCCATTAGGATCAGAGGTATTTGTCAGAAAACAGAGATGACTGGATGTTTGATGTGTGATAGGTGAGGAATGGATATACATAGGAACCCAGGGAAACACGAGGTAAAACTCCATAGCGTTGGTCGAGACACTTAAATTCTTATTAGTCATTTCTTCTGTTAGTTGGGAGTAATTGTAAGAAAATAATATTTATTAGCACTTTGAAGGTGGTGAAGAGACAAGCATAAACATGGAGTGACCTTTTCTGTTTAAGAAAACGTATCATTCATAGCTGCCCAAAATGCCTTGGAAAGTTTGCAGCCCTAGGATGCTAACTCATAAAAGAAAAATGACAGTTATAATGCACGGGAACATTGGTATCTTATTTGGTTTTGTTCTTACATGTTCGACATCTTGTCAGAAGATAACAATATTAGTAGAGAGGTTGCCTACATTTTCACTGGAAAGCTATCTATGACTCCTAAGAATAATGTCTTGTATTTCTTGAATTTTTCTCCCTCTCTATTAAACTTTCACAAAATAATGTGCAGAGACAAAAAATAAAATCTGGATAAAAGAGGACCTATTCTTTCATCCAGAACTCCCCGCCAGATTCAGACTGTTTTGGCTGAAGAGGATTAGGTGTGGAAGAGGCTCGGGGAAAGTCCAAAGGCAACAGTGAGGAATATTTTTTTCTCTTTTAAGGTGGGACAAAAGGGAATAGAGATTATCTGATTGTGAGTAGTGTGAGCTATTATACATGCTGATTTACAGATTCATGGATATGTGAAAGTGAGGTCTGGCATAATTTTAAGACTTAGCTGTTAAATAATTTCTCTAGACTTGGATTTTTTTTTAGTTTTATCATCAAGCTGTAGATTTCGCATCCATTAAAGAAATGCTTGGAAAGTTCAAGAATGGGAAAACTTCCCTGGGGATGGTGTGCAACTACGCTATGCTTTGGAGAGCTCTTGGAAAAATTCCTACTGAATGCCACTGCACACAGGTAGAGCTTCACTGAGCTGTCCCCTTCAAAAACTCCAGGACCTTGTTTTGGGGTTTGAACAGATCATGGGAGCAAGAAAGAAGATCCTTGTGCAACAGAGTGGGTGCAGGAACAGAACTAAAACTAATTGTTGCATAGGAACAAAAGGATAGAGGATGGCTTCTTTATTCTTCCATCAGGCTCTCCCAAAGTTCAGTAATCAAATCTTGTGCTTTCAGATTTACTCGCAACTGCACAGTGAAAGAAATGCTTTTTTATATATATTTTTTAAATAATCTGATCCATTAGGCCAAATGGACTACCCATAGCAATAGCAGCAACTGAAATGTTGTGTCTTGAGCTAAGCTGGTGTGCAACATCTGAGGTCTTTCTCCTTAAGCTCTAAAAGAAATGGCTGAGGTCTCTCGTTGCCATTCAAAATTTAGGCTTAATTTGAAATGCAATTGGATCGGACAGTTCTAAAAAAGAATAACAATGTATTAAATAACATCTATTAGAAGAGATGACAAAAATATTCCCAAGACACTTTCAAGTACTTCAGACATATTTCTAGTGCAGTGAAGGGATCCCACATACACTGCAGTTCACCTTAGCTACCTCTGGTGCAGGTAGCGGGGAAGCTGTCACAGAGTAGAATTTAGCCCAGCCTGTAAAACCCATCTGCGCTGCTAAGCCTTCTCAAGTCTATGCTGTCATAAAAGTGCTCAGCTGCAGCCGGCTGGGTTAAGGACAATTTGGTAGTCTGAACACAGCCATCACACCTCTCATGGCATTGTAGATATTTTCTTCACTGTGAGCCGCACTAAATTGATGACGGATTTGATCCACTACTCAAAGAAACTCTGGTTCCAGCAGATAACAGCATCAACCTTAACGTTACATTTACAGAAGCGAATTTTTAATTCAGATTTTTTTGTTTAAAGAATTGCAGTTACATATAACTCTGGGCTGAAACTGACACTATTTGTTTTCCAGCACATTTTAGTCAAATTAAGTCCCAATCTTACATAGTCTTTACCTTTGTGGTTGAACTGTTGCAAAGAGACAGCCACATTCACTTTATTTGTTTGGTAGATATCCAAATATTTGCTGGGAAATATAACTTCTGAGAAGAGATATTAGCTTTCAAGCTCTGAGTCTTTTAAATGTCATCTCTGTGAAAACTACTGACAGTCAGTAGGTGGAGAGTTAGTATTGTCTGACAAGGATATTCGTGGGGAGCAACTTCAAAATGGAACACAGAAGAAAAGAATTTCAGGACTCTCAAAAGACTTTGGAAGCAAGAAAGTTTTACCCCTCAGCACTTGTGCAGAAGGAACTATATTTGTTCTAGGAGGCTTAATCACCTTGTTTTGTTATGATCCTCACTCAGTCCGATCTCTCCAGGCACAGAGAATTGAAATAGGACTGGCAGGTAAGGGGTGATCTTGACATTTGAATCTTGAAAAGGTAGAATAACCAGTGGATTAATTTCTTCAAAGTATATTCTCTCTCTTGGGCTGTTGGACTGCAGTATTCTTCAACGGGGTGCCACACTGCTTCAGCTTGCAGCAGTGATGATGATGATTTTTCTGTATTGTGTGTGCTGTAGTTGGGTCTAAAAGCCCTGTTCAGCTTTACTTGTGCGAGGCACTTCATACAAATCTTATGCAAAGATAATCCCTGCTTAGTAGAACAGATCTGTTACAGAATCACTTTTCTGTCATACCCTAGTGCTGAGATTCAGGGCTGTTGTCACAGGAAGGCAGATGTCTCTGTGCAATAGAGAGAAAGGTGGGGTCTCAAATGGATCCTTCTGACATTTTCTGACATATTTGAGGTGCTGAACACCAGAAGGTATGTGACAACAAAGGCCTTTCTCCCTACCCCCCCCCCATTTTGAAACTTTCCATCCCTTTAATCCCTTTTCTATCAATTTTAATTTTTTAGCCTTACGAGAATTGATCTGTTTTGTCCCTGCCTAGAGAACAGCTATGGTTTCTTTCTGTCCCTCCTCTTGTTCCTTTTTCCTGCTTCACACCATTCTGTCTTTATATCTCCTTCCTTGTTCAGCACAGTGTTATGTGAGGTGCTTCCTGAAACTGCAACTTCCCTCTGTACTAAAAAGCATGCCTATTAACTAAGTGTACAAACACTGTCCCCTTTGCCAGTTCCCTCAAAACCTGCTGCAACTGCAATGCACTCAGCTGCTAGAGGACACTTTGAATGGGAACCAGCTTCTGGCTCATCCACTGCACATTGTCTCCAAATGGTTTTCTGCACTGCTTGGACTGTAAGGCTCCTTGGATCCACCTCTCTCTCATATGGTGCAGAAAACTCTGACAGCACTTAATAAGCAATGACTGGTAACAACGAGAAGAGTCTTCAAAGAGTTATATTTACACGTAAAAAGACACACAGACATTTATGTATACCAGATGGCCCAAAGCAGGTGGATGATATAATGTAGCTATGGCTTTACTGCAGTGACAGAAGAGGAGAGTGCATGTTGTTACTAAAGCAGCACCTCAGGGTCCTAACCTGGGCTGTGCTATGACTCCTGTTTTAATGGCACTGTACAAATGTATTATGTCAATCACTGACATGAAGAGATCACAATCTAAACAGACAAGATAATTACAGAGTGCAGTAGATACAGAAAGACTTTCAAGGGCCCTGCAGCCTGTCAGAGGCAGAGCTGGACTCCAGCTCAAGGCATCTTAGTACAAACTGAGCCTCTTAGTCACTAGTCCTTGCTGCTGTTGACTAAATTGGCTGTTTTGTTTATTTGCCCTGTATCCCCTAGCCCACGAGCCCCAGCGCCTTCTGTAAACAAAGGGACCATTAGGAACCAAGCACCTTAATCTTTGAAAGTCTCTGTGTGTTAGTTCTGAAGATTCTTGTCATAAAACAAAGCAAACCAAAACGGTCTTCAAAAGGGACTGATTTGGGGCAGCAGTGAAGGTACAAGACTTTGGTTTTATATCGTACAGCTAGGTGGAGCTGCAAGCTTTTTGACACCCTTTGCACCACTAAATGGAGTGAACCCACTGGATGCTACAGGTTGTACTAATGCTCAGAGACCATTCAAACCCTAGCTGTGGCATTCAGTGAGTATACTAAGCCTGAAGCACACGAGAAATTTCAGACTTCATCTGAGTGCCTTTGTCTGAGCTTTCTCAATTGGTGTGTAAATGAAATACAAATGATCTCTCAAGAGCATCCAGGGAAAAACAGGATGGTGAGAGCAGAGTCTATCATATAGAAGTAGTTCAGTGAGTCCATAGAGAAACGTGGTGCACTGGGCAAGAGCTTCTGGAAAGGGAAATCCTGCCCCTAACCTGCTACAGTTCAATGAGGTGTCAATAAGCACATGCACATCAACACATAACAAAATGTTATTGAAGAAACTACATTGCCAAGAGGTTGGTGGACAGGTTATTTTGAAAACTGTCAAAATTACAGGAAATAGAGGGTTGGATTTCTCCACTGCTGGAGACAGAATGTTAGTCTAGATACACTACTGGCCTGATCCAGTATTTCTTATATTGTTGAACCAGCCACAATCTCTTTTCCAGGGTAAGTTTGCAAAGTGGCCATGTAAATGTCTTTTGCATTACCTAGAAGCAATTGGGAGTATTCCAAGCTCTGCCTTTAGTCAGGAGTGACTTGCAAAGGTATGTACATTATGCAGAACTAGAAAGAATCAACTTTGGGCCATCCTTATTATCGTAACTTAGAAACTTCTGAAGTAAACCATAAGTTCCAGCCCTCTTGGATCTGGATGTTGCTGTCTTGATCTTGGAGCACCTGGCAGGCAATTTACTTGTAGAGAGACTGTTCATTTTCACTGTTTCTGAATTTTGGTTTAAAACTGCATTAGACTCTAGCTTTTTACCACTGTATTCATTGTATCCCTTACTGAAGAAATAACGGGCAAAAGAGCTGTCAGAGACCCAAAAGGGTTGATTGTGATTTTCAGTTTATTATGAGTAGAAAATACATCTGGAATGATCAAAGGTAAAAGCTTTGCCCTCCAGAGCAAAAGCAGCCCCTATGACAAGCAAGCATATTGTGGCACACCTGGAGGTGAGCCATGGGTCGGATGCCTGAGTCTTATTTTTTAAAATTTCCATTTGGAGGAGGGGAGTATAAATGAGCGCAGAGTGAGAGCGGGGGCAGGAGCTGAAAGGAAAGAGAGTAGTGATTAAAACATACTGAAGGATTCCATCCCCAGCGAGAGCAGCTTTGCTGCTGGGTCTTACATGCTGCCACAAGTTTTCAAAACCAACAACAACCTTGTCTCACTACAGAAGGAATAAAACAAACTTTAGCTCCTGCTCAGTCTCTCTCTTAGAACAAGAATTTTCAGTGTCAGTCAAGCTGGGTTTTTTTTGACAGAAGCAAGATTTTTCCAACATGTGATGGAAGAGAGGGGGAGTAATGTAGAATCAGCTTCCTTGTAATCTGAGGCACTGGGAACTGTATTTTTAAGTAAGTTAGCCTCCCAAAATGGGAGCCTTGGAGACGAGCAAAGTAGAAGCACATGGTCCTGTCATACCGAGGCAGCTGGAATCGTAAATAAAAAGTACTACTTTAAGGAACCTTGAACCCAAAACGATTATTCGATGTTGCATCATATCATGAATAAAGGGAAGAATACTCTAAATAACTTGAATAGAAGAATGGGACCTCCAGAGCTGTGACTAGAGGTCCCTGAAAATACAGGAGACAATTGAATTAAAGAATTGAAGTTACAGAAAGTACTTGCTATCACAGAATGCCAGTGAAAACAAAGACAAGAAGAAGACAGCTTTATCTGTGAGAATTAGAGGTCTTTGTGCTCTTAATATATTTAACAATTCAAGCACAGAAGGCATTCTGTGAGCCCTTAGTACAAAACCAGGATAACACTACATTCCTTGTAAAAGGTGCATGTGAACATCATTTAAGCTCCTTCAGGTACAGCAGAGAAAAAGCTGCAATAGTGAAGTGTGATGGAATTAGAAAATATCTGTTCAGGATGATGAACCTTTAAGAGAATTGTCTTTTCCAATGGCTTCATTCCTTAAGATGTATACGAATCAGGCACCTGAGGTATGTTCTGGGCTGTGGCGGGACAAGAGTCCAGAAGGTGGACAGCTTTCTATGGTCCTCAGCGGTAATCAAAAAGGTGCTGTCAAGGAAGTCTGGGTTAGCAGGATGGACTGCAATGCTGTGTAGATTATGTGCTATATTGGAGTCTGCGTAACTCCAATTTACCATGCTCTGTTGTTCTGTGGAGGACCACCAGCTCTGGATGGAGAGAGCCCTAGGGCTTAGGGGCTTAAATACATCTTAACTGGAGTGACAACAGTGGCCTGTTTTCAGCCTGACCACTCATTTCAGGTATTTCTGCGGGAAGGAGGATTGCTGAGAACTGAATATCTGACAATGATGATTACTGGGTTACTGCATATTTGACATACCATGCCCCCCCCAGTTGATACTTGTGTATCATCACTGCTAACAGCAGTTCTGGCTCCCTGCACTCTTTCTGACTTTCAATGTCTGAAAGCAGGCTGACAAGAACTAAGCAGGTCTGCTCTGGTGCTTTTAACCCTCTGATTCTTTCTCTTTTCATTCTGCAAATGTCGTATCAAACAAAAGGAAACATTCATTCAACTTTAGCTTTGGAAATCTGGGGGAGGCATTCAATGAAGATGTCATAATTTAAGTTCCACTTTAAGTCACAGAACAAGCCTAAAATAAGGCCAGAGTGTTTAGAAGCAGCTTTGGAGATATTTTTTTTCAGATGTGTTATAACTTGATACTAAAGATACCCCTAATTCTTCAAGTAGAGCAGATGCAGACTTCCAAATAATTCAGTTCTATTCGTGCTGAATTACTGCTGCATGGATTGGAAGCCAGTGAATAACTCTCTTCCCTTACTCTCTTCTTGTTAAGCCCTCCCTCACCCACTCCCTTGGTGTAAGGAATACAGCACAAAAGTTTCATCAGGTCTAATGAAGTCTTGCCCTTTACAGATCCAAATTCACCTCTTTTTCCCCTTCTCTCTGAAGCACTTCTTGGTAAAACAACTAAGCTGAATTAGGTTCTATTTTAAAATGGTCTGCTGCTGGCAGCTCAGTTCTACAATCAGTTGAAAATGGCTGGCAAACCTTTATACAAACAGCATGCAAAACATCACACAAAGCCTAGGGAAGAAACGGCTTTAGATGTACGGATTATAAAAGAGTGAATACAATTTTAAGATAAAATATAAATGATTAAGTTAATGATGGATAATTTCACTAGTTTGAAAACTATAATTAATAGGAATTAATTGTATATTTAGAAGTTTAGCATAGCGCCACTAAAAATGCTACATCAAACATAATGGTATTGGAAGCCTATATAATGAAGAAATGATCCAGATGTTCATAAAAGCTTATAAAGCTTTAGAAAAAAAGGGGCTGCATGAAGAAGCTCTAATGATAAAAAGATGCCACTTGCTGTTCTGCTCTTCTTTTAAATACATCCTTTCTGAAATAATGATTATCATTTGCACTTTCATCTTAAGTTAAATAGCATATGGCTTTGGCTGATTAAAGCCCCCTCCTGGTATTAATCAGCATCTTAGTATCATGTTTCTAATGGAGGCAGCAGTTGCCCTGCTGATATTGTAAGCTTTTTAACAACATCTAAAGTCTGTGGATCACTACTGCTGGTAAGAAATAGCTTTGAGCCTCCTATGTACAAGAGTACTGCAAAGATGTCACTTACAGGTGCAGTTTATGTGAGCTTCTACAAGATACTGTATTTTAAACATTTGCTGAAACTTAAAGTTTAATAATTACCTTTAATAAGTAGTTACCTGTTTTCAAAATAAAAAACAGAGAACTTTTGAGCATGGTAACATTTGATATGTAGAGGCATCATGGAACCAGAGATTACATGCTGCAGGGAAGCGTTTGTGTGCTTTAGAATGTCTATAAATCATGAAGTCTGTCTGCATAGCCACCATTCTAGCCTGAGCCCAGGCCAGCAGCAATGTTCACAGGCTGACCTGACAGCAGCGGCACGGCTTCATGCAAAAATGGCCTCCTACAATGCCTAAGCTCGGTTTAGGAGTGTTGTAGATTTGTTATATCATCACTAAAATGCAAAGGGAGAACGGCTCGCAGTGCTGTGGTGACAGCGTAGCTGCCTAAATAAACACCCGGGGTGTGCTTGCTCATTGTTGGAAGAACCCTGCTCCTACAGCGCCAGGCTGGATGGAGCACCGGGAGACTAGATTGTGTGATTTGATGGAGATAGAACTGTTCTCTGATTCAGAAATGTAGAGAGATGGCGGGGCGGGGGAGAAGCTCAAGTTTGGCATTTCCCACAGGGACCCTGCCCATCCCAGCTCAGCAGTAAGGCAGAAGAGGAGCCCTGGGGCAAACTACCGAGTACAGAACATGGTATCACGCTCCCTGTGTCTGGAGTTTTTTTGTTTGTTTCTCTTGAGACTTGCTCTCATTTACCATTGAGATTTAACAATGCCCCTCAACTTAGTTACCAAACTTGCTTTGTTTGTGCTGAATGGCAAAACAATCACCAAGCACAAAACAGCAAGAAAACTGATGTTAACAGAAAAGTTTAATGAATCTTTTTATTTCAGAAATTTCAGAAGGCAGGAATATCCTGGTAAGGCTGACAGGCCAGGCAGACCTTCAGCATCACCTTTTCTATGCATGAAGCAGTTCTGAAGACTTGTTATCTTGTGTGTTGTAGTGATGATGGAGTTTACATATACAGATACTTTCCCAGATCTGGTATTTTTACCTTAGCATCTGGGAATCCTATTGGATGCTGCTTCCATTTCCTGTTTGATGTAGCTACCCTAAGACATTGTGGATGCACAAAATCCTACAACCCCCCACTCCTTTTCTGTATTAAAAAAGTGTGGCATGCTTAATTCTTATAAATGAATTTTAGCGAAGCAATACTATCATAACTATTATTGTTGCCACCTTCTCCTGCATTAGCTCCTGTCTTTCCTACTTGTTATATTAATGTGTTCATCTAACAGCTTCCTAGCTGCTAGCTGGACAATTAGTCTCTGCCCTTTTGTAAATGGCTGTTATTAACCTAATGTTTTGTCCTTGTCTTTTGGAGCTTCTGGGCTCACTGGCTATCACTGTCCACCATGTTCATGCTGATTGTCTAACATGGCTCACAATATAGCAGTTGTGTTTCATTTGTCTTGCACATTTTTCCTGTAGCATGTCCCAATGGCCGTGCTGATCTGCTGCTTCTGTCTGAAAGGTTAATTTAAATTTTGAATGTTTGGCAGCTGTGTCGAAACTTGAATTTTTTCAATTCTAAAAAATTGTACAGTTGTTTTACTTACTTGCATTCTTGATTTTTAAAGTAATCGAATACTGTGATTTTATTCTACCGTTTTCACATTCTCTTTTGTTTTAGAATCAACTTCTAGAAGTTGATCGTCAGGATCTATTTCTTTTTCTGTCTCCATGACTATGTTTTCTTGAATGAAAATGTCTTTACATCTTTATAAATAATATTTGCCTTATTGATAACCATTGAGCATCTAAATACTTCAAACGATTTCTTTTGAATGCTAGGGCATATGAATCGTACTCATGCACTGAATACATAGAACAAATTATGCAGACAATTACATCTCTTTTTCATAGTCAGAATTGGTGGCATTAGGGCCAATTTACTTTCCAGAAGAGCTTAACATCTTTTTATATAGTTATTTGCCATCTGTAACTTGTTTCTGTTCTATTTCTTTATTGGCTATTGATTAGGTCAAGATGGTGATTTTGCAGTTGCTGCCGACCACCTGTTTTTCAGCTCATAGGCCCACATGGTTGCCACAATGTCATGTAGATCGTACAGAACCTGCCTCTGTCCAGGGGTTTACTCATAACTGATTTCCTTACAAGCCACAAGGAAGTCCCTTCTGCCGCTGCTCCGTCTCACTGCCAGCAGTGTGCCTGAGATCCCTCAAAGAGGATGTTCCAAAACAACTGTTCTCAAAGGCCGTGCAAATTTCCATCAGCCTTTCCATAAGCAACAGGAGAATCTGCTTCCTGTTTAAAAAGAACCACTGACATTGTGTTTCAGTTAGCAACCAACCACAGATGCCTTTTTGCAAAAATTTGTCTTTGATCATTACAGTGCCTTCATTTTTATTCACCACTAATTTTCCATTACTCAGTTAAAAGAGGAGAACATGGAGTTACCACTGGCCGTGCATTTCAGGAAGTGAGCAGCAATTATTGCACTGTGGAGTGAGACCTGCGTTTGAGAAATGGAAAGCAGGGGCCACATTTCTTCAAGCTTTCTAGAAGAGAATTTTAGCAGTGGCATCATCACTGGGTTTCTAGCAGCTGTGTGCGTTTCCTAGCAGTGAGAATTATAGTTTGGGGACAGAAAACATAATTGTCTTGTCATTTCTTTTCTCTCGCCCCTTTTAATGCGAAAGTACTATTAATTATTTTATGGTGACATCTACAAACTTACGAAGCATTATCACTGTACTAAGTGCTGTAAAATGAGCAAGGTGTGTTTCTTTCAGTGTCATATATTTGCTTGCAAGTCTGCAATTCAGCTGCTGAATTCCACGTAGAGCTGCTTCTATGGAGGAAGCAGAGCAGAAACTCAAGCAGCATGCAAGTTGTTCTCCGGGTACTCAGTAGTTCCTTTCTTTCTGAATACTTCACAAACCAATCCTTATATTTTTGACTATATCAGGAATAAATTTGAGAAAGTACATGTGCCTAATAATAGAATAATATGTGCTTGCAGAGTGTTTCAACTTTTACCAGTCTATATTTACTCTGGGGCTACTTACCACCTGAACCTCTGAATGTGTGTCCAAGGTTACAGTGTAAAATGTGCCAAAAGGAAAAAAAAACAAACAAAAAAAAGTGTTCTATTACCATCTTCAGGAGCTGTTGAGGCCAGGTGGGGCGGTGCTCCCTGCCTCCCCCCTCTGGACTATCTCCTGTCAACGGGCACAACAATGCCTTATCGCCTGACCCATCGATAACTCGCTCCTGGACTATCTCCTGTTAATGGCCCATCAAGGAACTGCCTCACGACTCCCCATCCCATTGTGAGATGCTCCGCCCGGGGGGAA
Organism: Leptosomus discolor; assembly: GCF_034619465.1. Classification (NCBI taxonomy): domain Eukaryota; kingdom Metazoa; phylum Chordata; class Aves; order Leptosomiformes; family Leptosomidae; genus Leptosomus; species Leptosomus discolor. The sequence continues at coordinate 45,554,671 of NC_141398.1, read as the reverse complement.
GGAGCCAAGCAGTCCATGCCAAAAAACCCCCTGAGATCTCCAACACCCTAGCAGCCTTCTTCCACTGGATTCCCAGAGGAGCTTTTCCCCCCACTGGAGTTCCAGAGGACAAGAGCTACCTACCTACCACTGGACCTTCGGAGGAAGACCAGACTCTTTTACCTGATTGCTGCTTCCACAGAACTACACCCATTGCTTCAGGAGGACTGCAGCCAGCATCTTATCGGACTGCTACTGCCACCCTAACAGGGTGTCAGGTTGTATTTCTGACTCTGTCGGTGTAAACCAGTGGGCTGTTTGTTTTTTTTCCCTGCCTTGTGTTATATATATATATATATATATATATATAAGTAAAGAACTGTTATTCCTATTCCCCATATCTTTGCCTGAAGGCCCGTTAATTTCAAAATTATAATAATTTGGAGGGAAGGGGGTTGTACTTTCCATTTCAAGGGAGGCTCCTGCCTTCCTCCCCAGACACCTGTCTTTCAAACCAAGCCAATGTGTTAGCTGAAGCCTTTCTCTAGGAGCTCACATGCAGAAAGACTGCACATTTTCAGTAGTGAAATAGAGTGGGTTTACTTTAAACTGCATCGTGCATGGTAGTGAGAATCACAGAATCACAGAATGGTAGGGGCTGGAAGAGACCACTGGAGATCATCTAGTCCAAACTCCCTGCTAAAGCAGGTTGCACAGGATTGTGTCCAGGCAAATTTTTGAATATCTCCAGGGAAGGAGACCCCACAAGCTTCCTGGGCAGCCTGTTCCAGTGCTCTGTCACCCTCAAAGTTAAGATTTTTTTCTCATGTTGACGTGGAACTTTCTGTACTCCAGTTTGGGCACCACTGAAAAGGGCCTGGCCCCATCCTCTTGACTCCCACCCTTTAGGTATTTCTAAGCATTGATAAGGTCCCCTCTCAGTCTTCTCATCTCCAGGCTGAAGAGCCCCAGGTCTCTCAGCTGTTCCTTATAGGAGAGATGCTCCAGTCCCCTGATCATCTTCATAGCCCTCCACTGGACTCTCTCCAGTAGCTCCCAGTCCCTCTTGAACTGGGGGGCCCAGAACTGGACACAGTACTCCAGATGTGGCCTCACCAGAGCAGAGTAGAGGGGAAAGAGAACCTCCCTCGGCTTGCTGGCCACAGTCTTCTTGATGCACCCCAGGATGCCATTGGCCGCCTTGGCCACAGGGGCACATGGCTGCTTCATGGCTAACTTTCTGTCTGCCAGGACTCCCAGGTCCTTCTCCACAGAGCTGCTCTCCAGCAGGTCGACCCTCAGCCTGTACTGGTGCATGGGGTTATTCTTGCTCAGCTGCAGGACCCTACACTTGCCCTTATTGAACCTCATTAGGTTCCTCTCCGCCCAGCTCTCCAGCCTGTCCAGGTCTCACTGAATGGCAGCACAGCCTTCTGGTGTGTCAGCCACTCCTCCCAGTTTTGTGTCATCAGCAAACTTGCTGAGGGTGCACTCTGTCTCTTCACCCAGGTCATTGATGAATATGTTGAACAAGAGCTGCTCCTCAGCTTTCTTTTGGATTCCTTATAATTTCTTCAGATTCACAAATGTTTCACTAATAATATACACAATGGTCCTGTCAGTCTTGATGCAGAGTCTGCATAGTTATAAATTGCATGACATGACAATTATCATGCAATTTGGGGGTTGTGGGAGCTGTAAACATTGTAATAATCTGATGTAAATAGTCAGTGCTCCAACAAATTAGGCATGATTATAGTGAGTTGAGTTCTGCCTTGAATGCAAATGCAGTTTCATCCAACTCCAATAGCAATTCCATAAAAGCACACAGAACGAGCATGTGGCTCAAAGTATTTTTAAAAAGGAAAATGTTGTACATATTAATGAACACAAAATAAAACCTAGGGGGAAATATAAATATACTTTGTGATGCTTATCTCAGGGATAATAGTTTAGATTTTTACATCTGGAACAGCTAGCATTTCAAAAGCTAAATATTTGATTCATACAGTTTATTTTATTTATGTTAGACATTCTTCACGTGTCTGAAATTTATCCCTTTGCTCTGGACCTGCATCACTTGCACCCTTATCTTGTACGGTGAGGCTGCACTGCTACACAGGCCTTGCATGGGCCCTCTGTGCAACGGCAGATGCCATGCGCTAGCAATAGGCAGGCATTCAGTGTGTGTACCTGTCTGTGCTTCTCTGGGCTGCTGCTTGTCACCTGGAGTACTGTAGCGTGTAGGGGCTCTAATTGTGGGCTGGTAACCCCAGATCTAGTTCAAAGAAAGAACAAAAAGTCAGTCCATTTGCCAAAAGCTGCCATTTCTAAGACAAGAAAAAGCAGATGGATGCGGACAGGCAGGGAATAAAGAGAAGCAATGACAGTATTGATCTGTATGACTGTGCACTCTGCGCTGCATGTTGTGTTTAGCTGTCTCCTTCACAGTGAGTGAGGGCTATGGAGAGAGTATCTTTATGCAGACTGGCTTAGTTTTGCACTGGGATAGCCAGCTCAAAACTGAGGGCATATGAAGTATAAAATTCCCACTCAGGTTTAAGAGATAAAAGTGCCTGTGGGTAGCTAGCAGTGCCTGTCTAGAGATGAGGGAAAAGCACAGATGAAGTGTTTTTAACTTTTAGATTCTACCTACTCAGCTTTCTTAATCGTGTGTCGGAATCCTACAGATAAATACAGAGCCCAGCCTGAAGCAGAGTAATGCACTGCATGTTGTTTGCGAAACGCCAGGAAGAGCCCTGCTCTGTGGCTGGGAGTTGAACCCCTGGAGCACAAGACACAGTGCACCTTGTCCTGATAGAGAAGGGACATCACAGTGAGCACTATAAATCTAAAACTGAAACAGGGGAAAGCCCAGGGTACTACTGCAGACAGAACAGAGCTGTCAATAGAAATCAGAATAGTACCCAAGATATCCATTGCCTTCCCACACTGTGAACATAGACACGCTTGTGGCTTTCCTTCCCTTTCCCCATCTCTTTTAAAACATGCTAGCTATGATAGACAAGCCTAGAAGCACAGCTATATATTTTCCCCTACCATCTGCAGCTGAAGCACTGGATGAGTAGATCACCATGCACTTTGGAAGTGTACCAATGGCATGTGTTAGACAGTTAAGCATGATGTGTTTCAGAACAGCACAGGCACCACTCCACTTCTGAGACATGGTGTATCACTTGTGCTATGGCCTGAGGTGGGGCATTGTACAGCATTTTAGCTGTCATGCTAAAAGGCTGGCAGTAACAGAAGCTAAAATGAATTAACTATCAGCATATTGCATATATGCTATAAGCAGAAACATTTGCAGTGATCAGTCAGCAGTTTATTGGCTAAGATCAACAACTGAGATAACTACAAATAAGTGGCTTTGCAACCTTTTCTTCTAGCATGTCTTTTGCAATCAGTATGAATTATTGCAGTGGGTTTCAAAAGGTACAGAGAAAGTTCAGCTAACAAGCAAATAGATATAAAAGGAAAGGATAAAGGGGAAGCCAATGTTAATGGCTTTTCCTTACCAAAGACAGCTGGAATTCATAACTATATCAGTATTAGTCTGCAAAGTGTCATTGTCAGTCTGAAGACAAAAAAAAAATCAATGTGCTGTTTTCTTTTTTCTCTGAGAAAAGAGGAATGCAGGAACTAGATTAGGATAGATTAGTTCAGATATCTGATCTGATAGCAAATAACATTGGGATCAGAGAAATGAAAATGCTGTATGAACTCTGGCCAGAAATTCCACATATACGAGAAATCCAGTAGTACTGTTTTTCTCTGCTGGGATGCTGTGATCCCCAGCGCTGTCCTGACCACTTCTCTTAGGACATGGAAAAGGTTGCAGAAGTTAAGTCTTCCAGAGAGATGACCCTCATTTTAACCAGAATATTTTGTGCCATGACTGTAACTGCTTTCATTACTTAGAGTCAGTGCTTACACTGTCTTTAAGAAAGAACCTAGCTCTAAGCTAGTGCTTGCTTACAGCTGACATCCTGATATGACCTGAGGAGGAGCTCAGCTAGTGATGGTACAGTGTGCTTTTGAATATGATGAAAAAACAAATTCCCAATCTTTTAGTATTTTTCTAAAAGTAGGGACTTCTTGACCAAATTTCAACATGGATAATGTCATTGTTAATCCCTTTGCTGACTCTTTTTGCTTCTCTTGCTGCCCAAAAGGGTTATAGAGGATTGTTATGTCCCATTGAACAGCTCATGTACATGGTCTCAGAAAGGACCATTCCAGCAGTTCTTGAAACACAGCATTGCCAACTCTTGAAAGCTAAATACAAACATCATAACATAACTACTTCATGTGATGGCGCTGCTTGAATCCACTTTGTTTAATATTTAAAGAATTTGGTGGGCCGAAGTCCAAAAAGATCAATTGTTGTTTTATTACTTGTTAGATAAATGATGTGATGGGAAAACATCATATTCCCTTTTTGATAGTTAATTAAGAAATATCTGATTGCATACAATGTGGAAAGTGGACCTTTCAATTCACTATTAATCCACATACTACTTTTTGTCCTAAGATAACTTATCTCCAAAAAAGGAAAGAAAAAAAAAAAGGTGAACATTCGGTGGTTTTCCCACATGTGAGGCAAGAGCCCATAATCTGTTGATAATATAGTAACTGGCCCTAGAAGGGAAAGAAATGACATGTCTAGTTTTGGGAATGCCTTAGAAGAAACCTTCCCATGACAGGCTATATGACTCCTTAGCAGGTTTCTGTTGTCCTTCCCAGAGGTTTCTTAACAAGAACTTGGGACGAGCCATCACTCTTTTTGGATGCCTCTTAGTCTTGGTTCTCAAGCTATATGTTGCTGTCTGGTACTGAGTCTGTAATTTTCCCGAGGTTGTCAACTGGCAGTGAAATCAGCACTGATGTTATTATGTGTGCTTTCTCGCTTCTATTTATGGATCAAAATTAGAAAAGAAAGACAAAAAGCTTCTAAAACAACTACTGCCACCTAGTGTCATACCAGACTCAGAAAATCCCACATAGGCAGCTCAAGCTCTTCCCACTGGAAAAATCCTCGGCAGTAAATCCAATTTCCATTGATTTCGGTTGGCACCGACTTCCTCAGACATTAATGTTACAGCCTGCATAGCAAATACTATATATTTTCAATCTCTATATCCAGGGAAATAGTTTTACATAGGATACCTGAGAATCTATGTGTGTGCATCGACGCGATAACAGAGAATTTAATTCCATTCTGCAGCTTTACACTATTGCAGAGGTGGACACTACTTGGCAGCCTGGTAGGGTGGCAGCCTGTGACAGTGTGTTGCAGGTGAAGAAATGTGTCTACCTGCTCATTTACCAGTTTCAGAAAGCTGGCTCTCAGCACCATAAAACCTTTTTAAAGGTATTTGCTGTACTGAGATACATAGCACCATTCATTTTAGCATATTTTAAAGTGCCGTGATATGTATTTTATACCTGACTTTCTTAGGGTGGAGAATCCTTAAACTAGAGCTTAGCACAAGAAATTTGTGATGCGGTATTCTTTTCAGAATGATAGAACTTCTAGTGATCCTTTGTGTTGAGTAAAAAATATTATGAGACAAGGTGCACTAGAACATATTAATTACACTTCTTGATGCTATGGCAATAATTATGAATGAAATTAATTGCACCATTTATTAATAGGAGCCTTGATATACTGTGTGCTGTTAAATATCCTTTCTACAAGACAAAAGCTCAGTCAGAACAGTGTTATCACCACTTACCTCTAATCGCTGGATGCTGAAAGCCAAGTAAGATTATCTCTGTCTGGTCTGAGGTTTTACCAGCAATGGAATCCACTGAGATTCCTGCATATACTTTGGGCTCAACTACTGCCTGTTCTCTGAGGTCCTCAGTGGTCTTAGAAACTAAGTTATCCTCCAAATATTTCTGCATTAAGTTGGTGCATATTATTTAATGTATTTTGTAGACTGTTAAACCAAGGTGGAAAAACTGATGCTGACAGCACTTATGTGTATGTTCGTGGGAACAGTACGTTGAAGTACGTACTATGTTTCAGTGTTAGCTGTAGAGCTAGGCCCAGAGTCCAAAAGTTTTGTCTATGTTTCCTGTTCTTGGATCAGCACACTTCTCGCATTACTGTAGCAGGATTTAGAAAATGAAAGGAAATGGGGCACTAATAATCAAGACTGAAAAGAGTAGGAATTGTCAAGAACCCTGAGTGAATGCTCTATCTGCTCCTCAGAGGACTGTAAAGTAATAGCCAACATGACACAGACACATTCTGGAGCAGCTTCTGACCTCTTCATTTATGAAAAGCTGGAGCAACTAAAGAAACCGAAGTTACAAAAGAATGTTTGAATATCATCTTCTTGCACGTCTTAGTGATCATTGGCAGATCTGGGAAAGTTTAGACCTGCAACCTGAGAATAGTCTATGAACCGTGAAGGGCATAAAAACTGGCAGAGCTCCTGATGCAGGAAAATGCTATGCAGCTGTTTCATTTTCAGCACATGAATATTCCCTGAAGTTTAGCGTGTGCTCAGCCTTTGCTGGATTGGCACATTAGCACTGAGAGGTTAAAGGACTATTTTCCACTAACCCTTCATTCCCACTGTTTTGAAAAAGTGAGACAGATTTTCTCTTACACAGCATCTTAGTCCATGCTCTGCATAATGTCCTGTTATTTCGGAGGTATTGCTCACAAGAATCTCATAATCTGGTCCTGTGTATTAGTCTTATACAAATACAGGCAAAGTGTCAGGGATAGCCTGACCGAGGGAGATGAAATTGGCCTCGACAGCATCACAGTATACCCGTGAGAAGATGAAAGAAGTGGATGAAGAATGTTGTAAATAGGCTTGAGGAAGTGATAAGAGACTGAGCAAGAAGAGACTGAACAAGTGAATACCACAGATCAGAAATTTGCCAAGAGAACAGTAGATGAAGTGGGAAACACAGTAGGAGCTCCAGTCAATCAGTATGTGAATAGAGGAGAATGGACAGAGCTATTGAGCGAATCATTTTAGCAGCCTTAGTGCACGAACTGGTGGACAGATCAGAAAGGGTATAAAAGGGTATGCTTTTTCTGCTGCACCAGCTCAGCCATCTTGGCTTTTGTAACTTAATAAAGACTGCCTTCTTACATATACTCTTGTCGTGTCCCATCCCAACCACTACAGCAAAGCTTTTGCAGTTGGAAGAGACAGGTGCAGTTGAGGTTGGTACTGAATTTATTGCCTATCATCTTTCCAAGCATACCAGTAAAGAAAAAGCAATGAAGACATCTATTCTGTTTTTCTTAACTAAAAATGACTCACATTTTTTTCATCCCGAGGGTAGAGTTTGAGACAGTCTTGAAACATTTCAGAACTTACTGAACAAATAACCCCTTACTCTGCCATGCAAAACATCCACAAACGTTTCAACCCCCTGCTGTTTTATCTTGACATATCTTGGCCTAGTAACACACAGAAACAGGAGGCTTAGCAATTTCCATGGTTTTTGTGAAACACATTATAAATAATGTAATTACAATGTCGGTCATTCACATTATCCTGATCTATGGATACAACCCAGCACTATAATAGACTCAAAAAGATAATGCATCTGAGCATTTTGGACAAATGTCTGCAAACCTGTACAGTTAGTTTCAAGTCTTTCAGCTACAGGTGTTCCTAAATTTAAAAAAAATTGATAAATATGTACACAGGTAGAGCCAATCGTAATATTTGCAAGTATTTCCTGGCAGCCTGCCAGACAAAAATACAATTACAGCTTGAGCATTCTCTGCTCAGATGCAAAATTACAACCAGCCTGAAAACTTGGTTATAACGTTGTTTGAATGTCTGTCTTGCCTGTTGTACGAAATAAAGTATATTAATATAATTCTAATTTTGCATCACTATTAGTGTACTACACATGACACTTGAACAGCTATCATATAGTCAGCCGTCAGTCATAACACTTCATTACTTCTTGTATATACTACTAAAAGTCTCAAGTGAATTTAAGTTTCAGTAAGCCTGAACAATCAAAAATGGGTAGGCCAGAAAAATCATGAGGTCTTCAATCAGGAGATCTGGAAGAGTCATATGGGGCTCCCCAGGACTTTCTTCTGGAGTTCATGTTCTGCCTTAAAAGCAGGAGGGATCTAAATGAAACCTTTTGTTTTTCTTCTTTTCATTGAAAGCTAAGACAGCTAAGTAAGGAACTGAAGCTTTAGATAAGTAGAATATTGCAGGAGAAGTAATGAACTACCTGGATATGGCAACATGAAATCAAAGAAACTTGCTATTGTTCTCTACAGACATCTATTTTTTGGAATTTCTTTTAAAATCAGGGCCAGATTGTGTTTTGCACATCCAAAACAGTATTGAATAGTGGGAAAGTTCCACCAAATCGTAACTATTCTTTTCTGTTGTCAGTGATACAAAGGGAGACCAAAAGATATTGTATGAGTGTTAAGTTTTCTCTTGTTCTGCGGTGTTGTGGTGATTGACAGTCCACGGTTGACAAGTGGCACAATGGAACCCTTAGGGTACCTGTTGTGTTTTATTCTGTGTCCCTGCTTTCAGAGTGCATTTTTTACTTCAAAATGAGAAGAATTTAAATGCCTCAAAACAGAAAAGAGATTTTTTGTGAACTGTCATAAGTGTCTAACTTCTAGCTTGGACAGTAGTGTGTTCAGTGCAGGCAGTGCCCTGGTGAACATGTGCTTTGGGAGTGTAATGGATCTACCTGAGATACAGCCCTCATCGTGCTGTGCAGTAGTAGCTAGATAACACACCAGTGTTTTGACTGCTGCTGAGCAGGGCTCACACAGCACCAAGGCTGTTTCCCCAACATTTCCCCAGTAGGCTGGGGGTGGGTAAAAACTTGGGAGGGGCTATAGCCAGGACAGCTGACCCAAACTGACCAAAGGGATATTCCATACCACATGATGTCTCCTCAGCAATATAAGCTGGGGAAAACAGGAAGAAGGGGGGGACATTCATTTCATGTTTGTCGTCTGGAGCAACTGCTACGCGTACCGGAGCCCTACTTCCCAGGAAGTGGCTGGACATCGCCTGCTGATGGGAAGTAGAGAATAAGATCTTTTGTTTTGATTTTGCTTCCATGTGTGGCTATTTGCTTCATTAAACTGTCTTTATCTGACCCACATGCCTGTTATATTTTCTCTCCCCTGTCCAGCTGAGGGGGTGAGAGTGATAGAGTGGCTTTGGTGGGTACCTGGCATCTGGCCAGGGCCAAACCACCACAGGGAGAAAGAAGGAATCATGCAAGCACTTCAGAGAGTCCTACTATGACAAGGTTTTCTGGGCTAGCGCTTTCCCATTATGATTTCTTTACAGTATCAAATTTTGAATGTAGGCATGGCATCAGCATTAAGGATGATTTGGACAATTCAGCTCTACACAGGAACAGTCTTCAAAAAAAGTCTTCTTTTTAGTGTCTATGTCTTCATATTTTGACCTGGCAAAAAGAAAAGGCAAAATAAGCCACGTTTCTACTTTTTTTTTTGGCAGTTCTCTGCAGATTTTTGGCTTCAATCGTACTTGCAACATTCAGCTGCTCGAGTAGGTCCAAAAGAGAGCCACAAACATGATCAGGGGGCTGGAGCACCTCCCCTATGAGGTCAGAGTGAGAGAGTTGAGGTTGTTCAGTCTGGAGAAGAGAAGACTCTGGGGAGATGTTAGAGCGACCTTCCAGTACTTAAAGGAGGTGTGGTGGGTTGACCCTGATCAAAATGCCAGGTGCCCACCAAAGCCACTCTATCACTACCCTCCTTAACTGGGCAGGGGAGAGAAAAAAAAAATAACAGGCTTGTGGGGTTGAGATAAGGACAGGGAGATCACTCAACTTTTACCGTCACAGGCAAAACAGACTTGACTGAAGGGAAATGTAATTTATTACCAATTAACTCAGAGAGGAGTAATGAGAAATAAAACCAAATCTTAAAACACCTTCCCCCCACCCCTCCCTCCTTTCCCGGGCATAACTTTGATCCCTATTTTCCTCCCTCCTCCCCCCCCAGCAGCACAGGGGGAAAACAGGGAATGGGGGTTGGGGTCAGTTCATCACACTGTTGTTTTCCCCTGCTTCTTCCTCCTCAGGAGGAGGATTCCTCACATGTTTCCCCTGTTCCAATGTGAGGTCCTCCTCACGGGAGAAAGTCCTCCATGACTTCTCCAGCGTGAGTCTTCCCACGGGTTCAGATCTTCATGAACTGCTCCAATGTGGGTCTCCTCCATGCTGTGCAGTCCTTCAGGAACCCACTGCTCCAACGTGAGCCCCCCTCACGGGGTCACTAGCAGCAAACCTGCTCCAGCATGGGCTTCTCTCTCTCCATGGGCCACAGGGCCTGCCAGGAGCCTGCTCCGGTGCAGGCTTCCCACAGGGTCACAGCTTCCCTCAGGTATCCACCTACTCTGGCATGGGGGCCCTCCACGGGGTGTAGGCAGTCATCTGCTCCACCATCCATGGGCTGCAGGGGGACAGCCTGCTTCACCACGGTCTTCACCACAGGCCTCAGGGGAATCACTGCTCCGGCGCCTGGAGCATCTCCTCCCCCTCCTTCTGCACTGACCTTGGTGTCTGCAGGATGTTTCTCTCACACATTTTCACTCCTCTCACTCGCAGCAATTACTGCTGCGCAACAACTTTTTCACTCTCTTAAATACGTTATCACAGAGGCGAAAAACAGTGTCGCTAATTGGCTCGGCCTTGGCCAGCGGCGGGTCCATCTTAAAGCCAGCTGGCATTGGCTATATCCGACATAGAGGAAACTTCTAGCAACTTCATACAGAAGCCACCCCTGTAACCCCCCCTGCTACCAAAACCTTGCCACGCAGACCCATTACAGGAGGCCTACAGGAAAGCTGGGGAGTACAGTGATAGGATGAGGGGTAATGGTTTCAAACTGAAAGAGGGGAGATTTAGATTAGATATTAAGAGGAAAGTCTTCACTGTGAGGGTGGTGAGGCACTGGCACAGGTTGCCCAGAGAAGCTGTGGCTGCCCCCTCCCTGGCAGTGTTCAAGGCCAGGCTGGATGGGGCTTTGAGCGACCTGGTCTAGTGGAAGGTGTCCCTGCCACTGGCAAGGGGGTTGGAACTCGATGATCTTTAAGGTCCCTTCCAACCCAAACCATTCTATGATTCTGTGATCTATTTGGTTAGTAGAAGCAGAAACCTCAAAGTTCTTAAAGCGATCATATTATGGGCTCTGGATGGACTGTTAAAAATAAACAGTGTTACTTGGAAGAACTTTTAATCTATATAAACTAACACAGAGGAGAGGAAGAATGTCTTACAAATAACTGTTTTAACCTTTACTTTGTGATTTAAACATGAGCTTTCTGACAACCCCAGAGAGGCGAGAGGAGAAGCCGCAAATGGTGGTATCTCACTCTTCTATGTAATGTGGCAGTGGAGAGAACTAATGCGTCCTGGCTGGGTGGTTCAAATGAGATGCCTCAGAGACATATTTCTCAAAAGGCCTGTGAAAGAAATGTGGGTCTCTATGGCCATGGATTTTTGTATACAAAGGAACTGGGCCCTTCACAGTCTGTGACACCATTTGTAATCTTGAGTTGGACATGTACGCGATTATTGAAACTCAGTAGGGGGTCTTCCGATGCAGTCTCTCTCTGAGCAGTTTCCTGTGTGTATTCTGCCTCCCTGTCCCTCATGTCTGCCTTGATGCCGGTTTATTTTTCAAGTGCCTGTTCAGGTCTATTCAACTGTCTTTTTTTTTTTTTTTTTTTTTTTTTAACTTCTTGTACCAATTGAATGATAAATTATCACACAAAGGTTACTTCTCTCATTATTTTTATTGATTTCTATTAATTTATAGTAGAAGTTATTCATGGCAACAGTATTCTAGATTGATTCAGCAGAAAGCTATCAAATACACCCTAATGAAAAAGCTATATAGAAAGCATGAACCTGACATTTCATCACTCAAGCTTACATTTAACTTTCAAGCATGAGTAGTCCCATAGGCTATCTGTTGGAAGTGCTTGTGTTACCTGAGCTGAAAGTACTGGAAGTTAAAACACCACACGATTTAAATGACATATTAAGGACAGAATTAAGGACAGAAGGCTATAGGAGCCTTGTTCCAGAGATGTTCACATTTGTCTTACACTTGTTAATTAGCAGAGAATTACTGTGTTCCAAGCATTTTTTAGCCTGGAATGAAATGAAGGGACTTGTTTCAGACATTCATAGAGAGAAATCCAGGCCCCATTGAAGTCAATGGGAATTTTGCCATTGATTAAGAGGGCCAGAATTTCACACATAATCTAAATACTGACGCCTGGAAGAAGACGGGAAGCAGACAGAAATTCAGCAATCGCACTGAGGCCAGACACAATGTTCTCCATAATGTCGCCTTACAGCGAGACGCCTACCGGTAGTGAAACCCTAATCAAAAACATCTTTTAGAAAGTGATTTGTGCAATATTTTGTCTGTACTAGTGCATAAGTCAATATGCTGGTAAGAAAAGAAGGTTACAGAAATGTGCCTTGGTGTTGCTATTGCAGTAATACTGACTCATTACAATGTAGTAGAGTTTAAAACTGAAATACTTGAGCTTAACTGAACAATACTGGGCTCTGAGGAGGCTCTTGTGCATTTCACAATCGGTGCTGACAACTATGGAAAAAGACATTTTGGCTAAGTCATCATTCATACTAAAACTGCACACTATGATTAGTTACTTCTGCCTTTTAAATTAGACGAAGTAAGGACACGGGGACTAATGTAATTAGCAAAGGGGAGGAAAAATGGCTTCATATTATCTTGGAAAACTTCTCCAATTCACACAGACATTTGTATGAAAATTGCTTTCTCTGAAGGCAGATTTTTCAGAGCTCTAAAGCTGACATCAGATTTCTGTTCATAGATGAACTGTGTGAAACACAAAGATCAGAAACATATTTTCTATGATGTTGTTCTGCACAAATATCCTCTAATATCTCATGTTCTCAAGAGTTTAGAAAGGGAGGAATGCTGGGGAAAGTAAACGTCTGATTCTGAAGGATTAACAAAAAATATAGTCTTGGATGTTTTAGATTTTATAGGCTTGTATTAATCTTTCCTCCTCTCAGTTAAAAACACCCTGCTTTTAAAATTAAACTATTAATTGATGTTTTAGGGCTAGCAACTGCTGTTCTAGGGGCTCACCTGAACCTGATCAAATGTTTCTTTATTCAATGAGAGAAGAGCTGCAAACAATTTAATTACTGGCTCTGTCAATGTGCAGCAGCTGAGGATCTGGCCTAAAAACAGGTCAACATTTTTCTTTTCCCATTTGCTGTATTTATCCTTGGGAAGGTCTGCTCTTTGAGAAGTTTCTGCTCTAAAGAGGCTTTGTCAGCAAGGGAAATTGGAAAGTGCTCTTTCTGATGTAAAGATTATTTTGATTTTATTCTACAAAGTATCTTACTTTGTTGCACCACCTACATATGTATTCATTTGGGGCCCAGGTGAAGAATGGGACAATGAAGAATGCAAGTGTATTTCAGATCTTCTCTCTCTGCTTTTCAAACACAAGGCTCTTGTATAAGTTTGTTTAATATTTTAATCCAGTCTTGTTTAATATCTTTATCAATGATCTGGATGAGAGGATTGAATGCTCCCTCAGTAAGTTTGCAGATGACACTAAATTGGGTGGGAGTGTTGATCTGCTTGAGGGTAGGAAGGCTCTACAGAGGGATCTGGACAGGCTGGACCTATGGGCTGAGGTCAATTGTATGAGGTTCAACAAGGCCAAGTGCCGGGTCCTGCTCTTGGGTCACAACAACCCCATGCAGCACTAGAGGCATGGGGAAGAGTGGCTGGAAAGCTGCCTGGTGGAAAAGGACCTGGGGGTGCTGGTCGACAGCCATCTGGACATGAGCTAGCCCTGTGCCCAGGTGACCAAGATGGCTAACAGCATCCTGGCCTTTATCAGAAATAGTGCGGGCAGCAGGAGCAGGGAAGTGATTGTGCCCCTGCAGTCAGTACTCATGAGGCCACACCTTGAATACTCTGTTCAGTTCTGAGCTCCCAACTACAAGATAGACATTGAGGTGATGCAGCGTGTCCAGAGAAGGGCAACAAAGTTGGTGAAGGGTCTAGAGCACAAGTCTTATGAGGAGCAGCAGAGGGAACTGGGGTTGTTTAGTCTGGAGAAGAGGAGGCTGAGGGGAGACCTTATTGCTCTCTACAACTACCTGAAAGGAGGCTGTAGTGAGGTGGGTGTCAGCCTCTTCTCCCAAGCAACAAGTGATAGGACAAGAGGAAATGGCCTCAAGTTGTGTTAGGGGAGGTTTAGATTGGACATTAGGAAAAATTTCTTTACTGGAAGAGTGGTCAAACATTGGAACAGGCTGCCCAGGGAAGTGGTGGAGTCACCGTCCCTGGAGGCATTCAAAAATGTGTAGATGTAGCACTTCTGGACATGGTTTAGTGGGCATGGTGGTGTTGGGTTGACAGTTGGACTTTGATCTTGGAGGTCTTTTCCAACATAACGATTCTACGATTTTAAGTTTTCAGTGTCAGCCTTACTCTTCTTCTTTTTTCCATACCTTATGTCACGGCTCAACCCTAGCCAGCAACTAAACACCACACAGCTGCTCGCTCACTCCTCTGCTCTCCCAGTGGGATGGGGAAAAGAACTAGGAAAAACCCCCCCAAAAAACAAAAAACCCAAAAAAACCTTGTGGGTTGGGATAAGATTTTAATAACTAAAATAAAATATAATAAAGTCTACATTTAGTCTGTACCTAAACTATAACAGTTGCTTTCTCACACGACAACCCCTCAGCAGCCAGGAAGGGGAATCAGGAAAAAGGAGAGCAGACCTGTGAGGGGAAGTGAGAACAGATTTTAATGAGGTAACACTGATACCAACAAAGGCATACAAAGTTATACTCAGCCAAATGAATATGCAGCTGTCACAATTGATGGAAGAGCAGTCTTGGGGAGTACAAGGAATGCCACAGTAGCTCTCTTTCTCAGCAAACCTTCCCCCTTTGTAATGACCATGACATTATGGGGTGGGCTACCCCTGTAGCTAACTGAAGTCAGTTGCCCTGGCTGACTTGAGCCTGCTAACAGCCTGCCCAGCATGGTCGGGCTGTGATTCTATCCCAGCTGAACCTGAACAACTAATAACAATAATAATAATAAAATAATAATAGCTGAGAAGCGATCTGCACTGGCCAACTCCTCCCAGTTTATATACTGACATGATGTTCTATGGTACAGGATACACTTTTGGCTAGTTCAGGTCAGCTGTCCTGGCCATGCTCCTTCCCAGCTTCTTGTGCATCTTCTTGCTGGCAGAGTATGGAAAACTGAAAAATCCTTAACTTAGGATAAGCGCTACTTAGCAACAACTAAAACATCACTGTGTTGTCAACGTTATTCTCACACTAAACTGAAAACACAACAGTGTACCAGCTACAAGGAAGAAAATTAACTCTATCCCAGCCAAAACCAGTGCACCTTGCCAGTATATTTTGTTCCTGATCTGCTTTTCCACACTGCCATGAAGGTACCAAGTGATTCTAGCTTTGGGAATTGCCATGCGTGCCTTCTCCTACACAGCCATGACAACAAACAGGTTTACCAGGTCAGCTCCAACCTCTAATGCTGCTGGAAATGTGAGTCTCCTTCTTCTCTGTGGAATGCAGGCTTACTTACAAGAGCACATTTTTAAGCCCACAAGTCTGAGTGGGTTTGAAATGTATGTAGCCAAGCTCTCTTGGTCCTAATGAAAACATGCATCTGGCAGCACTGCAAATCCTGCTTTATAATAATCCCACTCTTTGGGGGTTATTGACTTAATAACACTGTGGACCCTTTTTCTGTCTCAGAGTGCCTGTTTTTTTTCTTTTTTTGTCCCCGCAACAACCAGCAACTGATATTGTATTCCACCTCTGTTTTATTTCTTGCTTCTTTTGT
This sequence comes from Leptosomus discolor, assembly GCF_034619465.1. Taxonomy (NCBI): domain Eukaryota; kingdom Metazoa; phylum Chordata; class Aves; order Leptosomiformes; family Leptosomidae; genus Leptosomus; species Leptosomus discolor. The sequence continues at coordinate 45,538,743 of NC_141398.1, read as the reverse complement.
AGATCATTTTGAACGCTTAAATTTAAGGCATGTCATGGAGCTCAGCAATTGATTTTAATGAATCATTTTAGTTCTAGCACCCTTCTCCTTACTAACAGACAATCCAATCAGCATTGTCTACATCATAGTCTTTGTATCTTCTACAGATGCTTATTTAGTGCAAATTAAATGCTAACTATTTTTCCAAAGTTTTATGTCAGTGAAGATGTCAATCTACTACCTAGAAAAATATTCAGCTTCACCTGTAACTTATCAACTTTCTCATTTAGCTTCTGGTGTGTTCATTTTTCACGGTTCAAAAGATCTGTAGTTCTGCCTGCAAACTTGAAGCATTATCCCATTATCACTAGGGGTCAATATGTAGTTTTACCTCCAAAAATACTTCTCAAAGGTCTGTTTTTCCCATGACTACTCCAGTGTATGCTCTTAATTATAGTCATGATTAATTTTAACAAGTTGGACAATATTAATTCTGTATTGCTATGAAATATCTTTCCCAGCTGATTTAGAAAATTGGAGCATTTTAACTATAGCTGTTTAGGTGAATTGCTTAAAGAGCTGGGACATAGACGCAGTTGTATAAAATTATACAGTCTGAAGTTTAAACTATTAGTATACGTTGCTGGACACAGCTTGGAATAACCATGTAAAAACCTGCAAGCTCTCTGATTTATCCTTAAAATAACAAGTTTGTGTGAACTGATTCTTCCTCTATTTCTTGACAATTTGTTCTTTGCTTAAATTTCTAGCAAAAGTTCAAAAATTTTCTTTTGAATATGCCTACTGTTTGGCATGCCTGAAGGTAGACCTCTGGACTGGGACAGAAATGAGTGTTACCTCACTCATCTTTTACATCACTGTAAAACATAATTATCTTAACCATACAGCTAGCTTGAGTTGTCTAACAGTTCACCTATGGGTACTACAGCCATAGATCCCACATCAGCACTTGCTTTCCCAAGAGCTGGTGAGAGACTGCTTCATCTCCTGAAAATAAGCTTTAACAGAATTTCAAGGTACCTTAGAAGTCATAGCTATGAGCATCCCAAGTAGCAGGAGCAGGCAAACATTTTACAATCCTGCAGAGTGAATCAACTTAAAAAAAAAAAAAAAAAAAAAAAAAAAAAAAAAAAGTGGTTACTTAGCTTTTTATCTCTGTGTGTGTTTTTTATTATTTGATTTACTCTGTTCATCTTCTGCTTATATTGTATAGTGGCATAACAAAGCCCACTTTTCTATCTTTAAACCCTTTAGGAAGAAAGTATGACGATATGATTGTTACAATAGATGTTTCAGGTTTCTTTTTTATGTGTGTATGAGGAGAATTCTTTGTGATACGGAAAAGTGGAAAGAAGCAGGAAAAGGGATAAGTGCTGAAGAGATTGATACTTAGTTACTGAAAAAAATCTGGCTTTGGGAATGGGAGAGAGAAGGCATGTTCTCTTAATATCGCTCTGTAAAGCAGAAAACCTAAATTAACCCTGTGTTCAGTTTTAGATTTGTGGCTTATAAAGACTGAATGTGCTATTTTGTGTTTTCTCCCTTCCATATATGACAAACTGAAGCTAAAGTATTCCCTCTTGTACCTTTGAGTAATTCAAGCTTGTCTGTGATGGGAATACAGTAGATGTGCAAATGGTCCCTCTGCTTGCCATAGGAAAGTTCTCCAGAGCATTGCGAGATGACGTGAATGCTGTGTATAGCACTCCGCCATCCTGCCAAAAGCACCACCTGTTTATCTGTAGCCCATGAGAATTTAAAGTAGGGTCTGCTGTGGCTCAAGCTCTGCTCCTGTACTAACACAGGAGAACTTGCCCTCCCTGGACTGGCCACAAAGCAAGACACTCAGGCAGCTAGTTCATGTGTAGCTGTGATGCTTACAGACACATCAGGGCCTCTGTGTGTGCAACTGAATCTTTCTTCACCATGTGGCATTTAATATCTTTCGTCAGTTACACCCATTGCACTCTGAGATTTTTATGACATTTTCGTGTCTCCCTTCTCTTCTGCCCTCTTTGCTCCATGCCCCATTTTTCGTGAGAGCAAATTCCTCTGCTCCCTCTCCTGATCCTTTTTTTCCATTTCATTTTTATATCATTTTCTTCTTATATTTTCTTTGCAGTACCTGCGGCAGCTACTTTGCAAGTCCCCTGCTGTGCAAATCGCCCTTCACAGAGGAAGATCTTCCTGTCGGTGACTGACAAGAGGTGCCAGGAGCAGGCTAGGAGACTTTTAAAACCCTTGAGTTGGCAAATCAGCAGGTACCTGTGTGCAATTCTGGATACGCCCCCAGCATTAGTTCCTATCTTGTATCAAAGAGTTTTTAGGATGATACGGCCCACAGGCAGAGTTTCAGGTTAAAAGGAACACACTCATAGTGCTTGGCTGCATCTATCATCTCGATTGCTTTTTGTTTTTTGGTGTTTTTTGTTTGTTTGTTTTAAATATAATGACACCAGCAGTTTGTTCTTGAGGAGATTTTTCGCTTGTGTTTTGTTGGTGTGCTTTGTTTTATTTTTTACAGGGATTGCATTTACAACAAGGAGAAATGTTCTTAGTACTGAACAGCTCCTGTCTGTCTTCTCCAAAGAAATAAAGATATCTTTTGTATTTTCCAAAGTGACAATCTTGAAGAGACTAAGATGCATCAAAGACTGAAGGGAAAGAGGAAGGCACCTGCTGTAACTACCAGTTTTATAGGGAAAGATGTGGGATTTTAGGTGAGACAAAAAACGCCCTGGACACTCCTCTCTCCTTGATGTAAAGGAGAAGGCAAAGGGTCTGGAGGAGTTTGGAAACTTGGTTTAGTTCCTGAACCATCTTAAAGAGGTTTTAAAATCAGTCCTAAGTGAAAGCACTTTGCACAAGAAGGTGTAGCTTTCGGGCAAAACAACACTTGAATCGAAAACCTGAATAAAGAGCATAGAATTTGGTCCACTGATCATTTGATCTGAGTGGCTTAAGGTTTTGCATGCTTCATACTTGCAAATCAGCTGTAAAATGCAGGAAATACAAGTAGCCATGGTCTGATGTTTCCCCATCTGTTCCCAATATTTAATAATTTGCTCTTTTCTCTGAACATATTAAGTTTATTTATGAATTTTAGAAATGTTTTATTTAATATAATGAGCTTAAAGCTATAATGGCCTTTTTGCTCCAAATTGCTCAAAGCACCCTTCTTTGCCAGATGGAGGGTATTTCTGGAGGAATTTGTGTATAAGGTACAGATGGACAAGACTCACTTTTTAGTACACCAGGCTTTTGCCTTGCTGTTCTGTGTGTTTCTACTCTCTAGCGCTTCTGTGCAGTGAGTGAGTGTCTTGAAAGGCCTAAATCCTTTTTTGCCTTGCTCTAAGGATGATGGAGAGTGAGAAGTAAACCCTGGTTCTCACAGCTGAGACTAACGTTTTACTAACTGGAAAAAACCCTTTCCCTTTGAAAAGCTTGCTAAGAATCATCCTCAGCATGTTGGAATCAGTAAGAATTTTGTTGAGCTGAACAGCACTAAACACAACTAAATGGCACTTCAGTTAAGAACAGCTTCTAAAACATTTTAGGGAAGGCATATTTTCATATACGAGATTATAAATGCTATGGGTAGGAAATACTGGAAATATACTGGATGTAAACGTGAATGTACTTAAAAAGTGGCAGAATACAATCTCCCAGATTTGTGCTGATAGTATCCAATTTTAGCTAATGCTGTGTCCACGCTCATTCTATGAGTGGGAGGTGGTTGTAGCTTCAGACTGCATGCCCTAGAATGCTACACTAAGAAGTGCTGACCTAAATACCTTTCTGGCCTCTGTGCTTCGTAACTTTGGTTTCTACAGCTCAGTCTCAAATCTTTTTATTCTGTAGTGATTATAATTTTGAGGATGTCTCAAACCGAAATTTGAATATCTGAAATAAAAATATACCAACGGCTGCCTCCTGCACCTGGTTATATTTATGTAGCAATCCAGTGAAGTGAATGAAAATATGCCTATTTATATAAAAATTGACTCTGCTCCAAAATGGGTTATTTTTCATATAAAGATACAGTTCAGTAAAGGCAAGTGGGTTTTTAATTTAACAATATGTTGTGTAGTTACTTCATTACAATGTATGGATTGATTCACAATACTTTTGTCTCCCAGCAAACTGAAGATAGGAATGGGAACCATCATGGGAATAGGCTATGTAAGTAAGAGAATCCTTTCTGGGTTTTGTTTCAGATTCATTTGCCCTCTGTCAAGACAATTTTGTTTACAAATCTGTAAGAACTTCTGTTGGTTATAAATTAACCTGTTTTACTCTTACCAAGATTCATAATTTTTCTAAAAAGTGACCAGGTTCCCACCTGAACTGGAAATTGGTAATTGAAGTAATTCTAATGTTCTTGGTGATTGTGGTAAGCTGATACATTGGTATTATAGTATTTCTTTAACAAATTAATTGTAATGGTGAGAATAAAATCAGTCTCAATCAACGTGAAAAATAGATCTTTTCGAATAAACCTGACTTCATTCTCTGAGAAAATTAAAAATCTGGTTAAGGAAAGTAACCAGATAAGGAACATATTTAGGCTTCTGTAAATCTTATGACTATTAAATAAAGAACATTATAGTTTGTCTATATGGAAAATGTTCAATAATTAAGAACTGGATGACAGACTTGTCTTACAATAGCTGTCAAGAAAAATTTTCATCATATAGCAATGCTTCCAGGAATGGTGTATGTCAATACTAAGCCTGGCATTAATCAATATTTTTCACTGTAATATTGCTGCTATGACACTGTTGATGGCAGAATGTCAAACAAGGGCAAACCTGTCCTTCCAGGTGACTTGGATTGCAAAGCAGGATTGCAACCAGAATAATAAAATCTTTTGTTATATAGCCAAAAGCAAAGTAATAAATTAAGTAACAGGGACCATGAACTGTGCCTCATGATTAAGACTGGTATTGTGAAAGCAGGTACTGTGAAATATGCTTGGGTACCATAGTGGAGAAGTAACTGAACATACAACACCAGTAGTGCAGCAGGAAATGGCACTAGAGAGAGCGTTCACCTCTGTGCACGGCACTTCTGAGGTAGTCCAGGACTATAACATGCAGCTCTAGCATTAGCTTTCTAAAATTATACTAAAAATGGGCAAGATGTAGGGACTGAACAGCAAGGGAGAAAATATATATGTTCAGTGGATCTGCAACCACAGGAGCTATAACTGATACAGTCCTTATCCCATGCTGAAGCATGGCTATCGATGCCTATAGGCTGTTCAGAAGCGATGGGCGATGAAGGAGGGACAGAGGCGTTGCCCTCTACATCAAGCAATGGATAGAGTGTGAAGACCTGTCTCTGAAAAATAGCCACGAGCAGGTTGAAAACTTATGGGCAAGAATTAGAAACTGAGGCAACAAAGGGAACATTGTGATTGAGGTCTACTACAGGCCTCCCAATCAAGGGAAGCCTTATGTATAAAGTATTCTTACTCCAGCTACAGGTGGCTCCATGCTCACAGGTTGTCATCCTGCTGGAGGACTTCAACCATGCCTACATCTGCTGGAAAAGTAGCACAGAGATCTGTATGCAGTCCAGGAGACTCCTGGAGAGCATGGAGGACAACATCGTAAGCTAGGTACTAGACAGCCCTACCAGAGGGGATGCCATACTGGACTTGATGATCACCAGTGCAAGTGAGCTAACTGGTGGCGTCAAGATTGGAGGCAGCCTGGGCTGCAGTGTTCACACACTGGTGGAGTTCACGGTCCTGAGGGATACGGGTCAGGCAAAGAGTTAAGTGAGGACCCTGAGTTTTAGGAAAGCATAATTTCAGCCCTTCAAGGGTTAGTCAATAGGATCCTCTGGAAAACTGCCCTCAGGAACAAGGGCACAGAACAGAGCTGGCAGATCTTTAAGGATGCTTTCCATAGAGCTCTCAATCCCCAGGTGTAAGAAATCAGGAAAGCAAGGCAAGAGACCAGCATAGCTGAATTGAGACCTGCTGGTCTCCTCCTGGCAAGAAGGAAATGCATAGACAGTGGAAGCAAGGACAGGTATCCTGGGAAGATCATAGGGACACTGCCTGGTTATGTAGTGATGGGATCAGGAAGGCCAAGGAGCTGAACTTGGCAAGGGATGCAAAAAATAATAAGAAGGGCTTCTAAGGTGTGTCAACCAGAAAAGGAAGGTTAAAGAAAGTGTAGGCCCCTGATGAGCAAGACTGGCAAACCAGTAACAATGGATGAGGAGAAGGCTGAGGTACTCAATGACTTTTTTCCCCAGTCTTCACTGGCAACATCTCTTCCTGCACTTCTTGAGTGGATGGGCCACAAGATGGGGACTGGGGTAGCAAAGTCTCTCTCACCATGAGAGAAGATCAGGTTCATGACAACCTGAGGAACCTGAACATACATAAGTCTTTGGGACCTGATGAGATGCATCTCAGATTCCTGAGGGAATTGGCTGATGTAGCTGTCAAGCCACTCTCCATGATATTTGAAAAGTCATGGCAGTAAGACAAAGTCCTTACAGGGACTGGAAAAAGGGAAACGTTGCACACATTTTTAAAAAAGGTAGAAAGGAGGGCCCTGGGAACTACACGCCTGTCAGCCGCACCTCTGTACCTGAGAAGATGATGGAACAGATCCTCCTAGAAGCTATGCTAAGGCACATGGAGGACAGGGATGGATTTGAGGCAACCAGCATGGCTTCACCAAGGGCAAGTCCTGCCTGATCAACCCAGTGGCCTTCTATGATGAAATGACTACATCCGTGGACGAGAGAAGAGCCATAGATGTTGTCCATCTGGACTTCTATAAAGCCTTTGACACGGTCCCCTACAACATCCTTCTCTCTAAATTGGGGAGATACGGATTTGATGGGTGGACTGTTCGGTGCATGAGGAATTGGTTGTACAGTCGCATCCAGAGGGTAGCGGTCATCAGCTCGATGTCCAGAAGGAGATCGATGACAAGTGGCACCCCTCACAGGTCCATACTGTGAGCTGCTGTCTAGTATCTTCAATAATGACATAGATGTTGGGATCGAGTGCACCCTCAGCAAGTTTGCAGATGACACTAAGCTGAGTGGTGCAGTCCACATGCCTGAGGGACAGGATGCCATCCAGAGAGACCTGGACAAGCTTGAGAAGTGGGCCTGTGTGAACCCCATGACGTTCAATGAGGCCAAGTGCAAGGCCCTGCATCTGGGTTGGAGCAACCCTGAGTATCAGTACAGGCTGGTGGATGAAGGGATTGAGAGCAGCCTGACAGAGAAGGACCTGGGGGTACTGGTGGATGAAAAGCTGGACATGAGCCAGCAATATGCACTTGCAGCCTAAAAAGCCAACTCTGTCCTGGGTTCCGTAAAAAGGACCGCGGCCAGCAGGTCGAGGGAGGTGGTTCTGCCCCTCTACTCTGCTCTGGTGAGATCCTGCCTGAAGTACTGTGTCCAGCTCTGGAGTCCTCAGCACAGGAAAGACATGGACCTGTTGGGGTGGGTCCAGAGGAGGGCCACAAAAATGATCGGAGGTTGGAACACCTCCCCTATGAGGACAGGCTGAAAGAGTCGGGGTTGTTCAGCTTGGAGAAGAGAAGGCTCTGGGGAGACCTTATTGCAGCCTTCCGGCACTTGAAGGGGGCCTATAAGAAAGGTGAAAAGAAACTTTTTTGCAGGGCTTGTTGCAATAGAACAAGGGATAACAGTTTTAAACTAAAAGAGGGCAGATCTAGACTAGATATAAGGAAGATATTTTCTACAATGAGAGTAGTGAAACACTGGAACAGGTTTCCCAGAGAGTTGGTAGAAGCCCCATCCCTGGAAACATTCAAGGTCAGGTTGGACGGGGCTCTGAGCAACCTGATCTAGCTAAAGACTGCTCACTGCAGGGGGCTTGGACTAGATGGTCTTTAAAGGTCCCTTCCAGCCCAAACTATTCTGTGATTCTATAATTCTTACAGATCTTGTGTCCGTGGTGGTATATGTGCCATGTGTCTGTCCACGCAACTGTAAACCAGACACGATTTTCTCTGTTCTTCATTTTGGGGAGAGCCTTAAGGGGCAAGGATTCCATCTTCCAGGTTTTGTGTTGTTGATTTTTATGGTAATTGAGCCTTGTTCATTGTTTCCATGCAGCACTAAGTGAAACTATTGCTCCACTTCATTACCTTGGGTCTCTCAAAGATAAGAATGAGCACAACTTAAGTGACACTGAAGTGTTGAAGACACTAAAAGCAGTATAAGTCTTCCAGTTTGAATTATGTTGTTAAAAAATTACGGCAGAAGTTGAGGTATCTCCCAGCTATATTCTGAACATCACCAAACCCTGCTGCACTGTGGCCTGTTAAACCCTTAAGTGTGTGTCTGTATAAAGGCACTTGGGAACGTTAATTCACAGCTAAAGTTCATTCAAATGGATTTTCCTGAGGTTTCCTGTTTAGGAAAGCCTAAATTTATTACAAGAGGTCTGACTAACAGCCCTGAAACCAAACTTATCACAAGAATAAGCATTTCTATGACATTCCTGCAACAAGCCCTCACCACTAATATTTTTCCTTGAACTCCCTGCCTCTATATCCTGAAAATAACACAGGTAAATCCCTAGTCTTTTACACATATTGAAAAGCCTACTAAATGAAAGAAATACCATAATAAATAGTCAAGTATAAAAAGGTGCTTTGCTTTAGGTGTTTCCCAGAAGTAACACAACAAAATTAAAATCAACTGATTCCTTTGGAAAAACACTAATACATGTCACTGCAGCATTCCTCAACATGTTTCTCTAAGTTTAATATGGTTTCTGGAATAGCTTTTTAGAATGGTTTTCACAGAAACTACTAAAGGTAGGAGATGTTACCTGAAGGAATAATAACAAAATTGCGCTAAGCAGGTGGTACAGAGGTCTAGGATCTAATTTCTGCCAGACTTCAAACGTGGCCATTCAGCTGCCTTTATGTCTTCTATGTGAGGATAACAAAAACAGCTTTGGAAAACTCCCATCTCTCCCTGTATACTTTAAGTAATTTCTAAGCAAACCTCTGAGATTTATTTTTTTTTTTCTGACAAAGTTAGTAGTGTTCTTAGAGCTGTCTAAAATATGGAGCTGCAATAAAATTTTCACTTGAAAAATTTCATTTTCTAGTAGGAAATCCTTACAGTTTATAGGGGATTGGGAAGTTTCCAGTCAGATTTTTTTTTTGTAAGAAAAGTAATATGAAAGAGTAATGACTTTCTTGCTGAAAATGAGTAAAGATTGACATTAAATTTTTGATTCACAGTGCAGCTTTCAGAAAGGCATTCTGGATTTCTGTGCAGCATACTATAATAACAGAGATATTCATCTTATATTAGTCTTTTTTTTTCCCTTTTTTTCCACTTTTTCTTTTTTCTTTTTATTGTGTCTATAACTGCTGCCTTTTTTTCTTTTTTCCGCCTGTGCACTTTGTTAAATTTTGCTTCTGTGTCAGCATTTTGTTATTCTTTTAAATCCTTCCCTTTCTTCCTCATAATTTTAAACCTCTCTAGATTTGACTACTTTCTTTTCTTTTTTTTCTTGTCTTTATCCTCTTTCTTTCTTTCATTTCTTCTTTCATCTATTTGTTTTTTTTCATAAGCTTCCTTCTTAAAAATTCTGCAGTTTCTTGTACCACTTTCTTCCCTCGTGGAAGACCAACAGTCAAGGTAGCCAGGAGACAGCTGCTCTCTTAGTAGCTAAACAGGTGTATTGGGTTTGCACGCAAGGTTTTGGTAGTGGGGGCTATGGGGGTGGCTTCTGTGAGAAGCTGCTAGAAGCTTCCCCCAAGTCAAATGGAGCCAATGCCAGCCAGCTCCAAGGCAGACCTGCTGTTGGCCAAGGTGATGGCAGCACCTTTGTGATAACATATTTAAGAAAGGGGAAAAAATTGTGCAACTGCAGCTGGAGAGAGGTGTGAGAATACATGAGTAGCACAACTAGGTCAGAGAGAGACACCAAGATCAGTGAAGAGGAGGGGGAGGAGGTGCTCCAGGCACTGGAGCAGATTCCCCTGCACCTGTGGTGAAGAGCATGGTGAAGCAGGCTGTTCCCCCATGCTGAAGCAGTTCGTGAGGAACTGTATCCCATGGGAAAGACTCATGTTGGAGAAGTTTGAGGAGGACTGTCTCCTCTGAGAGGGACTCATGGGAAGAGTGGAGCAGGGGAAGAGTGTGAGGACTCCTCCCCCTGAGGATGAAGGAGCAGCAGAGAACTGACTGCAACTCCCATTCCCTGTCCCCCTGTGCTGCTGTATGGGAAGAAGGTAGAGAAAATCAGGAGTAAAGTTAAGCCTGGAGAGAAGGGAGGAGTGGGGGGAAGGTGTTTTAAGATTTAGTTTTTATTTCTCATTTTCGATCCATGAGCCTTTCACTATACTTTCTCTCCCCTGTCCAGCTGAGGAGGGGGAGTGATGGAGTGGCTTTGGTGGGCACCTGCCCACTTGGGAAAGAGGGTGCTGATAGATGGAAACTGGAGTATCAAAATGCAGGCTGCAGTTTAGCCTGTGCAGAGCAAACCAGCTATCTTAGCTAACATATATGAAAGTTTTGGTTCTTTCTTTTTGCAGAAATGAATTAATTATTTTTTTTTTTTTTAGTTGTCTATTTCTGAGTACTGCAGCCTGTAGCTAGAAGAACATAAGAGATGTGGAAGGGCTGGAAGTCAGGGGACAACTCAGCCTGAGGACATCAAAAAGCACTTACCTCTCTGAGTGCTGGACAGGGTTAACATGCATATCTTGACATTTCAGTAGCCCCCTCTCTTCGTTCTCTGAAGAGCACTATTCTTATTGCCATTTACTTTCTTAATTTGCAGATTCTCTTTCTTCCCTGATGCATCTCTAACAGTTAGTTTTGCTCTGTAGGTATGGAAATTACCCATACATTTTTATCAAACAGTGTCAGGGCTCTCTTGATATGCCCTGGAAATTTTTAACAAATAAAATAAAGATAAATAACCAAGTGAAAACCTGTGTCTTCCTGAGGTGATCCTAAAAGAGAATCAGTATTTTTTCCACAGTCACAAAGATCGAAGAGCAGGCCTTTTTTTTTAAACAGTGTAGGGCTTCCAGTTTCACTCTATTGAGGCTACAGACCTTAGTCATCACTAACTCCTGTACAGGCAGACACCTGTGGAATCTCTGAGAAATGTCTCTGTTTTGGAGCAGGACTGTATGTTACATTCAGCTTGTGCTGCTGAAATCCTTTTGTGAGTTTCAAGCTCTACCGGCAAGTTGCTGCTAAATGCCCTTTCCAATACTTAACTTTGAGATTTGTAAAAATAGGCCAAAAATGTGTCCTGCTATTCTGAAGATGGTACTGTTTCTTTAGTAAAATGCATGAAATGGACAGTTCACGTGAAAAAAACATGAAAGATCTATTGTTTCGAATACAAGAGGCACGGTTTCTCTGCAGGTGTTTTGCACGAGGGAAAGCTGCAAGGACAGCATTTGTGAGCTTTAAATGATGAGAAAAGAACTGTGTATCTTCCCCAACCAATGATTTTTCCAGTGAATATGATCACAAAGGAAATGGAATTCAAACAAGCTTATTCCCATGCTAATTAATGCACTTTCTGACTCTCTCACAAGATAACAGTAATCCAGACAGAATCAAACTCAAAAGTGACTTCTGTTTGTCTTTGGTGGTTAACGTTGTAATTGTATTTTGGTTATTATAAATAGTACTATTTTAGAAGAAGAATGCAGCCCTAAGAGTATGTGTGATTGTGACTTTGGACCAGATTCAGGGCTGCTGTTAATTGCTGGTTCAGCCCAGTGAAGCCAATGGCAATAGAAGCTGAATCAGGGTGTCTGTTTGTATAGCTCTACTCTGCCCCAGGCTACTTCCCTGGCTTAATCCCTCCCCTATCCACCCTAGAAATGCATTTCTTTTTCCTATTTAAGTCTCTATAGATCCTTCATATTTAATATTAGTTTAAAGGGGAAACAAAGCCCCAGGAGAAAGATCAGAGTTTCTGTTCTGTTGAAGCATCAGAGTCATTCCTCCCTTAATGAAGAGGAACAGCAGGATGGATAAAAAATCAATGATTTAATAAACTGGATTTTTAATTTAAGTTTTAAAAAAAAAATCTTTCTTGAATAAAAGTATTTAAAATTAAGTTTGAAGCCTATATTAAGTCCAATTTATTCTGATGTATTAAATCATTCAAAGTTTAAAGAAAAAAATCCCAAAACATGTGTGGCTGGCAAAGTTTGCACATTGGGCCAGTGAGTCACTACTCACTAGCAGTGAAGAGAAAATAATTCTTCTAGGTTCCATTTACTCACTTAATTTCATTCAGTGACTAAACTCAACTCAAAGAAAATTGAGATATTTGTTTTCACTGTGTATTTTTCAGTTATTTTTGAAAAAGATAGCAATATTAAATTTTTTCCTTGGAATTAAATATATCCATTTTGCCATATCTGGCACTCAGCACCAAGTCTCTGAAAAAGCAGGATGCCTATTTCCCTCTACCATCTATGGTTAAAAATGAAGTATAAGATGAAACCTACTAGTTTTCAAACCTTGAATGACATAATAGTCAGAAACAACCATTGCAAGTCACTTTAATAAGTCTTCCTTTGTTGATTAAAACAATTAATTTGAAAAGCAAAATATATTTTGATAATTTTATGTTTCCCCTTGAGAATACTTGAATTAATTTGTATTTATTTATAAATATTGATTTATAATTGACGTTTTTGTAGACTATTGCCTTCTATAGTTGCTTTAATAAATGTGCATAGTTAGAAAACTCTGTATGCAGGCATAATAAAATGGCTATACTTAGTCATAAATCCACACGTTTTAAAAGTTACCAGCCCAACAGAATCGTTCTCTCCTTAGGAAAATAACTGAGAAGCACTGATGAAAAGCAAGACAAAAACAAATCAAAGCTTTCTGGTTGGTGACTTAAAGGTCACAATTCTCTATCAGGCTCTTCTGTTCTAAGCCTTCATGTAACTTGCTAAGAAGACCACAGGTCTTGCTCATCAGGGTTTAATATGCAACTGACCAAGCACATGTGATAGCACAGGTTATTCACAGGAAAAATCACAGTGCTACCACCTTTTGGCTTGTCTGTGTCAGTCTTGAAAAACAGGAGCAGATTCTCTGGACATCTGCCGCAAAGGTGATGTTGAAGGGTGTGTGTGCTGTTAGGAGGAGGCTCTGTAGGAAATGAGCCTGCCTTTTGATTCACATGCGTCTTTGTTTCCTGTTTCATTCAAAGAACTGTCTGCCTGTCCTACCTTAGCAAGACACCTCTCTATCTGCATTTGACCATTATCTGGAGTAGAGAAAGCACACAAGCAGCCCCTGAGGATGAGATTGGTCAGCAAATCTGCAGAAGCAAATTAGAAACCGGAGTTGGAGGAGGAATTTTCTCAGAAGGCTGAGCAGCTCATCAGAACACAAATTAAAATCTTGCCACTTGTTTGGGACTGGTCTCAATGCACACACACTTCATTTGATCTATGGGGTTTATTCCAGTTGATTTCAATCTGAGTAAATGGAAACATCCACGGTTTCAGGGCCTAAGGATGTGCTAAGTGCCTTCAGTCCTCACTGGAATGAGGGTCTTAGCACTAATGGACAAAATTCACTTTGAAAATTAAAAGAGTTTTGTTCTGGCAGGTCCTGAATAAAGTAATGTAAACTATCATTCAGCACTGAAGGGTAAAGGCCTAATCTGGATTCGGATTCTGATTTTTAACACTGCTGTGTCATGGGGTGGGAGGGAAGCTATATGTTACCTTTTCAGCATGTGCAGTGTGTGTGTGTGAAGGGGGAACAGCATAAAGAAATTAAGATCCACATTTGCATATGCAGCTGTTTCAGATTTACCCCAATACAGATTATTGACGGGAGTAATATTTCTAGTTGCTCATCAATATCCTGTTTTGTTTCTTTTGTAGAAGTTTTCCACCCCCTCTCCCTTGCACTCCCATCCCCCTGCTGTCTTTGTGCCCAGTATTTTTCCACACTTTATTTCCTAAAAGACTAGCAGGTTTGACGATGCATTGTGATTTCTTTTCTACAGGGCTTTATGAAGGAAGCTGGAGGCAGTTCTCATTAGTCTCACTGACATCTTTTATCACTTATCAGAGGAACAAGCAAACGGAGAGCAATTCCTTTGATCATGGCAAAAGTAGAAAGAGTATTAAAAACCCTATGAAGATTCACTAAGTAGAAAGTGAAAAAGACAGTCTGTGGCATGTTTCAAAGAAGTAACATGATTTAAAGTTGCCAGATTTGCTTGTATATATTAAAGAATTGTTAATGATGCTACATTTTACATGCATCCTTAGGTTTTTTTTGTTTTGTTTTGTTTTTCTTTTTTTTAAAAAAAAAGCACAGGCAAAGGAGTTCTTAGGTAGAATGGATGGATTAGATCAATGGGAAAATATATTTAAAAGGTGAGCTATGTCAGAGAGAAATTCTGTGATTCAATGAAAATTCTCTAAAAAAAAAAGGTTTTAACAGTGGCACAATGGATTAAAAAAAACCCTGTTCTCATGGGAGAATGTTAAGAAATCTTAAGAATTCCTTTTCTTTTGGAGGCATTCTGTGGTGAATCAATATATGTTTGTGAAGACTGCATATAGGAACTGCAATACTTGCAATTATCCATGTATACCTGACTGCCTAACTCAAACCTCAGAGTGCCACTGCTTCTTCATTCTATGGAAAAATAAGATTTTTCTCAGTGGTTCTGAGTATTGATTCACCTAGTACGATGCCCTCATCATACGCCTTGCACTATTATCAACAGGGCCAAGAGAAAAAAAAAAAGGTGAATATACCCTTCTACCCACAGCTATTGAGCATTATGTAGTCTACATCCACTAGCGCTTTTCTGTATGGCTGCAGCTCAGTAATCCACTGCTTATAAATCCCTTCTCAATTTCTGCATGTGATCAGCTCGTATCTCAAAGAATCATATTCGAATTGCCCTTGTCGGCCCTTGTCTTAACCTGTGAAAATACAGAGATAACAACTGTTTAGGCATTTACTTCCACCATAGAATCCATGCTAGCCTTATCCCTGAAGCGTTTTTTACTACCATAGCTAATTTTTAACTATGTTGAATTTGATTTGGATACGATGCAATGTAGTACATTTCTATAGCACCTTTTACGCAAGCATCCCCGGAGCACTTTCTGATCAAGCTAAAATTAGATCTGAACTACATACAAATTCCTAAAATATTCATTTTTTAAAAAGAGCAAAGAGAAGGTAGATATGTATGCACTCAGTTCAAAGTTAAAACAGGCAGAGGGGCAAGTTCTTCTCTCTTACCTGGAGTAACAGAGGAGGAACTAATTCAGTGTATTGCTTTATGACAGCCTTGGGGTATGATTTTCAAAGTGATGCAATACACTGCTCTAACAATGCTGATCAGAAGGAATTGCATGAATGCTGTAAATGACCTGGAGGTGGCAGCTGGAGCAATACATAGGTGAGTTATCGGATCTCCCTTTATGTACGCATTGTTCTGATGTTTGCTGCTTCTGAAAAGAAACGGGAAAGCCACACAATTCTTCATGATACATGGCTTCCACAAGGAAGACAGTGGGAAGAATAAACAAAGAGCTTTGAGAGATGTGAATCATGGATCCAAAATGATAGAAATCTTTTTGCCAGAGCAAGGGGCTTGGAGATAAAGCAAACTCCAGTTGGTTTCTCAGGATTAAAAAAAGATTGTTGCCAGAAGCAGTCAGGAGGGACAGGCTGACATAGGGTGACATGCTGAGGAAGGAGGCTAAGAGTTAGATCTTTTCCTTGACCTAGCGATCTTAATGAAAATCAGACTAGCACATGATCTCTTTCATTGTCATAAGACTTTCTTTTGATCCTTTTCTTTTAAATAAATAAAATGTTTCTTTGAGGAAGTAATTTGATCATCACCATCGCTCCTTCATGAATGAGAACTGTAGGGCCTGAAGATATATCAAACCTGCTGAGAGAATCAGAAGACAGATTGCTACCTGAGACAGGTGATGACAGTCTGAACTAGCAAGAAGGGAACTGAACATAGTTCAGCGTTCTTACTAATAACGGTCATGCACGTTTGTTACATCTCTGCCTCTACCAAAGGTGGTAGTCAGGCTGGTGGAAGTACACCTCCATGGTTTGTCCCTGCTGTTTCCAGAGCAGTGAGACAAAGGGCATCAGAGGCAACTTCAAATCATTGCAGCTGTGTGACCACCACAGCTTGAGGGTCATCTTCAACAGGTAGTAAAGCCTTAAATGGCAGTGAACAAAAAGAAGACAAATTTTATAGCCACGTGTTTAGGCAAGACAGTGTTTGAAGTCTGGCATGTATTACAAAGAACAATGAAAAAACTCTTTAGAGAGAAGTCAGACTTTTAAATAGAACTCTACAAGGAGATACAAGGTCTTGTAACTATAGCTAATAGATTAAGAAACTTGCATTAATTTGTGCAGATGTGCCTTCTAACACTTCATGGCCCCAGACTAGCTGAAAACTTACTGCAGGGTGCAGCTGAGCTGTACTGCAGTATGGTGGGAAGGGCAGGAAGCATGTATGTCTGAAAACTTTATCTTAGGCTGAGCTTTTTAGATCTCTAAGGCTATACATGCTTTTGTGAAATTAAGAACTTTATAAAAATAGAAAGACAAAATGTGGAGAGGGTGTACATTCAGGCTACAGTGTTCAGTGAATAAATCCTATCTGGGCCTGAGGAAAGACCAACAGTATAGGTCAATTAGGAAGTTAGGGGCATTTCTGGACTCTGTTCTGATGCAATCAGTCCTTTATGCTGTGGTGAATCAATTGTCAAATGTGGCAACAGTGAGGTGAGAAATGGTCTCCAAATACATTGTTTCCAATTTAGAGACCTTTCCGTAGCTAGTAAATAGATCTATTTTTCTCCAAATATAATTGCAGTGTCTGAGGCAGAGAAAATGGGATGGGAGGAAGGAGCAGAAAGAAAGTCTGTGGAGCCACATAGTGACGTTGTCAAATAGTAGCTATAAATACATCCAGTGGAAAGACTGAACCTCTGGACTGACACACAAATAATCTGCCCAGTTCTATGATGTGCTTCCTCTGACTATGATTAGCTGCGTAGTTGTTCTTTGTCTCGGCATTCCACTTGTTGCTGTTTATTGTGTTCACTGCTCTCTATTGTGAGCATCTACAGTGTGGCAGAAATAGGGAAAACATGCTGAGATCAGATAAAGTGTCTCCCTCACACTGCCTTTCATGCTCTGCCTCTTAACTTTGGTATTGAAGGGTTTTGGGGTGGCAGCAGCAAACAAAGGCTGTTTCAGAGTGCTCTGTTTTCCCAAAGGGAAATGAATTCCTTTCCTATACAAGAGATTTATATGGCAAATTAGGTCAGTTATCATTAAGCTACTGCACAGCAGGACAAATCATAATTTTAAATACATTTAAAATGCAAGTACATTTAAAATACATTCTGATGCAGTACAGATCAAGCCTCTTACAGTTGCTATGTGGACTAGTCGTATGAACATGGAGCATAATAATCAAGGAATAAGTTAGTTGGGTTTAGTTGGGTTTACTGCTGCTTGCGAAGACTGTATAATTTATACCATTTTTTATGTTTACTTGCAATCAAGTATCCTCACTGCTGTCTCCTTAGGATAAGAAAAATATAAATGCATAAACCAAAACCAGTTCTTCCTATCAGTCTCTCTGAGTTACTGTTTTTATCTTAAAAATCTGCATGACCTCTGTTCTGCAGAGGAGATGAAATGAACAGAAACTTATGCCCTTCCTTTCTCAAAGTTTTCCAACACCAACTCTAAAAATGCAGCCATCTGTTATGCAACTGACCAACCATTTGTTTGCTTCTTCCCAGATTTGTTTTCTTTCTTCATGATTCACAAATAATAAAGTTTTCTTCCTGGCTGTGCCTTTTTTGAGTCTTCTTTTTTGATCGTCACAATTTAATTTCATGGCAGACTTCATAATCTCATGGGCACCAGAGCCCTCTGCCAAGGTTTATGCAGATTTAAAGCCTGGATTAATCTGGCCTGGTATTTATAAAATGTTCTGAACATGTGAAGCACTATAAAGGCACTGTATATTATTACTGAGTCCACAGAAGTCTGCCCCTCCCACCCCCCCCACTAACTCAGCACACATTTAAGCTGCTGTTCCTGGAGGTGAGGTGCAGTGACAGAAAAAAACAAATCCATGTCTCATCTTCTGAGATTATATCTCCCTGTCTTTTCTTTCTTTCTGTCTCGCCCGCCCCCCCTTTTCGTTCCAGGATTTCTGGAAGGAACTGAATGGAAAGGAAGGAGACCTCCTTCAAAGATTTCACCTCCTGAGAGTATTCTTTCAAAGACCATGGCGTAGTCTTACTGCTTTTTGCTGCCACTGGACTGCCCAGTTCCCTCATGCTGTTTCCTAAGCACTTTTAAAAGCTAGCAGTTTCTGCAGAAACCTTTTGGAAAAAAAAATCTTGATGCAGGGGGAGGCTGCTTTCAAACTCTGGTCTGCAGCTGGCAATTGATGGGGAGAGAAGCCAGTCTCCAAATCCAGACAGCCATCCCAGCAACTTGATAAAAATGACTAGCACAACTCAGGGAACTGTAGGCCTATCCTAGCCAGATCTGCCATGTTTTTCCAGGGACTGCTTCCAAAAACATTTCTGTGTTTTGCTACTTAAAGCAAGATGAAGGAGATGACTAGCAACTACCATCCAGGTTTAGTCATCACGTCTTCCCCTTCCATCTTTTCAACAAGAGGACAAAGCTCAAAATCAAGCATATGTACGAATAGTGTTTGTGGTATATTTATACCTTTATATAATTAAATTAATAGAGCTTTAAAATACTTTATAGTAGTTGGACTCAAAACAGAATCAGCTCTCGTTTTCACTTGGGAGTGCGGCTATCTAAAATGGAGTCAATGAACTTTCCCCGTCACTGTTCAGAAGGCATTATGGGTCCATTTATTTTTACTTCCCTCCCCCCATTATTTGATAGTTCTTTTAAGAGTTGTGAGTTTTACTTGGTTCCTTTTGATCAGAAGGAAAAGGTACTGTAGGAACTGAGACGCTGCAGTGACTCTGGCTTTGAACTCACCAGGTCTAAAAGCCTGCAAGAACATTTTCTCTTTCAGTTTTCCAGGCAGCTCATAGAGCTGGCTGATAAAGGGGTAGGTTAAATTGTCCTGAAGGACAGCTGGAAAGTTAGGCCCTACAGTCTGAACTCACAAAGGAATTGACATAGATATATATATTGAGTTTAATCATATTAAAATTTAAATGTTAGACTTTAGAGTAGATTTTTAAAAAATTTCAAGTCGTTAAAAAAAAAAAAAGCTTTTTTCCCATTCATTCAGCTTGCGGGGGTCCTGAGCTCCTGCAAATGCTGCAGCTCCATCTAGTGGCACTGCAGCCAGTTGTCAGGGTGGCAGCAAATCTTTCAGAAATGCTAATAACGAAGAAAAATATTAGGTTTCAAATTCTATATTTTAAGTAAAATTATTTAAGATCTCCTTCCGGTTATCAGAGTTAGAGTCTACTCTAATGCTGTCTGGAAAACAAAATATATAAATTACACTAGTTTAGAGAGAGTAGTATATGAAAGTCCATCCAGTCTATTTCTCGCCAGTATTTTTCTTGCCTGAATAATCACAGACTTACAGATGTATTCCTATTTCTAATAAAAGAAGGTAATATCTTTAAAACTATGTATGTATATGTAACCACGTGGTACTTGTAAAAGTAGCTTTGATCCAAATTTCTTAAAACCCTTGGCAAACATTTATTAAACATCAAAACTTTCAAATGTGTTTGCTCTATCCACTCATCAATCCATCTGTCCATCCACCCATCCATCATGTATAGAGGTAGTGCATATGTTTATACAGACAGTAGACCTTATTCTGCTCTCAATTACATTATAACTTAATTAATTTCAGTGTAGTTACTCTCAACTCTCACTGGTCTGACATGAAAATTAGTGTCTTGTGTATCTGTATATAGAGCAAATACATACTCACAAAGTGTGATGAACATATGTTGTAATGTGATCTTAATGTAAATAGGTTGGTTCTTTGGGGTTCTCACCTCATCCAGATGGGAATTGACATTCAGTATTTTACACCATTACAACTGTGTTTAGTTTTTCAACACATCTTGCTCCCGCCTTTGATCTAATCAAAAAATAAACATTCTTGATTTGATCTGCTCAGCTGCTCTCTGAGCCAGAAAACCTAGGTTTCATCTTGTGTCCTGAACTCGACTCCCATGCTGCTTGTACAAATCTGTTGAATTCAATAAATGTGTTTAGCCTTATTAAGATTCAGGAAAGCAAATATTATCCTCCAGTGATGCAGCAGATAACAGGAGTTAATAACAAGTATGTGATAAAGATCACAGGATTCCCTGTAAACAAGATGCTGCATTGCACTGAGAGCATCTTGTCTGCATATGTTTCATAAGTAACTAGGCATCCTCATGGGCTTCTTTAGTTATTTTAGAAAGTTGTGTAAACAGTATTATCTACTTAATGCCCCAAATGATATAATAATTGATATGGAAATGGGGCAAAGCTCAATAGATCGTAATACAAATCTCCATGGACTCTTGGAGATGGTCTGCCCAGATTTTATTTTAATTTTCTCCTAGCTCATATGTATGCAGCCTGTGATTTGTTAGACATGCTAGGCAGATGTTGGTTGGACAATTATTTTCTTTTCTTGACCTTTTTTTTCTGGAAAAAATTCTGAATTTATACTTGGATTATTATCTGTTGTAGATGTACTTCAGAAGTGTCCACGACAATGTAAAGAGTAAGATCATACTGAAAAATTCTGATGCATTGTGTGCTGTTGTGGAGAAAAGTGGATAATAATGGATTGCAAACATATGTGGTACTCCGTAGTGGTTGTATGATTCTTCTTGTTTAGACTACAAAAGCAGTGGGAAGAAATACCGGAGTTCTAAGAAATTCTTAAAACTGGAAAAATGTATTTGAAAATATTTTTCTGTTCCTTTTTGTGGAAAGTGATACTGAAGTCTGGAGATTTTTTTATATATTCTAAAAATCTGTTATGTAAGACTTTCTGTTCTGTTATTTTTATAAAGTAGTGGTTAAAATATTTTCCCTATTTAACCACTTATTCGTTCTTCAAATATATTAATTAGTCAGACTTACTCAACTGTTTTCTCTTCCATAGATATCACATGCAATTGTTTTAGGTGTATGATATCAGGCAAAAATTAAGCTGTGTTGTGGTTGTCCATGCAAGAAGAACTCAAGAACATGCAACTGTGACATGACTCTGTTTTGCACAGCTGTGATGCCAGTTATACTCAACCATTTCCCCAGACGGTTAATGTGGTCCCCAGACGGTTAATGTGGTCCCCAGACGGTTAACGTGGTCCCCAGATCACTGTATTAGACTTCAGGAAAAATCCGTTCTCTTATTTGTACCACATTTTCCTAATCTGCAAAATGGGGAAAATGATACATTGGAATGTACTGATAAAATATAAGTAAACCATAGCTTTATAGAAGAGGGCAAAGCAATATTGGTATTCAAAAGAAATCTGAGATTTGATTAGACTTGATCAGGATCACTCAGTGCGCTTGTGACGTTGCCAAGAGCAGAGCTTGGGTCTCCAGACATTCTGTCTGTTGACTCCAGCTGCCTTCCAGGTATGAAGAACGGCTGATGAATGTTAATAATGCAAACAGGACAAATGCCAGCAACTGCTCATTTCCATTTTATTTATTAAACCAAAGAAATTTTTTGTAAAAAGCACAGATTGTTTTGGGAGACAGGAAATGGATGAAATGGATTTATTTATAAAACAGGCTTTTATCCCTCAAATATTGTACAGCAATTAAAAGTGGAAGTAAAATGGTTGTCTAGAAACAGGAATCACCTGCTTAATTTATGTTCCGTTCTTGCATATGTGATAGCGCCAGATGAAGCCAAAATAGCTTCAGTGAGGCAGTGCTATTCACTTTTGCTGGCCTGGCACCTGGAGAGGTGTGATGTGCACTCTGAGGACACCATGCAAACCCCATGGAGAGTGCACAAGGATTTTAGTCGTTGTTTCCCCAATGGCTTCTTAACAAGAGTTAAGGAAGGGCAATAGATAAGTGAGACAGGTAGATGTGGATGAAAATGTTAGCTATCTCTTTTTTGAGCCATTCTTAAACATTATTCAGGGGAAAAACGAGATGAGGTGGCAGGTGGAGACCATCCATTTAATTTTTATACATCTTATGAAAAGGCCAGGGCAGATTCCACTAATGAATGGGGGCTCTGCACCCACTATGGTATCCCTGAACCAGGCAATGTTAATGGGGAAAGACACTAGGTTTTCTGATGCCCTGCAGGAAATCTGCCCTACCTGGCTACAGGTTTTTAACTATGGAAGATAAAGTCACATGTACAACCAGAGGGAACCCAGTCCACACAGGCTGTCATTCCAAGTGGAAGATGGTAGGGTCAGGATGGGAGCAGGAATGCCATTACCTTTTAATTGTAACATGTCACTGCTGAATACTCACTTTGCTGAGTGAAAAAGAATATGCAGAAGTTGACTTTTGAAATATGAGTAAATGAAAGCAGAACTCTTTTGGCAGGTCCAACCAGTCTCTGAGAGTACACAGCTACAAAATCAGATTGCCTACGGAGCTGATGAGCTAGCATGGTCTCACTACAGTCCGATGCAATAAATAGCTAATTTTGTAACTTCCCTAGTGTATAAGGAAAGCCATGCCTGATTCTAAAATAAGACTGCATTAGTAAAAAACTATCCAATCAACAATAAGCACCCAGTTTTGGCAACTATTGCCTATAAGTTTGCTTCCATTTCAAGATATCTTCAAGAAATTAAATAAGCTTGTTTAAATCTAAATTGCTTCCATCCTGATGTACATTTCCAAGTTAAATGTTGGAGTTAACTTATTTGGTCAAATTTCACAGCTTTTGTGTTCAGTTAGTGCTGAAAACCTGAATGAGGAAACTCTACTGGGGAAGTATTGGGTGAGGAAATACAGGCACAGAGATTAAGTTACTTGGGAAAAGTTCAGGCCAAGTCTGTGGCAGAGCTCCAGGTGAAATCCAGGCCCTGTGGGGCCCCATTAATTGCTATCACCTACCAGCTTTCTCTCTTCAAGGATTTTCAGCGTCATCTCTGAAGAGATTAATAAAGCCAAAGGTCACAGGCTCTGCATTTGTAAGAAGGGAACATACATTATTTGCTTGGGGGAGGTTGAATTGTTGGGGGAGATTTTAATTTTCTTGTATTCTAATAGTAATGAAATCACAAACTGATTTTATGAACACTACACTGGACCCTTTAACGACACATGATGTAGGTTTTGTGGATTCAAATATGAAGTAGCTTGACTGGAACTCAAGCAGAAATTGAAATCAGCCCTTTGACTTTGAGAGCGGCAGATTATATGTTCTTCCTGTGTAGCTCTGAAGACATTGTGGCTGACTGGTTGCCACAGATGTCCCACTGAAAAGGTTCCCCATTAAAGAAGTTCAGTGTGGGGGAATTATTCAACAGACACATTGTTCTTTCTTCACATCACTCCTGCATTTATTTAGTTCATTTTCCCCCATAATACAAGAGACTGACCCCTGCCTTCTGGCGGACAAAAACAAAGTGACCTATTCTAGGACCATTTTGCTGACAAAACTCTGCTAGTACATTATATGGAAAAGCATTTCAGAAGAAATTTGGCTTACACCAACAAAACAGGAGGGGGGGGCGCAGGGCATGGGGGTAGTGGCACTGTTTATTTTAGTGCCTTTTCAATTATGTAATTTTTTCTCTTAGCCAAATCACACTTCCTCATATTCCTAATGTGCACTGCCATGCCAACAAAAATTGGTTACCTCTGGAATCCTTCATAGATGGAAAGTTATAGCATTACCAGGGAAGTTTTTCCCTGATGTGCCGCTTTCCTGGTACTTGTGCTTGCTAGACAGCATATATTTATGGACCCTCTAATGTTGTAGTCAGCTGTAAAGTGAGGGTCTGGGGACACAATCAGCTATTCACATACAGTCCCATAGGAACCTGAGGAAAATCCAAGGCAGCTGTGCCTGGGATGCTGCACACAATGACGGGAAGGAGCAAAAGGGGGGAAATTACTTTTCCCTATTCTTTTCGTCTTTCAACACAAACCACTGTGGATAGAGCAGCATGGTGGCCATGCTTCCTTCCTGCCTTAAGTTCAAGTCACCTGAGTGTGATGTAGAACTCGGACATGTTTTCTTCTTCGCCACTTTGTTACTGATTCAGGCATGATCACCTAAGGAGGTGCTACCTTTGATGCATTTTAACTGTTCTGCAATATGGTATGTTGTGGGAAGATTAGTCCTTAAGTCTTTTAATTAATCACTCTTAATTATCTTACTTCTGGTATAGCTAGAAAAAAAAATAATAGTCAAATAACAAATAATCCACATATTTTGAGTTTAATGCCTAGCTGTTAATAGTTACTTAAAATACTAACTTTCCACCCTAGACACTCCTATTATTCTGTATTTTTTCCAAGTCATCCTTCTTGTAACAATGCACAGCAGTGTTTTTCAGGTTCAGTGCACTTTCAATTAGCTGATTTTTTGACGTGTCTGGGAGGTAAGTTAATACAGTTAGACAGTGTCATTGTGGTGCATGTAGTATCTGTACGTGGAGTACAGGTCTGAAAGTACTCAGTGGACTATGTTCAGCAGAGAATAATGACCCATTCTAGCATGACATGTTAATTAAAATATTTATGAGAATTAATTTACCAGATTATTAAAATAAGTGTATGGGAGATATAATAGAGTTGAGGGAAATTACAGAAGCAGGTAAATAGAGACTCTTCTAGCTCTTAGGAAGCTTTCACAGGAGCATTAGGGACAAGACAAGCTTCTTATTTGTGTATGTGGATTGGATTCCTAAAAGAATTAGCTATAATATCGCAGTGCCACCAAGATGATATTTGCATGGTATACCAGGCTGTAAAATTAAGGCAACACCCAATTTACATAAAACTCTGAAAGGCAACTGGGAAGCACATGCTTAACACAGACTGACTGTTAACCCAGTGTCTCACAGCTTCATAATAAATGCTAGCATTATATTAGCCAGATGTTCTCCCCAACAGCACCCTTCTGTGGTTCCTTTCCATTATGTATATAGTGCACGTGGTGTGAATTTTCTACCCTGGTCAAAGCTGTACTTAAAGATCACCCCAAACAAGAGCATGCCTTCAACGCAAGTCATAAATCTATATCAGCTATGAAAGGGAAATGAAGCATACTCCCTCATCTTTGATGGAATGATCATCGCTTTTTGTTTTGCTTCTACCAACATTGATCGTCATGCCCGCAGCTGTTGACTTCAGTGGGAACAGGACCAATCCCATCATTCTCAGAAATAGAAAAGTGCTGTTTGACCAGGCTTCAGCTGGAGGAGTAAAAAACTACATTCAGTGTCTGAAGATGAATCCTTTAGATTGCATTGACTGAGAAGATATTTATCTTCTTGAAAGCAAGTAGTTTCCACACAAGCAAGCCATGCTTCTGATTCTGCAGATTCTTAAGTGCTTTATTCATTGTATTTTCCTATTCTGACTTTTCACACAAAATCGACTATGTTCAAAATCAGCAAACCATAAATGATTTTTTGTTGCAAATTTCTTTCCACAGATCTTAATAAGCTTAGGTGCTCCTCATATCTGTAGAGTAAATATAAAATTTCCAACATAAATGTTAATGTACCTTTTGGACATGGAAGATATTTAATTTTTTTTCTATCGATATAAAGTTATGTTAACTAAACAGGTAATTTCCAGTTCTTACTCTTTCAAGAGTTTGTGTTTGGAAAAGAAGCTGACAGTTTTGCTCTTTAATGAAATTGTGTCTTGTGTTCATTATACATACTCCCGAACTGCAAGTTCTTTCAGGGTAAAAACCCGTACAGGATCTTTTTTTGCCTTCCATTCTTCAAGTTTTTCTTGCAAAGATAAAAAATCCTTGCCAAGTTCATATGCCAAAGTGATCATTGTTTCTAACAATGGCATATAATATCTGTGGCTGGTATGCACACAAAGGCGTGATAGAGCTTTTTCTCCATATTCAAAGGCACTTGCTGGGTTTTCCAGGTCCTTGTGGCACACCATAATAGCACAGAGGGTAGGGACAACAGAAACAGGGTTGCCTCTCGTCAGCCTTTCCTGCAGACCAATAACTTCTAAAAGGATTTCCAAAGCTTTGGTGTACTGTCCACCCCGCAGACAACCATATGCTTCCTGAAGCTCCGGCCTTGTTAAAAAGTCAATGAACTTTTTTGATCTTCGGATATATTTCATAGAATATAGAAGTCTCAGGTAGTCCTTGAAGGCTAATTTTCGCTCATTGATTATTTCTTCTGTGAAGTTCCCTGTTAGAGTTTTTTTGGGAAAGGTCACATCTTCCATTTCTTCACTAAACTCCTCCAGCAGATTTCTGTGCAATTTCTCAAAATCTGAATAACGTCGTTCAATTACAGACTTGTTGCTGTCAAAACTCCCTGTTTGCAAAACGATGATTTTATACATCTAAACACAATTAAACAGGAAAATAAGTATGAGACGGACCGTTCTAGCCCCACTGCAGTCAGATTTCTCTGTCACTGCTTTGAAAAGCTTGTATATTCCACCAGCTGAAACCTTCCTGCACCAATTTTATGTGTTTAATCTTGTATACTCCTATGGCTTATAGCAGTGCTGCCAAATTAGTTGCTGCCTGGGATTATGGTGCATACTCAGTGAGGCCTGCTTTTTGAAATCTGCAGCCATCAAATTAATAATTCCCACCTCCTGCTGTTCTGTACTTTTGCCATCAGACTCAGCCTTAGCATGTAAGTAAGTTGTAGATAAACAAGCACTAATAGATCCCACCCTGCAAGGTGCTGGGAATGGTGAACTAGCAGCAGACTGAAGCATGTAAAATCACTTATAAAGCATTTCTGTAGCTGTACTTTATTTACAACAGCCATGGCTGCCGCAATCGATCATCTTCAGTGAGCTGCATGGATTTCCTGTCCTGGTTTGACTGGAATAGAATCACAGCCCAGCCACGCTAGGCAGGCTCAAGTCAGCCAGGGCAACTGACTTCAGTTAGCTACAGGGGTAGCCCACCCCATAATGTCACGGCCATTACAAAGGGGGAAGGTTTGCTGAGAAAGAGAGCTACTGAGGGGTTCCTCGCGCTCCCCAAGACTGCTCTTCTGTCGATTGTGACAGCTGCATATTCATTTGGCTGAGTATAACTTTGTATGCCTTTGTTGGTATCAGTGTTACCTCATTAAAATCTGTTCTCCCTTACCCTCACAGGTCTGCTCTCCTTTTTCCTGATTCCCCTTCCTGGCTGCTGAGGGGTTGTCAGGTGATAGAGAAATTGTTAGAGTTTAGCCCAGGGTACAGGCTAAATGTAGACATTTCCTAGACTTAATATTGAATGTAATCTATTTTACATTGGTTGTAATATTCAGAAATGTTGTTTGTATCAGACATTTCTACGGATTTATGGGTGTTATTAATTCTGTGAAAGAAGAGGGAGTATTTGGCAATAATATTTGGTGTGTACAAAAACAAGATGGAGCAACTCCAAAGCCTTTTTTTTCCCCTCTAAATTATTGTCCTGTTATTCAAACTTACTTGCCATATAAATAATGCAAAAAAAAGTGACATTTCTACAACAATCTGTTTGCTAACTAAATCCTTCACTAACAGCTAACAGGAAAGCTGTCCCACATTAATAGTACTCAAGAGTATGTCTTCCTCAGCTCTTCACTAGCCTCAAAATGACTATAATAAATATGATATTAGAAAAATAGCTGCAAAACAAAATTGTGTGTTATGTATTGTACAAATAGATTCTCTTCTGGTCCTGATCCAAGCACAACGATGTTGAGGAAGGGCCAGGTCCCTAATACGCGTAAACCAGTGGAGCTCCACAGAGGCCAGCTTAACTGTATCACCATACACCAGCTAAGGACACAGACTGTTGACCTTGCTAGCTTTTGGACAATGACCATGTACACATTCAACTTCACCCTGTTCCCATTAAATTATACAGGAATTGGAGTAGTTTTACTTGTGCCAGTTGTTTTCTTTGCTGCTGTTGAAGGGTGCAAACCAGTACTAGCACTAGTGTCTGTCTGATTCTCTTCCTTGTTTTTCCTTAAAGAGAAATTCTCTCTTTTAATCTTCATAAATGATCTTTACAGGCGCTTCTTGAAAGGTTTCTAAATTTCAGCTGACTGCTCTGATCTCTTTTCATTTGTAAGCACTGTGACATTTTCCTATATTTTGTCCTGCTCCCTGCTGGAAAGTGTATATATGCCTGATGCATATCCAAAGCAATCATAAGAGCAGGTTTTTAAGTTATCATTTTATCAAGGCAGCTAAGTGAATAATTTACAAGTACTTGTTTTTTTATTTCTGGAGTATGCATGAAAAAGAGAAGAAATACCATTTATCAGACTATCATTCAAATTGGCTCAATTTTGTTGTAATGTAGATGTAGAACTTTTTGCCTAGGTATGTAACTTACGACTAAGTTTAACTACATGCATGTACACTGAATGATACTCTCATTGTCATACAGTTATACTAAAACAATTTTTAACTGTTCAACAAACTGGATACTGTTGAGTGTATGCAAGAATGGCAGCATCTAAGTAGGTGTGTAGAACATGCAACAAGATCTTAGGACAGTCTCCAGAACATTTACCTGCTTCAAATTCTACCAAGCTGCATTACTCAGCATCAGCAATGCTAGTATGATTCTTAGCGTTTTTCATCTACAGATCTCGGAGATGGTTGCAAACAAGGAAAACATGCATATCTGAATTTCACAGGAATACTGACAGATACTTGCTCTAGAGCAGTCCCCCTGAAGGCCAGGAGCAGAATCAGAAATAAAACCCAAGTGTCAGTACTGTGAGTAAAGACACAAAAATCCAACCTGTTCTATTGTTCCTGTCCCTCATACTCAAGTTTCACCTTAAAAATATGACAGAAATATGTCATCCAGCGGAGCTCTAGGTAGGGAAAGGGAATGATCCAAGCAATATAGCTGGAAGATGTCTTTGACTTTGTCAACATCAAAGAATTTTGCACATGGCTAAGCTAAATCTCTGATGTGGAAGTTATACAAATGCAATACAGCTGCTACAGCAGGCTAGCTCAGTGGAAGTGTAACTATATTGACATTTTTATACTTGTGTGAATTTCCTATCTTAAGCATACTCAAGCTACTAATTTACTTGATATCACTTTCCCACTGATGCAGATTTTGTGAACTGATTGTCAGAGGTTTTTTTTTTAGGGGCAGGTTCCACCAGCTATGCCCAAACTATCAGTGAGAACAGGTTCTACTCAGTATGATCATCACGGCTTGCAAAACTTGGCCCTCAGTAAGGCTTTCATGTAGTGAGGCATGCTGTGTGCTGTGCAGACCCCTGTAGAGTGAATAAAAATTAATGACCTTCTTACATATTCATTTCTTAGCTTACCACATATTTAGAGAAGTGGTGCTCTACAATTCTGGTTGATGGGATTTCAAAAAGGAGCTTGACTTGTCTGCATTGGCGTTTTTCATTCCTCCAGTATTCTTGAAGTTCCTTAGTGGTCATCAAAGAGTTGGGACTTAGGGATGCATTGGAATCTAAAACGAATTTATTTAGTATTTCAGATTATAACCTTTGCCTTTGGAAAGAAAAGTCTTATGCATTTATTGTGAGAGACTAGAGTTTTTGTTGTGTAACAGCAAGACCTAAAGACTGATAAAATAAGTGATTTCACTGCTACTAAAGACAGGTCCAGATTCTTTGAGGAAAGCTACTGTGGTCTGAAATCTGGAAGGACACCGAATCAGCTGCAGAATAAAAGTCATAGAAAAAGTACTGAGAAGAAGTATTGTATGTCTAGGTTGTAAGCTCAGGCACAGCCTGAGCGAGGAGGTATGCTTCACCATCCCAGAAGTAGCCCTAAGAAATGTCCACTCTGTCTTCTGAATCAGATGTTTCTCCAAGCTTCTTTGTTGCTAACGAGGAGGTAATACAATGCAGCTGCACATCTGGACATATATTCAAATACCGACCCTAATAAAATACTGGGTTTCTGCAGTAAGAGGTGAAAGCTCAGAAAATATGAATATCCTAACCTTAAAGGAGAAACTCAGATAACCAGCTCAGCTGAAGTAGGAATTCTCACCTCTTTTTCTTTTGTGGCTGAACTGATGCCCCAGTCCAGCTACAAACACTTAGCATATCTCCCTCCCTTCCTCTCTCTCTCTCTCCCCCCACCATCACACACGCACACATTTGCATATATAAAAATGTAGGGCATCTGGTTGAAGATTCGGCTTATAGAGGAGTTGGACGTAGCTTTTCAAAAGCGTGAGTTCTCTGTCTTTGAAATCTACCGACAATCGTTTTCATCAGGTGGCATACAGGCTAGCAAAGTGGATAAAAGAAATGGAATATTTGTATTTCAGTGGGCACACCAGTTCCAATTTCCAATCAATAATGTCTCTGTCAATGCAGTCAGCCGAAGTCAGTCTGCAATGTGTCTAGCATTCAGACAATGGAGGTGAATGACCACAAATGAATGGGAAGATAACAGCCTGATGCAGAAATAGAATTGTAAAGGCAGCATAGTACTCCTTCAGTGGCCCTGCTGTTACATGTTATTAATCATTTGGCCATACAGTTTTAATTATCAAGGCCTTTGGGGTTTGGCTCAACCTCTACAAAGCATGCATTTCCTAAGAGAGGTGGTGTTTATGACATCTTTGCAGACTGAAAATCTTGATGAGATTATATATGTTTTGGATTATACATAAAATCTTATTTAATAACAGATGACAGCAAGCTTAGGTGTAGTAAAAGTTCAATGCTGCCTCGATAAGGCATATGAGAGACTACTGCTTGAGATTAGCTTCAATCTTGGTGTCTTTGCTGATACTGCCAAGAAGTTCAGAATTTGTGATATACAGAAAGTGCACTCCTGAGACAGGCCATCTGAAGATCATTGTTTTGGTCCCTAGTGTGTAAATTAAATCTGGAGTACATTTTAGGTGCAAGGGATTTAAAAGGAAAACTCTCTGTGTGGATATATACACCAGGATGTGCATCTGTTTCACTGTTGCTACACTATTACTACAAGTTTGATCAAGGCTTATTTTCAGTGGAGTATAGCAGTGTGAATCTGGACTGCTGCTGCAATAAATAAAGCAAAGGTTTTTCTATATAAAAGATTAATGGCATAAATAGCTACATGAGAAATAAAATTAAAGGATAGCATCAACCTTGCAGGTCATCTTTTTCTGGGTTTTCTTTTCTCACTTGACATGAAATTTCAGCTTTGGGTTGATTTTGTTCTTCATCAGATGGACTCATGGTAGAAAACGTAGCAATCCCACTTACACCCTCCAACAGTTCCCTTTCTGCTATGCAGTGCAAGTCTTGGTCCATTGCAAGTTATCACTGAAAGATTACAAAAAAGATGACATTTCTTAGTAGCATGCCTTTAGAGGATCCACTTTGGTAATCTCTTCTATTGACTTAGTAGTTCTCTGTGAACTTGTATGAGGGCAACCGTAGTTTCATAAAAACTAAAGTAACAAATAGAAATATCTACATAGCTACCAGTGAAGAACCATTCCTACTACCATTACCACTGAAAGTGTTCGGATATCTTTTGGGCAGATCAAAATCAAACACGAAAACCCTAAGAACTTACATTGAATAAGATTAGGTGGGGAATTCCATTATTATCTATGAGAATTTTGTCACAAACTGCAGTGGGGGGCAGATTTTTTCTCCTTGTTGTTTGCCCTCAAGCTTGCAAGTATGAGTCCAGATGAACTAAAATCTTGGAGATAATTAGTATAATTAGCAGCCTGGCCCTCTTACACTGCTAGAATTTACTGTTCTCAAGACTCCAAAACTTGCCATCCATTTTTAAACAGAACCTGCAGGGCAAAATAGGGTGAGGTCTAAAATAGTATAATATTTTTGTCATAGTATCAAGTTCTCTCCAGAGACTTGTCTCTGTACTGTGAGAAGAAAACAACTGAATCTGACAACAGCTAGGTGGAAGGAGAACTGAGTTTTCTAATTATTACACACAAGTATTCTCCATTTCCTTGTCCTTTTAACCTACATACCGTGCTTGTAGTAGATCTGTACGCCTATTCTGCTAGAACTACTATTTTACTGCATACTGACATAGTGCCTAACGCAATATGCTCCTACTCCATAGAACAAATTGGCCATTCTGCAGGGTGTTTATTTTTTTAATTAAAACCCCCTACCTGTTACATCATTGTGTTATACTAGCAGCTGAAAAAGTCATAAGAGCATTCTAACAACTTTGCCAGGGGTCTGCATTCTGTTAGTTAGCATGAGAGAAATGTTGCTCCCAATTCAGCCAACAGTTGAAAATCAAATAATAGAACAACCTACTTCAAAAAAAAACCCAAACCAAGTCTCCCTGCTACAAATGTAAAAATAATGCCCAAGCAGTGGTTATTAAGTAACGAGAGGGTTTAGGACACGGATGTTACTACATATAACTTTGCCTCCATTTGTCTACCACACAGTTATGCAATGCTGGATACGGAGGTGATGAAACTCCTACAGCAGACCCATTGATTTCTGGCAAACTGTGAGGCTATGAAAAGAAAAGCAATTACTTTCCCCACCGGAAATAATGGAAGTGGCAAACCACTTTCCTCTAACAGAAACCCTCCCTTTGCCTGGCTTGGATAAGCAAGTAGATACATGTTGACATCCTCCCTTGGCACCACGGAAGCTCTTATTTTTGGACTTCAGACTAGGAGGTGAAAGTTTTCACTGTTCCTCTAGTCCTCCTTAAGAATTGCTTTTCGAACATGAAGAGTAGCCACTTACTGTCTAACTGCTCAGTCTTTTGAAAATCATGACAGTTCATCCCAAGAGCATAAACTTGCAAATATTTGTTTTTAACATAAAGATAATCTCAAGTAGTAGAGATTACTAGAGTAGATTAAATGAGGAATCTTACAACGGCCAAACAAATCTAAATGACGTTTTTCTTGGTTGTGAGTTGGTATAACCTTATAAGCAAAATTGTATTTATATACAAGATCCATATCTTTATACATATATATAACTTTATATACACAAAATATGTATATATATATATATGTGCGTGTATATATATATAAATATATCACTTTAAAACATGATTTACCAGAGAAGCACAACAAACTTGCAAATAGAAGAATGGAGAAATGAATGTTATGAGACACAAGTCTTCTGCCTTAAATATATTTGCTTTGAAAACTGTCTGTACTTTCTACAAATGGTTTCATTTTCACAGGTAAAAATCATTCTAAGCTCTTTTAAGTAAGCTACTATTTATTGTTATATATTAAAAAAAATCCAAACCAATACAAAAACCCTGCAACAAATTACACAATTTTACTTTGAACAGACACTCATCCTGTTCCGTTTCACGGTAAATGCCACCCCAACTGCTTCACTGAATTGTAAGCAACACCAGAAAGTTTGTCCACACGAAGCACACAGAATACTCACCTGGAAACTACTGAAGAGCTTTTAGTTGTGGTGCACGTGTAGTCTGTATGAAGTCATGAAAAGCCTGCTTCACATTTTCAAAATGCAGAAAAATATGTCTGTGTTTTCTTCTAACAGGCGCATTCTGTGTTTTACAAAAAGGAAGGAAGAAGCATTGATTAAATCAGACTTCCTCATCCAATTGGCGCACTGGTTCAGCGCTAACTGATTACGCATGAAATTTCCTATCTGCCTTGAACAGCCCTTGCACTGTCTGTGGGTGAGGCACGGCCTGTTGTTCGCAGTGCAGTTCCAGCAGCAAGGGTAGGTTTCCAAACCTGACTGTCAGAATCACACTTGCAAACACAAAGTTGGGCAGAGGAAAGTGTTCAACAGTAAATACAATTAAGAAATCAATGAAAACTTCTCTGCGTCGATTTCTGAAACCAAAAAAAACACATTTGGCAAAAGAGAGATTAGGAAAAAGAGCCAAATACGTAAATGTACCTATGTGGAAAAATATGCCCCTCGGGGCATCTTTAAAATACAGACTTAACATCCAGGTCAGAAAAGAAAATGCAGATGGTACCACAATAAATAGCCTCACTCTATGTAAACTTGCACTTCTGACAGAAATCCCAGTTCCACACAGTGCTTAAACATATTATTAATTTCAAATATCTGCTCAATTAAAGTTCAAAAAGGAGCATTATCATATCTGACATGACAACTAAACTTGAAATGGGCTTATGTGTGTGCCTAAAATTAATCCTGTGCTTAAATTCTTTGTTGAACTGAGGACAAAGTGAAGAAGAATCATCCATTAATCCGCATGTCCTTTGACCCAGATGCTTCCTTTTGCAGTTCACTTCACTTTGGAAATTTGCTTTAAAGGATCAGGATAGCTATTTCTGGGGTAAATAACATGGATACTATCTTTTTTTAGTAATGTTAGTTTCCCCATTTACAAAGCTTGCTCACTGAAAAACCAAGTGATTTTAAAGCAGCACAAATGTGGGAGGCAAACATCCAAAGGACCACATGGCTCCTGCCCCACACATTCCCTTAGAACAAACAATTTAAAACAATGTAAAACCAGGGACATAAACTGGCAATGCTTCTCTTCTGCTTAATTTGCAACATAAAACAATGCCAACTTTAACTTGGATTCAGTCTAAAAGTAGAAGTTTTGCCAAAATAGCTGTCAGAATGATGAAAAATCACTCCCATGCAGCTACAGCCATACTGGCAAAAGCCCTAGTGTAGATGCCGTTATATTGGCAGAGTCTTTAGCCAGTTTAGCGGAAAGTTGCACCAGAAAAGAAATCTGTGCTTGCCAATACAGCTCTAAGGTGTAGTTATACCAGCCAACCCTTTTAAGTGTAGACAAGGCATGTATTTCTGGCTGAAGTCTTGTTCTTTTAAAGTTAGATTTATAGGTTTGGTTACAATTGTGAGCAAAAACCAAGGGGGATTTCAGTGCATTTCACTCACGCTGACAGTTCACAGATGTGTCTAAGCTTTGAATTCTGAATCTGTTAATTTATGTGTTGCCAAAAAGCAACATATTATTTTGTGATGCTTAGTGCTATTACTCTGCTCTTGATAAAGCTAAAAAACCAGTATATTTTTCAGCATATTAAGTATGACCTCTACTTTCAGTTACTTTAGAATAAGTAAGTCCTGGTCAAATTAACTTGGATGATTAAAAAAAAAAGTGAAATCTGTTATTACGAGCATGGTTGACTGATAGAAATAATTTATAAATCAAGGGTGTTTGCAAGAATTCTGCCTGCCTCAGTAGAGCCAGCTGTTGTGGTCACAGATGGTTCCTGAATGGGTTCCTCAAGCCCAGGAGCCGTGACACCCACAGCGGGTTTAGGAGACTGCTCCTCCTCATCCTGCTCCCATGAGCTTGGTTTTGGCCCAGACAGCCCTGGCCCTTCATGGGGACCCAGTGCTGTTAGTCTGGCAGCATTTTACCTTCCTAAATGTCTATTTGATTAGCACATTCAAAACCAGTCTACAGTATACAGGGGTGTTTGCCAGCAGAATGCGTAACTAGTATCCTTTTTATACTCTCAGTTCCACTTCCAACAAATGCTGTGTGAAGGGTTAAGCAGTGGAAAAGGGGAATTTTCACCATGGCAGCATATCATTCTAAGAGATGGGCAAGTGCACTTACACCATCAATTTATCTGACTATTCACAAGACTGTGGTAAATTTTAATGGAAAAGCATGTTCTGTCAGAGTCAGCGATGGAAAAGGGATCCTCATGCACTGGCTCAGAGTTTGTATTCTGGGAAAGCGCTGACTTTGGCTGGCATACATAAAGAGCACAGTGTTAAAATGCATCTACCAAGGGACATGGAAAACAGCGTTCTGCAACAACACAGGAGCGAGGCAAGCTTAAATCGTAACACTGCAGTGCATAAAAGTAGTTGTCATAGGAGTTAGGTCCTCCACATCGATTTAAGATGAAAGGACTCATTTTAGGAAGACTAACCTGAAAGTTTATGTCTAAAACTCGGTAGCCAGCCACCAGATGAGTTAGCCTTGCGATGCCACGTTAAGGATGCCTGTATTGAAAGACCACGTTTGTGCTTTTGATAGTTACAGAACCAGAAGGGACTGCGGCAATAGTGTCAACATCCTGCCTTGACTTATACCCTGATTGGGGTTCACATTTTCCCAATCAGATAGATTACATAAACCCAGACAGACACAATATTTAACCATAGAGTACAAAGCTGGTATCAGCTTGAAAAAATGTAATATAAACCAAAGTTACATACAAACTGCAGTTTACTGCCAGATTTTATTGGCGCTTTATTATAGGCACAGCACTGTCTTATTCTTGTTAAAGAATGTGGCTGTAGTATCCCTATTACAAAATACTTTGCAACCTCTAGACGATCTTTAAGGTCCCTTCCAACCCAACGTGATTCTGTCCTAACAAACAACTTCAGGCAACCTGACAGAGTCTGAGTGCTGCTTTTCCCTCTCAAGCCCCAAACTGTGTAATTAAACCTTAGTTATTTTATCAAATCATTCCTTAAAACTGTAGATAATGAGAAAAAAAAAAACAAGAGGAGGCAGAAATAGCTAACATTTATCCAAGTCCTCTTTTATCACATAACTAATATTTAGAAAGTGCTGTAATGTTGTCTTCGATGCTTCTACAAGAAACTTTCCTCTCTTTTTTTTAATGCAGCTGGATAAACACTCATCATTTCCATGTTTGAAGTAGCAGAAAAATGCAGCTGTTCTGCATGAATATTCTGCACTTTTGGGGGGGTGCTGTGATATATGAATACCATACTCTTACTCTGGCACAGCACAAAATTCTGTTCCATGCTATTTATATGTTTAATTGTATAGTGTTGTGTCACTTGAAAGTGGAACTTGTTTACCATACTTCATTATTACAAAACATGTCTCTCTTAACAAGAGTGTGATTTAAAGAAACAATCTGCCATTTAATGGCGAGTATCTTCTGCTGGTGTTAGTGACAGGGTTTTCAACATGAAAGAAACATAACAGGCCCATTTTACACTGCCAAAGCCCTGTTACTACTTTACAACTCCTTTATACTTCTAAAGGAGTACGAAGGAGCTTTAGAGTAAACAACGGTCTTGGCCTGCCTTTCATCCGCGGTCTGTCAGTGACACAGAGCTGTAATGCTAGCCCAGTGGGTCAACAGGATACCAACGTGGGTTAAATGTCACAAGCACTATTCTGCCTGCAGAACAACAGACTTTCTAAATGGCTATGTTGGTCATTTTTCCTGCTGAAATCATAGAGGGTTAAGCACATAATTACATGGACTGGAGAAATATTTTTAAGTACTTAGTTTTGAGTTATTAGGTACACCACATGTAGTCACTCCTATCTAGGACTTTGATATTTTATTCTTAAAATGTGTCTGTTTCTTTTTCTTCTCAAAATAATTATTTTGTACTTAGACTAAAACTTATAGTGACAGTCCATGTGTAATTTATTTATACCCAAAATTTAAACATAATGAAATTTGAGATAACTGGATTTATAGCAGACGTGCTAATGCATTTTGTAGTAGCATAAATGGCAGCTCTGCACATGGAGGAGAATGCAGCTGCTGTGCATCGATAGCCACCTTGAGGATTAGCAGAGCATAACTCGGCTTTACTGTGTATTCTGCAAAATGAAGAAATGTAATGCATAAATCTTTGTATCTTTTCACTACTATTTATTCTTTTAAAATTAAATACGACTTTAAAATGCAATTTTGCTCTTAAGTGACTAAACGATTAGCGTGAGCATTTTCCATAGTAGATGGAATCCCACTCCCTCAGGAGTTTCCAGCCTGGTGGTTTCTGACACTCAGACTGTGTCCTTTCCCCCTTGCACACACCCACACTAACAAAAGCCTGCGTTGCGCCTTCCCATCTCCCTTCCAAAAGCTGTGGAAGTGACCCACATCGCTTCGGAATTCAGAAGTGGGCACTCAGCCCTGACCCGAGGCTGCACTGGGTCTGCTTACTGACTGTCTCTCTAGATTCTGGAGATCTATAGGGGACAGAGTTAACTGGAACAGCCTTTACTTTAGCTAACGTTGAACTGTATATGCTACTACATCACATGAAAATGTGTATTAAAGGAATGTTGAAGATGCTAAGAAACTAGAAAAGTGTTTATTTGTATGTCAACATTATTGTAACCACCTGAGGTACATGATCACACGCTTTTTTTTTTTTTTTTCAAAGATTCTTCTTTGTAGGAAGTCCATTTCTAGCAGTACAAAATTTCAGAAGTGTTTTAAACTTAAAGCCCCAGTTCAGAGTACTATGTGATTAAAAAAAAAAAATCTCCTCTAAAAACAAATGTTGTCTTCCAGAAATGCTGAATGCGTGAATAGAGCCTTTAAACGTAACTGTCCTGCTGAGCAACTCTTTTCTATTCTGGAGTTTATTCCATCGTTCATTACTTAAGAAAAGCTCACTCTATATAAACAAATACTGACACTAAGTGGATAAAATACAACAGCAGTCAGATGACAGTCACATTCAAAAGTAGGTCCGTTAAAGAGGAGCTACATTTGGCTTTTATTAAATCAAATATTCAGTGTCATTACTTACCTTTCCTGAGAGTAAAAATATTTCAAAACTGGATTGTGAAGCCAGATCAAGCCTGACACTCATGAACAGTCTCTAGGTAACCCTACAGCCACCTGCTTCATACTCGAGGGGTACCTGAAATTACCCCCCGTTTACCAAGCGGTTGCAATTGCTGCATACTGGGGAGCGAGCCTGTTGTACAACAGCACCGCAAAACCCACCCTTGCCATCTTCTCAAGCGAAGGCCAATTCACCTGCCGGCAGTTTCTAACTCGGGGCGTTTTTTGACTGCGAACGGGGCTGCCGTACGCTCCCCACAAGTTCATTTCTCCCCGTCTCCGCGCGTCGCCCCTGCGGGGCCGCCGGCTCGCCAGGCAGCGCCCTGCGGCGCGGTCCCCGTCTGCAGGCTCCGGGCCGCTGGCCGCGCCGCGGATGCGGAGCGAGACACGGTCGCGCTTCCCCCGACGCGAGCGCGACGCCGCCACCGAACACCCCTCCCCGGGCGCTTCCCCGGCCCGCAGGCCCGGCACTGCCGCCCGCCGGGCGAGCGACGCACGCATGCATGCATGCGCCCCTTCCAGCGAGCGCTGCAGAGAGCAGGGCCGGGCCGGCCCTCGGGCAGCTGGGCGCCCCGGCAGGACCGGCGCCCGACCGGCACGACCGGCCCGCCAAGCCCCGGGGCGCAGCTCCCGCTGTCTCTCTCTCGCAGCCGCTGGCGGCCGCTCGGCGCTCGGCACTCGCCAGCCCCGCCTCCGCCGGCAGTGGGGCACACGCACGCGCCACCAAATTAGCTCCGCCGTAGCTCCCGACGTCCCGCCTTCGCGCTCCGGACGGCCAATCAATACCCTCAAGGAGGGAGCGCTTCGCCAACCACTTCTTTGTGACCTCCCCGCCTCCTCCTCTGCGGCTCATACAATCTTGATGGAGTGGAAAACCCCGAATCACCTCGTCACCTGGCAGCGCTCTTCGCCAATAGCGCTACGAAGCGGTGGAGCCGGAGCGCTGTGATTGGCCGAGAGAGAAGCCGGAGGACAGGAGGGCGGGCCCGCCGGGGCAGCAGGGAGCGTGTCGCCGGCCGGAGCGCTGGGCGGCTGTGACGACGATGGGGCAGCGGGGAGCGGGCCGGGCCGCTGCGCCGGGCGCCGCGGGGCTGTGAGCCGGCGCCGGGGAAGTCCCGCGGGCGGGCGGGGCGCCGAGGCCAGGGGCTGGGGATGAGAGGTGAGAGGGCGGGCGGGCGAGGGGCCGGGCGCTGCCGCGGGACGTTGCTCGGCGCCGTCAGGTAGGGGCGAGGCGGCGGCGCGGCCCGGCCCCACCGCCCCGCGCCGCTCTCCGCGGCCGTTTCCGCGGCTGCCGGGCCCCCGCTGGAGGCGCGGCCGTCGCTGCGCGCCAGGCCGCTCCTGGGGCGGTGGGGCCGGGCCGCGGTGGCCGCCTGGCGGCGGGGCGAGGCCCTGCGGCGGGGCCGGGCCGGGCCGGGCCGGCTCGGTGGGGCGGTAGCTGCCGTTAGGGCTTTGCGGGGGCGCCGAGCGTGGGCCCCGCTGTGCGTTTCCGATGGTTCAGCGTTAAGCCCCGGGCAGCCCGTTGCTCCGACTTAAAAAGTGTTTCGGGGCTTTCCTTCCCTGTCCTGCTCGTAACGGCCTGGAGAGGTGGAGAAAATTCTCAGAACTGGGGGGGGGACGGGGGTAATTATTCTCAAAAAACTGACGCGGTAACGAGCCTTGTGACTTGCAAGTACATTGTATGTCGCATCTCGCCTTGCTAGATACGTCAGTTCTGCCCTTAAACACTCTGTGAATGAACAAAGTGAAATACGATCAGGTTGTCGTTTCAAAATCTGAACGTACGCGTTTCATTTTATCGAGAGGACTTTTATATCACGTTGACAGAAGGGTTATCTGCAGAACAGTGGTGGTGGTGTGTTGGTGTATACTTGCCAAATCCAGTAATGTCATTCTGGTAGCTGATAATGATTTTTGTTCTTCTTCTAAAGTAGAATATTTGTATCAAATGTATAACCCCTAATAAAATTTAGTGGGGTTTTTCAGCTGCATTTTCTTCTGGAAGTCATGTTACCAGTATGAACTTAGTTGTATCAGACAACATTTCAACCGCTATTTTGAAGAAACAATTTCTACTTTTTCCACTCATGGCTTCTATTTCAGTCATGTAATTCTTTGTACCTTGAGCTACAACTGAATTTACTTGCTTCTAGTTTTAACGTTCCCTGAAAATGATTTTTGGACTGTTGAAGAATATAACTTTGCTTCTTAGCTGTTTAAAACTTGGTATTTAAAGTGAAAGTTCTGTAAGAAACCGTACAATTTATTTAGCTTCTTCATTTTGTACTCTGAATCAGAGCTATAGATTTGTGTGTTCATGCTGAAACCTGATAGCTGATTCAGACATCTCTGTATAGTTCATCTAAGGCTACTGCAGAGTAGAAACAAAGTTCTCATATTTCAGAGCAAACTGTTTTTGTGATGAGATGTCTCTGTAGTGACAACCATAACTCCAGACAGGGTGGGGGGAAAGGAAGTTAGGGAAGCTTTGAAGTTAGGTAGCTGATTATGGCCTACCTCTGACATTGTTTTTAAATACTTTTTTTTTTTTTCCAGAGTATGTAGTGTTGCAGTCAAAACTGTGTTTGGGAAGCTGTTGCTTCCCAAAATCCTTTGAGCACGAAAATAATTTGGGTAGTAGGTGGGGAAGAGGAACACAATTGAACAGGTTCTGACACATGACCGTCCGTGGTGATGGTCAGGTAGTCTCTGGTATGCACAGAGTTTTGTAGTTGCTGGTGTGTTGTGCAGTATAAGATGACTTGTTGCTGAGCATAGTTTGGTTCTCAAGTTAATTCATCCTGAGGTCTGGTAGTTTATTCTGGTCTTAGTCCAATATGTGTGTGCTGTTTGTCCAGCAAATATACTTTACTCGCAGAATAATCATTCCATGGAAAATGGCTGTAAGAAGATATCTTAAAATCAGTGGTTTATGTACATATATTTATGATATATTGCCAGAATGTTTTTAGCAAGTGTTTCTGTGCCCTTAAGATACTAATTTATCGTTTTTGTTATTCGAAAAGAAGGGGATTTGGTTTTTAGAATGGTGTCTTTTCTTCAGCAGGGGACAGTGGTGGTGGATAAGTTTCTAAAGGAAGGCATTTTATATAGTGATAATGAACTTTTTCATAACAGAGGATGTTTTGGTACTGTATTTAGTGGCTTAATAACATCTCTGTAGATGACTAGAACTTTGAAAGACTGACCGTGCACCTTTATCATTGTATAATCTAAATGCAGCTCTTAACATGTCCTCACACTGAATTCTTTACTACTAATCACGTGAAGATAATGTCATATTGCAGCAATGGACCTGCAAACAGGGTATACTCATTGAAAAAATAGATATGATAAATAATATGTTTAATAAAAATTACTCTTATTTTTTAAGCTCTTGAACAGACTTCCCTCTTAATATATTGTTTCCATACATACTTACTAAAATTAAAATGAAGTATTTCTGGAAGTGAGATAGGAAAGGTCATGATCCCTGTAACGTCAGAGATACTTGTTTGCAGTGTATTGGGGGTTGATTGACTTCATGGAATGGCTCGCAAAAAGGAAAGTTAAGTAAGTGCATCAGCCTTTGAAAGCTGAGAACATAAAATGGAACTATGAAGAACAAGACAGCATCTATTTTTTTCCCCGTGTCTGGAAAAAGTAAGGGGAGGGAACTACATAGAACTTGGATGGAAAACTGGTATCTGAGTAAACTTATAAAAACCGATGGTCATTTAATCATGTTTCCTTGGGGTGGAGGTGTGTGTG
Organism: Leptosomus discolor; assembly: GCF_034619465.1. Classification (NCBI taxonomy): domain Eukaryota; kingdom Metazoa; phylum Chordata; class Aves; order Leptosomiformes; family Leptosomidae; genus Leptosomus; species Leptosomus discolor. The sequence continues at coordinate 45,496,232 of NC_141398.1, read as the reverse complement.
TGTGGAGATCCTGTTGTGTTCTTCATCAGTTTCCATATAAAATATTACTATTTCAGCCCGATACTGATACCAGACTTTTTTGTTAATTGTCAACAAACATTAAAGCCCATTTATGTGTATCAAATGAAAATGCAGAAAAATATTTAACTTGACAGCAGATTGCCAGTCTGCCAGACTATCTCAGTGAGGTCTGAAACTGTCCAGATTCTGTCCCTCAGATGTTAATTACTTTGCAGATGGAAACACTTTAAACCACATAATTGCTGTGAGCTGCTGCAGCAGCCGTGGTGTCAAAGTGGGCTGATGACATTACACCCACGTGCAACATCTGCGAAGATGAGGAGTGTGCTATATTCAGTTGGAATGGCTGTATTGTACAAGAGCCTCACTAGGAGGCTCAGCAAGTCAGCACAGAAATGTGTGAATTCTCAGTGACTGAAAGATGCTACTTTGCATAAATTTCAGGTCCTCTGTGGTTGTTATTACTTTTCTTTGGGGGAAAGAGTTTTGTTAAATACCCTTGTTTAAAAACAGATGATTAAAAGAATTATGTTACTACTGGGTCCAGTTGCTTTCTGATGGCTTCTGAAGCTGGATTCAAGTTAAGTGGGAGAAATAACAATGGATTTTGTGGTATTTGAATGCTATCAGAGAAGAGATCTGGAGGAACAGAGTAGCAAGAGGAGGCACAAGGACAAAGAGTATTTGCTTTTTATTTACTGAAGTTAAATCCATAAATAATCATTGAGATTCTCCTTTAACTGAATGCAAACTGTGGCATCACAGATTACTAACAGGAGAATTTACGTGATGGTATTCTTAACTTGTATGCTACCCTTTTCTGTCATCTTTAGAAGAACAAATCCCCTGTTAAGGTACTGAATATCTTTCTTCATGTATCCAGTACAGTCTAAACTGTAGACATATGTGTGTATGTATTTTGGTTTGTATCTGCTACCATGTGCAGTAAAGTATTTTCAAATTGTTCTTGTTTAGTTTGTTGGTTGTGAAGTATAATTCTTAGGGTGACGTTTAACTCAGTTGTTTTCATCCAGGGTATTTTAATAACTGAAAGTGATATATTTCCTACTTCGTTGAAGTGAATTATCTTTCTAAAATGATAAAAAGAAAAGCCTCCAAGTTTTTCTTGCGAATTGCGTGTTGCAATGCTGGCGCAATTTGTTTTTCATACATTGTTTATTGCTTACTGGAACTGTCCGTTTCTATTATTTAAAGAAGTGGCTGTTACAGATTACTAAAGTTTCCATTTTCTGTGGCTCTATTACATTGACACAATTTTCTACTTCACTAAGTCAAAATGTTATGTGGGATGAAAGATGCAGTACTCTGTGTCAGAAGTAAGTAGTCACTAAGCATGGGAAAAGGTCTTCTTAGTTGAAAGCTTCCATAAGATACTGTTTGTAACCTTGAGCAGGATATTTATTCCTGTTCATCTGAAACTAAGATTTCTTTTTCCTTTCACTTGTGTGTTTTCTGCATTTCATTACACTTTTTCCATAGCTGCTTGCTTCAAGCTAGGGAAGGAAAGGAAATACACAGCAATAACAAGCAGAAATGAATGTGGCTGTGATTAACAGTACTATGGCTGTTTTGAGACTTACGTTCACTGTCTGAGATTTTGCTGAACTATTTTTACTATGTAGGAGGAACGGGGCTGGTCACAGATTTAAATGCTTTTCTGTTGTTTTACTCATGACTCGCTATAGTTCCTCAATTTAATTTTGCCCTTTTTTTTTTTTTTCCCCCCTATTTTATTCTAGGCTTTCTGCTCTGGATATCATTCTTTGCAAAATAAATACCACATTCTTTCACAAAGGTTGGACCCTCCAGTAGAATTTGTCAAGATCAGTGCACGTAAATCAACGGCTTGTTTTTCTTGAAGACTTCTGTGCAGCTTTTAAAGTTTCAGCCACAATGAATTCAGGCTTATGGAGTCAAGAAAAAGCAAGTTCATCATATTGGGAAGAGCGGATCTTCTACTTGCTTCTTCAAGAATGCAGTGTCATAGATAAGCAGACTCAAAAGCTCGTGAAAGTGCCCAAAGGTAGCATTGGGCAGTTTTTTCAAGACCGTTCTTCTGTGGGACACTCAAGAAATATTCCTTGTAAAGGCAAGAAACTGCAGATTGGATTAAAGATTCTGGAACAGCCTCATGCCATCCTGTTTGTGGATGAGAAGGATGTTATAGAAATAAATGAAAAACTAGCTGAGTTGCTTTTGGCTATTACTAACTGTGAGGAAAGATACAGTCTGTTTAAAAGCAAAAGCAGGTTAACTAAAGGCATCCAAATAGATATTGGCTCGCCTGTTAGAGTACAGCTGAGATCAGGAGATGATAAATTTCCTGGAGTTGTTCGCTTTAGAGGACCCTTAATGCAGGAAAGGTCCCTTACAGGGATATACTTTGGAGTGGAGTTGCTGGTAAGTTTCTTGCTAAGAGGGAGCATCATATATATTTTATAAGATGAGCTAAAAATCTTCTATTTGAAGAGGTAGTAATAAATTTTTTTTCTAGAAGCTTTACCACTAAAAATTCTGTAACCTTCAGTCTTTTCGTAAGTATTGTTATTAAATACCTGTGAACACACCATATCACGTCAGCCTTGTATTCTGCATGTTAAGTGTGTGGTGCATGGGCTGTCAGAAAGACTAGAACATAGTCTTGACTCTTCCAGCCTAGAAAAATTTAATTACTTGCATCCCTATTGTGGCAAATATCTGACTGTCAGATGTCTGTTGAGTATTTTATTTTTTCCTGCATATGGCAGGGTACAATCCATAAATACAGGCTTGGATTTTAGGGCTGCTGGTTTTGTAGAGCCCTAAAAGTCAAATGGCAACTAGTTAAGATAGATAATGTTGCCATTGTGTGCTCCTAGTGAGGTATCTCCACAAAATTGATGTCAGCCATAAGCTTTTGAAGGATTAGATTCAGGAGAGTGCCACTCTTGCATTAGAAGTATGTTTTCAAAGTCCTCTTTAAACTTTTCCCAAATTGTTTGCAATTACCACTAAGAATTCTCAGGGAATATCAGGCCGAAGTTGTTCTGAAAATGAGCTCTCTTTATTTGGCACCTAAGTGGTATTTTTGAATGCTTAGCATTATGTCTAGTTTGAAGTAGTCTTGTCTTGATACGGCAAAATTTGATGATGGAAGCAAGTTTCGCACCTGAAAAAAACCTGCTTCTCTGAGTAAAAAGGCTTCTGCCTGCAGCTACTCTCTGACTGTTTATTCCCCTAAAATAGACAGTGTGTGTATTTGCCACAAATTCCGACAGTAGAATTCCCTGAATGTAATGATAGTTCATCAGGCAAATTCTTACTGCAGTTTCTGCAAAACACTGCATTATGTTACTGCTTTTGTAGTAGTCTGCTTTTGCACAAAATACACTGCTTTTTTAAATTTTTTTTTTTCTTCTTCTTTTCCCTCCTCCTCTTCCTCCTCTGACATTTAGGAAGAAGGTCGTGGTCAGGGCTTTACTGATGGACAGTACCAAGGCAAGCAGCTTTTCAGATGTGATGAGGATTGTGGGGTTTTTGTTGCTTTGGACAAACTGGAGCTGGTGGAAGATGATGACAATGAACTGGAAAGTGACTATGCAGCTCCAGTTGACGCAATGCAGGTAGAACTTCCTCCTCTGGAGATCAACTCCAGGGTTTCTCTGAAGATAGGAGAGAGTATAGAGTATGGGACAGTTATATTCTGTGATGTCTTACCAGGAAACGAAAGTTTAGGATACGTTGTTGGAGTGGACATGGTAAGAAAATAATCTGACTTTAATAACTTTTGCATGTGTGTTAGCTAGTAAATTACATGCAATATAGAGGAAGAAACGTTATCCACAAGCTACTTCAGCGGAGGCTGACCTAAAGTGGGAAATAAACACTTGTGTTCAAAGATGCCCCTTGGTGCTAATTGTTTTTTGGCATCAGGTAAATGGTATCCTGTTTGGTGCTGAACAGTTCAGGAGAAATACTCTGGTTACTCTGAGGAGCCTCCTCTGAGCTACTTGCAATGTTAGATGTCATTCTGGAAGTAATAGAGTGTCTGTCTTGTGAGACTGGCTTTGTTCTGCCTTTTAAAAAAGTAGGCTGGATACCTTTGTTAGCTATTTCTAAAAGCTTTCTTTCATGTAACTGTGGTTCATTTGACTTTGTTCTACCTTAAAAATACTGTAAAAGTACAAAAGTTGATCTTTCAAGAAAATGTGAAGCTTGTAATTAAAAATTATTTCCAGCACCTTGAATTTTTTAAAATGAACAGCTTTTTCAAATTTTTGTTAGTTAAAGGGTGTTTTGGTTTTGTGTATCAGTTGCTTCTGTTTTCGTGATTGCGGTAGCTGTGCCTAACAGTGCACTGGAATTGTGCTAACTTGTTTATAAATAACGGACTTTAGCAGAGGAATCCTTGTTAAAATAGGAATTGTTTCTCAAAAGAATAATTTTTAAGTTTGTCTTTAAAGACTGTAATGTTTGACGGTTCTAAATACAAAGTTTGTAACAGGAAAAAGTAGATGTTGTCGAACCTTTCATTTTCCTACTTCTTACGTTCCTAAAGGCGTTTGTGTGTTCTGTATGATATAAATCTTCTCTGGGGATACATGTAACATGTTCTTCTGTTTTTAGGACAATCCAATTGGAAACTGGGATGGAAGATATAATGGAATACAGCTGTGCAGTTTTGCAAGTGTTGAAAGTACACTTCTTTTGCATATCAATGATGTTATTCCAGGTATGCTCTGCTTTCTTAACCAGAAGGCAGACTTTGATAACATCTCAAGCTAGGCACAGTTATATGATTAAAACAATACTGTGGAATTAATATCCTAAATTCACTTGAATTATTTTAACCTTCTGTATTGTACTTCTTTTCAGTTTCTTCCTCCTTTTGGTTACAGTCTCACTAGTAGAAAAGGTTTAATATTGAACAAAACTCATGTCAAATTGTATAGTATTTACAATGCTGTACAGTTGCATAGTATCCATGAGTATGTGAGTGTCTGTAGTGGGAATCTTTTCCTTGAATGTTGTTCAATTTACTCCAGGAGTTTAAATATCTCTGATCAGAAAGCTGTTCTTTCTGTGCTTGAAATTATTTGTGCGTTCTGTGAGTAAATACTTGAAAATTCATAGCAGGACTGTGGAGAAATTCACTGTCTGCAGTAATTCACTGAATAGTGTTAACTTGTAACCACTACGGTCCCCCGATTCCTTTTATGAAGAAGGAAAGAAGTTTCACATAAAACTTTTGTTTATGCTCTAACTGAAGGCAAGTACTAACGAGCATGCAGTCTTGTACAGCCTCTGGTCTGTAACTGTTGCCCTCTCTCTTCAGTTGGCTGACTGTTATTATATTCACCTCCTACTTGTTGGTTTAGTTGAAATGAATGTTTTTGCATGAATTCTCCTCTCTTCTCTGGAGAATTCATGGGGGCTTCTCTGTTTTTGGGAAAAGAGCGCTTTTGTACATGTATTGGTAGAAAACAAAGTTCAGAATTTCATGCATCGGTTTCCCGTGATGGAAGCATGCACACGTGTGGAAGAACGTGAAGGCGGTCTATTTGATGTCTTCAAGAAGTAATGATAGACTTCAAAGTAAAGTAATTGCTGATGTTAAAGAAACAAATCCTATGTACTTAAAATGTTGGTTATGTGCCAAACAAGGCTTTGCTCCACTCAGTTTTAAAACTTACGATGCTAGACCTTGGTTCAGCTACGTTTCAAGTTGAACTTCTCTGTGAAGCATAGAAAGGGAAGCTAATACTCTCTTCATGTACCACATCTTAGAGGCTGTGTCACAGGACAGGAGACCTCCCAAGCTTGCCTATACCTCACGAGGTGGTGGTGACAAAAGCTTGTTCAATCATAGTAAGCCAAAGGCTACAGGTACGTATGGGAAGTGATTTTCTTTATCTATGTAAGGTTACAGATTTCTGTTTCTTGGGAGAAAGCATTGCCTTGCATTTTCTATCACTTCATTTATTATTTCAGTTGCATATCAAGTTAAATTTCTCTGAATATAGATAATAAAGATGGTAAACAGTTTGTTAAGACTGCTGAAACTACCTTCACTTTAATGAAAAACAGTTTGAGGTTAGCAAAAATTCAAAAGCATAATTACCTAGTTGTCTAGTATAAGCAGTTCAGGGCTGCATTGTTTTTCTGTGTGGTGTGTGTTTGGTGGTCGGTGGTTTGTTTTTTTTTTAATAAATATAGTTTGCTGTTGTCTTCCTTCTGTAGGACTAGAAACGTCCAAATTTTTAGCCCGGGAGCAGATCTGCTTAATAGTGAATTTTGCTGTGATTCATAACCAAAATTGAATTCCTGAAATATAAACTTCTTTTGACTCTGGTTTTGGCCAGCTCTGAAAATCCTCACAGGGGAAAAAAAATCTGTAAGGGAAATACTTTTTTTTTTTTTTTTCCTTCTTTAAAGTCAGAAATCAAATTCAGTGTCTTTTGAGTTTACTAGTGGCTATTTTGGGTTGTAGAATACTAATGACAGTATATTCTGTAAGCTTCCATTCTACCTGGCATTGGATGCTGGCAGACACGGTCTTTGCTGACATGACTATGGTTGTATGTTGGCACAAGTTGTAGCTGTGTGGAATTGGATCAGTATTTTATTTGCCTACTCTGAATTTTTTTTTGCTTTAAAACCTCTGTATCTCAAATACTTTCTTATATCCATTATTTATAGTAATGAAAAACTTGCACTCGAGGGGCATTTTCTGCCTTCTTTTCAGGTTGGTGACTTGAAATTTCAGCTTGGAGGATTAAGTTGGTTTGGGATAAACTGAAGCCTTGTTGCAAGCTTGGAACTGTGTTAGCTTTGATGGGAGAGTTTGCTGCTTTGTGGAAAGGCAGTGTAATCTTCTTGAAAGTATAGAAACAAATTTATACTGTGAAGTAAGAGTGTAGCTAATCTGTAGTAAATAGAGATTAATCTCTTCAGTAAAACTTGTTGTTTTCCAGGATCTACCTCTGAACCTGGAAATAGAAACAGATCTGAAGTCTTCTACACATTAAATGGCTCATCAGTTGACTCTCAACCTCAAATGAAAACAAAACCCCCATGGTATATTGATGAAGGTAAAGAGAGGTGATAGTCTTTCATGTAGGCATACACTTGATTTAAAAAAAACAAAGAAAACTAGTGTATTGATGTTCTTTAAATAAAACAGGTATGAGTTTAAATTTAAAATAGTTGGAATACATTGACTTAGTGGAGGACATACTATATCGTAAAAAGCATTGTGGAACCCCTGTGAAAATATATTCTGCCCTAATTGACAGACCTATTGTTTTATCCTGCATGTAGGAGATTACATTCTTGGCAACGTATGTGCAGCTTTGTGGGAATCCACATGTCTTGTAAGCGAAATAAAAGCTGAGGCTTGGAAGGAAGATACAAAGATATTCATTGTAGCCAAGCGTATAGAGCAATTTTAGTTTGCCTGGCTTTTTATAGTTAATGTTGCAGATTTAAGGGGACTGTAATATTCTACCGTGCTGGCTAATCAGTCAGGAAGTAGGGAGAAAAATGATCTGACTAAGCATACATGTGTTTTCAGTATTTTTTAGAGTTATTCCTGTAAAATCTCTCTCTGACTTCTTACAAGTATGGGTGCATGTACCCAAAGGATCAGTATATCTTGATTTGCTTCCACATCTAAATTTTCTTTTTTTTAAATTTTTTTTTTCCTTGTCAACTTTTCTAAAGTTTGCCTGGCTGGCTTAGTGACTGAAGGGGTAAATACTAAACTAATAGTGTTAATATACATTGGAAGCTTATAGCAGTCATAGCCCCTGAATTCCATCAACCATAAAAGAAAATGGGTTAAAATTGTTCTTGGTTGCCTAACAGATGTTGTTCCAACAGCTTGGACCTCTGTTAAAAATTACTTTATTATAATATTTAAAATAAACAAGGTAAATATCCTGTCTAGGAAGGCCTATGTAAAGTAAAGGATCAAATAAGTAAAAAAAAAAAATTGGGACATTAACTTTGGTTAATAAAACAGTGTGGGGAGAAGAGGTCATGAAGAAGAGGCTTTTGCTCTGTGAATACCAGTTGTGTAATAGAGACCACGTAGAGAGAAGAGAGAAGATACAGAACACTTGCGCTATTACACGTAGTTTTGATCTCCTTTATTAAGTGCTGCATTAGTCGTGACTTAAATTTTAAATTCTTTATAGACACTGGTAGATGCCTTGTGCTAGAACCAAAGTACATTGTGATAGAGCCAGGGGAATGAACACTTTTCCATTTGCAAGTTGTGACTGCAAGCAATTACTCATCCCTGTATAAGCTGTGAACCAAATTCTTTCTTCGCACTGACCAATGAGTTCTTCCTAGTAACAGTTTTCAGTCTAACCCTTCCTGTAGTTTCTGGCTAACATCTCCTTTTACGGTGCTGTTTGTTTCCATCACTTGTGGTAAAAGTAGTAGGGCTACAGCAGTGTCTCCTCAGCCAGCCCTTTCTCTCCAGTGTTGCCAAGTGACGGACACCTTCCTGCCTGTTAGTGCTTCCTGTACAGGACACGCGTTAAATCAGATGTGGTTGCAGATACGCTTCATTGGTTTGATAGCTAAGTCTTTCCTTTTGTAAGATGGGGGGAGAAAACCCAACATTTGCTAACGTCTTGGTTTTGATTTTTAACAGTTGCTGAAGACCCCGCAAAATCACTTGCTGATTCATCTCCTGGATTTGGGCATTCTTCACCACCACTGCAGCCTCCTTTAACAAACTCTGTGTCTACAGAAAACAGATTTCACTCCCTGCCTTTTAGCTTGACAAAAACGTCAAGTACTAATGGTACTATTGGACACAGTCCTCTCTCTTTATCCGTTCAGTCAGTCATTGGTGATGTAAATACTACGGCTAACCAGGAGAGTCCATCAACAGCAGGCCCAGTTGGGAACTCGCATGGTCTTGAAGCAGGTTCCTTGGCTGAAGTTAAAGAAAATCCTCCTTTCTATGGAGTAATCCGCTGGATTGGCCAGCCCCCTGGAGTAAACGAAGTATTAGCTGGACTGGAACTGGTAAATATAAGTTCCTATTAATTACGTGATACTAGTTTTGCTTCTGAGAGTTCGTGCCTGTATACTTTGCAAAAGCAGTCAGTCTTGAGGAATTTGTCCAAACAGGTTGCCGTGTGCTCTCCTTGTAGCATAGCTAAATTCTTAGATGAGCTCTGACTTCTTTGGCTGCTCTAGACCTTACTCTGTTAATAGGCTCTGAGATGTCTTTGTGTCACAGTGGGTAATTGAATTTGTAGGACTGGACACTTACTTTAAAGGAGTGCCCTTTGCTTACGTTACAGAGATTTTAATTGAAAATTAAAAATTAATTTTAAAAGACTAAATGGTCTAGAGAAGCTGTGGCTGCCCCCTCCCTGGCAGTGTTCAAGGCCAGGTTGCATGGGGCTTTGAGCAACCTGGTCTAGTGGAAGGTGTCCCTGCCCCTGGCAGGGGAGTTGGAACTGGATGATCTTTGAGGTCCCTTCCAACCCAAACCATTCTATGATTCTGTGAAAAAAGCCGACCATATGTAAAGGTTTTTTGAAATGCAGATTTGCATAAAACGCCCTGGCTGTAAGAGCCTTTTTCGATTATCAGGTTTTTGTTTGTTTCTTGCAAACCAGCAAACAGGCAGCATCAGAGTTATGACTGTCAGAGTCATAACACTGGTTTTGATAATCGATGGTAGTGATACTGTTGCTTTGACAGCCATGTGCTTTATGTGCTCCTGTGGGCCCTTTGTAAATGCATCGTTGCTTCAAACATGAATTGCTGTTATGCACTGGTATCTATGGCAGCTCCTGCCAAATTTGTGATTGGCTATTAGTTAAATTAATGTGTACGCAAGTAGGGAGCTGGGGTTCTTTATTTTGGGATAATGATCAATAAAATTTCAGGTAAAGTGGTGTGCAATTATGTAAAACCACAAACATCTTTACTAAAGTAGGTGAGAATGTGACTGGAATTTCAGCTGTTAGAAAAAATCCTGATGCTTGTGGGCTTTTTGGGTGAAGCTCAAGCTGTAATTTGCTGCAGATGTTCTGAGATGCATCTTAGGATACCTTGTGTTAAACTAGGATCTGGACTTGGCTGTCATGCATTTCTGTGTGAAAACCTAGTACCTGTGAGCAGACAATATGCCTTAAGTCATGTTGTCAATGATAAATAATGCTAACTTGTTATTTTTCATACCTAGTTTGTGTTATCTTTCCTTGATGTTTCCTTCCACATTTTGTGTGTTCTGAAGCAGGTATTTTTCTTGCGCAGGCCACAGTCACACTGAAAGTATTCACACTACCCAATGCTTACTGATTTTGATTGAGTTTTAAAAGGTGCTCAGTAGTGCCTGTGTGGGTGCTCACTAGTGCCTGTGTGCTCTTTTTAACTGCAGAAAGAACCTGGAGTGACTAGCGAGCTTAGTTAAGTTCCTAATGTTGACTGGGTTTAATTCTCACTCTCTTCTCTCCCCGCTCCCCCCCCCCCCCAAGCTGCTTCTGATGGAATTTTGTTTTATTTTGGATGGAGTAAAAGTTTAAGTGTGAAGGGAAAAAAAAAGTGTGACTCTTAATTTCATCAGTAAATCCGTGTAAAGAACACCGCAGCTGAAGCTTTGTATACTAAAATGCAGGAACATTGTATGTCAAGCTTCAGAGTAGCTGAAGGGTGACTTAAGGGTAGATATTTTATCAGATGTCTTACTGCAGAATTCTAGAAATAAGAAAAATAGTGAATTCTCACTTGAATTTTCAGGAAGATGAATGTGCAGGTTGTACAGACGGAACATTTAAAGGAACTCGATACTTCACTTGTGCTCCAAAGAAAGCTCTTTTTGTTAAACTCAAAAGCTGCAGGCCAGATTCCAGGTTTGCCTCGCTACAGCCTGTTTCCAACCAGATAGAACGCTGCAACTCTCTAGGTATGGAGCTTCTGCTTAATACCTCCTTCTCTGCTGGGAACTGACCTGGGTTTGGGTTTCATTTATTCCTGCAATATGTTCTCTGTATCGAACACTTGAAAATCTGTACAGGTATTACTTAAATGAGATTAATGAATAGAAGATCAGTCTGTACAGAACTTAATTACTTTTTTATGCTTTAAAACAGTGAAATGTTCATATATTTAAAGAAATTTCATAAGATTAAGGGATTTTTTTGTTATACTATCCTTTTACTTTAGAAGTTGTAAAGCAATCTTGCTGAAAAGGATATTTGCAACTCCAGCAATATGCACTATCAGAAATAAAGACAGTTATTTTTCTATAATTATTTTTTTTCAAAATATTAACATAGAAAAGTGTGTATTTTTATGGTGGAAGTTAGTGGTGAAAAACTCAGGTTTTTTGGTAACTGCAAATAGTCGAGATTTCTTGGGTCATGTTGTATTGTCTGAGACAAGTGCAAAGAAAAAAGTCTCTGATACTTTGCACTGTAAGACAGTGTGAACAGGGCGTTTGTAATGAGAAGAGAACTTCATTCCTACTGGATAAAGTTAATTCAGTGCTGCGGGCTTCCTGAAGCACTGTAATGTGCATTGCCAGTGGGATGGGTGTAAGGCCTTGTTCAGTCTCTGGAAGACAGTGAGTCTCAGCTGTAATAAAATGTTATTGCAGTCCAGAGAAGGAGGTACACTGAGGCAGCAACTTGGCTATAAAACATTAATAGGAGAATCTCAAGGGGTATAAAATTTGAGGCTTTAAAGTGTCTTTTGAAAAAAAAAATTTCAGCCTTTGGAGGTTACTTAAGTGAAGTGGTAGAAGAAAACACTCCTCCCAAAATGGAAAAAGAAGGTTTAGAGACAATGATTGGAAAGAAGAAAGGTATCCAGGGTCATTACAACTCCTGTTACTTAGACTCCACCTTATTCTGGTAAGTTCAAAATTTATATAGTGGCATCCCATGCTAGAAATGCAGAACACGTAATCTTTGTTGTAGTGACTGTCCGTCTGTGTTACTGGGCAGCTCAGAGTCACGTGCTGCATTCTGACGCGTGACTGTGCTCTTCCCATCTGAGCAAGTTCTGCAGCGTTTGCTGCGTAACGTGAAGTGCTAACCGTGTCCAAATTGTACCGGCCCTTCCGTATCTGTGCTCTCTCTGACTGACCTGTAAAGGGTTGAAGGATGAAAGAGTACACGTGCTGGCGGTTGGAGGGAGGGAAATAGCTCTTATAACTTATTTGCAGAATCCTTTCTGGGCAACTGGTTTTGTACTCTGCTGCAGAAAGGATACTGGGTTAGAGTGGACTTCTACTATTTAGTACAGCTGTGTTGTCCTCTGTCCATAATTATCTCTTTTTGAGTTTGTTCAGTTCTTTAATTCTTCCTGTGGCTTTGCTTGGTTTGTCTTATGTTGCTCTGGCATCTGAATGGTTCTGTCTTCCAGAATCAAAACAACGTTCCTTTTCTTTTTTTCTTTGTAGCCTGTTTTCTTTTAGCTCTGTTTTGGACACTGTGTTACTCAGACCTAAAGAAAAGAATGACGTAGAGTATTATAGCGAGACTCAAGAACTGTTGCGGACAGAGATTGTGAATCCTCTGAGAATGTAAGTGAAAACATGAACTGGTCTCTGGTCTAATACAAATTTTATACTAGATCCTGCTGTGTATGCACTCCTATTGCAAACCTGAGAAGTTTGGCTAGCTGCTCCTGCCAGTCTGGGTTTTTTGGGGGTATTTTTGCTTGTTCTTCATGGTAAATTTAATCAGTGCTAACTGGAAATAATTACTCATTGTTTGGTGATTAAAATATTATTACTAGTCTGTATTTGGAAACGCAATCAGCATAAAGCTATTGTAGAATTTGTATATGTATGGATATAAAACCATCCATAAATACAAGTTATGTTTATTCACAGCATTCATATTTACATGTTTTTAATGCTATTCTTGACAAGAAAAGTATTTGGGTTATCTTATGTGGAGTTTCACAATTGAATAGATTTGGCGGGGCTTTAGAAGTTTCATTAATTTTTACATGTGGTCTGCAAGTGGTCAAAACACTTTTATTGAAAGAACTTAACATGAGCATTGTAATTTCTTAGGCACAATGAACAAAGGAAATATGACAAGAATCTGCATGAAAAGTTATTTGTCTTTTAGCTTAATTTTTTTTAAACATGCGGATAATACAGTTATAGTTCTGATATTCTGTGGGCTGTCCCTGAACAACTTATCACAACGTTTCTCTTTTGATTCCTGGAATGAAATGATGGCTTCTGAACTCTTGTTCTTGTAAAGGCATGTGTACTTTGCCTGGTGTGTTCCAGGGTTCTGTGGTATAGGTAGTAGGATACACACGAAGTAGCAGAAATCTCAAATGGCTAAGACTGAAAGTCTTACTTCTCCTACCTTTCCACCATGTTTAAAACTTCCTTTGTGCTTTTGGAAAAGTTTTAGATGAAAAGATTGAATGCTCAAAACTTCAGCTTCTTGGGTGAGCGATACAGTTCTGTCTTTTTCTCAGATGTTGAGGTGGGTTTTTTTTGTTAACAACTCCCACAGTGCTGCTGTTACATGACATTCTGAAAATGATGTATTAAGCAGTGCAAATTAGAGTGAAAACAAATCAAAATACTTGGCTGGCAAATCAGAAAGCAGTTATCCTTGTAAGTTAATGTTTAAAAGAGGTCTGTTTAACAATACATCGTTTTGAAGAAATACTGTACACAGTTAAAGAAGGATCTGAGAGCCTGTATTTTAGCATTTAAGAGCTGTGGGTTGTTTCTTCTTCTCTGACTTGATCACAAACTAGCTAATAGTTTATTAAACCTATTTATCATAGATATGGATATGTATGTGCTACAAAAATAATGAAACTGAGGAAAATACTTGAAAAAGTTGAGGCTGCATCAGGATTCACTTCAGAGGAAAAAGGTAACTGTGGATGTTTTCCTTTCTTTGAGATTTGTAAGAATCATAATATGAAGGAATATTATTATAAATACCTTACTATGTAATTGTACCAGAACAAACCACACAAATATTTCTCTGTAGCAGTAATATCTTTACCAGAGATTTGGGTGACTATTGAGTGGTAAAAAGGTCTTTTCTGCTTCCTCAGGTCTGTAAGAAGACCTAGCTGAACTTTCTGCTCTAACAGTCTTTCACTGACTGGATTTCTTTTCTTGGCTTTTCTGTGCCCGTGTAACTCCCTTCTAGCAGTTAGAGGAGATCTAAGGCTCTTCCTTAAAGTGAAGACTGTGATAAGGCTGAGGTGTTTGTCCTCTTTCAAAATGTCACTTTGGTCCCCGAGGAATAATCTTTCCATTACAGCATTTCATTGTCACAATGGTTATGTAGTATTTTAAGAAATAAAATATGTAAATCATGTTAGAAAAATCAGTTCCCTACATTTTGATCCTCCACTGCATATAATGATTAATTAGCATTGTACTGTGTAGCTGTTTCATTTTTGTTTGGGAGAACACGATTTTCTTTGTAAATGCTAAATGCTGAAATCCAGTATTTATTGCAGTTGGTGGCAGGAAGAGAAATATACCAGAAACTTTCAGTGTTGGAGGAGAATAGACTTCTGGGAAGCTAGTGTTGGCTGCATTCTTGATCAGAGAACTTGGTCTCTAGTTTCGATGAACTTTGTGCTATTGTGTGTTTTTTATGTAAGTGTTACTGTCACAACTCATAGATTCTCTACAGTTTCACTCTTTTCTTTTGAAAGCTTTTATTTTTCCTGGAAAAGTTGTGTGGCACCAAATGATTCCTCTGAAATACAGAGCATCTTTTTGATCTTTACTGGAAAGCTTTGTTACCCTGTTGAGCTTGTGCCTTTTATTAGGGCCGTTTGACATCAAAAGAGTAAATAGAGGTTTGTCATGAAAATGTTCATAGTTTGTCATAATGTTACTGTGTTGTTAAACCTGTAAAAATGAACCTGTAGTTTTTTCCTATTAAAATTTTGAAAACTTTCATTTAAAATCAATCTTGAACAATGTAACTAGTTTTGCATACTAACAAGACTTTTTTTTTTTTCTCTCCCCCTGCCCTCCCCCCGCCAGATCCAGAAGAATTTTTGAATATTTTATTTCACCATATTCTAAGAGTTGAGCCACTGTTGAAAATAAGGTGAATCTTTTTGCTTTGTTGTACTCATGTATTTGTAGAGGCTGATACGGAGTCTGTATCTGCTGCCTTTCAAATTGAGATACCTCTTAGAGCACCTTTGACTTGTGAGTCATTTCTAATAAGACTCAATATAATAAAGTTATATTGACAAATTTGGTACTATTTCCCACTTTTTTTGGTAGTTGAGTTTTGCTCCACTGGTCTCTTCTTGCAAAAGCTCATGAATGTACTTTAATGAGAACTGGACAAAGATCCCCTGTCCTAGTGCTATCTACTTGAGAGCCTTACGGTCTTCCTGTGGGTTAGGCTGGAGAAGGGCTGCTGTAAGATGGCCCTGCAGTACTTGTTAGTGTAGCCTGCAGCTTGTAGCTGCTTGTTTCTGGGACAAGCTGCAGAGATGCTGCGTTGGTGTTTAGGCCACACAAACTCATTTGCATTTCTTATTTAACGCTAGTGAAAATACTTCAATGGTTTGCTTTGATCAAGTTTGGCTTATCTTACTTTATCACAGTAACAGATACAGGCATTTATGTCATGCCTTCATTCTTGACTGTAGCACTAAAGGATTCAGCTGTCATAACTGAGCTTAACAGAGGTAGGGGTTGTTCCCCACTGCTGTCATTGTGCCAGCTGGCGCCTGATATTTTGGGGTTCCTTGCTGCATTCTGTGGCAGCAGCAGTGTTGCAAGGCATTTCCCACAGTTTTTCAGTCCTTTCTTCGTTGCAGGAATTGCATTAGTTTATATGCTGCTTTAGTTCAGAGGTGCATGAGGTGTGTAACTGCCCACTGTCTGTTGTGTGGTGCAGAGATACCAGAGCTATGACACCGTAACTAGAGCATCTGTGTGTAGGACATGTAGTTCACTGGGTAGATGCCATCTGAGTATACTGAGGGTATCTTCTGTGGTAGTTCCGTAGGGAAAGTTTGAAGGGATGAGAGATCAAGGCTTATCCTGAGTTTGGAACTGCGGTCCGATAGCTTGCCATCTTAAGACCATCACAGTTGTTGTTATTCCTTCTCTTCAATTCTGTGAAATACAACATGCTGAGAAACCCCTGTGGCTAATGTATTATTCTGGTGAAGCAGGTGGGGTACAATACTATAATTATAATAATAGTATTTATTATCATATTTAGGATAATAGATCTTTATGTAATAATGTATGTCTAGTTTTTGGCAGTTAACAGGTGTGCTCTGTGGCAGAAATCACAGCTGAAAGGAGTAAAGTAAAAGCAAGGGAAAATGCTTCTTTTTGCACTTGTACATTTCTGCACTGTCTTCTATATTTCTTTAATCCCTCTTTTGTAAAGCTTGGCCTTCAAGGTTTTTTGTCACATCGGTGCAGAGGAGAACAGAACCTATGTTCTGCCAGTCAGCTTTTAGCACCAAAGTTGGTTGTGTTCTGTGCACGTACCTTAATTCTTGAAGAGTTAATTTGGCAGTCTCCTTTCTTGTTAGAAAGAAGCCTTAAAATTAATAATGGTAACTTCAAGTATCATACTCTTAGAATCCTTTCAACACCAGAGTACTCTAAAAAGCAACATTGTTTTAAATGCTGGCTGGGATGGGAGGAAGTTACCGTTTATAGCAAATTTGATGAAAGTTCCCAGGAGACACTGGGATGAAACCGTTCCTACCAAACTTTTTTCTTTTGCTATTGGAGGCTGGTTACTCCTGTGTGCTTTTTCTCCATGATAGCAAAATCCATTTCTTCAATGTGAGCACAGTCTTCTACATCCTTCCTTATGTCCCTCCAGAGTAGGCTGAATTACTCATCTGAAGCTCTCTTCCCAAATAGCTCAGATTTATGTTGATTTAACGAAGTGTTACCCAAAGCCATCAGTACTTAATTTTGACTTTGTTTCAAAACATCTGACCTCCAAAGTAACTTGAATCGGTATGTTAATCCTTTGTCCCTCTCCCTATCCATATAAAATGGTTTTGTGGTTCTTGGTTTTAATTTTTCTTGTGGGGGGTGTGTTTAGTGGAGGGGTTTTCTGGTGGGTGGTTTTTGGTTTGGTTTGGTTTTTTGGTGAGGATGAAGATGTTTATCCAAACCACTTACTACAGCTAGCATTGGCAGTTAATAATTGGCCTGACTCCTGAATGTTTGCCTAGGTGTGGGAAAGCTTCTTAACAATTAGAGCTGGACAGCCCTTAAATCTGGGTTATCCTTTTGGGGAGTTCTCTCTTAACCATATAGGAAGTCTAGCAACACCAGCCACGTGTGTGAGACTTCCACCATAGGAAGCAGTCTAAATATCTCCCTGATTAAAGGAAACGTTTCATTAAACCCAGTCATTTTTTTTAACTCCTTATTGGGAGTATCATGCTGAAGAGAATTACTGTTAGTCCTTTTGATGTGTTATTACTGAAACTCTTACTTGTCTTTCCAATGAAAGCTGCTTTAGTGGGTTGGAGTATTTGATGCATATGTTAGGAAGTATTTCTGAGTGGGTAGTTCAGTAATGCATAGGCATGTTTTTAAAACATACACTGAAACTTATACTGCTTTTGTTTCTTAAATATGTGTTGGTTTTTTTTCTACAGTCCACACTTAATACTTAATTGCCTGTCATCTAAGGCACTTCATTGTTGTTGCTGGTTTTGGTTTCTGTTTTTTTTTTTTTAAAGCACAATATGTTTCAATGCAGAGAGGATGTTGTATCAACTATTTTCTGGTAGATGTTATTTTCCTAGTAAAATACAGTCATCCTTACAGAGGAGCTTCAGAATCTGTTTTTTTTTTTTAAATCTGTTTTTAGATCAGCAGGTCAGAAAGTACAAGACTGTTACTTCTATCAAATTTTTATGGACAAAAATGAGAAAGTTGGAGTCCCAACAATTCAGCAGTTACTGGAATGGTCATTCATCAACAGCAACTTGAAGTTTGCAGAGGTTGGTGGCAGCTGTTGCTTTCTTAGAAGTGATGGTACCTAGATATTTGCCCATTCAGCAGTGGGACGAAAGTAGGATTTGGTGTGAAAAGAAAATGCGGACCTGTTGGAAATGGGAGTACTAGGTCAGTGCTACAGGTTGCCTACAACTGCCAATAAGTCGTAAGGACTAATATTTTGATATGCCTCTGTTTGTAAAAAGCTTTATAAAAAGCTTTACAAAGGGAAGATTTTTTTTTCCTTTTTTTTTTTTTTTTTTTCCCACCCCCCCTGGATTGGGGAGTGTAGTCCAGTATATTTAATACCATACTTGAGCAGGACTGGGACTTAGGACATTTGACAGTGCTTTAGATGCCACTTTCCTGGTTTGGTTTTGTTTTGTTTTTTTTTCAGCTGTAGTTTCTCTCAAAGACTTAATTTGTTTTGCTTATGGTCTTGTTAACTTTGAAGGCAATGGGCTGCAAGCTTAAATATAAAACAACTATAGCATTAGAAGTATGTCTCTAAGTTTAGCTAATTATCTGTCAAGCTCACTACGTTATATTCTGGCATTTTACCTAGGCACCCTCTTGCCTGATTATCCAGATGCCTCGGTTTGGAAAAGACTTCAAAATGTTCAACAAAATTTTTCCATCTTTGGAATTAAATATAACTGACTTACTTGAAGACAGTAAGTACATAACATTGTGTTGTGTAATGAGAGTTGTCGAGAGTGACTAACACAGTGAAAGTAAGTACTCCTGGTAGTTTTGGTGTTTTGTTTGGTTTTTATTAAATATTTAACAAGGTAGTGTGAGATGCTCAGGCTGAGGAGAAAGGGAAGTTTAATGATTAGAACGCCTTTTTTTTCCTCATGTCAATTAAAAGTTAGAATTCAGAAGAATGTATAGAATATAACTTGCTTGATTATTTAATTCTTGAGTATCTGTACAACTAAACTTCTTATTTCAAGATGATGTTGTTAAAATTGAATTATTAGCAAAACAATTCATTAATATGGCAGGTAGGAAATCTTAAAAGCGAAGTGTAACACTGAGATGATTGGTTGGTATTTACAATGTTGACTACATTTCATTAGTCTTCATCAGTTTGTGCTGCTTGTTTCTAAGTTTTTTGTTATTAATTTACCAAATTAGAAGAAGAGAACCTGAGATTAGTATGTAGACCTGCAGTGTATAGTGATGGTGCATTTTTCAACTATAGCGCTTTTTTTTGTGTGACCTAAATTTCTTGATATTTGTCATCTGCTGAATTTTTCATTGCATTATGTGAGGAAAGACATTTGGTCTTAAATTTGCTATAAGAATTAATAAAACTGCTAAAATTTATTGGAATAATCATATCTGAAGCTGTCATGGCCTTTTCTTTCACTGTCATGGCCATCAGCTTATGCTATTTATTGGTTTCTGTTTGGTTTTTTTCTGGTGTTGACAGACATAGGGGCTAAGCTAGCTGTATCAATATGATGAGAGAGAACTAACTTGAGTTAAAAGCCTGTTTCTAGTTGTTCATGTACTTGATAGAACTTAATTTTTAGCATCTTTTGTTTTGCAACTTACCACTCTATACTTTCTCTTATTCCACATTGTGTCAAAAGAAGATGTTAACTACAGTTGTACATTTCTGCTTTGATTGGCAGATTAGCTTTTTTTAATGTAGTGTTTTTCTCCATTTCAAGTAGTAAAGTAGTAATCCTCCCTCCTTTCCATACCCCTGGTCTTAAAAAAACCCAACCAAACAAAAACAAACAAAAAACCCAAAAAAACCACCAAACAAAAAAAGCCTCTCCAAATTGGAGACTAATACCTTCTTTAAAAACACAGCTCCCAGGCAGTGCCGTATATGCGGAGGGCTTGCTATGTATGAGTGCAGAGAATGTTATGAAGATACTGATATTTCTGCTGGAAAAATCAAGCAGTTCTGCAAAACGTGCAATACACAAGTAAGTTGTTGTCTTTGTTATTCTGCATGGGTATATGCTGTAATAAGCAAAAGAAAAGCATAAGAGCGTAGTGAGACTTTCTCACCAGCCCTAGTGTAACTGCACCCCCCAAGCGCAGCCTTCGGTGACAGATCAGGAACTCCACTTGACCCTACAGTATTTTCATCAACAATTTCTTACTAAAAATAATGTCAGCTGCCAAATCCAGGACTGAATACAGTGGAGAAGTAGTAATTGTAGGCAGCTTGGAATCTGTCTCCTACTTTAAATACTGATTTTACATACATGCTACCTTTTTTGAATTGATAAATTTGTGACATAGAACCACTTAATTTTGAGAGCTGTTTGGTAGCTTGCATGAAGCTGTCATAGCGTGGCTTGTTTTCAAGTCTGAGCATAGCAGAAAATTGTTGCACTAAATCTGACCTCCCTTCTAACCCTAGATTTCAATTTTCTGGGCAATATTTAACTACATTGGTGGGGAAAATAGAAGAAATGTTTCGTCTGGTACTGCTATTGCAGTTCCTTCTCTAATGCCATTAATCTTCAGTTCAGCAGTAATGTTCTTTTTAGCTTTGTCTGCCACTGAAACAAATAATCTTACGGGGTGCTTTTTCCCTTCTGAAATATCACTTCAATTGTAGGTTCATCTTCATCCCAAGAGACAGAGTCATAAATTCAATCCATTGTCACTGCCTAAAGATCTGCCAGACTGGGATTGGCGACATGGCTGCATCCCATACCAGAAGATGGAGTTGTTTGCTGTTCTCTGCATAGAAACAAGCCACTATGTAGCTTTTGTCAAATATGGGAGGGATGACTCCGCCTGGCTTTTCTTTGACAGCATGGCAGATCGGGATGGTAGATCTTTTATTTATCTTATTAATTTTATCTTAATTTTTTATATGTATTACTATTTTAAATTTCAGTGCCTATTTCTTAACATGTTTGGGGCTATTAATATTGTTTAACTTGATGTGCTTGATGTGACCCAGCCTTACCTCAGCACATTGATTTCGTAGCAGCCGCTGATTTGCATAATCTGAATTTCACCTAAACGGGATGCCTTAGTAAGTAGATGGTACAGAATTAACTGCCAATGTTTTCTAGCGGCTCTCCTTAGACATTTTTCTATACTTTGCAAGTTTGACAGAGAGAATTATTTTTAAATAATCAACTGCAGAAATGTGTTCTTTCAGCCTGTGTGCAAGTGGCTGCACACAATTATCAGATAGTAAGCAAATATTTTTATTGCTTTTGCTTAAATGACTTAGTGTAGGTGTCTTTAGAAAAAAAGAAATAGTCACACATTACATCATCTATGCCATTCCTTTGAATCTTTTTAGAGTTACCAGTGGAAAACTGTTAACCCTGTAATAATACAAATGTCTGTAAAACAGGTGTTCTCTTAGATACTGCTGCATTAAATAGTGCTTAAATAAGGACCCTGTTCAGTTCTGGCGCCCGAGAAAAACAGTAGATGGAAGTGTCAGACTCACAGTAACGGTTCTTTGCATGAAGAATTCTTGAACCCCTCTGCTACAGTGTGGTTTGGTGGAGGGAGAAGAATCTTGCCTCCTGTTGAAAATGAAACTACTACAGGATTAAAGTAGCTCAGAACAACCAGAAGGCAATCAAGCTTTGTTTCAGAGTGTTTGAGGTGTGTGTGACTGAAGTCTGTGAAGAACCACTTTATTTCAAGAACGTATATCCCATGAAATATTCACTGGATATATCTCCTGCTGATATTGGGGGGGGTTTGCATCACAAGTACTTTTCTTCA
Organism: Leptosomus discolor; assembly: GCF_034619465.1. NCBI lineage: Eukaryota > Metazoa > Chordata > Aves > Leptosomiformes > Leptosomidae > Leptosomus > Leptosomus discolor. Next base: position 45,474,490 of record NC_141398.1, on the reverse strand, counting down.
GTTCGTGCTGTAAGCTAAAACTGTCTGCTGGGGAAACAGCGACATGGATGTCCATACTTGTGGTGTTGGAATTTGCTCATTCTTAGGTGGAAACGGGCCAGGAGCAACTGCTGCTTTAGTCTTGCAAGTCTGGTACAGACTCTCATAGCTTATAAATTCATTGTTACCAGTTGTCACATTATTAACAAATTCAGTAGCATTTGAGGTGGAGGAGGTATTCGGGTCACTCTTGCGAAGTCATACAGAAATTTTAGTGTTAACGAAAACCCCAAGTTTTTGTTCTTGTGGGGGTTTTGTTTGGCGCTTGCGTGGGTGTTTGTTAGAGAACAATACGAGATATTCTGATGCCATTGCAATTTTTCTTGGACACCACACTTTTCGTATAAGTTTACTCTGCAGTAGCCCAGAATGGCATATTTAGGCTTTTTTAGAAGGTGTTTTCAAGAACTGATGATGCTGTCATAATTAAAAGAGCAAATGTATGTAGATGCTATCCTGATTATTCCTCTTTCTTTCCTTCTGGTTAAAAGGAGGTCAGAATGGCTTTAACATTCCACAAGTTACCCCGTGTCCAGAAGTTGGTGAATACCTGAAGATGTCTCTAGAAGAATTACACTCACTGGATTCCAGAAAAATTCAAGGTTGTGCACGAAGACTACTTTGTGATGCTTACATGTGCATGTATCAAAGTCCAACGATGAGTTTATACAAATGAACAATGTCCTCTGGAAAACTGAAGAAACCATATAGAATTATTGACTGTTGCATTTGCTGCATTTTTGGTTAGTTTTAATGCAACCGTTGCTGGCAATGGATGCGATGACAAGGAAGAAGTTGACTATGAAAGCAAAAGGATTACTGTTCCAAAAACTACATGTGGAGTTCTGTAATTGAAGTATTTAAGCATTTTGCACTCTAGGAAGTGTGCTTTTGTGTGTTTGTTTTATAAACAAAGTCTAAGTGAAGTTACTAAAACTTAAACCTTTAAGTGCATTGATTATACACAGGCTTTTTTGAAATGTTAAAGGTGGAATTATATCAGGAGAAGCCTCCTTAGTCCATCAAGAATGTAAAAGATACACATTTTTCTTGCTCAGTGCATTTCTGTGGACCAAGGATGATGATTCTCTTGTTTCTGTACCCTCCACCCTCACCACTTCTCCCCACCCTTGATCTTTTTAGCACCATAGATTCTCTCTCTTGAAAAGAGAGTAACTTCAGTTTTAGCAAGATACATTTTAGACTGTTCATTGCACATTAATTCTGTTATCTGTCTACTGCATTCTTTTCAGCTCCCACATTTGCATCTTCAAAAATTAACGTTCCTTTAAAGACCTGAATTCCTATCTTGTGAAAATCAAGCATGCAAATTTGCTATCTGTTAACCTGCAGTTTTTGGAGGGGAAAAAGAGGAGGGGAAAGAGGGTATTAAGGGGAAGCATAATTGCTGAAATACAAAATTAGCAATGAAAGTTAACAGATGTCTTTTTCTAAGTGTCTGTTTTTAAAGAAACAAAGCAGTCTGGAACAGAACAGCAACTATATACAAATGATTGGAGGACAAAACAATAAAATAGTGGATTGCCTCAGGGAATGTTACTGAAGTGGATTCTAGTCCTTCGTAAAACAAAACTGACTTTTCTACAGTACGTTAAGCTACTACCTGGGAATATGTTATACATCTGACTTCATTTCAGGATTACTAGTGGATATTAAAAAACTCTGCCTGGAAAGATGAAACTATAAATAAAAGTAGGTCAGAGTTTTACTTTATACCAAGTACCTAATGAAAACGAACAGCTGCAAAACTTGTGTTGATGTAAAATACTATACTTTGAAGTCTGTTGGTTCCTGTTTGCAATGGAAATACTGTTGCTTTAGTTGCTTTTTAGCTACTTCTGTCTACACTGACTAGCAAACATGCAACTATCTAGACAGTAAAATCTGGTTGTACAAATTGCATATATAGGAGCTGTACATTTTTAAGATGTTTTATATGGAAAAATTCCTTTTTAGGATCAAGTCTATAGAAGAAGAGGTCACAAAATACAACAGAGGAAAAGCCACTGCTTTAAACATGATGGAGACTGATCCCATGTTCTAGAAAACGTGGTTACTTCGTTCTTGGAAAACCTAAAAGCTTTTTTTGGGATGCACTCTACCACAGAATAGTACTGGAGAAAGACTTGAAAACTATTCTTGAAGGACTAATCTGTCTAAAGCAAGGGCTGCTGAGGGAGTTGATCTGTTCCATTAGCTGCTGCATGAAGTGTGCTCTAATTTTTCACTCTCAAGAGCACAGAAGTTATTAAAAGTGTCACTGCTGCTTTTGCCTCTACTAGTCTCCTGGCTTCCACGTTCCCTTGCCTTATTTATCTCGTCTGTGCTCCTTGGCAAAACTCTTACTTCTTTAGTTTCAGTACTACTATGAGCTCTTGAACTTTTTTCTCCTGAAAAATTTCAGTGATGGATTCTATAGCCATCTGTCAATGGGTCGGTTATTGTCCACTGGCTCTTTCTTGGCTACATCCCATCCTGCTCTGGGACAGCAGCTGCAACTGCTCAGATGCGTGGATAAAGATGCTGTAGAAGCATCTCATAGGCAATATAAGGTAAAAAGACAAGCTCTAGGCCTCAGCTAGGCAGCTTGTGTTTGTTAAAATGGACTAGAGCACACGTGCGTAATCTGAGCAGCAGGTATGGAGGTATGGTAACCAGCTCTTGGCTGCGTTTTGAAGACAAAGTCTGGCCCCAGCTTCCTGGTACCTCAAGTGATGGTTTTTAAATGGAGCTGTTTGCAAAGCAAAGGCAAGAGGGGTCTTGCAAAAAAAAAAAACCCACCAAACCCAAAAAAGGCAATAATAATACAACAGACTCTTCAAAGTTTGATACCTTGTTTGATACTTTCATTCCCCTGGCCCCATCGCGACTCTCAACCTGAAAGTAGGTGCAGGTGGTGTCCCCTTCTGAAGAAGGAGAAGGAGCAAACTTAAAGGCTTTACGAAATGAGCAAGCACAAACCTATGTACCAATGAGACCAGTTTGAATGTCTGGATTCTTTCTCTTCCCTATCTCTAGATTTATGTTCCAGTTTCCCCAATGCATTAGCTTTCCATCCTTTCATTTGTCTTCCACTTATATTGTCTTTTTCCCTCCCCGCCCCATATATTCCACACTACCTAAAGTTATAGTTGCCTTACCTCTTCCTGCCTGAACTCAGCCTTGGAATTGCTGTGGCCAGAGGAGAGACTTGGCAACCATAGTCAAGTCATTTAGATGAATAATCTTGTAGCAAAATATCCACTCTTCCTTACAACTGCAAATATCCAAGAATCCCCCTTTTTTTTTTTTTTTTTTTTTTTTTCCCAGGATGCATATTCTGTTAGCAGAAGTGAATTAAAATAGATGGGTGTAAATGAACTGCTTGGCTTCTTGTCTCCAACCTTCTGGCCTTCGAGTGGCAGTGGAAAAGCAGTTGTGTGAACTTCTAGTAAAGAATGTACAGAAAAACACAGGGAGTTTAAATGCATTATTGTGCATGCTTCCTGGTGACAAATACTGTGTTTCGAAATGCAGGTGGTACTTTACAGCCAACTTCTTGTACTGCTTTATATTGTTACAAAACAGTAAATAGTTTTGCAAACAGCATATGATTCCACAGTTTATTGCTTATCAGTTAAGAGGGCAGAGATGTCTTCTATAGCATTTTAAAAAAAAAAGTGTTGGTTTTGACAATTGAGTCTTTCCTTCGTTTAATCCAGAATGCATTGCTTGATGGTGTACGGCATTGGACTGGAGATAATCTAGCAATGTAAATGAAGTTTTATGGAAATGAACCCAATTTTTTATTTCCTTTCTCAGAAAGGTGTATAGAGACAGAAAAGTGATCTCCCTGTGAAAGGAAACTTGTAAAATAACTTCTATACAAGGAAGGGTAAGAAGCTGGTTTTAGCCTTCAGCATATATCGAAGGGGAATTGAATAAACTATTTTGAAGTAACAGCCTGCATTTTGAAGTATTGCTGTTAAATGTAATGCCCAAAGAATCCAGTGACTAGACACCCAACTTTTGTCTGTTTAATGTATTTGGGAATATCCCAACGAGTTCTTCTTTCTCTCTCTTTTTTTTTTTTTTTTTTTTTAAATATTTATATAGTGTATGTGCCCATAAATTAATAACACTGAGATCATTGCTTCCCAGTTTGGCTTTTAAATATTGTAACAATGGCCTTAACCTGTGAGTAGGAAAACATATAGAAAATATGGTTCCTGACAGCCTGTAAAAACATAAAGCTTCATACTGCATAAACTTTTGTAACTGGGGAGAAAAACTACACCCCTACACCACTCAGCCCCTACTTTGCTAATCATTTTTAGAAATAGGGGTTGAAGTAAGTAGAAAATGGAACAAATCACTGTGTCGCTAAATGCTTCTTTTGAAGATAGGGGGTGAAGAGAAAAAGATAGTAGTTAAAGGTGATGCCTTACACATTACTAAAACAAAAAACGCCAACCAAACCCCAAATCCACAGTAAGCTACATCAGAATGCTTGTCTCTTGGTGTGGGCGATAATTGGAGGGAAAAAAAATACAAAAATATGTATGTTCAGTAAAGGTCTTTCTAATATTTGTGATACTGAGTCTGTGTTCATGAAAAATGTAGTACTGTGTTTCACTCAACAGCCTGTGAGGTTTCCATTGTAAGCAAGTACTATGTGTAACAGGAATTATTCATAATCATAAATGGTTCATTTCAATGCACTTATTTTTCTTGTGCACTTTATACTCCACTGAATAGATGAACTTGGTCACGACGGACCCTAATGATAGTCTGTTTAAACAATACTAAGGCACAACGTGCTGCAAACTGGAATTTTATGGTTTCAGAACTGAGTTGGTGTAAAAAGCAGCTTGAAAGCTTTGTGTATTTTTACCACTGTAACAAAGCATGTTTTTCCTTTGTTCTTGATGTTTTGCTAAATAAACATCCCATGTTTTGTGCACAAATAGTCTCTTAAACTTACAAAGGCTGCCTCCAAGATGAGTTAGCGAAACAAACCATTGTATCAGGTTGTCCTCAACTAGCCTTAATTCCCCCCCACCCCACCCCACTCCCCCCCCCCGCCATGGTAGAGCAGAAGTAGCTGCTGCTGGAAAGGAATGTACCATGTGCTATTTCTGTGTTAATTAAAAATATTATTCCTATGGCTCTATTCATTTCTTTGAGGGCTTGGGCTTTTGGGCGTGGCACAAACAGTAATGAATACAGAGTGGAATTAGCTTGTTTTGTGTACTTAAAGGAGGATTTGGTTGGTTTTTTTTTTAATATTTTTTATAGTCTCTCTCTTTATTTCAACATTTCTAGGAAACTCAGGAAGTGCCGTACTGTATCAGCTCAGGTCTAAGTATACTACTGTCTTACCAATCAGTGTCCAGTACTATAGTGGAAACCGAACAAAAAGCTGCTATAGCTAACTGTAGTTTACCTGTGGGGAAAAAATGAATTTATGTTTAAATGCTTAGTATGCTACCTTTCTGTACCTTCCCTAGATGATCAGCTCCTCCTCAGATCATGCTGGAGCTTCAGTGCCACTTCCATAGCTACCATTGAGAAGACCTGCACACCAAGTTTGCATGTATTATCTAGAAAAATGTGGCTATCCAGTATTTCTATGTTTATTTTTTTTTAATTTCCTGAGTATTGTAATAATGATGATGAAGAAGCAGTCCTGTCTGGGACTGTAAAAGGAATTCTGTCAACTATTTAAAAAAAATCTTTATCTTACTGCAATTAAAGACTTAAAAATGCTTGTACAAGCTATTTTTAGGAAATGTATTACCCACTTCTGCAGTGGTTTGGTTTGGTTTTTAAATGGAGTTTTTCATTTGCAGTAAGCTTATTATTTGACTTTAAAAGCTAAAGCTGAGCCCTCCTGTGGATCACTGTGGGAAAGGTGCTCAGAACATCTCAACATTTTTACAGCGATAACATCAGTGTTTCTGCGTAGAGCTGAGCTCTGCTGAACAGCTGCAGCGGGAGGTTTTCCTGTATTTCGATCATTCAGTCACAAGAGGGCAGTGTCTGTACCAGCTGGAAACTTCGTGCTGATTCCCAAAGCACGGCTTTTAAAAATGAAGATTTATATTCATATGTGTCTGTACAGCTATTGTAATCCCATTTTTATACTGCTGCGCTTAGAACTACTTTTGGGCTAACTTAATTAGGTACATATAAAGCTCTCACAGGTTTATAAATTTTGACTATACACCAAATCTCACGCAAGGGGTCTTTGCTCAGACCTGGCACTATGTGGCATTCCCCGAACGGCCAAGCCCACAGAGAGTTCATAAACAGAGCTGTGCCCGCCCCCCCCCCCCCCCCCCCCCCCCCGCTGCGTGTGGGAGCGACCCAGGGGCTGGGCTGGCAGCAGGTCCTCGCTCCAGAGGTCCTCCAGAACTGCCCCTGCCTCTAGGCCTGGTGGCGCAGTGTGAGGCTCCGGTAATGGAAAAATGGGATCCAAATGAACCCTCTGTTCGAATGACTAAAGCAGGTACTACTGCGAGATGTGTAATACCGTGGGGCATCTGTAGAGCTTACTGGCAGCTAATGAAAATGGTGAACAACTTGAATGTAGTAGTAATTTTTCAAACCAAAAACTTTCATGCAAAACAAAATGTCATTTAAAAAAAAAAAACCCACAGCATAAGTCACCACCCTCAGTCACTTCATGAGGAGCAGGTCCAGCCACGGCTGCTGAACCCGGAGGTGTGATGCAGCCTCCATTAGCCCTGCCTTTTTTTCTTTAGGTTCTTCCTCAGAACGCTGCTCCTGGGCAGCTCAGGAAAGGGGCTCTGGCTGAGGGCCATCTCACCTGGGAGCTGGTGCAGGAGTTGAGTGGTTTTGGGGACAGAAGGAAGCCAGGGCAGGCACGGTATGTGTTTTCAGCCATAGCATCACTGATGCTTGAGCACACGAGCACCTTATGGTCACTGCCATCACTTTGCTTTTCAGGCTGGTTTTTACTGGGATGTGCTGTGGTGCGCGCAGTGCCCCACAGCCGCCCCACCACTGCAGGTGGCCATGCAGCCCCCCCAGGGCCCTGCTCCCTCGTTGCTGCCTGCCAGGGTCTGTAATGCCGGGGAGCGTGGGGGGCCCCAGGGCTGAGAGAGGCCGTGGGGCCACAGGGATCCTGTGCCAGCCAGGCGGCAGCCTGGGACTGCGGGCTGGGCCTGCAGACCACGGGGTGGGGGGGGTGCTGCTTGCGGTGCAACGGTGCCACATACAGCAAGCAACTATAGAAAGGGACAGTAGGAAAGAACGAAAGAAAAAAGGGCTGACTGCTGAGTCACAGCACAACCCGGCTGCACATGTGAACTCCCTGAGTTGCTGGGGTGGCCATGTGCAGCCCTGGTGGGAGCAACGAGGGAAGACCCATGGATGCTGAACTGCCTAAGTCCATGGTTGGAAAGGATGGAGGCTGCCATTCCCACTTCAGCCCACTGCTGGCACTACAAGCACTCAGGAGTGGTGACAAATACATTCGATGCATTTTATAACTAAGCTAGTAGTGCAGTAAAAACATCTACAAAAAGAGACACCCTCACCCCTCCCAAAAAACCCCACACCACCATGCATTGTATGGCCCTAATGGTCAAGTTTTACAGCTGATTGGCTTCTGTATACAGAAATTTGATAGTGGATATTGTTATTTATTAATAAATGTTATCAATTAATTAATTTTAATTAATGGAAGAAAAATTTGGAGTTTTTCTGGGTCTAGTCTCTATATGCATTCATAACTGAAAACCAAAATAATTCTCTGTGTGTCTTTTCTCTCTCTGTATATGCATGACTTTCTGCGGCCCCATTTGTTTTTGTTGATTGCTGTCTTATCTGTTAAGCCACAGATTTCTTCTCCCCTCCCCTGATTTGATGTTGCAACAAATGGGTGAGCTACAGCCTGACTGACAGGATGGGGAGCTGGTGGGGCTGGGCCTCCTGCCCACACCACACTTATGGCTCTGCTCATGGGGTGGTGACACACAGTGATCTCACCTACAGCCCAGAATACACACTTGTTTCATTACACCCTCCCAAAGCTGGGTACTACCTGCCTGCAGCTCTTGAGGCAATCCTCAGCTCAAATGGAGCCATCTTATGATGTTACATGGTAGCTTCACATTGGGGGTGTGTGTGGGGGGTGTGTGTGTGGAGGTGTGGGCTGGGGTGGTGTTTTTTCCGCCCTCCTCCTTAAGCCCTGGTTTAGCCAATGAAGTACTTGGTGGTTGCTAGGGGTGGAATATGGCCGTATGTCCTCTTTTGAATTTTGCCGCCCTGTGTTCAGCCCAGCGCTGTGGAAATGCACTGTCTCCACTGCAGCACAGCAAGCAGCCAGGCAGCACCCCTGGCCTGGGCTCTGTCTGCAAGGCAGTGACAGCCAGTACCTCCTGAAGGCAGGAGCTACATCAATACAGCCTTTCTAAGTGTGACACCCACACTAACAGAAAGGCAACCCTAGCTTCACTAAATGCTTTGTAAATTTCCTACCTTTAGGTTTCTAATTTTTGAGGAATCTTCTCTTCCCGTCCTATTTATCCTTCATTTTCAGCTGATTCCCTATTCCATGAAGAAAAGAGACACTGTGGAACGTAATGATAATTGCATATAAGTTACACAGTAATTTCTTTTTAAACAGTCTATAAATTGCCTGGATTCACCTTCAGTTTCTAATGGGACCAATTTGTATATGCTAGGGCTCACGCAGTAAGATGCTTTTCACTAGGTAGCATCTCACATCCCACATTGCATGTTGGTTGTTTTTTTTACCCATGCAAATTTCCCACCTTTTAAAGTAATTTGCAAAGGTAATTTTGTTTCTACTCATCCATTACAATAAATCAATGAATACATAAATTATAATGCAGCAATTAAATGTATAATGAGATGGGCAACAACTATTAATAAATGCAGAGCTAGTTGCCCAAAGGTGAACAGACTTCCCCTCTCTTCTTACAAGTCAGGTAATGATCTTTCAATGATCGAGAAACAAGCAGCTGCTAAACATGTAAATGAAACCAAGGGATAGATGAGTTCACACTGTAATACTGTTCTTCAGCCTCATTATTATTGTCACATTACCGGTTCTTCTGTGACTATTTCTCTGAATATTTAAAAGGGAGGGGATATGCAATTATTTTTAAACATCCTTCTACGAAATGACTGTCTGAATGAACCCAACCGTGTTGCTGAGGTGTTGACTCCCTTCAGTAACCTAGCTGGTACAGCACAACTGTTTTACCCCAACAGAGCTATTACAAAATCAGTGTTGACCTGCAGGATAATCCAAAAGAAAATGCTGAAATTCCATGAGGGATTGAAGTCCTTTTTAAAAAAAAAAAAGTTCAGCATTATTAAATATCAACTCTGAACAAAACAATACAAGCAAGGTATAAACAAGTGTACCTTCTAATTTTAAATACAGCTGTAAATTATAATATCACTACTGCTCTCAGTAGTTTGATATTGCCATCAGGAAAAAGCAGAATGATCTTAATACCTTTTTGCCCCTGAGTTCTTCATGCTGTAGCAGGTGTGCTCCAGGATGCTTCACGTTTCTTCAATTCTCAACTATCATCAATATTTTTTTTCCTATTCAAAAACAAGTGCCAGGAAAATCTTTATTTCTTTCATCAATAGCCACAACAGTGGATTCCTTGTTATTTTACTCCCACTCTTTCCTGAAAGTGCATTCTCTCTCTCTCTGTCTCACCTCTCCATGCTTGCGTTTACCCACATGTATGCTCCACCATCTGAGATCACATTATTCAGAAAATTTGTTTTTAAAGGAATGATTGATGCATTTACTGGCTTTGCCCCAGTCTGAGCTGACTCTGGCAAGAATGATCCATTAACACAGGGCTGAGGAGATACGACATTGCCTAGAACATCAAGTTGTTTATCTAAAACTTATATTTAGAAGAATAAGGGTCCCCCCCTCTCCTTGCATACAGTTTGAGAATTTCAAGGGCAGCTCATTAGTTCGCAGAGACTTCAATGAAGCTACAGTGGTTGATTTATTGTATTAGATGGCAAGAAACAGAATTATCTTAGCAAATTAGTTTGGCTGATAGGAAAGCAGGCCAGCAGATAAGACACAGTGCTGATGCCTCACCTGACCTGCACACGCTTCTGATGGAGTTATGTTGATGCACAGCTGAGGGCGAGTCGCTACACTTAACAGAAAGTGCTCAGGAAGAACAAACAAGCCAGTCATGAATGCAGCCGAGAACTGCATGCAGTATGCTACCTGCAAGTACTGTCCTTGAGACTGTCCAGCTGCCCTATAGTTTCTGGCTAAGGTGATCCATTCATACTTTTTATACAATTCAAAACACTCAGCAGGAAGCTGTTTCACAGAGGAAGCTGGACAAATTTTTTCAACTTGCATATTGCAGTCACAGAAGTCCAACTGTATTTATCAACCATAATGAAGCAGTTTCTTTGGCCTTCCATTGCTGCACCTATCTGGGTCTTTAAAACCCAGCAGCAGCTGACATGAGTTGGACCTATGGCAGCCAGTTGACCTATAGAGTCTTTACTAAGGCTATACAGTCTTACATGGGATCTTTCATGCAGATAAAACCAAAAGCATCTAATTCTCCCCCAACACTTTACTAACTGATGACTACCACGTCTCCTGTTTAGACAGGCAAAAGATGAAATCCCAAAGCCTTTAATAAGTTCACAGTATATGTTATACACTGAGTGCAGCTGTCTCCACAGTAGTGCGCAGAAGCTGTTTAAAATCAGGCAGAAAAAAAGATAGATGTAGATATAGAAAGTTCATGTTTGAGAGGACATTCGTTTGGGAATTGACACTAACTGCATGCACGTGTGTGTGTGTGCCCATGTGGTTGTGGAGCGGGCACAGTGGTCATAAAATGAAGCAAGAGCTTGCATGCCATATTTCATCTCACCATTGCTCCCTGGAGCATGATGGCCAGGGTGGGGACTGTAGGACAAAAGCCTCTGGGTGACATTTTTGGCGCATTGCTGTATAAGGTGCTCAGAAGACATTAAACTGATACATTTCCTAAGCAGGCATTAGATGTGCTCCAACTTTATGTTGGGCTGCTGAGGATGGCAAGAATGATTTTTCAGAACAAACTCTAACTTTGGCAGCAGGCCCCAAAGGATCCCCCTCCAGAGAACTGACAGTTTTAATATCATTCATCCTTTAGAAGCAATTACCCCCCATGCCCTGGGACACCCACAGTTTGGTCAGGGATGCTGGCTCTGACCTCACAGACAAAAATTTTGGAGCTTAGTGGAACAATTGTTTTCATGCACTAAGTCAGGTTCCCCATGAGTGCAAAACTGCAGAGTTGTGGAAGACCTCATCATAAGAGCAGGCTGAGAAATGGAGACAGAAGTTCTGATCCCCCCCCGCCCCCCCCCGATATTGGTATCACTGGGTGGTCAAAGCCTTGCCACTTGTGGGACATCTGGATTAATAGATTTATCAACAGTGTGTTGAAATGAGTAAATAACAGTTTTGCACTGTGTTTAGTAGCATTCATCCTGTCTTTGCAGAGGCCAGGAAACCTAGCAGACCTTCTACAGCCAGAACAAACAGCCACCTCTTTTAGTTCTTACGCCGAGCGTCGGGAAATTAAATGATAAACATGGAGAGAAACACAATGATAAACATTGGGGGGGAAATGAACCCTTTCTGCAAGGTAAGAACTCAGTGATAAATAGATCTGTGCATATTTCCCAGTCTCATTCCTCACTTGCCAAGTCCGATGCTATTTTCATTAGGTCATGTTACCATACATGTCATTTTATACAAAGGTGCAGTATATCACAACTGGAGGTTGAGGTGCTTGTAGTGAACACAAATGAGCTTGTAATGGTCCATCTGCTTTGATTTTATTTAGTGATCCCTCAAGGGCTGGGAGCTAGAGTGAGAATAACAATGCTTCAACCCATCTGCTATTGTAGTACCAGCTCCAGTTGAATTATCACATGTTCTGAGTGGCTGGCATATGCTGTGACATAAAGCTACAAGAAAGTGTTGCTCTCCAGCTGTTGTGTTGACAAATACTTTTCAGCCAGTCATTAAGTTCAGTTCAATAACCAGGGGGAAACTGCAGCTAAAAGTTGATTATTATTTTATTTTATTTTAAGCATTAGAAATCACTAGTATGATATATTTTACTTAAAAATGTGTCACTAAGGGCACACATAGTATATGAGCTCTAACAATAAAAATTTCTCTGTGATGCCTATAAATTTTTCTGTTATAGGATTGGATGGGCATCTCTGTAACTGACAGTGTAAATCTTAGTAATGAAACTATGGCTAACCTTGTTTAAGAAGCAGCAAATCTGAAGCTGTGTACGTATAAACTTGCTGGCTTAGTGGTGCTATGGGCCATGAGCATGCCTGACCACAGAAGGAATGACTCAGAGATTGTGATCTGAGGCCACATGCAATGATGGATAACTAGACTGTCTTTAAATTGAGGAGGAAAGCAAGTAGAGACCCATGTAGAGACATTTACCTGATGGATGCAACAGGTTTGGATAGCTCATCTGGTGTTGTACCTCATCTGGGCTGCAAGGTGTGCTTGCGAAAAGCGGCCGCTAATTTTGCCTTTACTCCCTCTTCCACTGTTGGTGGCCTGCTGAAAAGCTCAGTACACTCTGGAGGCACCCTAATTTGTGCCCACATGGGACACTTGCTTCAGAGCTAGTCTTGGAAGAGTATTTGTGGATCCCTGCCGACAATATTCACCCTGTCCTCTTGGGTCTGCTGTGGGCATGGAATCCACCGCTGTGTCTGGGAACAAAATAAAAGGAATTTCCCCCAGGTTCAAAGGCTGACATAGAGCTCAATGCAGGTACGAAATGTGAGGTCCCATGCGCAGTCTAATGTTCCTCACTTTCTGCTGATAATGTCCCAGAGATGGCACACACCTTTTGGGCACTGCCAACTGTTTAGCAGACCCATGTTCAATGAGAACAGAGCAAATAAAATCTGTTCAAAAACACCCTCCAAAATTCTCGTCCCTAACCTGAGACAGCCCCGCTGCAGGTGGAGAAGGGATTGGTGAGTGGTTACCACCAGAAGATGGTACCAAACCCTCAGTGCTGCCGCTGCCTCAGGAAGGCAGGGCAGGCACTCTGGAGCATGACACTTCTGCATTTCTGTTAACCATTGCATTAGGGATTCAGCTCTTAAATACGACTTATGCTTGTATTTTGTCTCAGAAAAACAATAGGCACTGTTCATACTGAAGCATTTCAGTTCTAGAGGTTTATATTTCCTATTGTATCCAAAGACCTGTGGGTGCCAGCTGTCACTGGTGCTGCCGTTGTATTATGATCCCCTGGCTAGTGCAGGAATTGTTGATTACGTTGCCTTTTGAAACAGTTGATTACCATGAATAATAGGCCAAAAAGGCTGTCAGCATTTTGACTTTAACTATAACTGTTACAATTAATTATGGGTTTAATTAGCATATATGCCTAGCAGTAGAGAATATAATACTTCATGGGTAACAGATGATCCTGCAGCTGTAACATAAAGTGTGATACAGGTTGGGATACAGATAGTTATTAATAAATGGATTCTATTGTTTGAGGTCCTTATTTATACAAATTAGCAGGCATGACATAATCAACCCAAACTGTATAATTTATAATAATTGATTTCATTTTGACTGACCACCAGTCGGCCTACTACATGCCCTCAGAAGAAAAATAGCCCTATTAGGATAAGTTTAATCCTAAACATAGCTAATGAATCCTATTACTTTAAGGTCATATTTGAAGCTTTTGTTAATTGTCAGAACCATTTTAAATTGATTAGAGTTAAATTAAATCAATGTAATGTTTAGAAAAACAATATTTCTAATGGATGAGGCCAAGCTGACCTCGAATAAACATATTTATCAACCGATTTCAGTGAATGAGAAGGCTAGCAGCTGGGCTCATAATTCACGTTTGTCTATAATATGGGAAATGTCACTATCTAGGCAATTAATTATGTCAGGTAATAAATCTGTTGCTCACAGTTGAGCATTTGCCAGTTGGGGTGACAATCCCCTCAGCAAGGTTATGAAGTTTAGAGACTCTCTCCTCCCCCAAACCCACACTTTACAGTAGCAGAACAGCTACATACAACTTTAGAGGGAATGAAAGTGGTGTTTTCATAACTGCCAATTACCTGACAATATGCCAGACTGTGATAACTTAGTAGGGAATCATTTCTCTACCAGGTCATTTCAAATAACAAGGATGTTCTATGAGGAAAAAAGTTTGCTGAACTATATAACAACATTTCCCAGGTTGGAGAGGTCTGAAGCTATTAATAGCTCCTTACAGACCGCTATTAAGTGAATGGCTTGCAGTAAATATATTGAGTGGCAAAATGTATAATGATCAGAGAATTAATTGTTTTGCACAAGCTTTAGAGCGTGAGAAATTCAGAATGGGTTAACATGAACTAGGCTACATGGTATTTCACAGGTAATGATGGGTACAGGTTAATACAACAGGACACAGGAAAAATGATACACAGAACTAGGATCAGTTTAATGTTAATCATGGATTCAGAAGCTTAGGAAAATGTCTGGCATTATTGCAGACAAATGACACAAAACATCTGTTCTCTGTTCGATATTCTGTCAACAAAAGAGCGAAGGTAAACTAAGTTTTCATAAAGAAAGAGTGAGAAAATAGTATAAAAATGGAACAGCAGTAACCAGACAGATAAATTCCCATTTGTATAGCATTGTATGTTCAGCATGAGCTATCTCATGTTCAACTTATCATAGAAAAAAACTGAGTATAAGTAAAGCAATACAATACTTCTATTTAAAAAAGAGTGATGAAAAGTTAGCTAAATTAAAAAGAATCTGGAGCAGTTCAAAAAGATTCCTACCATTCTTTGGCATGCTTTACTTAGTCTCTAGAACAAGACTTTCCATTTTGCATGTTGGTACAAGATGATGTGTTCTGGTCAGCATGCTGAAGCGGCACTGTGTTTGCAATGGGTGAATCATCCTCTTACTGGAGGCTATCCTGCTTTTGGAGCATCAGCTGTTTTTTGTATTTCAGGTTCAGGCATAAGCTTCAGCACTGAATTTGATCATTAGCCTTGAACTGTACTAATAAAAGTCACAACCTGACAATCATAATCAAAAGTTAGTATCGCCTATACAATCTTTCGTTCATGGAAGGTACGACGCACTAGCAGGTCCACACTGCATTTGCATGTACATGATTGACGTTTTGGAACCAAAGTGTTGGCTTCATAAATTAGATGTGCCTTCAGTGAACCACATCAAATGGCTCTTAACAGCCACAAGTATGTTGTGATTTGGCCTTTTTTTTGCCTGAAGTGTATCAACAGCTTCATAAAAAGTAGCTGTGAAAATAAAAAGTACTCAAATGCATGTTGTAAGCTTACATACATTATGAACAACAGACGCATAAAAAGGCCTTTCAGTCATAACATTAAAATAATCTCCTATGAGAAGAAGAAAATACAGATGCTTTCTAGGTAACCAAACAAGGCAGAGCATGTTCACTAAAAGGTCCTGTCAGAAGGGTTTTTTTCATCGTTCCATGGACAGATAACTTATGTTTTAGGAATAAGAAAGGTAACTACAGGTCACCTGGCAGGATTAGACCCTTCATATGAAGCACCCAGAACTCCATGCCATGGTCAGGGTGCCTTGATCTCTGCTGCTCCTTTTACAGAGGCTACAGGCAAGCCTCAGTCCCACATTCTCTCTCCCATGATAGGAAATGTTTTGGTTCACACAGTTCAGCTTCCCTCATGCTTTGCCATGAGTCTGCTTTGAGGGCTAGCCTGGCTGTGGTTATGCTGTGACAAGCAGCTGCTCAGCCACCACTTCTGATACGGTTGAGCACGACTCATCACAGTGGGTAAAATCCAGCTTTGCTTTCTATTTGGGCTAGACTCTTACATTAAGCTATTTGTGTTACTAAGAATAAGACAAGCCACAGTGAAAGAGAAATTTACTGTAACACACACAGACTTCATTTATAGTGGGCTGAAGCTGCCACTTAACTTCAAATCTCTGGCAGATACTTTGCAGATACTACTTGCAATTAAGCATTTAAATAGAAATTGGCTACATTTGTATAGAACTTATCAGCAGGTTTGGAAGAATATGAGAAAATCAAACCATCAGTTGTGAAACACTATACTGGAGAGCTGCTTTAGGATATTTAAACAATTTGTGTGTGAGTCTGTGCATGTGTGAGAAAGCATGAGATACTGTGTTTGCATGTGTGTATATAATTGCTACTTCATTTCTTGAGTAAAAGTCCAACCCCCTCTCCTTTTCTTTATGGCAAGGAAAATTGCTCTTCTAACCTGTCTTCAAAATGTAGTAAGTTTACTTGCAACCAACCACTGTAGACCCTGACTGGACTGAATTATTACTGTGAGATGAAACATTTCTTTAACAAAACTGAGTCCTTTAATATCCCCCATCTCTGTTATTAGATGGACGAATGAATTTTACTTTGAACATAACATGTGGCATTGTCTGAAAATTGCCGCTATGAACTGAAGTTGGCAGGTATTTTCTTGCTCTCCTCGTCAGTGATTGCCATTTATTATATGTTGCACCTTTATCTGTCAAATACTGCAGAGCGCTATATTGATTTGTGTCTGCCGCAAAGCAAAGGTCACTTTGATCAACATACTACAAAACCAGAAAAAGTAGGGTTCTGACATTTCATTACCTGGGAAAAAAAGGACTAAAATAAATAAGAATATGTTTGAGAACAGAGCACTTCAATATCACAGTGTGCAGTAACTGTAATTAACAAAAGAACTGCTCTATTGAGGTTAAAGAGAAAAAAGAGAAGGCAGGTTTTCTTGCAGGGACTATTCTTTACATGACTGATTCTGTAACTTTACAGCTGTGATCTTTCTGAAGGGTTACATTCATTACAAGTCAAATACATAGGCTTCTCAGATTCAGACTTTTAATGAGCAATAAAACTCAGGAACTCTTTAGGAATGAGGAAGATTTTATAAAACTTTAAATTTTGTCTGAGAAACCCTAATGAGATTGGGGACTTTCTGTGCTAGACCCAGATGAAGAGATGGTCCCTACCTTAGGAACGTGCAGTTTGAAGAGATAAAAACAAGCGTGGGAGAAAGAACTGGACCCCCTGTTACATGTGGCTTGCCCAAGGTCCAAAAGGGGTGAAAGGCAGAGCCAAAAATTAAGCCCAGATGTCCATTTTCTAATTTTAGTTCCCAAGAGCTTGGTTGTCTTTCAGAACTAGCACAAAATTTAAAGATTTGTAAGGGGTGTCCCAGGTGACCTAGTGTCATTTTTCTTCATGCCCAATGTCTTTCAGTCAACCGCTACATATTTGTTCACTGCGATCAGCAGACACTTCTTTGCCTTGTGTAAACAATATAGGCTAAACATT
Source organism: Leptosomus discolor (assembly GCF_034619465.1). NCBI lineage: Eukaryota > Metazoa > Chordata > Aves > Leptosomiformes > Leptosomidae > Leptosomus > Leptosomus discolor. Next base: position 45,457,001 of record NC_141398.1, on the reverse strand, counting down.
TCTGTGGCAATTTCTCATTCTTGCAGAAACTTCTGTTTTACATTTTGGGAAATTGCTTTTAAAATCAATATAGTTCCCCATCTCTTTCCTAGTAGCTTCTTGCTTGTTTCTGCAAGAAAACCTGGCATTTTTTTCATAAAGCATCTATTTTTGCTAGTAAACATCATAATTCTGTGGGGTTTTGTTTGTTTGTTTGCTTTTTCCCCATGCAGCACCCAGATGCTTGGCTTTCCCTGGAGCTGTATCTGGTAATTCCCTGGTCTTTCTACGCAAAAAAATTAATCTGTGGTTTTACAAGTATTACTGCTCTACCTGAACACAGGCAACAAAGTGGCCAAACTGCTTTCCCATCATTACTGCTGTGATGTTTTCTTTTTTTCTGGTTTCATATATAGTGTTTAGTTCTTCACCTGAAGTCACATTTGCATTGAAATACAGCAAGCAGTTATACCCAAGATCTTTTGTTATACCTTCGATCGCTAGGGTGCATATCACAGCTTGCATGGCATATGGCAGTGCTTATCATGTCAATAACAAAGTCTGAATAATGCAATTCTTGGTTGTAATTATCTTTTATTATTATCAAGGGTCATTCCTGGGCTCTTCATCCTTTCATCTCATGTGGAATTTTGGGCTTCCTTATTAATTAAATAGCCAGTGTGATTGAATTAGCCAATTAGCTCTGCCTGAAGGGATGAGCATTGATCCAAACAAAGGGCCTGCTTCCACAAACTTGTTGCTGTGAGGGACAGTTTTGCAGGGAGCTGGCTGGTAAGAGTGGGCTCGTAGGACTTGGCAAACTGTTTGCCTATCCTAGTTAATTTGTAATTATTAGACCAGGTAAAAAAAAAAAAAAAATTTTGATACTTTCCTACTAGGAAAGTACTGCTTATGAAACATGAAACCTTCCATGGGAATGTTTGATTTTATTAAAAATAATGTGTTTGAAAAAAAATCAGATGTTGCTATATAGTATCTTGACGTTACCAGTTTTTTTCTCAGAGTGACTTTAAATAGTCGTATTGTAATTTAAAATTTGTAAAGTTTAAATTGAAGATGGCAACAAAACCTTTTTTAACATTAAGAGAGGAGTCCTGATCACTCCTAGGTATTGGAACGGTTTTGCTGTAAAATCCTGTATTGCAGAAAATGTCCCATTAAGCAAAAAACTGGACTATGTCCTCAACATTTACTTCAACAAGACAACGTACATTCCCTAATCCTAAAGCGCAGATTAAAATCCCAACAGCAACAGGGCTATTATGCATCTCTTAAGCACCTGTGCCTAAAAGGCACATTGGATACGTATGCAAATACAGCTCATTTTTCTCAAGCTCCACCATTCTAACTCCCTTTTTTCCTCCCTTTATCTTGACATGTTTACTACTTCTTCTACACTATGCTTCACTGAATAGCAGATCAAACTACAACTTTTAGTTTGAAATTTGTTTCCAAGCTCCTAAGATATTCTTTTTCTGACAGCAGTGGATAAGAAATTGTCACTACCACTGGTGACATGTCATCCGGAGATACAGGAATAACAGATGGGCAGCAGTGAGATAGCAGGAAGTAACTTCTTTAAAAGACTGTGTTGACATCACCAACTATGAGAGCAGAGGTAGAATGACCCCCAGAAGGGAATCCAATCCACTCAGCTCTGACTCACAGGTGTTTTTTATTTTTGTACTTAAATCATATTGGGTTTAAGATGGCTTGAAGTTTTAAAACAGCTATGTTAGAATTAATGGAAACTATTAATAAGGATTAAGGAAAGGATGAGTGGATTTAGCCACTAACTTCAATATTTTAAATGATACTACTAAATTGGTAACTAGGATTGCTGATGTAACTGGTGTAGCTGAATGCTGTTAATAAGAGTCAAGAATCCTTGACTACAGTGTGCTATCAATTGGTTATGACATTTTGATGTCAGGCTGATGGATCTGACTTTCTAAATGAAGAATGATTGATTATGACTTTTCAAAAGTTTGGCTCATTATCAGCATATCTAGGCAACTCTTGACACCAACCGTACATAACACCCATTACAGTATGTCAAAAGTCATCGCTTTGTGTGGGTGGCCATGATTTCTGAGAAAATTAATTGTTCTGATTACTACAAGATATTATAGTATATTGCATAAAACAAAATAGTGTGTGGCATTACAAGGAAAGTACCATAAAGGCAGAGAAAAGACAGCGATTCTTCAGCCCTAAGTGCATTTTGTATGTAACCGATGGTCCACACAGCCTGTAAGAAACATTTTCTTTCTGATTGTAGTAGGAAAATGATATAAAGAACAACATGGGCTCCATTTGTTGCATTTTATAAAAGTCTATGAATTTGTCCTCCAAACCAGGAATAACACAGACCTATAGGAAAACCCATTTCTTCATTTCAAACAGAGCTTAGTGCTAATTACTTTTGAAAATCTCCTGCTATGCTGCACTTTATATTTTAAAGTTTTAAAAAAGTGAAAGTTTTATTTATAGTACATTAGTCCAGTCCAAAGTTTTGCTCCAGAGTGTAAACTCCATTGTGTAAAATTGTACAGCAGATAACACGGACGCTGTCATGGAGAGTACATTAGATGCAGGGCATAACAATATTCATGGTAAAAAAGGAATGCCTCAACAGTCCAGCCCAATATCCCTTTATGTACTGAGCACTGCTTTCAAAAGAAGTTGATATTACAAGAGAAAATGCTAAATATAACGTTTAAAAAGTGTGTTAAATGCGGTCTGTTCACCAATACATCGTGTTTTATCATCTCCTTCAGGATTCTTGGAAAAGCTTTGGGCCACTAAAAGAAAACCAGTCGCAGCAGAAATTTTTGCCACAAGGTCTGATAGAGTAAAAACAGAAAACAGCCAGGAAAGGACAGATTTATCTTGGGAGACAAAGCACTCAACTACCCTCTGCTACTAGCTTCTGAATTACTAGATGTAGGATATGCAGGCTTTCAAACAGGCATTTCAAGCACTTTCAAACCACCACATTTAACATTATATTAATTTGCCTTGGGGGGCATCATAATGTATTGACTTTCCATCCAGGACACTAAGACATTAGACAATCATAAGTTAAGTAATATCACTAATTCTGCCAAGTCTTGCCAATTATTCTGTCTCCCAAAGGACAAAGAATATGGAAAAGATTCATACTGAGAAAATTACATTTTTTACAAAACATTAAAGCAAAAACTATAGTGAAGAAATATTCTTTTAAACCAGGGAAGAATCTGCTGAAAGAGATTTTTTTCCCCCTTCTGGAAAAAAATTAGTGTCTGGCTGAAATAAGGTAGCAGTTATTCAGGTGGGGGTTTACTTTAGAGTGCTTCTAGTAGGAGATGGACTTTATACTGTAGATCAGTTTCGGAGAAGTCAAGTCTTAAAATAGCTAACAATTACTTAATAAATAGTAACAATTACTAAGCAATCATTTTGCAAATCCCTTGCTGTTTTGGAAGACCAGCAAATTCTTAAGCGTATCGTGATTTAGGCATACCACCATGTTATTTTTGTGGCTGCAGCCTGTATGTCAGAACAGTGCTTGAGAAGGGGCAATTTCCAACACTTGCTATGCTTGTTGACCCGCTATTTCAGATGACTAAATAGGAGGTCTGTTGGTTTTATGAAGTCATATTCACATATATGGTATTAACTAATAGGTACATCAGACACAGTTTGCTACTGCTGTGAACTAGGCCTAAGCACACATGAAGAGCTCTGCTCCATTTTGATCTGTTCTTGTTTTATGTCTATACTGATTGAGGCAAATGATCACACAAATTACAGGACAGCGCAGATCTGTCCTAGATCTCTGTTGCTAGAACATCATCAGCCAGCAACATCCAGAGTTTTAGTTACTGTAAATCAGTATAATTATGAGTTAGTGTTTTCAGGAAAGCAATTGCTTTGTGCTTTATCAGATTTTAAGGAATTCATTAATGTTACATCACTATATCATTGCAGAGAAATCTTAGCAAGCAAATACTGCATCGGGCCCTAAATGTCAATTCAGATTCATAGCACTGGAGGCTGTTTTTTTAATTCAGTTTCATTTCTGGGAGGGGGCAGAGAACCATTTGTAAAATCTGCCCAAATCTGGTAGATTTGATGTAATGAACAGCTCACAATCTACTGAAACCTTTTAAGCAGTTCATCAGTTACTGAATTTAAGCCCAAATTTTTCTTCATCCTTAATGGAAAAGTCTGTTACAATTTAATAGTGAAGTGACAGCATATTAAGAGAGGGTTTATAGAAATTGCCCTGAACACCTACAGACTTCACTGTTGCACGTTGTCCAGCTGTGGCAGTCTGAATGCTTTATAAAAGAAAACACAGTTCTCCGTAATTTTTGAAAAGAAAAAGAGACTGAATCGGTTTACAGCAGCTCCAGCACTGGGGCTCTTGGAAAGCTAAGAGGAGCTTATATTCCCCCAACAGGGTTTGCAGGCCCCTCTTGCACCCCTTCCTTGCCTGTCCGTTTGCTTGTCACCAAACTCTCCCCTGGTGGGGACCTTAACCTGATGTCTGCCTACTGTCACAAGGTGCACCATTCTTCTGGAGCTGTGTAGCTGGTATTTTGTCTAAGAAGTCTCTAAGGCAGTGACAAACATTCTCTAAATAAATAGCTAAAATTCAGCCACGTGTCCTTTCTCCCTGACTGCTTCCCTTCCAATTGCTGCATATTAATTTTTTTTTAATAATGTTCCTTTTTGGCTTTACCTTCTCTGGATTATGGCTTTACCTTCTCTGGATTACACTTGTATAATTTTTATTCTTCAAAGTCAATAAATTAATAGTCAGTGAAGTTTCTGAAATGGCTGTCCATGAGGGGGCCTTGATCTCACCAATACACAGCCAAAACTGCCTGATATCACTTGCTGAAAAGGGTCAGAATTTATCATATATGCTGAGCATCATTGGAACGGCTTTCTAGAAAAGAAGACAACTGCATGTAGAACCCACCCTGTAAAAAATACAATGGAAAAAAATAATGTAAAATCTACCTATTGCTCTTGAAATCTTACTTTTCATATTTTCCCCAAAACCATTCAAGTTCCTTAACTTAATATGGCTCATTTGGAAATGATGGCTTGGCTTTTGTATTGACTTGACAGTTACATATTCAGCATATATAAGCTATAGCCCAGCAAACAGAAAGCAAAAAATAAAGCTTGAAATATCATCTGTTGTGCACAAAATTGCACATCAATGGATTTTTAGTATGACATGTAGGTTTAACAATTACAGAAGCAGTATTTCAACAATATGATTCTCAAACTGTGTTCCACAGACCGCTGCTGGTCCATGAAATTGTGTTACATTACTTGCCAGGGGTACATGTCCATTAAAAGTCTGCCAGTGTGTATGCACAGAGGTCAGAGATATTGAAAAACGAACAGTGAGGTGCAGCTGCACGCACATTCATGGCAGTTTATAGATAGACCCACACATCCAAATACAGGACCAAATCTAAGTCTGTAAACAAGTAAAGGCTGGCTTAGTACTGTATTCCAAGTATTGTCTAGCCTTGATCACCTTTGAACTGATTATGGAGCCAGTTCATTGTGCTTTTCAGTATGAAATATCTTCATATATCCCAGTAACCCTGAGTAAAGTCAGACGTAGAAAAACCCCAAGCCCTCCTCTTACTGAGTGAGGTAGCTCATCCCTAGACTCTGAGTTTCCAATTTTAGGCAGTATTCGGCTCCCAAACTACGTCTGGGAAATGTAAGCTCAGGGTGACCAAAGCAGCTATTTCAATCTGCAGAGCACTTGGGACAATTACCTTATTGCCTTATTAATTTCTGTAAGGTGTTAACCCAGACACCCAGGAATGGTAATTTAGATGTCATGAGGAGTTATTGACCTCCTCACGTAAGAAAGATCTGTACAATTTGCTGTGAGTGACATCTCATCTTAGTGTCACAAGGGGGTGATAGCTGGATGATAATGCCACTTGTTTCTTCCCCCATCAAAAAGAAGAAAAGCCTAGTGAAACAGGGGAGCCCCTAGCAAAGCATCACAGTCATTTGTGACACTGATGATTATTTTTTATTTTTCAGACTGCAAGAATGTTTTGTGCTTGGTGCTGTACAACTGAGGAACAAAAGATGACCCTTTCTCTCAAAAAGCTTTCAAAGAAAAACAGTGCTAGTCACAAGAAAATGGACTAATGCTGTGCTGGTCAGTATATAGTAGTCTGTGAATTAATTTTTTGCTCATTTGCGTAGTGTAAAATGAGTGTCAGTTCTGATTAGCTGATCTTGGTTTGAAAGCTAGAAGAGTAGCACTGCTAGCATGAGCTGCAGAACAAGTCAAAGACAGGATAAAGCTGCGTAATTACCACAAGAGTTAGAAATGAATGGAAGATTCTCCTATGCAGTAAAGTAGTTCCTGTTCTCTCCATCCTGCTTCCCATTTTTTGTTAGGATGAGGGTCTGAAGGACTAGATTTTGGGAAGAAATTAAGAATAACAGTAGCTTAAATAAACCCACAAAACTATGGTGAATATAACTGGAAAAGACTTTAACCACTGCATTAATGAAGTAATTTGAAAGGAGTGCTGCTTCTCAAAAGTACAAAGTTAAGTGTAAGATTTAGAGGAGGAGGCCAATTTCAGTTTTAAGACACCATTATTCCATGAATATTCGTTCTAGCCACTTATTCAGACCAATGAAGAACCAAAAGAAGTAATTCATGGACTATTACTTAGGCCAGTACTTGAGTGTTTCAAGGCTATGACTTATAGATGTGATTTTCCCCACCCCCCATCCCATCCCACAGAAAACTTGTGATTTTATGTGCTTTTTTATGCATGTATTAAACAAATGGCACAGCTGAATAGCTTTTCTTAAAAACTGGACATTCACCAAAAAGAAGTTTGCCAGCACAGACAATTAGGCTTTCTTCTTTTAACAATAGATTGACTGACTGGCACATTTGAAATGCGAGCGTATTTTTTATTCCTCTGTTCACCCTTTGAGCTGATAAACATGAACAATGGGAAACAGCTGGGACAGGAAAACATTTTAGTTTGTATTTTCAAAGCAAGCAAGAAATAAACCCATCAGTGGGAGCCAGATCACATCTTCTGCCTTAGGGGTAGTCAGCAATTGGGGGGAAAAATACGATCCATATTTTTAATCAAACATTACATATTTATTAATGTGCAGCTGGCCTATTGTGTGCATGATTTTTTTTCTTTAACGCTGTGCTGCGTCCGTCAGCCTGACATTGTTCTGTAACTGACATTACTCTATAAGGATCTGGAAATGCACAGATTTAATAGGAATCATTGAGACAATTGCTTTCTGTATTATTAGGTCTGTGTGACGTAGGTACCATCTGAAATTCAATTTTAGAAGAAAAATAAGATATTGTTCTATCAAGGCAATTTTGTGCACCTGTGATACAGTAAGAACATACACCCCCACCCTCCTATTCTCTTCCTCACTCATCTAACTTCGTGGCCATTTAATGATACGTGCCACTCTTTTGTTAAAAATGTTTGGGCAAATGTATTTTGATGCTTATTGAGATTAAACTTTCAGTAGATCTCCCTGGTAGCAAAGGTTGGGCTGTTCATTAGTTGGAGGTTTGGCCTTGTCAGGTTCCATTGACTGTTGGCTAAAAGGATCACTTTATCATCATTTGTCTGCAATGGAGACAGTCTTTATTCAGCCTTGATTCCTCTGGGGTCACAGCTGTCATAACTTCGCTTGCTTTATAATGCAGACCCCAGTTTCACGATCCCCTTAGGTAGCTGTCTAATAGATTCAGTTTACCTTAATATAGGCAATATGTTATTTAGAAAGAAATAAAAGGGAAAGGAAGGGATGATATTGCTTAAAACATGCCCCTCCTAACCTGCTGCTTGAGATCAATCATTTGGAAATTATGTTAAACTCAGTTCTAATTTTGAATGCAAAAGGGAGAGAGACTTTTTTTTCCTGAGTTTTACTCTCACCTATTAGCTACTGATCTCTAGACAGAACCCTTAGGACTGGTTTTCCACTGGTGAAAGTTGAGATAACTCCACAGATTTTGACAAGGCTGCGGTGTTTTGGAGCAAAAGGCCTTGTTTTGCTCTTGCTTTCAAGATCCTGTATCTAAAAGAAGTCTGGGGAAGTTTGGGCTTGCCTTTATCTTGGGGGGTTACTTTGGTTTTGAGATTTGTTGCAACACACCAAAAAATTGTAACACATAACATACAAAGATGTTTCATCACAAACAACTTATTTTATACTTTTTTGGTTCTCTTTTCATTAGCTGTGTGAAACTGCTACCACCAAACTTTTCATTACATAACAGGATTTTCCTCAAAAACATACCACTTCAGTGGGTGATGCAGGACATTCTCTTGCTAGGTTTCAATAGGAGCCAGCACAAACAATGGAATACTGCAATTCCTTCCTAATGCCATTCTGAGAACACCATTTGCTCCACTTTCAGCCTCAGGCTTCTGGTTCATTACTGGGGCGAGCTCTAGGTATTGGCACATGGCTCTGCCTGCAGGAGAAGCAGGACTGATGGCCAGTGACTATGCAGGACAGACAGGCAGACAATATTCAGGCTGCTTGGATAGGAGTGCTGTTCAAAAGGTGGCATCTCCTGCAGCGTCCAGGAACATCAGCACTGGAGTGAAGAACATGTTCTGGGCCAACATTTTATTGCTGAAAATTTATTTGCTGAAAACTGTAGTTTAATTCAATCTGAAACAAGAAGTTTAACCTAAGGTCAATGTGCTAATGTTTTGAGCCAGAAATCAGCAAGGAGAAGGATGTGCTACTGCTGCCCCTTCTCTAAGGGGGGCACCCACCCAGGGGCTCTGAGGAGGGTGTCTTCTGTGGAGCTCATCCAGTTTCGCATCTCTTGACACAGGAACTGGAGATGAGATTATTTCCCTCAAAATGAGGCCAAAGAATCAGTTTGACTCCATTTGATTCAGTAAAACCTGAAGTGTTTTACAAAAAGTGGAACGGCTCCATCAGGGCATTGTGAAAAGCCCATTTTTGAGTGCCATGGTAACTGATGCGTCCCCCTTGCAGTTTAGACATTAGCTTTCACAGAACCAGAACCAGCTTCCCTGCCAAGAGGAAAGGGGCTGATCAGTTTCAACATTTGTTTTTCTTTAAAATACCCACTAAAAAATGAGGAAAAAAAGCCCAGAGCTTGATTTTCACACTGTTAACACTACTTTTACAAAACTTTCTAAGATCTGCTTGAAGCATCAGTTACTGTAAATAAGATACACTTTTCATATTTTTTATTTTGTGGAAGTTTGTGGAAGCTCAGATCCACACAATGGTCCCACACCTTCCTCTTCACAGTGATCCAAACACCACATCCCCTCCACTAGCTATTTCTTTTTCAGACTGTTTTCTGAAAGAGTGGCTGCATTTTTCAAAGAAAACACATACTTTATCAACAGCATATTCTCATAGTAAAGTTTCTTTCAGATTCCACTCAGTCATATCTCGTGTGTGCATTTGTGCACTAGCATGTGTGCAATTTCCCAGCCAATATCTTAACCAGAAGTTGAATTTCATTTAAGCTTATAATTCTGTGCCAAAACTCACTGCACTGTAATACCTTAATTACAGTTGGAGGCTGATAAGCAAACAAGGAAATGGAGCTGTAATGTTGTGGAAAGTTTCCCTATAAATACTAGCTTTCATTACTTTTTTTACTATTTTCTCCCAAATATCTTCCTTATAAGAAATTAATTCAAATATGTTATATAGAAAATAAAAATTAAAAAAAAACAAAAAACAAAACCAAAACACCCAGTGCAATTTTTTAACGAGTTGCATAAAAACTGGATATAAATGCCTGTTTCTATATGTACTGCTGCACCGTCCACAAAAAGAGCCTTTAAGACAACTCATCTTACAAAGGAAAATGTCACTAGATATAGTGTTGATCATTAGGTGTACTGCAGTACATTTGTCTGCTTGTACCCCACTTTGATTAGTATACAGCAAAGATGGCCACAAGCACTCAGAAAGTTTTATTGATGTTTAAATCTTCATTGAAATGATGTAAAGGGGCATTGAATGAAGATTTAGAACTCTATAAAGCTGCTTGGCAGTGTCTGTGGCAATCTATGCCACATAAAACCTGAAATGCATCTACTTTGTTATTGAAACATTTCTACTGTAATTCCTTAATATTAGATAGCAGCTACAGTATTGGGACTTTACCACATTTGGGAGTATTTCTCTTACTGAGGAGCTTGCCTGCTATCAATTGTGCAGGATATTATAGAACGTACACACTGTTGATGTCTAGGAGATAATGGAAGAGGAATTGTTACTGCAATTACATATTATTACGCTTTTCAGAAGATAATGTGGGTTCATTCATGTGAGTATTTTGAACTAGCAAATACCCTAATTGCTTACATGTCTGTTATAATCCTAAATCCAGTTGACATATCTGATGTAGCGTGGCATTTTTATCTGGCCATTTGCATGTGTACTCTTTATGATTTTACTCCGACCCGCATGAACTGTGCAACAAGGAACAGAAGAGTCTTGTGCATTTCCTTTGGAGTTTTAGTCTAAGTAAACACCCAGGAAAATAGAGAGACACAGCACTGTAACCAAGTGTGCTTTTTTCCAGGAATATAGAATTAGCCTGTGCAAGAGCAGGATAAGTGCAAATGATCTGATTATGCTGTAATGACAAATTTATGAAACGAAGAGCGTGAGTATTGTTTCAACTGTCCTTTCACAATATATTGGATTGATGGAGAATGTTGGCAAATTATTCACCCATTCACTTAACCAGAAAACAAAGGCAGATGATTAAGAAACATCAGTATTCTGAAGCAGCAATCAAGAAAACTGACCCAGCCAAGGAGTGAAGAACAGCAAGCCCAGACAGAAATGCTGCAGTCGTCTTGCTTTACAACTGTAGGTTTATGGCCAGCATTGTTTCACAGACTTTCCTGAGGTAGCAAGCAAGGGGACGGAGATAACAATAGATAGATACATGGGAACAGCACGGTGCCTATAGTATCCTCATGTTCACATTGAGTGACAGAAAATGTTTGGAGAAAGGATGTGTGCTTTTGTAAATTCTTGCTTAATAATCCACTAGAGGGAGCTTAGGTATAACCTCTGCTAGGCCAATTATGTCAAAGAGCTTGGTTTTGCATAATTAACAAAGATGAGATAGTTATGCACTGCTATTCTATTCTCCACTTGTCATCTTGGAGCTCAGAAATGGCACTTTTGGAGTCTCCAGTTCTAACCAGAATATCTATTTCCTTTTCTCAGGTGGAAGCAGCGTTCTCATTGGCGTTAGCTGAGATTCACCTTCATAACTGACAGACTCAAACCTGAGAAAAAGCAGCTGCTGCTAAGCAAGGTTATGCACTTATGATGGAAAAGCATTAGTAAGGTTTAACTTACCCTGTCTTCTGTCTTTGCCTATTTCAATTCTGACTGTAAAACAGTAATTCAGTCTCCATGATTCCCTCAGAAGAAACAGGCAAACAACTTGGATTGCAGACGTTTCTTCCTTTTATTACAGGAGGACAAGGCTTTCAGAACCATGTTTGTCTGGGACTGCTTGCTTTCCAAGTGGAAACTGTCTCCTTTCTCTGGGAAACAGATGATAGAAAGTTTGGTGTCCTTCACAATATTTAACATGCAAACATCTTCATATATGTCTTATAATGTTAACTAATAAAAGACAGGTTTATCTCTGTCATATCAGAAATATGAACTTTAGTAGCAAAGATGCACTTACAATTACAATTCTAGCTAAATCTAGAGATTACACACTTTCAAGCTACATACCCACACAGTACAGCTAAGTAGTCAGATACACTATCAAAAAGCTTATCATAAAACTTGAAATTGCTGTATCCTTTACACTCATTTTGTTGCCTTTTTTCTTTCTATTTTTCTGTTGGAAAACTTATGACTACACTTCAGCTGTCACCAGCTTTCAAGGTTATACTGATAGGAATGAGAAACATATTCCTAATCTGCATACCAATGCATTGAGAATGCAAAGGCAGGCTTTTTGCCATTGAATAGATGATGATAAGGTCTTAAGTCTTTTGAATTTCTTGTGTTGTACTTGTATTATCATATGATTTCTTAAGCCAGGAATGAATATGTAAATTTCTTGCCACTGACTTGCTCCAAAATAATGGACATTACACTTGCACAGTGGCAATTCAGAGTGTAAAATTGATTAATATTTGTTTTCAAAATGACATGCAATGATGTATGGATCCTTTTACAACTTAAATTAATACTTTAAAGAGATGAATGGTCTCTACAGAGGATGTTAAAGTTCAAGCTGAAAAATTTGCATATTTATATTACAACCAACTGATAATAATTGTCGAAACAGAATGTAATGTGGTTCGTTTTTCATTTTAATCTGGTTGTACTCAAACACAGGACCTCATTAACTTCCAGCAACTAATACAGCATTATCAGTCCCCATAAAACAGGCTTGCCTTGAATTTATGAATTTCAAAGACTATTTCCAATGGTGAATCACTGTTAAACACTGGGTCAGCCACTAGCATGTGCACTCCATGTCATATGCCATAGAAGTATGAAAGTTACCTGGGCTAAAGTGCTTGAAAATCCCATGGCCAGTTGCCTACTTGCTAGCTGACACTAGGAGTCAAAATTAAAGTGCAATTTAGACATCTTGCCTTTGATGGCTCAAAGACAGATTTTTTTTTTGCTCTGAATGACCAAAGTAAGGAAATGCAACTTTAGTCATTTCCTAGGTTAGGTAATATTCTTTAACAGCAAAGAAAGAGCAAGAGATCTTTCCTTAAGATATAAGTTTTGTACAATGAAAATGCAGAACTTTTGATAGAGAAGACAAGAGGTCTTGGAAGGTACTGAGGATACAGCCTGTGTAAATACTATTCCATTTGGATTTAAATAGCAATAGCAATAGAATTAGTAGTGTATTGCTTTTCTGAGGAGAGGAACATAAAATAAGCATGCTATCAACATGTCTTAGGCAGTGACAGGCACTCTTGCACCAGATGTATCAGGAAAATATACATCTCTAGTAGAATGAGAAGTAAAGTAAGTAACTTCACAGCCCTGTGAAATGGATACCGAATCTCCTAATAATGGTGCTTATTTCTTTAGTTCACTAAAAGCTGATGGCTATAAAAAGCAGATGTATTGCTTACAGTGCACCCTCTTCAACTTTTTGAATTTTTCCATATGACTATAAATACTAATTAAAGGATAGTGTGATTAGCTTATTTCTATGAACAAAACTACTTTGGAGAAAATAATAAACTACTTTTTCTATGTTATCTCATATTTTGACAGCTAATCTGAACTGGTCTGTGGTTTTGAAATTCCATAGGCCTAAGAACTCACATTGACCCGTTTGTTCAAGAGGTCTGGTGTATGGCTGGTCTGGTAGGATGAGAAAGCAAATGTAACTTTCCTTTACTTTAAGACTATAACAGCTACAAACAACTAAGGACTGCTCTTAACTCAAAAGGGCTGTCTGACAGTTGGCAATATCTGGAGTATAGATGCATTTACAATCTCCTAAGTATATTCCTATAGAAAAAAGGGTAACGTTACTGAACTAACTTCCTGTAGCCCAGATGTTGTCTTTAGGCAAAGACCAGGTCAGTTAGGTCAGTCCCATGGCTGCTTTGTGCAGTCCTGGGAAAGTCCTGAGAGGCTGAGAAAAAGAGGAGGAACATTACAGAAACTCTGTAAAGAAACTAAATGTATACATTGCTAACAACAAGAACTTTTACTTAAATGAATGAAAATCTATAAAATGTCAATACCTGGAATTATAACTATTATTTCCTGTTAAGCCATGCAGACTTCCCATTATAACTTTTTTGTGATTTTTTCTATCGACTGCCAAATACCTGGGGGACAACCTGTTCCAACTGCACAGTGACTGAATATTCAGCTGTTGCAACTTTATAATGTTTCAAGAATTGACTCTTTGGATGCTCCTTGCAAAATCAGTCCACAGAATAGGCCAGTGAGATGCCTTGTTGGATTCCCAAGCTTTATTGAATAATCTATGTTGCAACCAGGCCACCACAAAAGTTAAAATCAAAATCAGAAAAAGGGCAGGCAAAGTAGTAAAACCTCCCCTCCAGCATATGAATCCATCCATGCTGCATGTTGGTAAATAAGGTATGACTAACTAATTGATTTTTAATGATGAAGGGAATGTACCTTCCTATACAGGTCTGTACTAGGACCTGTGCTATAGCAGTCATAATTGACTTGGAAAAATGGAGGAGTGCATATTCTGGTGACAATTTAATTGCTAGTTGAACATTACCTAGGACAGTCAAGACTTGGACTGATCAAGACTTGGAGAAGAATCTCTGAGCAACTTGATAATAAAATGGCTGAAGAGATAAGATGCTGACAAAAGAAAACATTGCATAGGTGGGGGAAGGGAGAAGAAAACAATACCCCAAACCAGAAACACAGTATGCTACTCTAAATAATTTATTATCACTTAGCAAAGTGAGAAAGTCAGTATGGACAGTAAATATTAACTCAATGCTTAGGCAACAAATGGAAAAAACATTATATATACACAGTACCCCTCATTTGTGAATACTTCACAGTGTTCGATCTCAAATGGTACTACAGAATAGCATAGAGAAGAATAATGACAAGCAATATTTTGGAATCGTTTCTGAAAAATTAGATAGAAAGGATTCCTTTGATTAGGACACGAAAGCTTGAGGGAGGATTTGCGAGGAGTCTATGAAAACATGCCTTAACATGGAAAAGATTAATTGGGAATAAAGAGTCACCGTTTCTCATACTACATCAATTAGGGAGCAACCCATTAAATTACAAAGCAGCAGGTATACAGAAATATGTATTTCTTTACTTGCTTCCTGTTTAACCAAAACAGACTTCCATACTGTATTTGGATGTTAAAATTGTGTGTGGGTTCAGACGGGACCGGAAAAAATTCAGGCAAGAAATGTCCATCAAGGATTATTAAACACAATGATACAGGTGTAAACAGCAGTCCCTGAACTCCAGATTGCTGGAAACAGTAAGAATGCAATGAGGAAAGCTTCATTTGGTTGCTCCAGCCTTATGCTTTTTTTTTGCAAACATCTGCAGGAGACAGGATGTAAGGCTAGATGCTTGCACAGAGCATAGCCACTGCTGTGCTCTGACAGACTGAAGGAATGGCACAGCAGCAGCAAAATCAAGAACTGGAACACAGGAATACTTGTTCTACTCTAATCACAGATAAGCAGATCAGAGAATATTTTGGTTTTCAACCCCACCAAACATACTGGCAAATTGTCTTACTGTAGCAAATTTCTTAGCCAGTGAAACCGGGCATTTCTACTACAAGTTCTGGCAATCCCTGTGAGGCAATGAGGGCGAGTTAGGCCATCAGAAATACATATTTACACTTGGAAATTGTTAGCAGTACTGCTTTTCTTTTCCCTAGAGACAGCTCCATTGCAACACCCTTGGAAAACACAGGCACACACACATGCATACACAGAGAAACAATCAATAGATCCACTTAGAAAGCCTGTTATATCATGTTGTGCTCCACAGATTTTGATAATATCAATCATAATTGAGTTAGATATAATCCATCTGACTTTCAGCATGCTGGGGTCAGCCAGGGACACAATGCCTCACTTCACATCAATTACCACATATAGTAAGGTGGTGGTAAGCAATTCCATTTGATAGTTTGCAGCTATAAATAATTATATGGCAATAGCAGTAAAGTTGGCTCTTGGGCACAATACAGAATCATGAATTTTCATTTACTTATACCTCAGAAGCTCTTAGGCCTACTGGTTTGAAATGTAAACCCCTGATTAGGTATATCAGTCTTCATATTAATACAGTATGTGCAGCTGGTAGATGCTTTTGAATTAACATTGTATACTTTCTCTTATTTCATCAGAATATTTTCATTACAAATATAAACACATGAAACGTAAGGAGTGATTAGAAATTGCTATGACAAAGCCAACTTGGTCTCATGCTCCTTTAATATGATGTTCCATCTTTCATTCAGTTTAGGGTCTGTGCCATCCAAGTCTCTGAAGGATTTCAGCAAGAAGATGCTTTCTACATACTGTATAATAAATTCTCAGCAATTTGAAAACATATAGACTAAAGCAGGTTTATTAACCAGAAGAATAGTGCAGAAAGGTTGCAAAAAATTCAGAGATTTTTTTTTACATCTTTGCTTTGGCTGGATACCTATTCCTTTTTAAATGCTGGTATTTATGACATATTATGTGTTCTAAGAGCATCAGTCAACAGAGACAGAGTGGACATAGATATGAACCTTAGGAATAAGGTTCGAGCATGGGAAGCAGTTTATCTGATTTAATTTTGAAAATTGGAAAAGAAGGCAGCGGAGGAACACCTAACGAAGGCTGGATAAGTACAAGAAGAACATGATGATGATGAAGTGAACTGGAAGCAGCCTAATCTTCCTAAAACATATGGAGGCAACTCTACGGCCCATAAAAATGCAATGGAATTCACTCAAAGTTTTAAATGCAATATGGAAGTGGAGGCTGGGCAGATTCAAGATAGTCTGAGAATTAGATAACTCATTTGCCTTAAAAACCCCCACTTACAGAAATTTTCTAATCAAATCTTTTCCTAAAGATGATGAGTGTTTGGGGTGGGGTGTCTCCATGTCCACTTCTACACGTGTGACATGGATAAGAGATGAAATACCCTAATAAAGTAATTTTTGGATGCTTTTCTAGATTTGAACTGTACAGAAATTTTGAGGAACATCTCTATTTGTAATAAAGCTTTTATAGACTAAAAATTTGATTCAAAAGGAGAAAAGAATCAGAGCCTCCCAGTACTTGTCCGCTGGGAGCATATATTCTTACACTTACAAAAATTAAGTTTTACATGATCTTACGGAGAGTGTCTTGTTAAACTAATACTGAGACTCTCTGCAGAACTAACATTCTGTGATTCATTGACTCTTGTCTTATCAGAAGGTGGACGAGGCTGTGAAAGTGAAACATACCTGGTCTGTGGTCATTTGTTCATGTACAACATGTTTCTGGCAAGAAGAAACCAATCACAACACGCAGCTTCTGCCATACACCGTATTCCACCATTCATCACAGAATTAATATAGGAACATGCTGCATTCTCTCCTAGAGATTTCTGTGGTGGAGCAGGGGCAAATTTCACTGGTAAGTTTACTTTCAGCAGTGAGTATGCCACAATGCAGAGCACTCACACAGAATGCTACTAGAAGTTTACAAAAATGCTGGGGCTGGAGGTGCTGCGCAGGAAACAAGGCAGGGAAAAACAGTGCTGGGGCAATGACAGGAATCAAATCTAAGACTGTTGGTATGAAACGGGGTAGACATGGCTATGCAACACCAGAAGGGATTTAACAGTCAAGAACAGAAAAAAAGATGCCTCAGTAGCAAGATGATGCCATGGGATCTAGATTTTAGAAAAGAGTCTTTCTTTCTTTTACCCTGATCTGAAGACGAATTGTGAAAACTATGAGCATTTTGAACACTAGGAAGGAAAATGAAAAAATGTTCAGTAACCTGAGAAAGAATTAATCTAGGAAAAAGTCTTCTAACCATGAGGAAGATTAGATGCATTAATGTCATAGATATTTGAACGAAAGTTAATAATTTAAAGGAAAGGCAGATTACATGGGCCAAAGGAATGCATAGCTGTCATAATACTAGGTGAATCACTAAAAAACATTTGAATAAAAAAGTATGATCAAGAATTGTATCCTTAACTATGATTTCATAGGATGTATCTAATTTTAGTAATGCCACCTATGTAAAAATTATGCATCCATGGCTTTGGGAGGCCCAGGTCACAGCCCGTAAAGCAGCATCTTGCTGATCAGAGAACTGTTATTTAGCAGCATGAATTGAACTGCAATCAACAAGGAGCCTGATTTGTGTTCTAAATTGGTGTTTAGCAGCATGATCTGAACTGCAATCAAGGGAGAACTCATAGCATTTTCTAGGGGGAGCAAATGGATAGTTTCCAATCTCATTACACAAAATATTTGTAGCAGTTTAAATTAGATTGGAAAAGATCCCAAATTATTTTAACATGAGATCTGTAGAAAGAGAACTTTTTGAATGTTTCAGAGCAGAAACCTGCACAAATGTAAAGATGCTATAAAAGATTTATCTAAGTATTGCTTTTATAATTTTTTACATTGTAAAAGAAAAAATGTCTGAAAAGCCATTGTAATTTAACAAGTAGGTATTTTGGGTCTGTTTTTTTTCTTGCTCTATCCTTCCATTAATTTCTCTGCCCTGTAACATGCTGCAACACCTGCATGGGTTTCTGGGTTGGTTTTTTTTCAACAAATTATAATGCTTCCCAGAAAAACTGCAGCACGTCTTGGTAAGAAAGGTATATTGCCTTGTGTCATAGGTCAGCTTCCTGATGTCCCTTCTCAGAGGGCTAAAGAGCATAGCATAAAGAAATAATCCCTAGGCATAATTATTATTAAAGAATTTGGTGGCCTTACCGCGAAGCTGATGCACTGTGCATCATCCCAGTTGGCACTGTATTCCCAGTAATTATATCATCAATCTGATATTACATGCCAAAGCTGGAATTTCACAATAGTCACACAACTGAATATTTAACAACCACCTCCCATACTACTTTTATACATCTTGTGTTTGTCTCATAGTTTTCTTCTTCTCCTAACTAAATCACAGACAACGGTCAATTTGAAGATCTGGCTACCCAGCCTCTTGCCATACGTCTGTATATTCATGAGTAAAATCTTTCCCTATCCACATGGCAAACCTTTCAAACTGTCATAAGGAAGAAATAATCACCTTTTCTTTAAAATCTAACAAAGCCCACCAGAGCTGTGTTCTTTGTATAATAGTTAACATTGTCACTAATAATCAATTTATTTTACTGGTAAAGACAGTGTTCTCATGACAAGTCAAAGACCTTTGGAAACAGTACATCTGCGCCTGCTATTTAAGCACACACAGACACAAAGAAGCAGAATATATTAGAAACAAAAAAATATGTCAGCTTGTATAATGGTCCCATTGTTTGCTCCACCAGAGAGGGATTGTGCCATAACATATGACTCTGAATGTGCTTTTCTTGTTCTCTAGCCTTCATAATAAAGTATTTGATGCAAATACTCCAATCACATGGAGAAGATGCGGATGTTAGTTGTCCTTCCTTTCATTGCTATCCCTGCTGCCTCAAGAAATGTATTTTTGTAAATATTAAAAAACCCAAGCACCAAATCGATGGAATCCTGCTTTAATGTGTTACTTTTAATAGCAGGTGCTTGATTCACACTTGGCTCAATATGAGCCCCCTCTGCCAGACACTGAATCTACATTACTGTAATGTTCAGTAAATGACACCTGTCTTGCAGCTTCTCCATTAGGCTGCTTCATTATTTTGTTAGGATAAAACAGAAGAGGCAAGAAAAGGCACAGAGTTGAGCATACACCCTATGCAAATACATTAAATTGCTCTGTATACCACTATAACTGTATGCAGCCCTGTGCAACATTTTCTAATGGGTAGCGCCCACAGTTTACAAAAAAAACGTGGGTTTCCAGAGGTGTAGTGAGAGGTAGAACAGGTCAGTTCACTCATTTATAACACTTTACTTCCTCCTGAGCAGGGGAAGTCTAAGGTACAACTTCAAATACACAGTGACCTTAAGTAACAAGGAGCACATTGACCTTTAATTATGCTGCATGGACCCTAGAATTATCCAGTGCTAAACCAGCTCATCCAGTTCAATATTTCTGTTCCTACTCACTCATTTATCAATGCTCGATAAACAATGGGAAACAGCTGCCTGCAAGAGAAGGAAAAGGGCAGGAATAACTGTGGAGAGGACTATGGCTTGTAGTATGGGCCTGAGGTAGAAAGGAGTCGCAGGTTCACCCCAGCTACAGTCTAGAAAGTGCCATTCTCTGTTGATAGGTAATAAACTCCTTGGCACATGGCTCTGCACTAACTGCCACATACTGCTTGAAAGCTGGTATTTTTTTTGTAATTGGAAAAAGGGTCTCTCCATGGCAAAAACAGGGATGGCATTCCTTTATCTCAGCTTCCTTTGTTGAATACAGCTCACAACACTTCTACTAGAAGCAACAGCCTCCATCCTAGTCCTACCTACTCTTGCACATCTTGCAGAGTTTTTAATCAGCCTTCTGGACTACATAAGAATTTCCAGACTTTTGCTTTGTGAGATCTAAACATGTTCTTCCCAAGACTTTTGGTAGAAATATAACAGTTCTTTTCTGCCTGTCTGGAACTGGAATGAAAGGACAGGGCAGGCAGATACTCCTCTGCTTTCCCTTCCTGGGCACTCACTAATTCAGTTTTTACATGCATGTCTACATGAGAGTATTGCATGTAGTTAAGAAGCACATGGGGATTACAAAATCCATGGCTTCCATGTTATACTATACTATTTCATACTTTTTTCCATATGGAAACCAAGGACACTTCATGTGTGTGTGTCAGCTACTGTAGAAAGCCATAGTGCACCAAAATCAACTTTAAACCAACACTAATTAAACTGAATATACTAAATATTGCCTGCTGCAGCATGCAGCCACTAGGAAACAACCAGAAGTAAAATCAGAGACGGAATTAAAAAAGGACTGTTAAAAGTACCTGATATTATGTGTCTAGGTCCATATGACCATTAATGTCTGGCATGAGCAGAAGGGGCCTACAGTGGTTGGTGTAACCACTGAAGCTCCTCAGGACCCCCTAACAACCTCAGCAACCCTTCCCCCAGACACTGGACGATATAACAGAATTCCTACATCTCAAAAGCCCACTCTATAAACAGAGATGAAATCTGAATATTCAAACCTTTGGCCCTCCTGCTGAGCACAGCTGAGCCTGCTGCAGCTTAACTTCAAAGGCAAGAGAGCCATGAGAAAGGAAGTGAGGCCTTATAGTGCACACTTGACTCAGCACTGGTGTCTGGCTAAGCTATATGACCGTTGTGTGTGCACTATTAAACAGTACTGTAATGTACACAGCAAATCTTCAGCTTTGGAAAAACAGACTCAACATTTGGCTATTCTCACGCAGGGTCAAATGCACCTAATTATTACTCGACTGTTAATTTGCATTTCAAAAGGCCAAGCCAGCTCTGAATATATCACTTCTATATTATAACTCACTGTGAGTTAGATAATAATTTAGTGAAAGTAGGACACACACTGTCCCTCTACTATTGCAGAGGTTACTTTGTGCTGGAACAAGGTGCTCCAGGCCATGGAGTTTTGAATCCTGGAGCATGTGGATGGGACCGTGCAGAGGATGGGTATCACCCCCCCCCATGCACTGGGTCTGTGCAGTGAATCCAGGGCTGTAAGCTGCTGCTGACCAACGATGGAAATTCTGATTCCTGGGGCACAGCAAGAATCAGGCTCACACTGCAATAGCCAAGCCTCTGGTGATTTAAGAAAACATTCACGGATTTAGAGATCCAACTGCAGTTCCCTGTATTGCTCAATTCTGAATTTGCATCTTCTGTATGCCAAGCATATATTCAAAGCAGTGGCAGTTTAGAGGATGACTATCAGTGGTAGGTTTTCATAATTTAATGCTGTTCTGATTTCCCTACTCCCTGTCCCGTTCTGCACTGAAACAGAAGCAGCATTCCTCCAAAATATTTCCCAAAATCAAGTGTTTGAAATTTAGACTGCAATAAAGTAACATCCTCTTTGAAGGAGTAGGACAAGAAGATACCTTTGCCCTACTGTGGCTTGTGCTGATGCCTAGAGACTATATCCAGTGTTTCCATCTAGCATTCCATGCAAGTAGCTTTAGTGAGACCTTAACACACTCAAGCTTATCTCTACTGAACAGCCATGAAGGAGCCTAGGGTTCTTCCTTGTAGAAGTGTGCAAAAGTGAGCTTCTGAGCGCAGTTTCTTTCTGCAGGAGTGACCAGACAGCTCCCACTTAAGCAGGATACTGTAAAGAAAATTATTCGTCCATTTGTTAGGACTTTAACTATTGCCATTGTTGCTTTTTTGCTAGGACAGTACACAGCTTGCAGTGTCTGAAATGAACCGCGTAACTATAATGCGGCCAGATGGCAGCACTGCTGACATCCCTGGCAGAGCTATTAAAAGTTACCACATCTGAGGGTAACTTTTGATTTACCTTTCTTCATCTTTTAGAAACACCACTTGAAGTGTAATCTATTTGGTTCTGGTTCTGGATTTACTTGTTGCTTCTTTTTACCCTTAATGGGAACACATATATTTATCTTTGGGTCACTCATAATTTCTGCTCTCTCTCTGAGCTCTCAGATTGATCCCTGTTACACCTGTTAGCCAGCACTTTTTAATTATCTCTACTGTAAAGCCCATTCTAAAAGATAAAATTATAAGAGAGTTTGTGCAATCTATGCCCAAGTATCTCAATATGCCTTTGTCAGGCTATAATAGCATCATTGCCTCTCCCTTAGTGTAGTAGCTCTCTGAAGTCTAGATAGTAGCAATGGAAATGTGGGCTGGTAACACATTGATAGATTCAATTTTTCAATGTCAGCGAAAGCATTTTTATTAAGCAGATACGTTAAAAGTGAAAGGTTGTCAAGAGCATGCGGTGAGGTGAGTTGCAGTTGGGAAAGCCATCTTTACATCGAAAGCAGGCGCAGAAGTCTGTCCTCGTGGGTATCTTAAAAGAATACAGATCTGTGATCACTGGCCATTGTATGTCATAAAAATGTCATCAAAATCTCAGCATGTATCTGGCAGTAAAAATACCTGCTTGTTATTAAATAAAAAGTGAGGTGATGATGATGGTTTTCCACAGTTCAGCACATTGCTTATATATCATGGATCACTGGCTTTGGGCTGGGAAGAGTATGAGCAAGACAAAAAAGTTCATTTCAGGCCCTGATTCTGAAAACATTTAAACCTCAGTCTTATTTAACAGAAGGACTTCTATGCATGAATTACACATGTCCACAGCTATGAGTGAACTCAGGCACTAAATATTTACTCAGTAAACTGTCTAGATGGTATATAGCTTTGACAGAGTACAGCATAGTTACAACTGTAAACTGAACTAAAACTTCATATCATTGGGAAAGATTCCTTAGTAGGATTATTTTAATAAAGCAACAGCCCAAAACTTCAACATCTGACACAAACAGACATATATAACAAGAATAGTACAAGTGAATGAATACTTGCAACTAAAGAACCTGTGTTGTGCTAAGGAAGACATAGAGCTGCTTTTTTTTCAATCACTACCAAGATTGAACACAACAGAGTGACCATCAAGAAGTTAGGTGTTCCATGAAGGGAACGGGACAGGGAGAAATCACTTTTTCAATCTGCACAAATTACTTTATTCAAAGTTTTCATGAGATGAATACATTGGAAAAGCTCTTGATTTCAGGCGAGCACTATCTAGACATCTCACATGATATTATTTAAGGGTATTTCAAACATCTATTTTAAAAGCATATTTTATTAGAATTACAATGATAAATATATCCTTGTCAAAAAAGACAGAAAAATTGGATTATAAGGAATATTTTTTTTCCTTTTGTTTCCTTTTGCTTTTCTGCCTCTAAAGATGGAAAAAAATAGAAATAAAAATTCCTCAAAAGTTCTAAGACCTCTAAAAGTTACTGTTACATTTCATGAGAAACCAGTCAGAGATGTTATTCTTTATAGATTTATTCAAAAACTTTCTCTTAGTCATGGCAGATTACAGGATAAATCCAGGCACATCTACACCCTGAAGGAGAATGGAACTCATGAGCACTAATAGAAATGCAGAATATGTCCGACTGAGTTCTGCAAAGGGTTTTATTTTCAAAGTACATAAAAACATGTTGCAAAATAGCTAAAAACACTATGAAATGTCCTTTCCTATATTATTAAAAGGTACCCCTATAGGCTCATCTAGCTGTTTTTAGGGAGAAAACTTTGCTCATTATTACCTGACTTGTGACTTGGAGTCACTTCTAAAAATAACTCTCATTTTAGCTTAGCTGAAACTAATATTTGCTATTAGGCACAAGTTATCTATATATATAGACAATATATAGTTATTCTATAGTTTAATGACCAATTACTTCCATATCATAGACTGTGAGATTTGATGAGGAGTACAAGTTGCATCAAAAATAACGGATAACTCCTTTTAACATTATTTCCCATTTAAAAAGGAAAACAGGAATCTGACAATCAAGTAGGCCTGTTATATTTCCCTTGCTCTAATAAATGAAACTATTCTGATACAAAAAAGATGAATTAATAAATACTGTGTATCAGCATCAGAAACTGTCTATAAGAAAAAAACAACCCTTTTCCATTTGGACTGTGCTGATAACATTTATTTTTCTCTTTCCATCTGGAAACCCTGTGGGTATCATGAGAATCGTAGTGAAGCTGATTGGGGTCATGTGTGAGGGCACTGGGATCAGAGCCAATGTCACATCGAGCCTCCTGTAGCTTCCGCAGCTCCCAGAGAGAGTGTAAGTACAAATCTGTGGCATATTGGGAAATGAGGGTGGTACAACTGAGGTCAGTGGCCAGAGTGTTTCAAACAGTCTTGGGAGCAGGGATCAGTTCTTAACCTGCAGCAGATATATTGAATGGAGTTTCAATAAGGAATGGTGTTGTATCCTGCAGAAATGATGCTTTAATCCTGTTGTTTATGAAATTTGGGTACAATCATAGAAATACATGAAGCTTACAAATTGCATGTAGAGAGCCTTCTGTCTTCATCTGGCGCAAAAATTAGAACAGCAGATCTCATGCTTTTTGTTTATTTACTTTTTTAATAGCATTGCTGAGAAGAAAATTAGAAGACAATGATACCAGTATTTTAACTACAGTAAGACTGAGTTTTCCAGTCCCTCAAAGAAAGGCAAAAGTGACAAGAATCTATAGCAGTAGGAGTAACTGTGGGTTTCCACACACTGCTCCTGCAATGTCCTCTTGATACTGAAAATTATGTGGAAAATGTGTTGTCTATGCTGTATTTCAAATGATAAAACATGAGTTGTCTCATATGAAATTGTATTTTGTACAGGAACTGTGGAACATCCTCTCAATTCAGCAAAGATAATGAACCAGAGTTTAAATGTGCTCCTCGAGGTCACACAGAAAATCGGTGAGAGCCGGGACTCCCTGCCCCAGTCTCTGCTCTAGCTATGCACTGCTACCTTGTTAAAAAAGCTAGTACATGAACTATGGAGACAGCTATATTCACTGCCTTCAGACTGCCATACATCTCTATTGAAGTTAGCAGAGAACTTCAAGAAGCATCCTTTCCTACAGAAGTATCCAGAATCACCATAAAAAAAAAAAAACTATGAGGAGAAAATAGTGCTGAGTAGCAGATGCCTTCTAAAACTGCCCTAAGAGCCTGACTGCTACGCCGCATTTCAGTGCTTTGAACACAATGCACCAACTGCCCTAAGCTGCAGGCCACCAAACTACTCAGGGACACGGTGAAGACAAGAAATGTCCGAAAGCCCCTCTCTCTCATGAACTCAACATTATGATTAGCATGGAATATAACTTCTGCAATGACAGCTGCCAGAATACATTGTGCTCCTGATTGTTTTATATCGGTATGCATATTTTCAGTAGCTGGAGCATTTAGCCACGATTTGGCGCAAAATCTGATCCTTCTCCACCTCGGCCCGAGGGTGTCCACTGTCCCTTGGAGGAAGGCTGGCTACCAGACAGCAGGAGCTAAGTGGGCAGAGGTACCACTCTGCAGAGTGCTCTCTGGATTCTAGTTCTGGTTCTGCTGCTGGAAGCAATTCTGCCTCCCCCCTGCCCATGCCACTGGATAAGGTGCCTAGGTAGCAGGACTAGACCATGGAAAACCAAAGCTCCCTGCCCTCCAACAGGGTTTGCTTGGTCATTCTCCTTCTTGCTCACACCTTATGAATCATGCAACAGGACAAAAGAGGCTGAAGCCCTGTATTCATTTCTGCTCTCTGAGTATGGCTACGAACATGTGCTCCTCAGACAATTTGAGCATATGGATGCCAGGTCCATGAATCCTACCAATTCTAGGTATAAGGTACATCAAAGCACACAGATCAACCAACATGGCAGCTGTTGCAGGCATGTCAAACTGTCCTGTGTTCCATTAGCAGCAATTAAGTATACCATTAAACACACCCAACTTCTCAATAGCATTGGCTACAGAAAACCACAGATTCTTTAGCCAAGATGGAAATGATTTGGTGCATCATCCTGCAGAAGGAGGAGTTTTTCTAATGAAAATAGTTTGGTAACTTCAGTTGACTTTATGACTTTGTGTGCAGACAGAAGTGAATTCTCCGGGCTAAGGAGTCTTACTCACTGGTATCATCTCCAGAGAGGGTATATTCCATTTCACCTTCCCACTATGTAAAGAACAACCAAAGATTCAACTGTTTATCTTTCTGAAGAGATAAATGTTTTCATCAGACGCATTGGCCATGGGATGCATTTAGGCTGCTCTCCAATCCAACACTGCCGTTAGTCAGTGATCTCTCAAAAAAATCTGTTATGTGACTATTTGGCACTTTACAGTTTCATAGATAATGTCTATAAACATGTGTATATACATATGTCTATATACGTATATATATACACACACAGGAGAAGGGAACAGAAATCAGCATCTGTGCTTCAGTATGCCATATATACTTTCCACCTCCCTGAAAATACAAGTTGCTGAAGAGGCAGATCACTCTTGGATCTCTCCCCAGATCGGCAGCAACGCTGCGCTGTTACACCTCAGTGCTTCAAAAGTAGATGAACATGTCTTATAGTGAGAAGACCAGTGTCCTATTATTCAAAGCCAGAGTGTTGTTAAATCACATACTCTCAGCTTGTAAACAACAGTAAAATCAGCTGAAAGCCTTCAGAAAAAGATTCTCTCATGCCAGCCTATTAAACTATTTCTGGACTTCAAAGTGTGCTTAGACTGCAAAACCACACATACATTTCATAAGTTGAAAAATTCCTTACGATGTTTCAAGATTTCTTTTTAATAAATCAGATTCTAATTTCAGTTTTTGCATGTAAGGTTAGGAGAGCTGGCAAAGAGAATATGCAGTGATACAGTTTGTTGCCCACTTCCTAGCACGTAAAAGCGGATTCTAATGTATTACAGACTAGAAAGTGAGTGTGGATACCTATACATGAACAGGTATCAGAACAGTATTTTTTCAATGTCTTAATTTGGTAGACGCCATTTGATAGGTATGGCAAAATCTGAGAAATGACAAGGGCCAAAATATTTTTCACATGCATGAGACAACTGTCTAACCTCAGCCTGCTAGGAAACGAGGTCAGCACAAATGTCGTGAGCTCCAAAAATTTAGAAATCCTATAAACTAAAGCAGAAATTCTGCTGCCAAATTTTACTAATTTTAAAACCAAGAAAGAATATTTGAACAAAACATTGTTGACCAATTTGTTAAACGTTGTTCCGGTTCTTCCACCTTAAGTGGATGAAATAACAGGATAACATAATTTATCAGGTATATTTCACCTGACAGCAAGATTTTGACTTCAATTGTTTTGTTTGCTCTATTTATGAAACGCATCTCATAGTTACATGAGATCCTACTGCAGATTATGGGAAATGCCTGATTTGTTCTTCCCAGGAAGCACAGTATCTTCAATGCTACCAGTGATGAATAAATTTGCATTTTTACAGCTTGTCATGTAACCATGAAGGAGAGACAGATGCCTCTGAGGGGAGTAGGCCCAAGTCAGCTTGCATTTGAATGAAACTTCTTGGTAACAATGTTCTAGTTTTCTGCTATTAGAACCAATATAATGAATCCAGTAATGCACTGCTGCCCACAGCACCAAGAGGTACACTGGGACAATGTGGAGCTGTCAGAGACCTGCTGCTGTAGGCAAGTTCTGCACCACTCACTGGAGCCCAGCTACAACAGAAGTGTGCATTGATTTTCCTGCACTGGCCAAGCACACCCAGGACAGACAAGATTATGGGTGACAGTTGCAGTGAAGGAGAGTCAGTACCCACAGTGTTTTAAATTTTCTTTTTTTGAGTGCACTCCCAGCAAGTTTGACAAAGACACCAAGCTGTGTGGTGCAGTCAACACGCTGGAGGGAAGGGAGACCATCCAGAGGGACTTTGACAGGCTGGAGAGGTGTGAACCTCATGAAGTTCTACAAGGGCAAGTGCAAGGTCGTGCGCCTGGGTCAGGGCAATCTCAAGCACAGATACCGGCTGGGTAACGAGTGGATCAAGAGCAGCCCTGGGGAGAAGGACTTGGGGGTGCTGGTGGATGAATAACTGAATATGAGCCAGCAAGGTGTGCTCGCAGTGATTGCATCCTTGGCTGCATCAAGAGAAGTGTGGCCAGCAGGTTGAGGGACGGGTTTCTCCCCCTCTGGTCTGGTGAGAATGCCCCTGCAGTGCTGCATCCAGCTCTGGGGCCCCCAGCACGAGACAGACATGGACCTGCTCCAGCGGGTCCAGAGGAGGGTCATGAAGATGATCAGGGGGCTGGAGCAGCTCCCCTAGGAGGACAGGCTGAGGGAGTTGGGGTTGTTCAGCCTGGAGAAGAGAAGGCTCTGGGGAGACCTTATAGCGGCCTCCCAGGACTTAAAGGGGGCCTGCAGGAAAGATGGGGAGAGACTCTACCAGAGACTGCAGTGATAGGATGAGGGGTAACGGTTTCAAACTGAAAGAGGGGAGATTTAAATTAGATATTAGGAAGAAGTTCTTCATTGTGAGGGTGGTGAGGCACTGGCACAGGTTGCCCAGAGAAGCTGTGGCTGCCCCCTCCCTGGCAGTGTTCAAGGCCAGGTTGGACGGAGCTTTGAGTGACCTGGTCTAGTGGAAGGTGTCCCTGCCCCTGGCAGCTGGGGGTGGTACTCAATGGTCTTTAAGGTCCCTTCCAACCCGAACCATTCTATGGTTCTATGAAATTGTCTATTTTGACACAAGATGCCTGCAAAATCTGTTTATATCCAGGAGCTACAGGTATCCTATGCTATCACTGTGTTCTTTTGAACCTTTAAGCTGCCCTTTTCCATTTCAATTTTTCCCTCCCCTCAGTTCTTTCCCACCTCCTGCTCCCTCTACCCCAGTTAATATGCTGCATCTTATTTCACGCTGTGACACCATTAGTGGAACCTAATCTCCTCTCTAAAGTAGACTATTAGTGTTGGTTGGGGCCACTTATGAGGTCATATGCTCACACAGCACTTATCTGAAGTAAATGCCTTGTAGCTAGTCAGGAAAAGGTAACATGCCATCACCCTGCCCACAGCTTTCCAGCACCCAAATTCCACACATTTACAGTGAAAGAAACCGTAAGCAGCCCAAGCTTTGGTTTTTTTTTTACTTTTACATGACAGAAGCCGTAGTCCTTAAGTGACTAGGATGGAATGAGAAGGGAATAAACAATTAGACAGGGCTGCTGGAACAAATCCTCCTGCTTCATTTTTCTTCTTCACTTGTCTCAGCGGGAGTAGTTTTACCTCCTATTGACACCCATTGTGCTCTTGGCTGCTCGCTATGATGCAGCTGTTTTCTTAATGCCTATCAACCCTCTGCCTTTTTGTGATACAAAGGTGACTTGTTAATACAAATGTTGTTGAAACCTTAATAACAATGGGCCCCAATTGTGATCAATGATATTGCACCTTGGCAGGGAATGTATCAATCCTTATGGATTCATTTAAAAGTCATCTACACAAGGCTGCTGATTTTTTATTTTAAAAATCTACACATAAGAAATATGCCTGCTCTACTAGACTGACGTTTCTAACTCTACTGGTTGCAGTAATACATTATTATAATTCTACTGTTTCCTGTGATACCTACTTAGTCTTATATCTTAACATTTTCTGTCTGCTTCAGAGACTACATTTAAACAGATACTCAGTCCTCCAATGAAACCCTCAAATCCCAGTTATGCTCAGTTTTCTTAAAAAGGTGCTTTGATGCACCTGTTCTTCTCCAAAGGTACTTCCGAGGCAGAACAAACAGCTACATGATTCTCAATACCCTTTTTGTTTCATGATCAAAACCTTAACCCAATCCAAATGTTATCACCACTTAACACCAGCTGAACTGTTTCTGGACTTAGCAGTGTGATAATGTTATTTTTAGAAAGGACACTTTCCATCAAAGCTGCATGTATGAGTGGCCACACCTCAAAATGCCACTGTGTTCAAAGGTAAATATACAACTGGTTCTTCTTTCCTTTATGGCATCATTACATGGGTATTGGTCTAGTCACATCAATAGATGTACGCTAATATAAAGTGATATTAGATTAAAAGCTGATAAGGAATAATGAAATTTAATAAAGATAGCCACGCATGTAACTGACATTAGTGTGCATAATCCATAGAGAAGTGCCATTTTCAGATGGGAAATTAGTCCAAGCAAATGTTATTCCTCAAATATTCTCAGTTCTTGATCAAGGTATTCCAAGCTATTTCCTACTTCATCCACTCAACCAGAGACACGATCATTGGACTATGCAGGAATCGGTTTGCCCTAGAGAATAAAAGCTTTTGATGTTCAAAACATGAAAGCTGAATCATTCAAAAAGTGAGCTACATTGCTATTGTAATTCTAAGTAGAACTGTGTAACACAGCTGCTTTATGCTTTGAAAACTGTTTCCAGTGTTCCAGTGTCATATATTCCTCCACTCCAGAACATTACACTCTTGCATGAAACTAATCAACATTACAAGTTGAAATTAATCTAGCAAATACCCTGTTTGACATTAGAAAATTATTAGGTTCCATTACACTGTTTTAAAAATCCACACAAGGATCAGCTGAATTTTGACATGTGAAAACTGCATAAGCAGGAATAGCTTCTAACGCCTGATTTAGAAGTCTTCAGATTTTGTACCTCTGTATTGGAAACAATGGAGTCTTTTTTGGACCTTCGGTTTGTGCTAGGACTCTGAGTCACCGAATATTTTATAGTGTTCAATGAACTACAGTATGAGTCATTCATCAGCTTTCAAGTATTTTTGGAATTGTGTTATTTTGCTTGAAATTGCAGACAAATTGACTAGCAGAAGTGATAAAAAATGCAGCATTGTAGATTTAATAAGATCATGTGGTGGAATCAGAGCATATACACATCAGCATGAAAAATTAATTTAAGCAAAAATTAGGTCTACAAAGGAAACAAGGGATTCAACAATGAATTGTTAGAGAGTTATTGTATTCTGAACAGGATCCATTTTACTGGAGCTAGTTATAGTTGCCAAAAAGTTCTTGCCTCAGATGCTGTCCGTGCTTATAATACTTATTTCCATACTCTGCTGCAGTTGACAATTTCTATAGCATTCTGCAGACATACAAGATTTTTATGAGCACTAACTGATTACGAACTTGATCATAGGTACATCAGATACCATACAAAGTGCATGATTCAAAGTTAATTTCAGTTGGTGAAGTCAGTGAAGAAAAAAATCCCATTGAAAAGAGTCAATCCTACTACAGTCTAGGATACAGAGAACTATTCCTAGTGCTAAAGAGTTATTATTCCTAGATTTACATAGGGGGTTTGTTCTGTTTCTTTTTCTTTTTTTTGGGGGGGGTTTGGTTTTTTTTTTAAATAGTTCCTAAAGCCACTATATATCATAAGCAACAGCTTCAGCATAAGGACCTGAATCATTAACATCACTGGAAGATAGGGAAAACAAACCAAGCTTTACAGAAGGCACATGAAGAGCAGTGGCAGAGCTCAGAGCTCACAACCTTGTGCTTATGATGACCACCCAACACTGCTTTTCACACAGGTTCAAATAAATGGCATTTAGTCATGGTTCTCTTGAGCAGAGATCAGTTTTGGCTTTCTAGCAAGGCAGAACTAAAGCCATTTGGATTGGAGAAATAATGGGAAGGATTGTGTCAAAATCTGGAAGTTTTTCCTCTGTTGAGAGCCAAAGATCTTGTGTCACAAGACTTGGCCTGAAAGAGAAAGTTTTCTTAGATACATGACTGTGTTGACACTCTTATTCTTGCTTGAGAGTGGCTTTTCATGGGGTTTTTTTTTGAAACTCCTTACTAAGCAGTATAAACTAAGTCAAATAAGAATGGGCTCATGGGGCTTCTTTGGATGGAACTAACAAATTTACACTTTAGTGAATTCTGAACAAGCCTTCCCTGAATGCACAAGATCTTAGCCAGTGAGAAGTTCACCATTTCTCAAATTAAAGCTTGGTCATCTGGACACCAAATGGATGGAAATCCCATCTTGTTCCCTGCAATCAGAGCAAAAGATAACTATCAAGCTGGTTCCAAATGTCATTCACTGTTACTGAGTTTCTGAGTGATTAGGGGATGAGGGATCTGCATTTTCTAGTGTGATACAATGAAAGAGACAGTAACTTACATCCAGCTTATCCCAAATGATTTTAATACCCCTTCCTATTGCATATCCCCAAGTACGCTGTTGCTGAAGAGTGTCATGCAAGTGATGGACCTCTCTTTCCAATCAGTTAATAGTCTGCTACATACAGACTAAAGCAGTGGGGAGTCCAGAGCTCATGAGACTGGCCATTCAGCTTTTAGTGCATAACTCTCCTAAGAAGACAGGTATTATTTGCACTAGCAAGTCATCTTTTATATAATATTTGGTCAGAATACTATGATTTGTCAAAGTCAAATAAATGTTTTATATCGAACATTTATAACAGGTCCTCTGTTCAAATGAGAGGAAATGGGCTAGGGATAAATTCTCAACTCGTAACAGAAGGTGTTCAATGCACTGAACCATTCAAAGCAGAATGTCTCCACATCATCATTGGTCTGATATGGTGGTACACTACAGTGTGTAAATGAGGTGCATTTGTAAGCAAATGGCAATCACTATACAAACTATTTTTTTCATGAAAAACACTGTGAGAACTCTAATTTCTTGACACAGAAAAATTATCTTTAGGAAAAAGTTTCCCCACACAGTTTCAGTATTATTGCATTTAACTGATGAAAAAAATGAGGGAAAGGGTTTGTCTGTCACTAGAATATCTATAAGAGTAAGATTGTTACTTGGAGTTCAAACTCCTTCCTGTCATGCATGAATGATAGATGCCAGTTGCAGTAGTTTTCTGTTCTCCTTTCTGGAAAATTTGAATTGTGCTCCTCTGAAGAAAGAGCTGGCTGCCCACTCACATTCACAACTACAGTAAGTAGGACTTCTACAAACTTCCTTACTTCTTGTTTGGAGGTAAATTCTCCCATTTCAAGTTTTAGAAAAATGGCTGCTTAAAAATCAAGAGGCTAACAATAAAGGGAGCGTGTGTGTGTGTGTGTACTGTTTCTCATGCTACTTTATCAAAGGACAGTGTAAGTTAAATAGTTTTTCATCAAAAGGTAAAAAACCCTAGGTACTGTGTATCACTTAAAGGCAAAGGATAATCTTTTGTTAACATTTTGGAAGAAAGGTAATTTGTATTTTTGCTGACATTTTTTCTCTGAGCAGATCTAACAAAACATTCTCTATATTGTAACTGTTTGTCTCAGTCAGTCTAGTACATTGTGTAATCATATCATTCAAGCTTGTTTCAGGTATGGGTTACTTTTCCATTAATTATATTCCAAGCACATGTATACATATCAGAGCTGTTGGGATGTCTATTTCTATTAGTTTAACAAGCCCCGGTATTAATGAGATTGCTCTATAATTGAACCTTTTCATGGGTCCCTTGGTGATGAAATTATGCTAATCTGAAACTGCAACCACAAGGCATCCATCATACTTGATCAAATAGTAAACATCAACAGTGATATGCTAGGAGTGTAAATGTGCCGTTAATTATTACATAAATGAACAAGCCCCATTATTTCATCTTTATATTTGTGCAACTTAATAAAATGGGTGAAGACAGAGTGTATCAAGCTTCCACTATGTGGCAGCATGGTCCACTTAACAAGAGCATGAGCTTGTAAATATTGTGGTATCTTGAGGCCTGATATACTCTGTGTGTATAAGAGAGGAAAGAAAGTGAATATATTTCATCTGCTCTGAGTCACTGTTGTGGGAAACAATGATACTGATCAGTTACATACCTTTACAAGAGAAAAAATTTCCCAACTGCTATAAGCCTTTGCTTCTAAAGCATGTGTGGTTTGTGGATCACCAAGGGCGTTAAAGTGAGGGACACATATCTCAGAATGTCTGCTGTGGGATGATTTGTATCAACTTCAGAATATGTTTGCAAGCTTAAACATGTAAGATCTCGCGTACCTGCACTTGCAGCAATAGATGGATTTGCAGAATGCCTGTGTTCCTGTAGGTATCACTCCCCACCTATGATCACACCACACTAAAGAAAAGATGTAAAAATGCTAGGCCACTTTTAATTAATAATATGAGGAGGAATGGAATTGTCACAGTGCAGGTATAAAAATCAATATGCTTTTTTGCCCATGGTTTTTACTAGGTGCACTGTACATTGTAACTATCTGAGCAAGTACTAAATTTCAATGCAAGTTGCTTCCATTTTTGCTTTAACATATATGGAGGTGAACAGAAAAGAAGCTAAGACTTTTATTTTATTTGGTAGCATTTTAGTTTGACAAATCACAACCCTAATATTTATCTAGTGACCAAAGTATTCTTCCACAATTATTCTGCTGAAGGAAAAATATCAGAGATCTTCTGAGCATTGTGAGCAAGGTATGTACTTCACTGATGTGAAATACATCGGTGCCAGATGTCAGGGACCAATTTCTAAAGAACAAGGTCATTTTCCTTTTTTGAGTATACTTCACTAATTTGTATATATTGGAGTATGGTGTGGTGATGATATTAATTCTAGTTTATAAGCCAGTTTGACTAAAGCCTTGCCTCTGCCTTTTCAATATTTAACAGAACTATTTTAACTGTATTTGTGGAAAAAGGCATTCTGTAAGCCATCAAGCTACAAATGCAATTAATACAAAAATACTGGGATAAATATTCGCCTTTCACTATCTTTTCCATAGAAAGAGCTTATAATTCAATGAAGGTGTATTCAAAAATGTATTCAACGATTTCCAGACATAGTTCAAAATAAATTCCCTGGATTGATGCAGCCCTGGGACAATGCAACATATGGAACTACAAGTTGTTCGCTCCAAGCTGATTCTACTGCCACTAAAATCAAGATAAAGGTCCTTCTGACAGGCCCTGTTACAGTATTTATGTTACATCTATAAGCAAGTGAATTATGAACCTTAGGTTGATTTAAGAAATGATCACCAAAAAAAATTGTTGTTAGGACGGTTTAGTAGATTTCTAAAAACATTCTCATTGGGTTTCTACTCTTAACATACTTATTTAAAAACATTCCCATTTTAAAACTTAAGTCCTGACTCTTTTATATAGACAATGACATGGAAACAAGATGAAAGAAAGAACTCTGCCCCTCTGAGCTCCCAGGCTTATCATGTATTTATTCACACCCTGTTAATGACATTTTGCATTCCTGAGATAGCTTGCCCCAACTTTCCTTTACTAAAATTGAATTATTTTGAGATATATTACCAATCATAGCCTGAGTTTCATAATACAGAAGCAGCATGTCAAAATGTACAAAAACATATTCAGTCTTGCAATTTCTTCCCTTTTCAACATTTGTCAGTGGAAGCACATGGGACTGCTTGTGCAGTACTCCAGAAAGTGCCATGTTGTGCTGCTGCTTACTTAAGCTAAGCAGCACAATGTTTTAACAAATAAAGCTACCAGAATGCGGCTGAAGATTAGGAAGCAGCACTCTTTTTGCACACAGCAATGTATAGCAGGGATTTAACCAGACATTTTTTCTATTAAGAACAGCCATTGAATGTAGTCACAGAAAACCCACTTTAAGTTACGCTGGTTGCTAAAGGGGTGGAAACTGTCTCTCTCATGGGTCTCACTGACACCTTGCAAATCAGATGTTGGACCTGATTCTGACCTTATTTTGCTCCCATCACTGCTCATTTCAGCATCCTGACTTACTCCAGTTTCAAGCAAGACTAGTGTCGAGCACTTTATTTTTAAGAGATTGTTTCCATCCTTCCTTTTTCTTCTTTTTGACAGCATTGCCTAATGCTGCGGTTTCCCTCAGAAGTGTTTTTGTAACTGTCTCCTGCTGAATCAGCAGCCTCTCATACTGATTGTAGCCATGCCAGCTAGATCAGGTTTACTCTGTTCTGTGCAACAACCAGGGAGAAACCCTGTGATTCAAAAAGATAAGAGATCAAAACATCAAGGGACCTTGAAAATTAGGGGGAAGCGAAGGAGGAGGGTATCCACATCCAGAAAAAAAAAAAAAACAGCAGTAAATAAAAACCAAAACCATTTCAGGTTTGTGTAAGTGTGTGGATTTGACCATACAAAGGCTTTAAATTCCCTTTGTAGGACTGCTGACTGAGGAATGCTCGCATCTACAATGGCAGGCACTGTTCCTAGATACTTCCAGGTGCCTCCCCGAGTCTGCACAGGCTTATACCGAAATCACTGGGCCGCACAAAGACTGTTCCTTCCCTCTAGTAAGGTAACTGCACAATTACCCTAGCGAAAATGGTACTAAGGCATTAGAAAATCTGTCCTGCAGGCATGACTCTCCACAGAACTAGTCTTTGCTTTCAGATCCCTTCTCAACAATTATGAGCACAAATGCATAGTCTTAAACTTGCAGTCAACATTTTTATCACCTGCACAACATACGTCAGATGCTGTATGAGAATGCCCTTGCCTTGGGTTGAACTACGACATTTTTAAACACATTCTGCTCTCAATATTTTCAGTTCACTGTAATCAGTGCTCATTGTCTCCCTTTTGGAAACCTCCATTTTATATCACCTGACCTTTGTCTAATTTCAGGTTCCAGTTACTGAATTTGATTTTTATTTATTTCTAGATTGAAGATTCCTTTATCGATGCGGATACACAAAATGATCCTTAGATTTCTGTTAGGTAAACTATAGTAACAATAATTTATTATAAGTATCATGTGATACAAAAGCATGGAGCAGTTTTTTCCAAAGACAGAAGTTTATTGAACATTTGTACCATTATTTTTAATTATACCCAATTTTATCATATCTAGATAGCATAGTAAAACCACTCACTGAGGTACTTTTGTTCTTGGCATTTTAAAAATAAAAAATTCAAACTGTTCTTACAGTTCCTAGTTTATAGTCATCAACAGAAATCTATCCTTTCTTCGATTTTATTTCTGTATACCTTTGTTACATAGCTTTATATATCTTTTAGTAATTATTTTCACTTTCTCTCCAAACAACAGCAACAAATCACACCTAAAATTGCTTCCTTGTCCATGATTTCCTAATATTTAATGAAAGAATTCAAGCAGTCTCAAACTGCTCAAACTACAAATGTTTCCACTGAAAACAGAAAACCTTTACCTAATTTACATCTTTATTATTAGAATTATTATTATTTATGGACGCCATTTAAGTTTCTAATCTTGGTAATATATTTTGACTACACATTCTAACCAGCTTGATGAGCTGCTTGGTTCCATTTATAGTAGTCACCGATCACAAGATTTTTCTGCAATAACATTGATCCTTTTCTATGTGAGACCATACATTTTCAAATCAAGAATAACACTGAAATAAGTAAGTAAACCCACTAAAGTAAAAGCAGACTGCAGCCCTGTTCCTTTTCAATGATTCAGACTTTCCTAAATAAGTTGTTACTATCTCCTATTCTAATTTCCTAGTCATGCAAGTCTTCCCACTGGGGTTCAGCAGCAACTTTGGTCAAATTTATTATTAGCAAGCCATTACAATCCTTAATTGTTTATTAGAAATTCAGAATTGCGCCTTATCTGTGTATTCAATATTGCATAATAATATCTATATATGGTACTTAATCAGTTTCCCTGCTGACAAGTATATTCACTTGAATGTAAATTAAGAATGATCATATAGCATGATATTGCTTGTTTCAAGTGTATTTCTATTGAAATAATTTCCCTTGCATCAGTGATGTCCTTCTACAGTTTTAAAATTGATATAGTACTGATCTTTTCTTGACTGGGAGTTCCCAAACCAAGCAAACAAAGAAGTAATCCCAAAATAGAACCAGGAAAGGCCAGTGCTGAAGATGAAAGCCAACTAAGGTTAAGTAATTAGTGCAGATTTTCCGAAGTTCTTATAATTCAGAAACTCTCATTCTGACACTTCATGGCTAAAATTCAGATCTCTTTCAGTATTTTGGTTCTAACTAATTTATCTCAAACTCAAGATGCAATGCCAAACCAATTGTGTGCAGATTTGAAGCTTTCAAGTCAATTTACAGGAGTTATACTCCATGCAATCCAATTAACATTTTCCAGACAATCACAGAGTCATATGAGTGTTAGCTAGAAGGAAGCACTGGAGGTTAGTTAGTCCAACCTTCCACTCAGGCAAGGACTGCTATAAGCACTAGAACAGCCATGTCTTTCTATAGCTGAATCTTGTAAACCCGCACAGACAGCTTCTACAACATGTCTGGGTAACCTGTTCCAGTGGTGTAGCCATATTCAGAACATCATTATCCACGATAAAATAACTAAGGATTCAGAACAACATATTTCAAAGATCCATAACTATCAGAGATTTTCAGGTGGTCTTGAAAGCCAAATGTCCACCTTATTTAGACATGCATGGGTAAATCTGATAGGTATAGGTATCACAAGAATTTGGTCCATGTCAGCCTACAACATTCATTTCTCTCACAGTCCATACAACCTTTTCAGGTAACTTCAGATACATGTAACTTCTGATTCACCAGCTGAGAGGAAAAAAGATCTGGTGCCATACGAACAAAGGTATCAGTGCACAGCATTGCACTGCAAAGCAGTAAGCTGAACTTTCCAGGAACTGAAAGTTCATTGGTTAACTGTTCCAAAACTCCTAAAGCAGATTTACTTTTACACCCTTTCTAATATCTTGTGCCTGTCAATACCTGTCACCCATCTTTTTCTGGATGAATATGTCTCAATCAGTACAACTGAGACAAATGAAATGCCTGTGGGTATACACACACATTAAATAGGTGTTCATGCTCAGAATGACTAAGGGAGGAGAGAATTGGCCAACCAGAACAAAGCACAGAGATGGAAATCTTGTATGAAGTATTGATGTCATTGTTTCAGTGATATTCCAGGGGAAAGGTTCTAAAATTCTAGCTGAAAACTTTAGAAGGCAGTCTTCAGAGAACATATATATGTGTCTATATGTGTATGTGTTTGTATGTGCTCTTATGGCCCTTTGTTACCATTGTACCTATAGAAATAAAGTAATTTTCTTTTAGATCAGCCATACTGACCTTGCTATCATTGCAGTATGATTCCTATCAGCAAACAACATAGTTTTAAGTCATATCTGGTATCATTAATGTAGATGACAGTAGTTATAGTGAAAACTTAGACTGAAATGCTTTCCCAGGAGGTATGCACTCAACACTGCCTGAAGCTACCTGAAGATGACATACAAGGCACACAACACATTAGAGCAACCAAAGATGGCCAGTCAGAATGTTGGCACTTACAAAATGCCACCACAGCACCTCCAGAGTCTGAAAGGTGCTAAATTCAGGTAGTCTCCAAAGAGAGGTTTTCAAGTTCAAAACCTCAAACTTAGTTATATGAAGTGTGTGGAAATCCATTACAGAAAGGTAGGATGAGATGAAAGGAGCACAGGGGCTTTGTGGAAAGAGGAAATGGCTTTAGACGTTGGCTGTGAGCAATCAGCTTAGTGTTTGGGAAGTATCAGGTTGCTTTGGAGTGGGACTGGAATAAGAAACTGGGATTGAGGAAGTCCAGGAGAGACTGTGGTTGCCGTGGGCCAGCCTCCTGCTCTAGTAGAATACTCTAAATAGATTTCAGATTGGAAACATCCTCAGGACTGGTATGAATACAACTACCCCCCTTCCAACATTGGACCATTTACTTAATGCCCCAATTAGCATAACTTCTACTAAGCAATAGAGGTTGCAGTTTTCAAATATACAAGCAAAGTTTTTACTACACTAATAACTGTTTCCAGTTATATTTAGACTACCTGGCAAAAAAAGCTGCTACTGAACAACTTCTTATGGGTACTCAAAGTCATTTACAGCCTTTTTTTAAAGAACCTGCTCCCTCCTTTGTGGACAAAGTAATCTGTAGACCATCCTGATCTGTGCTACTTCTATCCGGTTGGATGTTCAGAACTGAATCTGTCCCTTGTGTTTATTTCTTGACCACACCACTCACTTTGTTCGCCTTCTTAGGTGCATCCAAGGTTTTAAAACTTTTACTTCAATCATTAATGAGACCTCTTATACAGTAAAATGCTCCATGGTCATAGGTTGAATAAGGCTAGTGCCAGCTATTGCCCTGCAAAAAGATTATGTTTGTGCAGATGTGGTCACGTGCCAGGGAAAATGGTTAATGTTGAAAAGGTATCAGCTAATTCTTATCCCTGTCCTTTGAAAGCAAATTGGTTTAGTAAATGAATAATGTAGTTTTGAAGATTACTTCACTACCATATTTCCTTCACCTTGTAAGTTTGTGTTTCCACCTTTCCTTGCTGAAAAGATTGCAGACTTTCTTAATTTCACACAAGGAAGACTATAGCTTCACATTAAGATCAGATTCAAATCTGCAAAACTCAGGAAACTTGTGACAGTTA
The DNA here is from genome assembly GCF_034619465.1 of Leptosomus discolor. NCBI lineage: Eukaryota > Metazoa > Chordata > Aves > Leptosomiformes > Leptosomidae > Leptosomus > Leptosomus discolor. Next base: position 45,416,304 of record NC_141398.1, on the reverse strand, counting down.
ATTTTATGGTTATATCCCACTATCGAGTTACAGAATTATTATGTTCATTAATGCAGCTATGGCTGTCAAACCCCAATCTGTTTACCACTAAAACAGCTCTGTTGAAAAAGCATTATACCTTATTCAAGAAGTCATACAAACCCCCTGAAGTTCTACTGCAACAATTCTGTTTGTTTTTACAAAAAGTTCACTGTTGTATAACTTTTACCTGACAGACCATAGAGCTAACACTTTTTCAGGCTAAATGAATTAATCTTTGCTGGACAGATTTCATAGCTATACAGTGGATATAGATTATGTGTGAAAAGGGGTGAACAGAAATCTAATTAAATTTCATTTTAAGTCTAGCTGCTGCAATTATGACTTCTGAATAAACGTGGTTGTTATTTAGCAGGGTAGCCTAAGCAATGCACATAATTATTATAATTATTATGTACCTAATGATATCTAATAGGAGTCAGCATTGTAAATAAATGCTGTAGACTGTTCTGCAGGGTGGCCTGCACTTTGCAGAAAACTACATAACAAAGGTTAATAAATATGTTTGCAGATGATTGTTTTACAGGAACCCTGGGCAGCACTATCTGTTGGAGATTATCTACATTTGGACTCAACAGACCAGAAAACATCCAGAATAATAGTCTTGGTACTAGCTTACAGATGCAGTGTATTAAAATAGCTAAACCAAATTCCTTCTTTCCCCAATTCCCTATTCTCCTCAAGTATAAGCCATACTGTTAATTTTTTAATAAGATCACTTAGTGATCTTCTTTTTTTATTGAATGCTATAAATCAGAAAACATGAAATCAACCAGACAATCATTCCTCTGTCCCAAGGTCTTATTTAATTCTCAGAATTTAAGAATATAAAATGGATACTGCTGTTTGAAGTGTGGATTACAATAGCTGCAGATGCTGCCTAACCCCTATTTGCACTGTATTAGCAGAAGAATTGTATTTATGTAATGAAGACAATGTCCACTGCTGATATAGATGACACATTATAGATTTAAAATTGCATGTGTTTGCAAAGTGCATTTCAGAACCTTCAATTTCCAAAGTCCATTGTGTTTTCAATTATCTTCCCACCCAGGCAAACTAGGGAGAGACTAATCAAGCATAATGTCCTCACATACTTCCCACTATGCCTTCCTTAGAGAGGTCAAAGGGCATTGTCAGATCACAATTGCAGCTTGCTCTGCCATGGGAAACACTGGTATGATTTACAGTTTATAGTCTCCATCACTAAATGTAGCCATTAGTAACAGTATGCCTAGCTACAAAATAGTGAAGCATTTTGTTAAAAGTTTTCTCACATGACTTTCGAGATAATTTTAGCATTTTAAAATTATTTTGGTAGTGGTCAGTTAGGTTCCAGAAAACAAAAGATATCAGCCTGTGGAAATATTCTAGTAATATATTTAGGGCTCATGCATTGATTTGAGTGTAAATACTTGGTTTTGAATAACACAGGCTGCAAATGAGGGAAAAGGGTATGTATCTCTCATATGTTCATAGATGGGTTACTAACTGCTGTCCTAGAATAAAAGGGCATAATCCAGATAGTCACCTAATTGCCTCCTGAATTGGAGGTTTGTAGGTCGTCAAACAATAGCTATCCCCAAGTGAACCCTCCACCAGAGATGAGAATTGGCCACTCACTCACTCATCTCTGTGTTGAGACTGCTCCTGTTAAACTATCACTTCTGTGAGAGTGAGCACATTGTTACACTTCTCTATCACATAGAACAGGCACTGGCATTATCAGGTCTTCTGGGGAGGAGAAAATTTATCTAAGATTCTGCAAACGAATTCATTTTGTAAACTCAAAAGAATGAGACCTCTAGGACAGGTGAACAGAAGGATAAGGATAAAAACCATCCGTATTGATGTATGTGTCTTTTCCTCTATTCACCATTAGAGGAAGGCAGAGCAGCTTAGAAATTTTATCCCACTGTATAGCTATCACATACGAGCCATAAATGCCTAACTAGAAACAGTACATTACAACACATGCCTCAGAATATGGTCCTTTAAATAATTGAAGCATATACCAATAACAATAAAGAAATATTGTCTCTAACCTAAGTTGTGTTTATTAGAATCTAAAGGTGCAGCTGTCACAGTGAAACTGACCACTGTTTTACAATATTAAAAAAGGTAGCAATGCTTTTGGAACAAACAAGAGGGCTCCTTTCTGGTTCAGCTTTCGATACAGGAATAACAAGAAATTATGAAGTTGATTCAGCTCAGAAAAAGTGTAATTTTTTAATCACAATATTTCTTAAGCCACAAATGGAATTAATTTTAACAATTCATGAATTAAAGATACACTTTGAAACTGAGTCCAGCTTCCTAAAAGTATATATATCTATACAGCAAATTTAGGCACTAACATAAACCAAGTTCTATCTACATTTTGATTGCTACCTCATATCTATCAACTAATGTACTGTACTCATAAAACACAACCTTCAACACACAGCTGACATGAAGAACTTCCATATACATTTCAGGCTCACAGACTACTTTGTTAGCAATGCTACGTGTGAAGTTAAGTACTGTACTTGTGTTTTTATCTATCTAAAATTTGTTTCTCTAATACTCTATCAACGAATGTTTCTTAGGTGAAATCCATGCCTTAAAAATACAGCCTAAGAGCGCATTAAAGCAACAAAAAGCAGCCTGTTGCATACATGTTAACGGAGCTCTGACAAATTGCATTTGAAGTCACAAAAGCCATTTTTTCACTGATATCAGTAATAATTTTGATTCAGAGAATTAACATTTTCCTCATTGAAAAAAAAAACCAAACCAGCTCTCCTTAACTTCCCATTGGCTTTAACAGGAGGTTTTGGTATGCATAGCCAACAAGTTGGGTCTACCTGTTAGACTCTGACAATAGGAATACATAGGAGGTCAATGGGCTTAAAGAGGGACCCTTTACCCAGTGAACAAAATCAGTGGCCAAAATGCACTTCTTTTTACATACATAGGATTTCAACAGTATTATGCAGGTGAACAAGGGAAGCTGAACTGGTGTTAAAGTGCATGTTTATATATGACTGATCTGCAAAACAAACCAAAATATGCCCAAATGATAGATTTGATTAGACAAATAGCAAGTTGAATACTCAGGTGGAAAAACAGGATTCGAAGTATCACTAAGAGCTGCAAAGCTCATCCCTGTTTATAAATACAAAATACACACGCAAGCTATGAATGCTGTGGAACTAGCCCCACTCCTCTCTCTTTCTTTCTCCCACTTAAATCAGCACTTTCAGTAATCTGGATCTAGTTTATTGATTACTCCAGGTGCTAGGAAGGAGGTGGTTGCTTATATTGAAAGAAACAACTCAGCACGTCAGGAAGGGCCTTTCAGAATAGGCCACAGCTCGGTGCTTCAAACTTTTTTAAAGCAAGAAAGATTATTTATTTAAAGCAGGTTGAGTGTTTGTGTTTTGTTCTCTGTTCAAATCCCTTGATAGCCACCATGTGTCTTTCCCTAAAGCTGGTGCTGTGAATACAAATGGTTTGTTAGTCATGGCTACACTGGGCTATTTAAGCAGATCAGAGGCTACGCAGAACAACATCAGCGTGAAGTGAGGAATAGAAACTGTTTTGCTTTGAGGAAGAATGATGCCATAAGGAACTTAGCATGCTAAAACAGGGCTGGGGCACGCATGTAGGCAGTACAGCTGGCGGAGCTAGCAATCACTTGTATGCAAATAGGTTGATGAAAAGCTTTGTGCCATCACAGTGGGTCAATGCCCACCAGGGTGGATTTCATGGCACTGGCCACTGAGCTCTTGAAAGATCAGGTTGCAGCGTCTCAATTGAAAAGATCTCTTTCAGAGATCATTGCTAGTTCATTTCAAAATCTGGCTCCGGTAGTATCAGTTATACCGCATGAGATGGCAAATTTGTTCTGGTAACTAGAGCTTGTTCGTATTTATTGCACATCCCTCAAGAGCCTCTTACTCAAGGAGGAAGTCTGTTGCACAGTATTGGGAAGCTAAATTTGGGAGCTTTTGCCTCAAAGCTTTCTATACATTTGACAGTTTTCTGTGTAATTGGCACACTGATGTAGGTGCTACCTAGGTCAATAAGCCTTCTGACTCAGGTGCCTCAGTTACGCACTATGTTGCTCAGGGTAAAGATCACCATGTAATTATAACATGCTAAAATTCAAATACTGCCTTTATGCCTAGAAAGATATGTTTCCATGAGAAGGAAGGCTTGTCATTACATGAAGTGTCGAAATTTACAATGTTTAGTCTGCCAGAAATCACTTTTCTGCAAGTAGACTTCCAAAGCTGGCTATGATCTTGGTTTGGGTGGGGTTTGTTTGTTTGTTTGTTTGTTTGTTTTTTTCCTTTTTTTCTTTCCCCCTCCCTCCCCATTCCTTTATTGTCCTGCACTGGAAGGCTTCTATTGAACACAATAAAAACATATTGCAATGAGAGTAAGTCTGATACCAGGAAAATATTTGTTTGTCCTTAGCAGCTCAGCAGAGGGGTGAGTGGCAACTTATTTTTATTTTTTGTTAGTATTACCCACAGATTCTTTTGTTATAAATCTTTTGGTGAACTTTCTCCTTAAAAGAGGCCTAACAATTCACTTCCTCTGTTTAAAGGCCAATCTTGACAATAGTTGGAAGAGAAGTGGCTGTTCTTGAAATATTATTCAGCTCACAGCAATGGTTTTTTGCATCTTTTCAATGTCCAAACCTTTAAAAAACTTGCTGAGGGTATCTCAAACATATTCAGCTGTTAACAGGCAAGTTGGTAATAAAGACAGATAAGTTCCTAAAACTACAGAAGATAAGTAACTTCACATATTGAAGTCTTGAGCACATGTATATTCACTCTTTACAGAGACTCTCACCATCTCACTCTGTGATATTTAGAAGCTTCCTTTTTTGTCTCCAAACTCAAAGACACTAAAGTGTGTGAGGAAATTTCTCCATCTTTGCAATCATTACTGGTGAATGCAAAAAAAAAAAAAATTAAATGAAAAAAATATTTAAAAAAAAGAAATGGAATAAAAATAAAGCGATCATTCTGAAACTGTTATCAGCACTAGGCGCTCAGAATGAGTGGCCTGGACTAATGTATGTTTAGTTTGTCTCTTCAGGATTTTCTCCAGTCATGAAAACATCAAACCTTATATTGGAATAAGCCTTTCAAATATCTTCTCTTGACTCCACACAGATTGAAAAAAAAATTGTTTGTTAATTCTCCCTCAGAAGAAATTATTAAATCAACGTGGATTTGTGTAGATTTATGTATTCAGATAGAATTAGGAAATAAATGGATTTTTATGATAAGCCTATGTTTGCAAGGATTATTTCAATTTGTTAGGTAGATATGACCTACATTTTCAAATACTCATGCTAAGTAAGTAAAGCTAAGCAAACTGCATACTAAATTGCACAACGCTATAACTCTAAATTATTCATTATATTTAAAACTTACTTATTTAAGCTAAATAACTAACCTGTCTTAATAGGTAGGATGGATTATTAGTACATAGTCAAGGAAGCAGAGTAATCTAGTGACAGTTACCCATGAGAATGGTCAACCTAGACTTAATATCTAGACCTCAAGGTGGACTGTGGTAGGAAGGGCAAAGTAAGAAGGACTTGTAAACACTCTTTTTATAAGGTCCGAGTAGAGCTTGTGGAGCATGGAATGATTCAAATGAGAAAGCAGTGAGCATGGTGGACTGAACAACATATTCAGCATATCAGCTGGATAGACAACTGAATCTTGCTTCTGCTGGAGATAGGTGCTTGCTGACTGCATAGTGAAACTTTCTACTCATCCCCAGTGAGTGATTACCATCGTATTTTTACTTGAAGTACAGAGCTCATAGCACTGAACTTCTAAAAACGTGAGAAGTTAAATTAACCAGCACTCTAAGTCAGATAAGAAGGGGTTCTCATCAGCAGTATATTGCATAGTTATTGTAATCAGCTATCAAAGAACACATTATTTCTATAGTACTACAGTAGGATGAATGGCAACTTAGGTTATCAGATCAGAAATTTAGACAAGAGAACTATCTATGCATCACATACATTATCATCATAATTGTAAGTAAAACTTAGTTCTCGTTGATCCATTTAGTATAATAAAAGCAATCTTGGAATCAATCCAGATTAGGTACAGTCAGTTTATAAACAGCATTCAATTAAATTCCTCAGACTATGTTACCTACCAGTTTCTGAGAAATAGGTTAACGTAGACTTATAAGTTTAAATGTTTTTTTTTTTAATTCTTTCATGAACTGAAATTGCAGAGTTTATATACAACGCTTTAACGATGCCCCTTGTAACATAACAGTGACACTAGGCCTAAAATCTTGCAAGAAATTAACTGCCCTATTGAAATTAGCATTTTAGTTTGGGTATATACCAAGGTGCATCAGATCCCATGTGTTCAGGTAAGGTTAAGCAATTCTCAGAAAAGAAGTCTTTTCCAGAAACTGGCACATATTATGTGGTACATTGAGTTTCTCTCTCAGGTTTTGAACAAAAGGATTTTCCCTATGTAGTATGAGGATATTTTTCTGTTGAAGTGAATGCATTCAGATGAGAGATAAGATTAGGGGTTTGAATTTCTGTAGCCACTACTGGCCCAGTTGACTACAGGCTATTTATAAAGCTGTTAACTCTAGTCAAGTACAAGACCCAGATAATTGCATTCTATTTGACTAAATTATTTCCATTGTGTTTTGAACTGCAGTATCAAGTAGCTGTGTGAAGTTCAGATTTGGGGAGGATGCAGAAAAAGTCACTGTTCCTAGAAGAGGACAGCCTAAACCTTTCTACTGGATTTGTTTACATGTTGGACACTGACCTACTTTAGAATCAAACTCTGTGTACCTTTAAGGAGCAACCGTAAACTTTTAGAGTGAAGTACCCTCAATGAAGATGAATTCAAGTGATGTTTCTCTGTCCTTCCTTATAAGGGAGCTTTTAGTTCAGATGCTTGACTGAAGTTAGTCTGAATATATTTCATTTCACTTCGTAATTCTTTGTCTGAGGGAAACAAGGGGGTCCTCAAATTATCTGAACACACATAATGCTGGAAAATGAAGTTTATCATAAGCAAGAGGAAGATACTGTGAGAATTATTGGTTAAAATACTGACAGCACATTGCTGATGCACAAGAAGTACAAGTGTGGAAGGAAATGAAAGTTTATGTTGAGTTCAGAGTGTCACTCATGTTAGCCTGAGCCTTATCACGCTGCTTCTGATCAACGCAGCATTTAGCAAAGCTCTTGGAAGGAAAAGGAGTTTCCTTCATCATACAAAGATGAATGGAGGTGTGAGGGGCTGGAAAGTAAAAGAAAACTAAAGTAACAGGTGACAATTTTACTAGTTTTAGTGGTTTATTAATAACTTCTGTCATAGTGAGAGGTAAGACAGCACATGCAAAAATTTATGTTTAAGGGGACAATTATTTTACTGTTAAAAGAGAATCTTTCCTGGGAAAAAGTAACTTCCATACAGAAGCACGGGAAATGTCACAGCTAAATAATTTGCACACCTATGTCTGGAAAGCTAAATGCTTATTTGGGAAAATGTCTGCTGTGGTTGCACAGGTTAGTGAAGTGAATGTGAGGTATTTGACATAACCTATGTATTTTAGAGTAGATCAAAGCCGTAGAGTGAATTGTATAAGGAAGGGGGGAGAGGTAAAAAAAAAAAAAAAAGTGATTTATGCAAAGAATTTGGTTCTGAGCATACAGGAAATTAACCATTAGTGCTGAAGAATCAAACCTGCCCACCTCCAATCACAGTATGCTTGCAGAGATGAAAAAAAATCTCAGTACACTATTGAAAAGTTTGCATAATGTCCAATGCACAGACGACTGAGGAAGTTTCCCTATGTACCAGATCAAGAGACTAGTCACTGACTCTTCTAAGCAACACCTTCGGAAAGCACCTTCTTTAACAGAATTCCAATAGCACTACCAAGCTAGTCCTTTTCATATACTTTCCATTTTTCCTGCTATTTTAATCTTTAAATCAGATCTTTAGAATTATCCTGTGCTTACTTCACTGATATACTATGACTTCAGACACGCCAGAGACATGTGGTACTCACCAAAGCTGCCTTTCTTAAAAATCAAAGACTCGATTTGGAAAGAACATGTGATTGTGGTAGGCACAGGCAGAAATAAGGAACAGATACAGAACAACTATAGCGTCTTGAATGTTACTGCCACGCCACGCAAATAAGTATCTATCCGTATTCCCAGACTAGTTACTGTGAGGTCACATCGTCTGTTACCAGTCCCGGGCAGATTGCTATACAAATGTTATTAGGTAGATAAAAGCATGCTTAGTCACAGTATTACTGAAAACAGTATGAAAATAAAGGGACTACAAGCCATCAGCTGTGGCAACACCCTCCTATTTTTATCTTGTAACAATTTGTTGAATTCAAAGTTTGCCATTTCTTTGTCTTTGTTTTTCCCATCAGGAAATTCTTAAGGAATGAGAAAAAAAAAGGTATCATATAGAAGTAAATAGTTTTGTTCACTTGGAACCTCATTGCCAGTTATCTCCCAAAGACTACCACAATAAACCATCTGGATCTGATGTTTGATTACCGCAAGACTGGACAAGAGAGGTGAGGAGACGCTTATGGCTCTGGTGAGGTTTTATGCTTTATGCTTTTCTCGATGTCCTGAGGATTCTGATGTAACAGCAAGTGGAAGCATTGCCCAAGAGGATGAGCACAGGATTATTTCACCTTTATCCCTAAAGAAGGAGGTGTTGTTCGGCCTGTCACCTCACTCAGCAAAATGCAGTTTAGGTCAGAGGGGTACCATTGCTGACTTTCTATTTACAACCTCAAGTTTGTTTCCTAGTGCTGTTTGCTTTCAGTTTTCACTTCCAGGTGTTTTGCTTTGGGCTTTTTTGTTTGTTTGTTTGGCTTTTTTTACTGCTGTACAACCTTTTGTTTTTCTCTCTACCCATGTTCCCCCTCACTCAACTGATAAAACTTGCAAGCTTGAATTTAATCCCACAAATAATTGCAGCTTGGGGTTGTTTTTTTTTGACCAGGCAGTATTTTCAGGGTAAAAAAGTAATTTGTTCTTTTTAATTTTAAATACTGTGTTGTTTAAAACCCTAGTTATGCTCAATTGTAATTAAAAAGCCTGATTATTAAAAAATTCAACTAAGTGAAACCAATGATTCACAGGCAGGTTAAACCACAGATCTGATAAGGTTGATTACTCTGATGTATTGCCATGGTCTATAAACACTTGTGGTAACTCTAAAAGAGTTGCCACCTCTGGGCTGCAGGTGTGCATTCAAAAACACCAGCTCAGGCACCAGAAAGCTCCTCAGAGTGAATATAATAAAAGTGCACTATTATCTTGCTACCCCGCTTTTGACTGCAGAGGTGGGTTATTCCATGTTAGCTCAGATCACCATGCTTTGCAGTGCAGCACACCTTTATATGCTTTGCTTTGCAGAAGACTTCTTAAAGTCCCAAGACCTCAAAAAGTCATTCAAAAGAGGATATGGGCTTTTCAATTCACATATATTTTTTAAAGTCAACTTCTTCTGTTAGGGTGAGGCCTAAAATAGTGGGTTACACTCTATACCTTTGATTTAAATATGCTTTTATTGATGCAGTATTTTAGCATTTTTAGGATAAAAAATGGTAACTGCAGACTAAGACACACACTACAACAACCTTTTGTTTTGCTAAATATCAAACTTGACACTGTTACCTTTTCTACTTTTGCAGCCAAAGAGAAAAAAGTTAATGAGGACGTTTATAAAGAATCAGAAACGAGAACTAGGCAGTAGGCTTGATTTGTTCTCTCCACACTTTAAACTAATGAAATACCATTATCCTAAAAAGTGTGTTACTTTCAGTTTCTCCTAGGACAAGACAGGTGATGGTAAGGAATTGTCTGTGTATTTTTTTGAACTTTACCCTTCCTACTCTTCCTTTTCTCTCTTTCAATCCGTCACCAGATTCCCAAAGGAAAACAAACAAAGAAAAGAACAAAACCTGACACTGAGATTGCGAAAAGAGAATTCAAATCTGAAGGATCAGAGCATATAACCACAATAATTCTATTACTGCAGTCAGATATTGCAGATATTAAGTCCCCGTTACAAGAGAGTATAAAACTGAGCTATTTTATGACTTTTTTTTTAAATCTGGGAGTAGTTTTTCAGATTGGTAATGATACCAGTCTTATGAATGCAATACACAGGGAACCACATTCAGAAATTAAATGCAAATAGGATTTTTAAGAAAGGCTTTGTTAAATGTATAGCATTTGTCTGAATATGGAGAATTCATATATATTTAGTTGCAAAGAAAGTAGCTTTGTTAGAAACCAAAGATCAACTAATCACACTTATGAGCAAAATAAGGGTAGTCCCATAGTACTCTGTGCACATTTATTTCATTTTATAACATAAAAAAATACAATAATAATGACAGTTAAGCCAATACATCGCTACATTTATGCTGTACTGAAAAGGTTTTCTAACAACTAAAGAGAAGAAGGAAATCACAGTAACAAAACTCTTATTTCTGACTTTGAAAGTTTGTTGTTGAATTTATTTGATTATGTTTAAATCACGTCTATAACTAAACCCTACTGTAATTTCTCAAATACCAGAATGCTTTGGTCAACCTGATAGCAAATCTTTGTGTTCTACTGCCTAGAACACCAATATCTTCAGAAATACTCCAGAAGCAAATACCCAGATGAAAGTTCAGCAAATTGCAATCCATATTCTCTTACGTGCTTTTTCTTCAACTCCAAATGCTGTCCAAGAATTTTTCGCTACTCTCCTATAAGGAATTTTGATTAACTTCCATTAAGTGACTAATTCCTCAGATGGTAAATTTCTGAGTGGTTCTGTTGATGTATGCCAATTACACCAGCTGACAAACAGCCACTGCATTACAAAAACAAAAACAAAAAATCTATATTTTTAATGACTCCCTTGCTGTCTTCCATGTACGTTTGTATGGCATGACATACAGCTTTCTACCATCTGCACCTCTTCTTTTATATATATGCATGTTGTATTATAAATTGCTTGGCTGCGAGGTATCTTGACATTTGACATAACAGCAGGGCTGAGGAGGGGGGAGTGTAAGTGCCGATCATTAGATTATTGCTGAAGTATTCTCTCCTTTCCTCCCCTCCTCTCTGTGTTCCCTGGAGACACAGGTGTTAATAAAATCAAACAAAATGAAAATGGGTAAATTATTGCAAGCTATGAACACCTACATTGTGCCATGCCTCACTAGTTTCCAATACCACCTCATTCTTGAGATAACCAAAGAAAAAGATGCAATTTCATCCTGTAGACCGGGTGGTATAAGGAAAGGACAAAAGAGACAAGATATTGCAATCCAAAGGTCAGCGACCCACTCCCTTGTATAATTATAGCATTTCATTTATGTCCTACCAATCTGTCTTTGGATGGCTGATAGTAAATCAGCAGCTAGAAAAGAGCAATTTTAAAAATTCCTTAATAACTAGTAACCGAGTTCTAAAGCTAGACCATCACATAAGGAGACAAGCACAAGTACTAGCTTGTAATTTAATTTCTAAAAATAATTAAAAAAAAAAAATACTCAAAGAGCCAGGTCAGATCTAGAGATCTAGATCTGTGTCTCACTGTTGTACTTCAGGAATCCTGAAAACAGATTTAATCCTTATTCTAAATACCACACAGATTTTGAAGACCTTCAAGGGTCTGAACCATTTTTGAGTGGAATATACATCCAACTGAACCTTCCACATTAGATGCACTTTGTACCTTTCTAAAACATAAGCAGTACATTTTTGTGCTGCATTCTTCATTTCCCATAACAAAGCACAGGCTAAACTGTGCTCTTCCATTGCATTCTCCCAAGAAGGTTTCATGCTGTAACAAAAACTGTGTAGGAACATTAATGTTGAACTTTTTGCTAATATATATTAACAGCTTATACCTAGATTTGATGGTTGCATTTGGTGCCTCTCTAGGTACTGTGGTAAAGCTTGATCTAGCAAACCATGTAGGGTCTTAATACTTCTTTATGGTCAGCACTGCATTTAAGAAAAAAAAAATCAGCCATGATAAGGAGATAGCTGTAGTCTTGGCTTATCACATATTGCACTTGAGCATTTAAATGATCTGGCTCAGCTTTAGTAATGCGTGCAGGCCAACACTTTAATAGTCTGTTAGCCATTGTTATTGGAACAGTATCATACAGTTCTTTGCGTTATCATCTACTGAACAATCAGATAAGCACAACAGAAAAAATCCTAGATCTGTAGAACTGATCAAAGAATCACTCAATCTATATCCATCCAGTATATTGTGCAATGCCAATGACCTACCAGGCTCGCTCTCTCCAGCACAGCAATGTTTCACACTTTGATACAAGATATAGATTATACAATTTATAAGAAACCAAAAGGGAAACAGTTCTCTCTAAAGGGTTGGTGACCAGGACAAAACAAGTGCTGCCTGTTAAGAATACTGGAAACTTAACTATTAAAGCCAGATACTTCAGAGACCTCCAATCCCTACAATTGCTGTGAGCCAATCAGAGGTCACACCCATGTTTTATTTACATTCTAAATATTGACTGGAACTTTGAATTCAAGACTACAGCTTCTTAGAAAAAAACTGATAACTTTCCACTTGCAAGGCTGTCCGTTTATATTTATTTCAACCAGACCACAGTAATCAATATTTATGAGGATGAGTGAAAGAAGGATGCTCATAGCAAAAGGGGATCATGAAAAGACAAGAATGTGTGAAGATGCCGACGGGACTGAACGAATGGCACCTGAGACATGCATGCAGCAGGCACATGGAAGTGAGAAAAGGACAGGACAATGGTATATATGTAGCTGCCTGCACATACAAGCACAGAAATACCTTTTGTGCTTTGTTCCACATGCAGTCCAGGAGAAGTCTTAGTACTTGTACCAAATACATTTATCACCACTTATTTAATGGGTTTATCTGACTGTTACAGACACCAGCATCTCAGACATTTCTGATTTCAGGCTAATCAAAGTAACAGTGGCTGGCACATGTTAACTTCAGTGGTAAGTATTAGAACTGTTCTGGGTTTCAAATGTGCATGTGTTGCATATTTCTGGATTTATATCTTACATGAATATGACTAACAAAAAGTGGAGAGAAGAAGAGAGCTCCGGAAAGAGCTTGTCAACAGTATTTTCAGGTGAAAAAAAAAGAAAAATAAGTGGTTTTGATCTGCAGAATGTGAAGTGTACAAAGTACAACAATTAAAACAGAAGGGTAGATACTTTGAACTCATTAAAATTTCTTTTGAAGATGAAAGTCATTAGATTTCAATGAGAACTTGGAGCAGAAGCTCACATTGACATAAGAATATTTAACCTGTAGTCTACAGTGCTTCAAGCAATTGATAGTATGATAAATAATTTCTTGGCTGTAGTAACCACATAGAAGGAAAAAAAAGATTACCCTAATCAAATACAGTCAGTGTGGTGTTGCCTGTCTCTGTGCTCCACATTTCATTCTGAATTGTTCAGAAGTTTGCAGTTACAAAAACGGAAATCCTGAGTTCTTAAAGAGGAAATTGTAAAGGATTTCTTTTCCTGTCACCTCCAAGAAAACTTTGATAATATTCAGGGTCAGTTCTTCAGCTGGCATGATCAGCATAGCTGCGTTGAAGCCAGTGGACCATTGACAATTTATAACAGCTGAACGTATGGTCTTACTACAGGGACTGTACAGTGTTTTACATACAGGTATTTTTCACGTTATATATTGTTAAAAAAGGGGACCTCACCCCAATCAGTGCTCAGAGCTGAAAAAAGCCAAACAATGATGTTAACAAAGACCTAAAGCAGAGATAATAGACCATCCTGAAAAGGCAGAGCAAACTTATGTTAGATAGCAATACGCACTGTAAACAGTGCTTTACATTTAGTTCACTATACAGAAGGGTCAGAAAAGGGAAGACACTTGTACAAGTAAAGGTTCCATGCCATAAGTCCATGGCAAACCCAAGATTGCTCTTACAGGTTACCTCACTGGTGTCAATGCCCATGCAGTCAGGGGTGAAATCACAGTGTGTCCCTCCTCACAAGAGAAGGTAGCATTTACATAGTAAGTAATACATAAAGACAGTGGGGAAAAAAAAAACCCTCAAAGCATTTCCTACTCAATCTCTTTGCACTTTCCTAAACACTCAGATCCTGAATATTGGTGCTCAGCAATGTTCTACCAAGCCCTCTTTGCATCCTGGGCAGCATCATCCCTACATAAAATATCCCTTTAGAAGAACCACCTGACTTATTTTTAGCGTATAGTTACTTTCTGCTTGAAACAGAGGATAAAATTAAGATGGCACTCTGCACTGTCTAAAGAGATCCCCCTCTGAAGGGCTGTGTAGGCAGAGGTTTTCATTTCATTAAGAACATGCAATACAAATTTCATGTCTTCTTAATCCTAGGCAGTGTTTCCTTTACCCTAGAATTCTTTCTTCTAACCAAAAGATAAAACCTTTTTGCTATAATCTGAAGTTTGAGAATGCACCTGGTAGCAGTAAAGAGTGGTCTCAGTGGCCCACTGCATACTGCAAGGTCTGTGGGGCTGGAGGGTGCAGCCCCCTCACTCACAGCCAGCTGACCTCTCCTCAGGCACATCTCCCCATGACCCCTGCTCTTGGGCCCTGAGCTGCATGCAGGCAGCAACCTTTTCTTTCTGACTAAAGTCAAAAATGGCACCTTCCAGTGAAATTCCTGCTCTCTTACTTCACAGCTTTCCCTCATTACAGTAACAAGGTGCACAGCTCCCAGGCTCTCTTTACTGCTCTCTCTACCCAGTACTGGTAGGGAATCAATTCCACTGTGGTTGTGTAAACACACAAAAACACCAATTCTGAAAAGAAGTCATCTAGGAAGGAAAAATGAAAACATTTTATCCTGCATATATTGAAAAAAGCAGTTATTTTCTTCCATTTCTTCCCTATAAAGAAAATGCTCTAGGGAAAATAACTGTTTTTGTGAAGTCTTTTGGTTTTGACAATAATCTTGTTTGCCTTCTTTGACAAACAGGGGTTCGGGCAACACATTTCCGACTGACTCGAATTGCAGAAACAGGCTTCTGTAGGTTCACAGGACAGCTGGGAAGCCTGATGGTAACTGCTCACTGCTGTGACTCCAGACCAGTATCCATTCACTTCTAAAAAGACAGATAAAGAAAAAAATACCCATACGCATCTACAACAAAATGTATAAATAAAGTCCCAGCTATTTTTAGCTAAATTAGCCCTAAATACAATTTCCCAAGAGATTATGACGCTAGGGCTGGACATGAAGTGGAACAAAAGAGTCATTGAACAAAGACAGAGAGGTGACAGGGCAGTGGTCAGGAAAGAAACCAACTCAGAAAGTAGAACTGTGGCAACCTGGCAGAGAGGTGATACAGACTGAGCTAACACCATCGCTGTGAAAGGGGAAATGTTGATGGTCTCCTTTAGTCAGCTTTTGCAATTTTCCAGAAAAATTTGGTTTAATGCGAGGAATGGTGTTGTAGCTGGTTTGTTTCTCTCCTTAGTAATAAGCGCTCTGCTAAACTTCAAATTTATCTTCGACGCACACACACAAAATTAAATAAATAATAACAAGATCAATCTAACTTTAAAAAACAGTCCCTTACAGTAAAATATCTCCCCAATTAAATTTGAAAATCAAGCCTTTTGGAGTCACAACTGAGGCACATGTGCCCCTAACAGTGCCCTGTCAGTAGTGCAGGGTTACAGTGATATACTGATTATTATAGAGGAGACTTTTTTGGCTGTATACTACAATTTCAGATTGCAGTATATGAAAAGAACTATGAACAAAACTTGATAATTAGATCTTGACAGAAAAGACTTCTGGAAAGCCAAAGTTTTTTATTTAAATGAGAATGGAATCTTTGGGAAAGATGAGGAAGAATGACCTCCATAACTACTCAGAGGATCCAACATCCCATTAATTTGTTCATTTGTCTGGTAATGGAAGAAACCAAAGTTCAATTTCTTGCTCTGGTAAAATAGCTGAAAGTCTGGATTGCTTGCATCCTAGCTGACTGCCTGGACCAACCAAGAACCGCCAAATTTGGGCATATCTATCTTGATGTTTCTTTTTAGATCTTTTACAAGATATGTGATGAAAATATCCATTGAATTTTTGTTTTCCACAAACCACTTGAAAGAGAAGGTGTACCCAAAAATTAAGAATGAAGGATGCATCATTTGGGAACACAGTATTTTAACAAGTGTTAACTGAGAGCTAAAACACTGTAACCTTTCTGAAAAATCTGTCATCTGATTGAATACCTCAGATTTCAACAGGATAAGCACTAACTACTGAGCCACTACCTATTTTGTTGCAAGGGAGGTCTTTTGCTGTCATTTTTGTTGGAAATTCTACCATTAGTGAAACTGAGAAAAGTTCGATAGGAGCATACATCACTGGAAGATTCCCCATCTGCTCCTTTGGGAGTGGCTGTTTCACACAGAAATAGAAACTTATTTTGTTACATGGAGCTGCTGAAAAACTTTTGCTGTACAAGATCTTGTGTGGCAACTGCTTCTGTGATTGTTCTACAGTAAGAGTACTAAAGACAAGGCCATGACAGTGGGTCATTATCACAAAGCTCTGTCCCAGTCACTGGCAAAAGTTCAGATGAACAACGTGCTTTGCATTTGCAAACACTGTTAAAAAAGGTTTCATTAACATCAATAAAACCTCCCCAGAATTCAGCAGACTTGTGGTTTTATGTAGAATTTAAAACTCCTGTTATTACTTTAAATAATCTAAGCAAGTTGAGCACTTTCCTGAATATGCTGAGATAAAAATGTTTTCCAAATATTTGGAAGGAAAAAAAAAAAAAAAAGAAAAAAAAAGAAAAAAAAAGGAGGGCAAAAAATATTAAGATAAACTTACATAAAATCCTCCCAGCACATTACTGAGTAGCTGTCACTCTAAGCACTGTACATTTGAGATCAATACCACAAAACAAAGACATTCCTTTGCTGGTTTCTTATTGTATAGCCCTACAACCAGACTATCTAGGACTAAATCTGAAAACAGAATTCACGCACACTGTAGAATTTAATGTTTAGAAAATCCTATGCCCTTGTGGTATTCATAATCCTATTATGTTACGTTTAGCTGGTCAAATTCTGCTCTTACTTGAACGAACTTCACATCTGTCAACATAGAATGTACAAGGCATACATCAAGGCAGCATTTAGCTCAGCATAGGGAGAGATTTGATATTTGAAATACATTTTATCTTTTGAAAGCCATACATTTTTCCAATAATTGTTGAAACAAGGTTCCCCAGGGTCACGCAATCTGCGTCTTTCACACTCAGCTAAAGATAGTATTAAGGAGCTAAAATAAAGAGAAATATTGTCATTTGGTTATGTAATGTGCTTGATATAATTCTTCTGACACTTTGGACGCTTTGTTTAACAAGGAAATCAACATGAGCACACTGGCTGCTGAGTACTTCCAGGTTGAGAGTTTGTGACAAGATCGGATTGTCAGCTTGAAGGCTGTGTGCATGCCACCAAGCTGATAAAGACATTCTCTCTGCAGCACAGTGCAGGGAGAGAACTGGCTGCCTGGTGAATGGTAGACCTTTAGCAGCTGGTAAAACAGCAGCACTGCAGGCAGCTGCTGGCGTTATTTGGCAGACAACAGCTGCAGATATCAAAGAGAATAAAGAGAAAGAGGAAGGTGGAAAGACTGAGGTAAAAAAGGAAATAAATCGACACTTTTTATGAAGCAGATGAGTTACTTTTTAGAATTATATAAACATATTCTAATACCATCAGTTTGCCTAACTTTTAAGAGTACTAAAAATACTTGCAAACATACACATGGAGCACTAATTCCTCAAGCATCCTAATGGAGTCCCAAAGGGTTAATCCCATAAAAAAATACTGTGTTCTATCGAAAAGGATGCTCCAAAAATCTCAGGTAAAATTTTAACGTTGTTTCCCTCAGGTAAGTAGAAATCATCAGAGTAAGTAAACTTACTATAAGCAGTATTTACAATGTCTTAGTTTTCTTATACTGGGTACATGGAAAGAGAAATCACAGCTGCTCAGTGGCCAAGATGAGACAAGTAATCTATTAAGGTGACTTAATTTTTTCTCTGACCCTTTACAGCTGTGAGTCAAACCAGAAAACATATCGGTAAAATATGATAGCTTATGCCTGTAGCGTACACACTGTGTATGTTTTGGAACAGCACAAATTGCAGTAGTTTCTTTTGGCTTTGCAACAGAGGGCACAAGTTGTTAGTGGTGATATGACATGTAGTAAGCACTTGTATTGAAAGGTAGGGATCAGAGTAGTGTTGAAATTCAGTTTTAAATGGTCAATAAATGGGTAAGAAAGAATGGTACATAAAGTCCAACTTTCAAACATATGTGCAAAAGACCCAAATTAGGCCTTTTGAACTGGCTGACAGTATGCATTATACAGAGAATTTCTAATCATTTTAGCTGAAACTCTGCAAAATATTCTCCCAAAATTTTCTGCAGCACTTCAAAAATTTCCATATAGAAACAATAAGGTGCGAACAACAAAGCTAGCTGCATTTCAACCTCTTGATCCCAGTGCCTGTAACTGAATTTTTTTTAGGTTTTCATTTTTTTAAAGTTTATTTAGGGCCAAAATAGAACCTGGTGAAGCATTTCACTGTCTCCTTTGTTTATTATTGGAAGCAATTTTATTTTTTACAAAGCCCTGGAAAATGGAGACAGGTTTCCTTTACAGATATTTTAGGTCAAAAAGTTATCCACATAGCTAGCTACTCATCCATTTAAATCACAGGCACTTGTGCACCTGACCTTGCTCTGGGCTAGCTTGAAGAGTTATCTTTGTTTCATTTTCTTTATTTTACACAAAGACATTGTCCCCCACCAAACAAAGCAACTAAGTAGGTGCTTGAGCAAGTGGTAATTCCATCGAGGTTAACACAATCCTTCCCATATACAAAGTTAGGGGTATTATCCTTCGGTCTTCTGAAGCTGTTCAACAGCATTAATTTGGTGTGCCCAATGCTATCAGTTGAAACATTGAGATTTAAATTTTAAGATGAAATTTCACAGATAAAAATATTAGGATCATTCTATCAGCTATAATACCAGAGTGTGCATGCATACATCATTATATATAATGTCAGATTCAAACAGGTCATTACAAAACGAGAGATGGTATTGTTTCCCACCTTGATTCCCAGAAGAACTTCAACCAAAAATCATCAGTCCTATTTTTTCAATATTGTACTTTTCCATTTCTAATTGTTTCCAATTCTTCAAGGAAGCATCTTCCATTCAGCTATCCAATATAATATAGTATACATAATATTTTATAAAAGACAGCTTCTGCATCTGCCTTTATACCTTTAGGCTTTGGGACTTGACGTCATAATGGTCTTGATTTATTAGAAGATAAACTTTTTCCAATGCTTTTTAAATAATGAACTGTAAATAACAAATCAAATATGAAAAATGCTAAATAGCGTCTTTGAAATTCTAATGGAGTTTTCTATGGTTTATCACCCAATGCAGAATCTTTGATGCCTTAACTGCGTAACTTTTTACAAGGGCTTGCAGCGATATGACAAAGGGTAATGGTTGGAAGCTGGGAGGTGGCAGGCTTAGACTAGATACAAGGAAGAAGTTCTTCACCCTGAGGGTGGTGAGACACTGGAACAGGTTGCCTAAGGAAGTTGTGGCTGCCCCCTCCCTGGCAGTGTTCAAGACCAGTTGGATGGAGCTTGGAGCAACCTGGTCCAGTGGGAGGTGTCCCTGCCATGGTAGGTGGGCTGGAACTAGATGATCTTTGAGGTGCCTTCCAACCCAAACCACTCTATGATTCTACAATATGTGGAATGTATAGGAATTTAACCTGCCTATGTACACATATTTCTTTGTTGGTCTGCTGGAACACAGAAATTTGAGTTGGGTGCAGCTATCATGTTTAAAGTTTTATTCCAAAACACAAAAAAAGATTATTTTCTTATATTTGGGGCTTATAGATTCTTGCTTGTATATTCAATAACGTAAGTGCTGTTAAATGTAATTCAACCAACAGTCTCCCTATCTTTTTTTCTTATTGGCAAATCTTTAATTACTTCAGTTCTGTAGTCTTGCTGGTTCAGGCTTCCCAACTCTCAAATCTTCACTGAAGAAACCTTGCTGCAAAGCTCAACTCCAGCCAGTCCTCATTTTCTGCCAGCAACAGCAGAATCTGCCTATGTTTACATTATACGGCATGTAAATATCATGGCATGCCTTGATGTCAGCACCTGAGTCCGAAGGGAGCTAGGACTGACTGGGCCACACACCATGATCCTTGAGTTTAGTCCTCTACCTCTGACTTTGTATTAAACTCCTAAGCTCCCAAACGTTCCTAATTACTCCACTGTTTTCTCTGGTTCCCTACAGACTCCATCTCTCATGCATTCTACTACTGAGCAAGTTCTGCTCCATCAGCCTTTATTCTATAAGCTATGATAAAGGCTTGTAGAGCTTAGAAGCTCTTTTCTCCCTGACAGCCTTAACCAAATCAGTTCTCCAAGCCTCAGAACCCTGCCTGGCTTTGCTACCACCAACCCAGCATTTCCAGAATGCAGTTAAGTGCTTATCACTTAAAACTTTAAGTGCTAATTGCTTAGTAATGAAAACTTTAATTGGTGGGAGATTAAATCTTTAACTGCTAAGTGGCTGGCAGAGTTCCAGTCTATAACAATCAAAATTCACTAATATAACATTTTTAAATGCCCTTTGTATGAAAACTATTCTATACCCAAGTGTCTGAAGGCCTAGATGCAAGATGGTTGTTTTAAGTATTTCCATGATTGAGAAAAAAATGTGGCTGACTTAGCAATGGCTAATTTGTGATTAAATAAAATCTCAGTGTTCATCTTAGAAGTGTCTAAATTAATAAAAAATATTTTCCCCCTTTCCTTTATTTAGCCTGCCTGTGTTCTCATGTGAAAAGGTATGCTTCAAGAGAAAGATACTCAGTTTCATCCTGATCTAGTCTTCAGGATGGAGACTCCTGTATTCTCACATTGATAGGTTTACTATCGATTGCCAAAGCTACTGTGTAACCTGAGGAACTTTTGCCACCTTTTAAAACAGTATTCTGATCTCGATTTTCACAACTTCAGAGGAAATACTGCCAGAAATTAAGCAGCTAATTCCCTGTAGATAATATACTCTATTCTTTTACTGTGGGTGCTAATAGAGCTGAGTAGAGATGTTTGATGCAATGTTACTTCTGAGACACAAAAGGGCTTACACTGGAAAATGAAAAGGAGATACAGGCAAACTGAATTCCTAACGTACCATTAACTACTCAACTAGAAATTGGATTGGACTGAATTCTTCAATCTGCTTTCTAGTTTCTAGAAATTGCAGAAGAGACATCATAAAAATACATAAGACAAAGCATCAAGTCTATATTCCTTTAGCACCTTTTCATTGTATTTAGTTCACGTTGAAAATTTCAGTTCATTTCTTTAAGATCTCTTTTGTGTCACAAGAGCTTTGCAGAGGGCTTAGACAATGTTACCAAACACAGAGCAAGTATAGTGTCTCTTGCTTTTACCTTCAGAGCCACAATATGAGAAGCTTCTGGCACTCTGATGTTCTGTCGCTCTTTAATGCAAACTCTGGAAGTTCACGGACACGATGCTGTACAACCTGAAGAAGATAAATCACAGTTACTTCAAGCCAGCTGACAGCAGTTTAAGCAGCTGCAATCATCAACCACCAAGGGAGTTTCTTCTTTTATCTTACTAAATGCAAAAGTATACCAGGAACTGGTAATATGACTAGACTATCAGGAGTCCTGCTTTTACATAAATATCAGCAAGCGGTAAGTAAATTCTGTTGACGAAATGTAATAAAACAAAGACGGTTTCAAATATGACCATTCCCTGATGCATTCTGTAGCCCTGTCTTACTCACTTATTGCATGCTGCTGAGATTATAAGGTTTGCTTTTATCTGTCAGAAATCAATATTTCAAACATCGGATAAAAGAGGAAATTGAACTGGGAATAGGCTGAAGTGCTGTAAAAACTACAAAGCACAATTATCAAAAAGCACTTAAAGTACTTAATAGGACACACATATAAAAATGCCCAAATTAATGTCAGGGAACTATAATGAGAACTTTTTCTATGCTTTTTGATCCAAATGCAATGTAATTCGAGTGTAGCCTGGTCAGTCAATACAGTTTTCAATTTATATGAAACCCTAAGGATTTCTAGCAATCCATTTGCTAGAACTGAACCATTTCATATGATTGGTTAATATTTCAATTTATTGAAAACACATTATTTTGTGTAAAGTGTTTAAGCTGTTGAGGTTTAACCATTATAAACAGTTATGATAAAAATAGATCTTTGGGCAAACAAAGACCTTACAGTCAAGCTTTTAATAAACACTAGTATAACTAGAAAATTGGATTTTAAGGGGAATAGACATAATAAGGAAAAACTGCAGATATGGGGTGATGAGAGGGAAATGTGGTATAGAACTGATCTTTATCAGCACGCATTAAGCCGAGAAGGAACCTCTTTGTAAAATGTTAGCAACCATGGTTATTCTATGCAAAAAAACTTCCCTATTAACTTTGGTACTTTCACCTTAGATTTATATATTCATTTATCATCTTTAATGCTACTGAGCTGGAGGTCTTTACAAAATTATGCAAGATCAGAAATCACTGCAAATGAGCGTGTACATGTCTGTATGTACATACTAGCATCTACAGAAAATAGATTGTGTGGCCTTAGATAATTTGATATGAAATATCAAGAGCTGCAACACACAGAGGAGTTACAGCTATGATTCAAGCAACCAAGACCCACACTAACTAAATGGCTGTATCAAACTATCACTCATTTCTAAGATACACCCCACATCTTTTAATAAGGAACAACAAGGGTTTCTTGGGAAATCTTTCTTTGCGGAAGGTTATTCTTAAAACTTATACTCCACTTCTACACTTTAACCATAACACTTTTTTTCATTTGAGGGAATCTTAGCTCAATCACAATTAAATGTGCTTCTTATTGGAACTACATCAAACTCACTGAACTTTGGATCAGACTGTGGTTTCCACTAACAGCCAAACTGTTTCATTAGCCAAACACCTTCTCATCACCTTTCCTCTTCACAGTTTTGGGCCTAATCCAGAACAACTTCTTGGTTAACATACCTACTTCCTCTGTCATCCAGGCTAAGTCCAAACCTTGTTGCTTCTTCCATTTTCGAGATGCAAAATTGAATTTCAGACCCTAGAATCCTGATTTGGGTCATAATTCACTGCCTTAAGTTCACCCTCCCTGTCCTTTACAGTTCATATATTTTCCATTTTCCTGCTTATGTCCTCATCAGTCTTCCCTGCCCCGCACCCCCCACATATCCACTTTATTCAGCAAACAATGCCAGCACAGCATGCCATGCTGCTCTCCCTTCTATATGCTATTTCTGGTTTTCCCCTGCTTATTTGATATGGCTTGACCTTCCTAAGCCAGTTTGGAAACTTGCTACTTCTTCAGATTTCAACAGCTTTTCTGAATACTTGCTTCTACTTCAAGGCTTGTAAGAAATTCCATGAGCTACAAGGATTAAGTGGGGATCTAAATGCAAAAAAAAAAAAAAAAAAAGTAGTATTTCACACAAAATATTATTTCTGTATTTTGTTTAACAGCATTTTAAACACGTAACCAAAGAACAAAGTATGCACAAGATCATGTATTTGCATACACAAAAAGGAAACTGAACAAAAAGCCAGAAATGTATCCATGAGTATATGATTTGAAATATAACATGTGGTTTACTATCTGCCAGTGTGCCCTTTATATTTTCACAGAGTTACACATTATATAATTTGTGTAACTGCTGGCTACTCATGAAGCTGGATAAAGCCAAAACAACACCGGCCAAACCCTAGAGTCCAAACTTTGATTGTTGACACAGAAGTTTTGTTTAGATAATAGAAAAAAAAAAGTCTTGATTTAGGACAAGTGTATCTGTATAATTCCAAACAGTTGTTGTTTATCCTGTTCCTGAAGATCTCCAAAGTCAGAGACTTCAAAATTTCTCAGGCAATATATTTCCGTGCTTTATTATCTTATTGTTATAAAATTTGAGTTGTTTTGGGTTTTTTAAACAGTCTAATCTGAATCTTTGCTACTATAATTTAAGTCCTACTTCTTGGCCTATTTTATATGATGGAGAACAGGTTATAGCATTCCCTTTTGCAACAAATTTGACTATGTAAACACAGTCATCAAAATTTCATTCCAACCCCACTCCTTCTGTGCATCCTCATACACCCTGTTTTCCCCAAAAGTACTACCAGATCTGGAATAGTGTTACAGACAAGAATGGCTTGCGGTACTCACACTAAGTGCAGATTCCTGTCGCTGCCCAAAGTCTTCTGCAACTTCAGAGAAATCAAACCCTCATTCTGTCAAATGGCTACAAAGCTGCTGTTGCTTCAGGTTGTACAATTGGAGGGCTTTTCAAGTCATACAGCTTCTTTCTGGCACACAGGTTGTGTGAATAGTACAATCGGGCTGTGATCTAGACAGTTAATGGCTTATGCAATTCACCTGGTAAGAAAGCTGTCAAGAATCTCTTTAAAGTTAAGCTGCACAATACATAGCCAAAATCTGTTTTCTAATAATTTTGGTCTTGCGTACATTAAACAAAATGTAACATGATTTAATTGAGGGAACTGGAAAAGAAATCCCCTAAACCCAGAGTTTTCACATGTAAAAACAATGTTGACAAGACTAAAAACAAACACAACACTTCAGCCGGATATCATATTCACTTGAATGGTGTCTTGAGTCTTCAGATTTCCTGAATCAACACACAGAGCATATAACCTTTTCCAAATAATAAATATTTCCAAATAACAAAGTAATAAAGAAATATTTTGTTTTAAAAACCAGTCCAAGTGGAAAACATAATATGATCTGGTAAGGCATTCGTAGTTATGGCAGTCGTAATTGCATAATGCATTTCACAGAAGCTTCTTCTATTGCACCTTATTGTATCTTTTCCTTCAATTATTAAATTTAGAGGCTTAACCTCGAAAGCAAATGCAGTTGTCTTCACATGCACTTGAATTGTTACTGCCATTTAAAACTAATCAATGTTTTCTTTAGTACCATAATAGTTTATTTGCAAAGCACCTCTTTTCGAAAAATTTGCGTGGTATTCTGGAAGAAAACACGTTTCACATTCTAAGAAAAACTCCCAAAGAAGAGAAAGAGGGCTTGATTCTTATCTAGAAGTTTAGTGCACTAAATTGAATTCAAGAGCTTAAAAATTTGTGCATAAAGGGAGTTGCTACTAGGTTATATCAGTATGTTCATACATA
This sequence comes from Leptosomus discolor, assembly GCF_034619465.1. Taxonomy (NCBI): domain Eukaryota; kingdom Metazoa; phylum Chordata; class Aves; order Leptosomiformes; family Leptosomidae; genus Leptosomus; species Leptosomus discolor. Next base: position 45,390,825 of record NC_141398.1, on the reverse strand, counting down.
ATACAAGGGAAAACTATGCATTGTACACTACCTTTACATTTCTAGAGAAGCCAAGGAAATTAATTTGAAAGCACTCAGGAAACAAACGGTTAAAATCTTGCTATTAACCAGTGTTTAAATACACATTCCTTGGAAATATGATAACACTCCTGACTTGGATGTTCAACTGCATAAAACTCATAGGACGCCAAGTCTCATTAAGTGATGGAAAGCCCAAGCTACCCCAGTAAAGTCAATACATGCACTTGGAGTGGTTTGACACAAACAGGAATATTCACACACCTTTCCTCTAGGAATGCAAGGGAGGTTTCTAGATTAGTCTCCATAGACTCCTTCAGAAGAAGGTCAGAGAAACAAAGTTAAGCAGTATGAGTACCCCTAATATCTCAAGTTCTGCAGTTGTTCAACAAAGAGAAGTCTTAATGAAGGAAAACCAAAGTTTGCACAAAACTCACAAGCAGGCTTTTTTTCATTTCCAAATGTAAACATCTACTGCTTTAATAAGCAGATCCACTCCAGTTCAAGCTACGCCTGTTCTTAAATACATGCAAACCGATTGATTCCGGTAGGGTAGCAAGTCTATCACTAGGATGAAAGTTATAAAAACACATTAATAGGGGTTATAATAATTGAATTTGTAAATGTAAAAGCTATTATAATGCCTATGATCAAAACTGAAAATCTGATAAGTTTGTCCCATGCATCTTGTTTAGCTTTACAATCATACCTGTCTGTTGTAGCTCTGCAAAATATTTTGTTCATTCTATTTGGAACACAGCCTTTTTCCAGAATAACAGTTCTTTCTCATGTGACGCTTCCAAAGTCTCTACCCTTACCTTAATCTATGCATTGTTCTTTGTTGAATGTTACTAATAGTGGTAGCAGGTGATTTGCTTTCCAATATTAGCCATGCAGAAGATGCAGTGTGGGGCTGCTCTTCCAAGCTTTGTAGCTTTGCAAATAGTGTTAAAATCACACAAGGAGCTGAGTGCCTTAGCTAGCATAGCTGCAGTGTAAATTGGGTAACTGCATGCATGGATAAGTACAATTAGCTGTTGCAGAAGTTAAAGGCCTTGTAGGCAAACAAATGCCTGTTTGACATATACCAAGTAGAGGAGTGTAATTCTGTATTCCCTTCCCCTTCTACATACAACATATTTTAAAAATCTGACTCTATTGCAAATATAGTGAGCACATTTAAAAGTAAGGATGCAGACTTTGAACAAGGACAAGAAGTTATTCACCTGACCAGACAGTTCACAGACAGAATTGCTTATGTATGAAAAGTGTGGGGTTCAAAACTATGTGTATTTGCCTAGAAACAAGAAATACTCATAAGAAAATTAATCAAAACCCTGAAAAGTTTCCATTAATAAAATAAGTTGGGTTGAGGAATACAGAGTGCCAAGTTCACCAAAAAGAAAAATAGAATGATAATTCAAAGCATTGGACAGAGTGACTGTCCACAAAGTAATGCAACAATCTATGCCAAAGAATTTGCCACCAATTTATTTGTTGCTGAAGACTGAATAGACTGAAGTCTTGCTCCTTTGCTAAATTACATGTTTCAGAACTAATCCTGTAGCCTGCAGCAGGTAGCAGATGCTCTATAGGGTAACTTAGAGCAGTCACCTATTACTGCTCATTATTTAATAGCACTGCTTTAAATCTAGTGTCATTGCCTTCACTGTTGGATAGTTTCTCTTACAGGTTCATGTTTTCACAGTTCTTTCCTAGGGTTTCACACCTGCTTCCTGAGTATTACATTGACTGCAGTCGGCCCAGCAGCAGCTGGGAGAAATCCCGTACAATTTGTCCTAAATTGGCTTTACCAAAAGCATAAATTTCTTTTCTTATCAATCAACTAGTTACCATGATATCCCAGCTAACAAATTTGTGTACGTTTTTAATATTATTCACTGTCAGTTGTGTACAGTGCAAAAGGAAAATACGCAGCTTATGACCAAAAAAGCTGTCAGAGTCCATGATATAATTCATTATTATGTGATGGATAAGATAATTCTGTTTGCAAAGTTAAAAACACATAATAGTTGCAATGTAGGGCAAAGTTTAACAGGGGCTAGCAGAAAGACCAGAGATGACAAATTTTCTACATATTTGCTTATCTAGAAATTGCAGAGAAATTGCCACATCAGTGATCCAACAAATCTGATGCAAAGACTAATGCAATTAGAATTTATTTTTGCTGAGCTTAATTTCTTCTTTAATAGGATGAGAATGTTTTTACTTTTCAGTGATTCTCTATTTCTGTGAATGTGATTTTCATTTGTTTCATCTCTGTGCTTCTAGAGAAATATGCAGAGAATGGCAATGGGAAAGCTCACCTATTTCAGCAAATTCAGGGAACTCCACCAAATTTGGTGAAGTTATTCCAGATTTTTTTCATTCTAGCTGGCAATAGATTTTGGTTCAGCTTCTTCTACAGCATCAAAAATCTGCTAAGGTAACAGTTGCCGTGTTATATAGAATATTATTTCCTGCACAAGTTTTAGATCATATTTTTCAGGAATTTAGAGTCTATTATTTTTATCATCTAGAACGCACAGCAAATATTTTGCATTGGTAACCTTGAAAACAATTTAATAGGGGGCAGTAGAATAGTTCTGTATTTTATCAGTTCATTATATCCAAGTGCTGATGATATGCAGCATCTATCACATATTACATGTACTCTTACATTACAAAATTCAGTTCATCCTCTGATTTCCTTTTATTAACCAACATTATCTTTCCAGCTGGTCTTTAATTAAATATTTCAGTAAGGATCATTAAGGCATTATATACAAACTCTTCATAGTTCTCATTGTTAATCATAACCACTTCATTCACAAGCAGCTATAAATCTGAATTTTGCCTTCCAGTTTTACTACAAAGCCTTTTTAGAAGAGGTATTGAAAAAAAACCCAACAAAACCCCCTTCACTTCCAAAATGGAATTTTCCAATTATATTCGTTTAAAATAGCCAAGAATTTACTCAGAGGGTTTAAATAAGGTGATTGAAAAAAGGAATCCCAGGATTTTTTCCATTCTTCTTCGTTCTGGCTAAAATAAAGACAGCTTAAAACTATAGATTATTTAATCTCTTTAAATAAGGTAGAAGGTGGTGAGACAGTACTGCGTAGATGCACAGCAGTAATGGATTATACACATTTTTCTCTCCTGGGTCACTGTTATGAATCTGATCCGAGATAGCAACAACAAAACGTCATCGTCATTTTATGGCTTTTAGCATGAAATCCTGACCCTATAAGGTCAATGCCAAAACATCAGTAGTGCCAGGTTTTTCACCTTTGAGTCTCTAGTGTGCAAAAAGAATTAATGTCTGACTCAGTATCCATTGACTTTAATGGCAGTTATATCAAGGTCTGGATTTTTAAAAGTCCTGAGGTGCTGCTTTGCTCACTCTGTGAGTGTAAGAGCTGGATCCTTCAGATGATTAAAACACTTAAAACTGTAGCATTAAAACTATAAACTTTATCCTTAAAGTGAAATGTTCTGATGGGCAAGACAATAGAGTGATGCTAGACACACACAGTTTCAAAACAACATCCACATGCCAAATGTGTGTCCTACCATCACTCCTGCTAGGCTTAGTGCAACAGCACTTCTAACCCACACCCCACTTCCAACCATTTCTCTTTCCTTTTCTAAGATCTGGGAGAAGAACTAAGTCCCGAAGGCTTCTCTGCTACAGCTATGCAGGGACCACTGCCAACACGCTTTTCTCTCTGGACAGGAAAACGCCAAGCAAGCATTCTCAGAGGGCTGTGATTGGGAAGCAGTCCTATAGTGAGGTGTTAAATAGTGTTTAACTGTAAGTCATATGTGGTCCAACCTGGGCTCCCTCTCAGTGCACAGGGAGAGCTGAGCACCTCAGAGGTGATTCACAGCAGCTGCCTGTGTCCTTTGTCAGCAAAGCTCCAAACATCGGTGAGGAAACATTGAGGACAGAAACAAGCCTTTAAATAGAGTTCTTTTCAGCAGCCAAGATGACCCAGCCATATGGAAGCCATGGTATGAGATATTTTCATGTACAGAGGCCTATGCCTTTTTCATAATTGAACAAAGCTCAATTTTTAAAACTGTGACTGGAGAATTTGCTGGCAAGTACTCTGACAAAGATGATGTGAAGCCATCCTTTTATCCAGTGATTATACTGGCCAGAGGAAGTATGAGATATTGACAATTTGTCCTCCTTTATCAGATGACACGCATCCCTCTGCTCCGCTGTGTGGATTACTCTGCTCCATTAGGCTGAGCACTGGATAAGGGCTGCTTTCACCACATATTTATTCACTTCTCTTGCTTCTCTGAAAACAAAATCCTTGCCCCAGGTGACAGGATGTTCAAAACATCTTGGAAAACTGTGTTTGTGGCCCTCAAGAAATTTAGCACAGATTGCAGCTTCTACTCTGCATTCTGTCTAGTCTGGCCTATGGTGAATTCCCAGAAAGTTCACTACTACAGAATGTGAGATCTCTTTAGTATAGGAATAATAATGCCCTGTGTCAAAATGACTAAATTAACAAAATCAGGAGGTCATCAAACATCACTTTTGGAGAGATTGATTCAAACAAAATCCTTACAAATTCTCTGAAAACAGGCAGAGGTGGCTCATTATTTTATTTTGTTTGGTTTGGTAGCAGTTGTTTTGTAAAAAGGACATTACAAGCCATTTTAAAACAGCAGCTGCAGGACCCTAACTCTCAAGTCTTGCAATTTTGTAGGCTTGAAAAAGTTTGATTCTGAAAAGGATATAAGAATACAATCCGTATGAGCTCTCAGATTTTGAGAGTTTATCCAAAATGGAAACAAATTCCCAATATTAAATAATTTGTTCGTGCCCTCCAAAAATACTAAGGTACCCAAATATAAAAATTAGGTCTTGCTGTAACACGTGCTTTCCAGACACATTTCACTTGTACAAATGCACAGTTCAGGCATGTGTTCCTAAAAGTGTTTAGCTATGCTGAAAACCACCCAGGAATTAAACCAGATGAAAGCATGCTGAAGAACTTGTTGGAGGTTTAATTACCTTTTCCTTTTTTCTCTTTAGTGGGAGTTCTGAATTCTGGAGGAGTAAAACTCCAGTCTCTACTGTATTGAAATGATATTTTTTTAGCACTCTAATCATTGTCTCTACTTGACTAAGACATTTCTGTGCTAAAGCAGGTGCATTTACTTTTCAAGTATTATTTTACTAATCAATTGAAAAATTACCTCCATGAATGACAGAAGTGCAGACCTTTGGAGTATTTCATTAAAAGGAGCAAACATTAATTACAAATCCAGCCCAACCTTTGCAGACATAAATTATGGGATGGATCTATTTTCTCCATGCTTAATTGCAAGCAGTGACTAGCTCTTTAAATTATTATCTCCAAGGCATGAATGAAATTAGAATGGATTTGATGATATTCTCAAGGCTTATTTGTATCTAAATAACTTGGCCATGTACTATCCGGTGATATAAAGAAAAAATAGGTGAAACACCTTTGAGGCTCTAAACAGTGGTCAGCGTACCATGAAAAAAATTTGGAATTGAAACCTTAAAGTCTTTGCAGACAAGGAAGTCTAGCTGCAGTTTTAACAATGGGATTGTTAATGTTGTCCAAGTATTTTTATTCCAACCTAAATTCTAAAATTTTTAGGTGTTTGTAACTTTCTGAAGCATTCATATTTCAAGCAGAGTTTTCCAGGCAATATCTTTCCTGAAAGGTAATATTTACATTTTAAGAAAAATAACTATTTTTTCTAGTGAACTAAAACACTCTTCCCACAGAATTAAGACGGTTGAAATTTTTGATTTTGTAATAGCTACAGTGCTGACATGTTTGTGATCAAACTGAAATCTGGCAGGAAAATAGGTAAGTAAAGTGCCTTTGATCAGGCTGTTGAAAGCCAATTTTGAATTAGCCATATTTGCTGATACAAAGTAGAATTTCAAAGACATTCAACAATGGCCAAATTTTCAGGTGATCTTTTCTCCTGGACTAATACATGTTTTTACAGCATATTCTCTACTTGCCTTTTTGTCTTTTTTAAATATCAAGAATCAGCAAAATTTTCTTTGTTTGTGTTAGCATAGTCCTAAAACTCAAACAAACAGTTAGGCTGTTTTTCCAAGGCCTTTTTCAGAAGCTGAAGTCAGAAAAAAAATTCCCAAATTTTAGAACGCTTAATCTCTGTCTCTCTACTGAGTACTTTACCTGTACCAGTTTTATAACCCCATCTGTTTTCCAAGGGAAAAGTATTCAGTAGTTACTGTTGATGATGGAATGACTTATATTATTATCATATAATAAAACTCCCTTTAGTTTCTGAAAAAATGTTTGTTTAGTACACGACACAGAGAAGGAGCAGAACAAAACTAAAAATTGAACATGCATAAAGCTCAATTAAAAACTATCCCATAAACCTCAGTGTGAGGCAAAACTGATCTTGAAGTTTCTTAGCATTTAAGATATGGAGAACTTCCAGTCTCTCTCTGTTTAAAATAATTTAAAAATTCATTGTCACAGGAAATAAGCAGTATTGCATACATGTAGGTAACAGAAGGTGCAGTTTACTGTGATGAGTGAGGCATAGATGTGGAATGCAAGGATTATTTTTTTAATACAATGATGAAAACAGAAATTTATTTTTGTAAAATGTATCTAATGATCAGAAACAGAAATCCTTCTTCTATAAGAACTGACATCTATATATCACACAGAGTGTGGACAAAGGAGTCTGAACAAAGACTTTCAATGGGTACTGCCTGCCCTGTGTTTTTACTATCATTCTACCAAAGAAGTTAATCATTTGGCATTGCACACTTACAAAAAAAAAAAATTAAAAAATAGATAATGACTTGCTCGGAGTTCAATTTACTTGTGTCATGATACAACAAATACCAAGCTGAGTTCTCACTGTATTAATCATTAACCTAGGAGAGGGCATTAGCTTAAAATGCATTCCTTCAACTTTGGTATGTTTCATGAATACATTTGTAGATATTTTAACAGCAATTTCAAATATGCTGAAGACATAAACGAGCCAAAGTCCCCACAAAAGCCAAACTCTTTTTCACCTTTTAACTTTTGGATATAAAGTTACCATCCCTCTCTGCTGTGAGAACAGGATCTGAAAGCAGAACAACAGAGGTTCTGCAAAGTTGGATTCTGGGAGGTACAGAGAAAGCCCAGCTCAGATTCAGAGAGCTTATTTGTGCAAGACACTGTGCAAAGAGCCAGGCAGGGGTACCTATAAAAGGCAAAATATTCTGATATATTACTGGGTTTTTCCAAATTTTCTACTGTGACAGACTTCTCAGGCCCACAGCAAAATGTTTTTGGTACTGAGCTGAAGACTTTGCAACAACATTAGAAGATTACTTGGAAAAAAAAATACATTCTGCTGGAAGGTTAGAGATTGATTCAAAAACTTTAGAAAAAATTGATCAGCACAGAGAAGACTTCATGGGTCTCATAACTGTGTCTTGTTTAGGAGAGGGAAGAGTGAGAAATCCTGTTTGCCTGGCTTTTGGAAGTATTCATGTTCCCTTTCTTCTCCATGGAGAAGAATTAATCCTAATTTAAAAGTGAGGAGTTAAAGATTGATCTGGAGCTTGGGAAAAGCAGTCAAGCAGAGGATCACTGGCGACAGGGTGAACCCTTTAACCATATTGCCTGAGAAATGCAGTGCTTGGCAATCTATTTCCGGGAATGATAATATCATAGGTAACCTATTTGCTCTGGAATCTAAACCAGAGCACCACATTTAAACCACCTGCACCTAAAATGAATGTGAATATGCTGTGGGGATCTCCTAGTTACACAGGCCTGAGTGGAATGTATAATTGTTAACAGACTTGGGCAAATTCCTCAGTCTTAATAGTACACCATTCAACTTGTTACAAAATTTGGTGATTTTTTTTCTCCCTAAAACCAGCCAATCCTAAAATCTCATTTAGATCTAGTCATTGAACATCATGTCCTTTTTATACTTTAGAAAGAAAAACATCACTAACAATTATTAGTTTTAACACCTCACAGCTTATAGTTTCTCATATACAGAGAAACCTTAGGCACGTATTAGGCACTATATGAATCTAACACCAATATATTTTATAAAAAGTAGAAAGGTTGGAGTAGAGAAAGTGGGAAATTTGTTAAATGTGAGTTTTAATAATTAAGATACTTTCTTTATCAAGGGTTAAGGAAAACATATGAAGGAGATAGAGTATGTACCTTTAATCAATAGATACATTTTTTCCCTCTGAATACAGAATTGCAAAGACAACTTAGCTTCAAGCTGCGAAGAGTGTTAATGGAAATATTGAGAAATCATTATTTCCATCTAAATATTAAAACACTGGCCTATTAATGCCTGTTTCATAGTCTAAATGTAGGCAAACAGTTACTCAGACATTGCTATGCACCAAAACAACATTATAGCTAAGAAGAGGGCGAGCAAAGACTGCTCGGAGGCAGATCCCACATCACAAAGCATGAAGTACAGCTTCTCTGACTCATGGATAGCACAGCCTTTCTAACATGAGCTACAGCATTTTATGGAGTGGGCTGTACCATACTAAGGGTGCCAGTCACAGAGACTCTCTGTATGACAGTAAGGACAACCACATGGGACTAGTTCTCAGTTCAAGTGCAGGTCCTACATCAGAACTAAAACATGAGTCCATTTGACTGGAGGACCCAGGAATACTTCTTCCAGACGCTGGTGCAAACACAGGCTACCCTCAGAGTTCACAGAAGGACAAGATCCCAGGGCGCATCAGTAAACCTGCAGCCTGGTTTCAGTGCACTCTAACAAGTCTGGACACGGAGCACTGTATGGAAACAGCCCCGTCACCACTAACAGGACTGAGCTGAGACAAGATCTGCTGCATAACTCCAATTTTTGATTTCAGAAAAGATGAACTAGCATGGACCACCAAGGCCAGCATAGCTGGGCTGCACAGAACCCAGTGTGACCTATGCTGTATGGGAACAAAAAGGCACCTGCGGAGAGGTGCGCAGAGACTCCCTATGTTCCCCAGGGAGGTGGTGTGTGGCCCACAGCTGTCAGCCACGCTGGGATTTCAGCACACAGCTCACAGGAAGGCTGGTCACCCTGATCACTGCTGGTCTACACAGATAGTTACAGACACACAAAGTTGACAAGGGTATGAATAAGCATCACATTGGGGGCTGCAAAACACAGTGGTACCTTCTGTGAGTTATGTGCATAGTTTTCATGCTGCACTTTTGTCCTCTCTTTTTCTCCATCTTGATCCAGCAAATTCTGAAATAACAAGTAAGAGTAACGTCAATATTAGCTCCACCCAAATGAGAATAAATGTGTATGGAACACGGAGATGCATCTGTTTAGTGATTTTGAAATGAGTTGACTCCTGGCTATGTCACCAGTCCACCTTTATCTTCCTCCAACCTAGTTTGTTCTTGTGTTTTCAGTTGAAATCTGACACAGAAGAATAAATTATTATTATTACCTCCATTTGAGCTACCCCAACCATTTAAATACTCACATCACCTGTAAATTGTGAACAATCTTGTTGCACACTGTGTAATCACTGTGGATCGAACTCTTGAAGGATAAAGGTCCAGAATGGTTCAAATAATAGTTCTTGGTCTGTCTTTCTCTGACAGCCAAATATGAATAACAATTTATTTTGGCCAAACCAACCTGTTCCAGGTGAATTTATGTCCTTAATGGGAGATCTGCCACAACAAACAAGAAGGGGATGTAGCTATACAATTTGGTACATTCTGGTCAAAAGTGGAATATCTTAAATCAAAAGTTTCAGCAGGCTTGAAGGTTCCTGCTAAGTTCCTCTATTAAATCTTCATAATAATGTGACTAGCTAGAATTCATGTCTTCTACTTTATTAAAAAAAATGCAACCGCTAGGATAAAATAATATTGGGAAATAAAATTTACCTTGGATTAGTTTCATGTAAACATAAAAAATCAAATTCTCAGAACTCACATGTTAAACATAATGTAGTTAATATTAAATACAATGATTATGCAACCTATTACTTTTACAGTTTGTGCTCCTGTGTTCTTGATTTTGCCGTGTTTTGCTTATGATTAATGAATGACTCACCTTCAGTACTGTCTCATTTATTTCATACCTCATTATGAATTTCAAAATCTCAATTTGTTATCTGAAAACAGCAAAACATGCATGGAAGTTGAACAGTCTTCATACATGCAAATGGCATATCTTTATAAATAAATTGCTGTTGCCCAATATTACATCTTGTTTTAATAGTTAACATTTTCTAGCTACTTTTGATACAATTTTGAAGAGTGTACATAACTTATTCCCATAGAACAACAGCTGAAATTTCTGCATGTGTTTTATATGAACATCAGGAGTGTCTGTGCATTCCCTATACAGTCAGTGTCTCACACAAATCCTAGAACGGCACCTGGTGTACCTGTTTTCTATTTTAACTTGTCAAGATACTATGCTATAATTTCCCACAGCTTCTCATTTGTTTTGCTTGGAATCATTTTAGCAGGGTTTGATACTTTATGACATTATGTGATTATATTGTTGGCATTCAGGTAGGGACAAAATCTAGGCTAGAAAATTGATGGAATTTTTGTGTATATTAAGCTCATTGTTAAAGCAAACCCACTCATTTATTCTAAAAAAAAAAGTTTCACATCAACAGTTCACAGTACTATTTTTTTGTTGGTTTTGTTATGTCCTTTTTCTGTTCCAATAATTACCTTCAACTATAGAATTTAGTAGTTACAAAATCTTGAGCAGAAAATAATTGTCTTGGGTAACATCAGTGCTAAATCACGTTCCGTGGAGCACTCCAAGGCTAAACCAAAAAGTCCATCTTTTCTCTCAGTTTACTGGAGGTAGATTCTTAAGTCACTTGAGCATCACTGTCAGAAGATGACTGTTACCAACTATAAGAAAACACCTGTGATAAACTGATAGCTTGAGGAGTAGATTATGGTACCTAGAGAAGCCCAGGGTATCTCCATTCAACAGAGTCATATAATAGATGGCAAGCTGCCCTGGGGAACTTGGTAACGGCACAGAAATGTTTTGGACATAGGACAATTAATGCTATTCACAGCTTTCAGCTCTACAACTATGCAAAAACAGGGTCTGTGATGCCTACAGAGCAATGGCCTGTGAGGCTGTTTATAGATTGAGCTACACTCCAGATTGCATAGACATGCGCAGGCTAACTTTAAACTGGACAGCTTGGTGATTTCTAGCACTGTAGCTGCAGCTCCACATACTTCAGTGAGGGCTAACCCAGTACCTCCAGAAGACTGTGCAGTCTGCTCTTCTCTCATCACTTTGGCAACTTTGTCCACACGAACAAATGGAGTTTAAGGTTCTGCAACAGAGACTTCACGGTGTAAAGGCATTACCTCTAAAGCCCCAGTGACAGCTGCACCCAGCTCCTTCTGCAGAAGATAATCTGTCTTTATACCTTACTCTTTTGGGTTTCTGACTTACTGCATGTAAGCAGCAGCACCTGCGCCTACTACTTTTGCCCTGTCTTATTTGCAGTTAGATTATGGCTGTGAGGTTTATTCAGGTGAGGTTTATTCAGGTTGGATGCTGAGGCTACATTTGACTGAGAGTAGACCAGAGTCCATGGACTTTATAAACAGAAACGTAAAAATCAACCCCAACCAATTGCATACTTCTTCACTCTGCACAATATGCATGGCTGATGTGTTGCCAAGTTCAATAGCTTAAATGTTGTGTCATCACTAAAAATAATATAACTGAGCATGGTTAGTAACTGCAGGCTGACCTTCAGCCTTGGCTTTGCTTAATATTGTAGATTTATGTTTTCTCTCAATTTGTTCAGAACTGTTTGTACTATGGATTATTAATCTATAACTAAACATTGTCCTTGGTGTTCATCTAGATGACGATATTTGGAACCAACGCAAATCCATTATCTTTTCTTTGAATTTTGTAAGCATGTTCATTACAGGCCTCTATTCTTCCTACAATTTCAGTGAAAACTGTACAAGAAAAAAAAGTAATTGTTTATTTAGGATTGTTGTTTTAATCACATCCCACCTATGATGCACTTTAAGAGCAGTGAACAGGTTGTCCTTAAAATTAACAAAATCAAATACCCACCCCAACACTGTATCCTTATTCCTGCCAGGCTCTATATTAGTTTTCAGTGTGAATGAAGAAGAGAACATCTTTACACATTGCAAATGTAAGAAGGAAATAAGAAATGGTTAGGAAGTATGTCGAATAAAAAAAAAGAAATCAGTGAACAAAAAACCCCAAACTTCCTGAAGCTATAAGAAAAGCAGAGTTTGTGATGGACATGGCAAAAATCAGAGAAAACTACACAAAGTGGGTCTGAATATATTACTACAATGTTTGAGTATCATCTTCAGCACAGAACAATCAAAACCAAAATGTATATACTATGGAAGAACTGAAGTTATGTAAAGATGGTTTGCTTCTAAGGATTTAATAATTTAGAAGTGGCTTCCTATTTAAGCAATGAGAGTATTTAGTCTCCTCACTTAACTAGAATGAGAGTCTACTTAAGGCAAATGGTTAGAGATAACTAAAACCAGTCTGAAACTTAACAGGCGTTAATTTCACTACTTGAAATATCATTTATTCTTTTTATTATAAAAATACTAAGAAATATCTTCAGGAACTACCCAGGCTTCATTTTGACTCAAAACAATCTAACTGGATGTTTATGCTAGAATTTTTATAAAGGATTTTAAACCAGACCCTATGGTAACTCATTAGAATAGCCTAGCATTTCTACACAGAATTTTGAGTCAGCCATTCTCCCACATGCCTGTGGAAAGCAGATAGAAGTAGTTAATTTCTGTTGTTTGCAAATCCCAAGAGAATGAAAACAAGTCTCCTCAGCTGACCAAGAGCACTACATGTTTTTGCTTTACTGTTAATAAAACAAATATGATCTTCCCAAAGTATTCTTAAAAAAAACCCATTCCATCTTATATTTCCTCTGTAGAAACAAATGCGTATAAAGCCAATGAGCAGGGATGATTTTTTTTCAAGTGATAAAATCACACAGTAGCAATATGACACTGGATTACTGTGATATTTCTTCCAAACTGGACTTACTATTGTCCCACAAAACAGATTGCATAAAGAAAGCGTCATTTGAAAAAAATTAACCCACTTAGCAGCATCTGGAAACCTGAAATGCAAAACGAGGTCCAAAAGAATCCTAACTCCCACCTTGCCTTTCCTTCCTTCATCTCTGTGATGGACAGTGACTTGCACGTGCAGATACCATGCCAGAAAGTCTCTACCACTTATGGTCTCTGTTTGGAGCCCTAGGAAAATGTGCATCAGCAATTTTAACATAAACCCCTCGATTTATGAGCTCATGAGGGAGATGTGTGACCATATCCTCAACCCTGTATTTTTTCATGGTTACTGAACAGGCTAGATTTCATGCCTGCTTCCTACATAAGCTGAGCACTGCACAGAAAGTGACTTTCAGGAAATATATTTCTGTGTAATCCAGAAACCAACAGTGCTTTTATACCTAGGCAGCTGACATAACTAGTTACACAAGATATATCCAAACACATGAATTTAAAGAGGGAGGGGGAGAAGGGAAGTTTGCAGAAGCACAATATTCAGAAGTCTCAAGTGAGTGTTTACCTTTGGACTGATGTTGTTTAGACAACTGGGCCTCCACCTCTCCCAGCTCCACCATAAGATGACATTCACATGTTGCTAACTCTGAATATAACAACATAACAAATGCTTGTCTCCAGGACAGAGTGACCCTTGCAATCTACTCTATCATGCACACATTTATGTTGCAGGCTACTACTTATTGACACCTACCGGGCATGGTATCAGGGCAGCCCAAGCAGAACATGCATAATACAGACTGAGAGGGTGAAAATATCAATGTCATAAACACTGTAGCTGCAAACTGTAAGAAATGATAGGCGGCCAGATTCTGCCCTAAAGCTCTACTGAGGGAAATTCGCCAGTGGTGTGATTTCAGACCCAACCTCAAATCTGAATGTGTAAATTACATCTTTGGCACTCTCAACTAACAGACACCTGTGAAACTGTGGGAGCTTAAGCAACTGTTCAGATGACTGGATTCACTCTCATTGCTTTTCAAAGATTGACATACAACAAGTGAGGATGCAGAGTACATGAGGCATTCAAAGAGGAGGTCTTGGGGGAAGGCAAAGTACTCAAATGTTTAACACAATTTATAGATAGGTCTGGAATATAGGACGTGGATGTTGCGAGAGGCAAACAATGAGGTGACTGGCTGGAAAGAACTCCGAGCTGGAGCAAATGTGAAGGTAAAACAGAATCGAAATAGTGAACCATCTGCTTTCTAATGAAAACAGCTCTACTTGTCAGCAACATCCAGAAAAAATTATTTCTTAGTTGGCGTGTATAACTGAGGGAAGTAGCTTTTTTGCTATATGAGGTAATACACTCAAATGATGTATGACTTAGAGAATAGTGTGGGTTAATGATCTTCAGCTGGATCAGGGAGTAAAACAAAGTAATTTCATAATACAGAACATGATGGATTAAATCATGTTAATACTGGGTATATACATTAAAGAAAATTATCTTTCTGGCATACTAAATGGCAAAATAAAAAGCACTTTTAGTAAGTTATATGATTAATTAGTCTGCCCTTTTATTTATGTACCATGATAAAGTAGAATGTACTTCTTCTGGTTACCTCCCAGGCAATTATTCTGAAAGTTACATTGAATACATCAGCTTCATTGTATTGCACCAGTCCATCAGGAACTGCAAAGTAGGTCCCTGTCTTTGTTTTAAGTCAGGGTTTTTCTTTTTTTCTCTCCCTTTCCTGTCCTCCTTGCTAGAGGTTATTTAGCTTTTGTTCTGTGTGTTTTTAACTCACAGAAACACGAGTTTGAACACAATATGTATATATATTGAAATAATGTAAACATTGTTTTGTCTTAAGGACCATTAATTAGGGAGAATGCAAAAAATTATGAGTTAAAAGTTATAGCTCAGATGTAATTCAAGCAAATATTTAAATATGAGAATGCAAATGCTCCAGAGCCCACCCAAATTCTGAGCTTTTTAATTTCCTGCTTTCATGACTTAGATGTGTATTTTGCAAATTTCCATGAAAGGTTCGATCACATCCAGAATCTTTTAGAAAGAAGCTGGAAATGGATTTTCAAAGGAGATTTCAGATTAAAGGAAAAATCTCAAATTTAAAAAACAGTGGTACCTACAGAGGGAGGAATATTATTTTTGAGAACTATGTCTCTTCCAGTCTCATTTTACAACCTTTTCAGAAATTATGCCAATGATGTAAGACACAGAAGTTTCCTCTAGTAACAAATTTACCTGAAAGGAAGAAAAGCTATTGTTAGCATTGAACTTACTCCTTTCTTAACATCTTATGAGCCTGTAGAAATTGATAAAATGCAGAAGTTAGTTAAAAGTCCATTTCAATGACCTTTAAGAAAAAAAAGACTTAGCAAGTTGGGTGTGTTTTTCCATTCTAGTAGGGATTCACATAGTTCCTCTTCAAGCTGGATTGACTTAGACAGATGTACTGGAGAATACGGAAAATCTGAAAGACCAGACCGAGACAGTTTTCTACTACCAAATCCAGAATTCATGTGGGAAGTGTCTTAGACAGAGAGAAACATGTTTCACAAGGGGCCTGGCACTTAAATGGACTTATTCTGTTCCACAGACTTGCACAGAAAAGACAGTCCTGATTCTAAAACACTAGGCTGAAGGAAATGACTTTTAAAAAGAACCAGCTAAGAAAAACTAACTTTTTTTTTTTTTTTTTTTTTTTTTAACTTAGCAGCAGACATTTGTCTTCTAAAGCAATTTCTGCATGAAACCCTCCTAATGTTCTAAATCTGGATTCTCTCACACAGAGTCCACCTGCTGATATAGAGCCAGTATTTGCTGACTAATATTCTGTTAACAACATCACTAATGCTTTCTTCTGACTCTGGGGTTTTTGCCTTCACTGTGACGCAAAATCTGTCTTTACTGGGAATTAATTAAATCATGGTAAATATAAATTCATATATTTTCAGTATTTATTCCGTCTGTGTATTTTCCATTTATGTGCTAGCAAAGGAAATGCTCTGTCATGAAGTTCCACAAAGGCACTTTTTATATCATCACATTTTAGTGTGTGTGAGTCCAGTAAGCTTGTTCTTTCCTCTTATAGTGCTGTCCTACGTTTAATTCTCTTCATCATGCAAGCTGTACTACACAGTTTACAGGCCTCTCAAATTTCTGTTTAGTGTGGAAAAAGGCACATGAATTTTCCTCTTGTGAAAGGCATCTTGTTAATATCACCCTTTTCTATGATCAACACTCCCAAAAATTATTCTGTACACCTTTTCTAAATGTTCCTTCTTACTCTAAGGAGGATCATAAAGGCATTAACCAAGAAGACTTTTGCATGCTACTCAGCAGTATCACATCTGTACTACTTTTTGAAGGGAGCAGATTTATGATAACTATTTACTTTATTTCACTAATTTATTCCAATAAAGACTATAGGTGTTAATGATTTATATATTTTTAAGCAGCTTTTCAACCTAGAAATACAGGATAGATACTGCTTAGAAATTCCAAAGAGATACTGAAGTTCATAAATAGAAATAACCTGACCACCTATTCACAACTAGTAAATAAACTTTAAAACAGATTTTTTTAAGGCATGTGAATTATTAGTTGCTGGTGAGACTGCTGTGAGACTATAGAAAATGGGTGAAATGTATCACAGAAAAACAGCGTATAAGCACAGCTTCTTCAAAGTGTTGGTCTAAAATAACATTCAATTATTGCTACATTTTAAACTTTGTAGGATATAACACCACGTAGGAGCGTGACTTTAAATTAGTGTTCGCATGTGCCTGTGATGTAGGCGAGGGGTTTTAGCAAGCAGCAGGTTTTAAACCGAAAATCACATTAATTTATTTGCTGCAGTAAAATTAGGTAGATTAGTTATTGTTCAAACTGATTAGTTACACAGAAAAACAGCTTTTATATTACAAAAAAAAAGAAAAAATAAAAATCCGGGAGAAGAGTTCGTGCTCTTGTGCTCCATTACTGTTGGCAAGACTCAACTAGAAATGCAAGATATGTCTAAAGAGTAATTTTGTCTCATTAAATGACAACACTAGTGGTTCCTCTTCATATCCTTAATTCATTTCTTATAGTTTTTCTTGTCACATCCACTTGTTTTATGGCTTACTAACTTCAAGTTATGGTCGTAATTTATGGTCAAAACTGAGTGGTAGCAAATCACAGAATATTTTCATTGATTACCCTAAATTGTCTAATCTCCTGTATGTTTTTAGGACTTGATTGGGTGGTATTTACTGATTGCCTTCATCTAATTTAAAAATCAATCAATAGCAACAATGAGAGGTGGTGGATAAATCGAGTCTAATGCAGCATAACTGCAGCAAATATCCATCAAAGGCTCATTCTCAATCAAATTTGTGGGAAGTTTTAATACATAAACCAAAATGTCTAAAAGCCTTACTTCTAGAGCACATCATTTTAAAATTGTGCTCTGCAATGTGACATCTTATTGCTCTTATACTGTCTATTTAGGGCGGTTTTCCACTGCTAAAATGAACATATTTCACTACGATAAAACTGTAGCAAACAAGAAAAAAAATGTCATCAGCTTTGGTTTAAAGGCACTTTGTTCCATCTTCCTCCATATTATCTGTATATAATAATGGGAATTAACATAACATCAGCTTTTCATATAAACTGTGTGCATTTTCCCTGAGATAAACATTCTAATAAGTGTCTGGATGGGAAATGTGTTTTCTACATTGAGAAATCAATTCATTAAAGTTGTTTCTTACATTGTTCTTTTTTTAGAGCACCATTTATTTCCTTCAGTTTTGGATAGCAAATATGAAAGCAGCTGTATGGAAGGCAGTATTCTAATTTCTTGACACTATCAGGGCAAAGACACCTCATGCAGCAAAGGACAGAGAGTAAATGCAAACCTCCTTTTCTTTTCTGAGTGATGCCAGTACAAACATAAAATGCTCCTTTCTAATTTGACATGAGAAAACACGACATAAAAAAAAAATTATTTTTTAACTAGGCATGGACCTCCAGTTTACATTAACTGAAAATAAGCTTTCTAAAGGCACATAGAGGTAAACAGTCACATAAACTGAGGCCAGAATTATGCCATCGTTTACAGCCGGACGAGGAGGTAGTTCAATATCTTGAAAAACAAGTTCTAACTGGCCTCTGTTCTTGAAGGAATTTTAATCCATACACAGAAATGGGTATTTAGTACAAGAATTTACTCAGTAAATATTCAATGTAAATAGCTAAGAGGATTCAGCTTTTATTTCTTGACAACATGGGACATATAATGCTATACACTTCTTGGGCAATAGGAGGTTCTGTCTTCTGCCTCCAGGTGTTAATACCTGACCAGTGAAGAAGAGAAACTTGGATGTTTTGGGCTTTTCTGCGATTTTGCAGTTATTTGACTTTAATTTGAGTCACAGGTGCTTATTAATAGATAGACACTTTTTAACTGTATTTAAATTCAAGCATATAAGATAATCAGTACAGACAGGGAACAAACTCTGAAGCATAAGAAGACAGAACTGAATTTCACCAAAGATGCTCATTAAGCAGAACTTTGAAAGAGAAAGTATATATCCTTTCCTAAATATTAAAAAAGGACAAGGGTTCTTGATTAACCAGAACCCAAACACTGAAGTTGCATACATCAAGATCTGGAAATTCCTTGCTTTGTGTTAACTTTACAGCTGACCACTCCCTGAGACAGGTATCAAGACCCGTGATTCTTAATTTCTGCATAATCCAGATGCAAAGACAGAGAGAATCCTTATCATCATGTTGTCGCTTTCAAGTGTTAAACATGTCTCATATTTGTAAGGATTGTTCTTCTTAATGTTATTTTCATTCCCTTCTACATTTTTTTTTTTTCCCTGCATGAGAAGAATGGGACAGTGCTGAGGTATTAAAGCAGGGGCTTTCCTCTCCAGTCTGCTACGTTTTCTAACCAAAATAAGGAAGGGTAAGGCATCTTTCTCTCTTGAGAAAACAAGGTCCAAGAGCTTTGGATGTTTCTGAATTCACTCAGATGAAAATTCCACGTTTTGGTATCTAAAGAAAGTACAAGTTGCATGGCTACAATCCACCACTACTACAAACAAAATTGCAGATATGTACCAGATCAGGCAAACACCACCACTCTGGAAAATAATTCTTCTGTTCTAATCAATTTTAAAGCATCCTTTGTTGCTAAACACTCTTGAAAAAAATCTCTGGCCCAAGCAACAGATCACAGCACACATTACAAATATAAAAGACAACCACCAAAGTGAACCCTACCAGCAGTCCGCTGTTTATTAAAATTCTGACATTCTGAGATATCTTCTTGCCAAGGGCCCTCTTACAATGACATCTGTACACTTGTCATTACATCGCAGTTCACATTACTTACATAAACATGCCACAGGGAAACCATGACTGATATAATTTTTATAAGATTGAAAGGTAGCCATTGTGATCATTAAAACAAACCTGAGAGAGCCTTCCTGATGATGGAATAGATTCAGTTACTTCTCCCTTCTTTGTAGGTCATTAGTTAAAAAGGGGAAGGTGGGGGAGGAGGGAGAGAAGACCATATACTGCAGGTGTTTTATCCGTTGTAAGGAGCCTGCACTGAGACAAATGATTCTAGCTGGCATTTTGTACACACCGGAGATTGCTTATCGATCCAGATCAGAATATTCAGGCTGGCCCCGGGGAAAAGGCAGAGTATTTTCTGAGGGAGTTAATAACCTGGCAGCTGAGCTGTCTTGTCCAATTCACTGAACCTAGGGCTCTAATCAGGCCAGAGTTTTTATTTTGAGAAATCTTGCCATATGTGTCTGCTAGCTGCCTTCCACTCTATTGGACCAGTGACAGTGATTGAAATGACAGCCTATAGATAGAGCCTAATCAAATTGTTTATTATCAGCCTAAATCAATATGTATAGATTGTTGAAACATCACTGTCATGCCATGGAAAAGTCATACTAACACCACATGCTCGAGGTGTAATTCTAAAATGTATTTTTCGATCCCAAATTACATCTGAATTTAACAGAGTAAAAGAAATTATAATGGTGTATAAGACAGTGAAAAATACACGTTTACACATTTTAATAAAATAACATGGAGGATTAATGGCAAAATGTCATGTTGCGCACCACTTGAATATGTTATCATGTTCCCTGTATTGGGGAGAGGCAACAGAGCTGTGGGAAAAGAAAACAAGTTTGAAAAGAGAAGTGTTTTGCCTTTTGTATAGAAAGGAAAAAATCTCACAGAGGTCTGTGTAAGCACGTTCTGCAGCATGAATCAAGTTCCAACACACCTAGAAAGCAAGTTTTGATGCACCCAGACTACAGAGTTGAAACATACAGTAATGTGAATTCCTTTGGTACTACATAAATATTCCTCCCAAAAGCCTTCCAAAGAACTTGGGCCATGAAATCTAATGGTTTGATAAAGAGGCTAGCAGGGCAAAGATCTTGTATTCTGAATTTAGAAAAGAGACTAATTGCAAGCATGTAAAATTTAACCCAAGAGTTGGTTTCATTAAAAAAGCTGTATCTTCTGAAGACTCTTGGATACTCTTTTTACACAGAAAAGATAGAAATGCAATATATGGATAAAAGTAAAAAATAGATACTAATATGCAGTGAATCAGATTCTACAGGCTTAAATAACATCTCAAGCAAAATTGTTCAAACAGTAAAAAATTAGATGAATAAGGGGCATTCCTGACGGCACGGCACGGCACTAGACGGAAGCCTCGGAGGACGAATAATTATTTTGGCCCTGTGAAGCTCACCTGAGCAGTATACATGTGAAATTCTTCTGAAGTGTAATTGACCTCAAATGAATCATCACTGCAGTGCTTGTAGCCCAACAAGAGTCAACTGTCTAGTTTATAACTTCTAAAGTAGGTCTACTGGCAGAATTTTGCACCACCTAGTATGTCCTGTGGAATAATGTATTGCCTTGCTTTTCAAAACTATTTTAAAGTACTCTGGGAGGGTAAAGTGGTCATAAACTTAAAGTAAATTATACTTTTTGCCCTGAAGAATGGTGTAAAGTAACCTTCAGGTTAATTAATCTTTGCAATATTATTCATCATAAAAGTTTAGCATGTGAGTCTCTCTAGATATATGCTTAATTCCCTTCTGAGTCAGGAAAGAGGTCAAGCAGATGCATATCCTTAAGTTCTACGTGATTCAGTGGGACTTTCCCTTGTCTTAAGTTTTGAACATACTTGCGGCATACTCATGGCTCAGCATACAACGTGAATACAGGTGGCTGAGCTTGGCCCACATCTGGCACAAAACCAAAATTCAACATTACTTTTACAGTGTTTTGACTAAAATCCAGCAAAGCACTTAAGTCTACACACAGTGCTGATTTAACTATCTCAGTTTATAGTTACACTGGTGCAATTTCCTAGCATGGATACAGTTCTGCTAGTATTTATCTTGGCATAACTTAGCAAGACACATTTACAGAAACGAATGCCACTGAAAGCCAGGGCAAATCTGCAAGAGATAATACCAAAATTGAATAAACTGAAAATGCAACAGCTGGAGGGGCATAAGAAATGGAAAATACCTACTAAATGAAAATACTCGGCCAGCTTTCTTCAAATGCACAATGAAGCATTTTGGAATTTTGAGTCACATATTCTCTCCCTGAAGGGTCTGCCCTGTTCCCTAAAGATGGAACACCTCCCTGGTGATGTATTTAATTTATACAGTAAGAACAGTATCGCTAAGTCTTCTGCCCTCTTTGACATGGAAATTAGAAATCCTGCAGCGAATGAAGCCAGAAAAATCTCATGATTTTCAACACAGTGGTTCAGCCACTGTAGTTGAACACTCTTTGAAAACATTTTCCTACTTCCACAAAAATATTTTTATAATGCTGGAAGAACATTACTTCGTTTTTTCCCCCTCCCATATCAGCAATGGCCAGGCAGAATCCTTGCAAACACCATTTTCCCAAGAAATGACTCACTAATCGTGTACTCTCTTCTGGGTCTTCAACTTAAGACTGAAAAGACTGCTACTAAGCAGCAGCACTGAGCTGTTAGGGCTCCAAATGAAACAATAGATGATTTAAACACAGAGAATGCTAAATCACCTGCAAAATCAGAACTCTGGGGATTTTTGAACTGGGAATTTCCTGTGAAATACATATTACATTTTTGACTGGTACTCATTTCAAGTTAAAGATGATTTTGGCCTTAATTTATGCATGCAGTTTTGTGCATGAGACATACTCCTGTATCTAACACGGTGGAAATTCACTGCTGATCATGAAATACACCGCACTTGACCACAAAACTTCTGATCTACTCCAATAATATTTGACAGGCAATTTACCCATATTTCTCAAATATTGGTACTGAGGTATTTTTATTATTCTATGTGACTGTTGAAATGGTTGTCTTAGCTTTTGCACCTTGAAGTCATTTGTTACCTACCTACAATATTTGAAACTCTTTGCCAATCCTTTAAAACCTTCAACAGACCAATGGTGGCATTTCTCAGCACACTTTTGCCAATTTGTCTATTCATACGTGAGTTTGTTTCACAAACAGTAAGTAGCTCCTTCCAGAGAGCGTCAATGGAATGCTTAGATTATACCTTGTATACTGTAAGACCCATTAAGCCAAACATGCTCTAATTGTTGGGCTGAAAGGTTCTGTGTGGCATGTAGTGAAATCCCTGCTAAAGTCTCTTGACTGCTGAGAATACATTTTTTTTGTATCCTTTTTTTTCTTTTTGCTAAATCTTAATGCAGCCAAATGACTCCAGAGAACAGAATGCACTATTTTTTTTTCCTTTTCAAAGGATCTTCAAGGGAAGAGTTTGACCACAAAGTGGGATAAAAATGAAGAAAGAATAATGACTTGTTATATATTATTTACAATGCACAACAGCGGTCAACAGTGTCACCGTTATCCAGCTTTCAAATATTTGTGACTTAGTTACAGATATCATGCATTAATGGGAAATACACCTAATAGCCTAGTACTGCCTCAGGAAAGGACTGTGTCTAGGACTCTCCTATAAAGCTAGCAAAATTCTTATTTATACCACACTTTATGCTTCAGTTATTCCATTTCTCTAGGTCTCTGTTATGGGCTGATTTGCTTTGTCTTTGTGCTAAATGGGATGTAAAACTAAGTGCTACTGATACAATTTCTAGAGGTGTATTTGTTGCTTTTTTCCACCTTTCTTTGTACAAACAGCAAACATATTAAAAGAAGATGCACAGCACACTAAATTCTCATCCCGTTCAAAGAGCGTAATGCTTCCAAATCAAATTCCTCAAGACTCAAAAAATGACAGTATTAGAGTCACCAGTGCAAAGCTTATCCTGTCCCCTTCCTCACAAACATTCTAGCTGCCAGACTGTTGCCATCTTTCATTAAACACATCACTATTTACTGGCATATGGACACACTGAATGAACATTAACACTTAAATACTTGTTTTCTAACTGTACTTGAAAGTACAAAATAAAAACTTTCTATTTAGTATTTTCAGTAATCTCTACTATGCCTTGAGTAACTGCTATAATTTTCTATACAAAATAATACTGACAAAATTAAGAATAGAAGTTTAGCCTCTAGCAATCCAGTCTCAGTTTTTACGGATACCATAAAGAATTTAACAACTTCCCTTTTTGTCATATGAACCATATAGCCAGTGACTCTCTCCACTACCAACACGCAAATCCCTATGTTGAACTATTTCTTTTGTTTTACTGTTGCATTGTAATGTTGCTAACTAAATCCAGTAATGTCACAACAAAACCTTACTTGTGCTCAGGCTCAGAACCTAAATGACAGAACTAAAAAATTACTATTCCAGTAAGAAGTGAAAAATATAGTATAATACAGCCCCATGCCCCACAAAACCATTACACATAGTACTGTTTCACTTCAGATGCATAAATAATTGATGCACTGTACAAATCAGGCCTGCAAATAGGTTTACCTCCCAAACTATGTTTCAAACCTCATTACATTTAACAGTTCCGCAACAAAATGCCAAGTCCCTCAACAAAAATTCTGGACAGATTTACATACTTCAAAAAAAATAGTACTGAAACAGAGAATCATGGAAAAGCGTAATATTAGAAAGTTCCAAATTCAAACTGCACTTCAGCAGCATAAAGAGGGATTAATCAAGAACTGTGATGGGAACTCCTAGAAGAAAGATTTCAAGAAGTGCTATTCATTCCATAGTGCCATGACATGCTGCTAGGCTTAATTGCAGCACCTTGTCTCCATCAACTGGAAAAACATTTGCTGTGCTGTTTGCAGATAGTGCTGGCAACCATTCTTCTGCATATCCTGTATTCCCACTCTCTGTGTGGAGTTACGTATAACAGAGATGACATGTGATCCCCTGGACAGTCCAGACATACTTCTGGACAGCTAATCCTATTTTGCTTTAACACAAGATACAGTGGTAGTGACCATGCTGATCTAACATGTTAAGATAGATCTGTAGAAGTGTAAATCAGTCCTAAATTAGTATCAATATCTTTTATTTTGTATCAGAAGAAAGTGGGTAAAACTTAAAAAAAAATAAAATAAAATAAAAGGAGACTTCTGAAATATGTTGTGAAGCTTACCTTGATAAACACTAAGGAGAAATTCAGGGATTTTGTCTGCAGAGACAAAATTGTCTAAATTGTCTGGAAAAACTCATTGACCCAGTCAGATCATGTGAAGCTTGCGATCAAATACAGCCCCAGGCTCTCCTACCTTGTGCATCTTGCTGAGAACGCATAGCTCAATGAAAAAAACCACTATCTTACTGTGATAAACACTACAACAGAACGGTGTTTGCACAGGCATGTGTGAGTTGCTTTTCTTTAGATGGCTTGGAAACATTACATTCAAGGTTTGTTAGGTGCAAATTTATAGATGCTACTTGCAAAGAATTTTAAGGTTTAGTTATTCAATTATTTTAAGTAGAACAATGAGTATATCAATGCTACAACAATACAAATTAATCAAACAAGAAAAAGTAAAGTAATTAAAGCTAAGCAGTGAGACTGATGAATTCACAGGTAGAGAAAACTTCTGCAATGCATATTCAAGAGCCTGAGTAATTAGGTGTGGCTGTAGAAAGATTGTTAAAGTGCCCTTTATTGTATATCTATGAAATTACTTTTGTGGCTCACTTCGGACATCTACAAAAATTTAGGGAGGAAAGACAGTCCTGTGATTTGGAGCATGGAACAGGAGACAGGAAACCTATTGAATCTTACAAGCTCCTATGTAGCTCTAGGCAAATGATTTAATTTCCCATCTGTAAAATAGTTTCACAATCCTCCTGTGTGCTTATGTGGGCTAGGAGGACGTGTATGTCAAGAATGCTCAGATGGAGACCATAGAAATGAGTAACAGTATCATTCCAAATATACAACTGCAGAACTCACCATACCACAAGTGGTCCGTATAATCGAAGCTAGAACATACTGCAACCTCTGTCTCTATCATAAATGCACATACAGAAACCTCTGTCTCTAGCATAAATGCAAAAACCCTGCATGTGCTTCCTTGCCATTATTAGGCAGAAACTTGTATTTCTAGTCACTAGAAATTCTCAGATAGTCTCATCTGTGGAAGCCCAACGAAGCCTGTACTCAGTTCTGCCAAAGCACTGAGTATTGTCAGTGCCGGTTCTGTGTGAGATGATCTGAATTTCTGCAGTACTTCTGAATGTGAGACAAAGGTTAAGTTTAACCTTGCGAAGTTAACACCTCCTCCAGACTGTGTTTCAGTCATCTAGTTCAGGTCTCCATTCTGAATTGCTTCCCAGTCCTCCTATTTGCTCCTTTTCTGTTTTGACTATAGCAAAGCCAGGATCACTAAGCATAAATTACTCTTTTTGAATACTCCCAGGCTACTTCCAAAAGTTGGCATCTAAATTCATACTAGCGTAACTTCCAGGGTGAAGAGACAAAACTAACAAAATTAATTTGATGAAACTGTATTCTTCAAGTCATGATAGCTTGTTTTCTTTTAAATCCAGATTCTGGTTTAGTTTTGGCAGCACATAATTTCTGGATTAGCCCAAATAATTCAAATAAATAATTTAGTAATCAGGGTATTACTCTCGTAGGACTTAATAAGCCCATAGTGATTCTCAGATCAGTAGTACATAACTACAGTATGTATCTGCAACTCTCTGGCAGGATCTAGGTAAAGTACCACATAGGTAAATAACTTAAATAAAAGTCAGTTTCAATTGTTTATCCTAATGTAGCACTGCAATTAGGAATGTTCTTCATTTACTGCATTCTGACTAAACACGAGCCTAGGTCAGTCCTCCTTTGGAACAAATACATTACATGATACAGAGCAGATGAATAGCAGTGGATCATTGTGATAACACAGAAGTAAGAGAATACAGTGAAGATTACAGCTTCATTTTGCAAATCCTTTCAGATTTTTATGTTATCTTAAAGAGATGAGGACAGATCTATAGAGACTTATATACATATAGTAGTTGAACCATATTTGAGTAATTTTTGTTGGAATTCTTTGGAATAGGCACAGGCAATAATAACATTAACAATGTGAGATTAGCTCTAACATTGAATGTATAAGGAAATCTGTGTAATAATCTTATCCTGTGAATCCAAATAACATAAAAACCCAAGAAAAAGTCACCTCATCTGCCTTGACAATAGTATAATAAATTATTGGTCTGGCATAACAACATCAGCTTGACTCAAAACACTGATGAGGCAACCTGTTTGAAGTGATCTAATTCTTTATGCCTCTGAAAATATTCAGTGCTCCTCCTCCCTCAGCCTTTGTTTCCCTGCAATGATAGCAATTGTTTTCAGATGGAGATGCAGTCATCTTTGCTCTCACCCTGACCTGATGCTTAAAACTTGAAGTTTTAAAAATATTTTGCTCAATAAAGCACAGTGATCAAAGCTGCTTACTCTAAAACATTCGTTCTATCAGGGTTTTATAATGATTATATAATTCTATAAATAATAAATAAATAAAATAATTATATAATTATATAATATATAAGTTATATAAGATCCTTACCTGAATGCATGTGGATTTGACTGGAACTTTCTCTCAGGCCTGTAAGGTGTCATTGTATGGATGGAAGACCAGTTTTACACTTATCGTCTTGTTTCTCTGAAACTGACAGTGAGCCTGTGAAATGGGGAGCATGCCACATAATTAGAAAGTTATCCACTGCCAACTTTCTATTACCCTATGCCTTTTCTTAAAGAAGCAAAATGTATGCCATACTGACAGTACTTCAGGCAGCTAATACAGGAAGCTCTCGAGATTTTTCAGCAGTCTTCAACTTAAATAACAAACACTAGATAGTTTATAATATGGTAGCTAAAGCTAAGCCCTGTAAGGACCACATAATCTTTGAACACTTAGTATACAGCACTAACAGTGAAAATCATTGTTTCTTAGGCTGGACTTTTCTCTATTAGCTGAAGCCCAGACATGTTCCAACCCCATAAACTAAGGCTTCAGTCTTCACAGAAAGTTTTATTTCTGTAACAAACTTTTGATTAACAAGAGGAGACACTTGCCTCCAGGCTCTCATTGTTAGATTACTCTTTATATTATTGTCAGAGAAAAGTCTTTTTACAAAGTAAAAGATCTGAAAGATATCAGCAGAAATGATAGTGACTGATAGAAATCCAGGAGAAAGTCCACAGAATTTCATTTAGGACAAAAGGTAGCAATATTTTGTAAAAAAAATCTTCAATGTGAAAAGAGGGAAAAAAGGATTCCCCTTATGAAAACTAAACAGCAGAAAACTTTAAGGGCTCCCAGTTCAAAGGACGTTTTTCTGCTTGAAATACTCAGGTCACTAACATTAGGTATTGCTTCCGTGCCTTTTCGAGAAATTTCAGTGTTACACAGCTGGTAGCTCAACACACTGTGAGAAAGTTTCTATTAAGACTTTGTCTTTCAGATAGTTAAGTCGCCAAGGCCCATATACTCCTGAGTGCTGCTCCCCACGGTGCAGTGCACCACACCAAGAACCACTAGCGACAGGACTGAAAGGTGCATCCTTTTCCAGTCCCTGGCCATAGCCCTGTTATAGCTGCTGAGGCAGTGCTGGGACTGCTGCCAGATTTTCTGAAAATGGTGTCAGAAAATGAAGGTATTGTTTCCATCTCAAAAACAAGTCAAGAATTAGACAATGAAACTCATACTGCTGTCAATAAAATTTTGGCTAAAGGTCAGGAAAATGTCTGGTGGGGACATTATAAAAGGAACTGAAAATACATGTCTCCAGGTGAGAAGGACAAATCCTATTCCTAGCCAAGGATTATGTGTAGAAAACACATCAGAGAGTTGTGCCTCAGCTAATGCTACATGAACTGGGACAGACTATCTTGTAGTATATTCATGCATGTGTTTTCCAGTTACATCACTATGGAAGTATTTGCTACAGATGATTGCATACATTGTATCAGAGACTCCAGGCAAATTATTCAGTATTTTTCTAACAAGTTGTTAATAGCTACAAATTGAAAAAGATGAATTACTCTATAAAAATTATTTGCTGCTGGATTCTCCTTACCATCGTCTGTTTATTTACAGTTATATAAAGTTTATTTTACCAGGTAAATTAAGAACAGTTATCTGCTTTCTACTAGAATTGTTAACATGTCTCAGAAAGTACCAAAATCACATCAGTTTTCTAATAATGTTCAGCCCCATAGCCATTAACACATTCTCTAATACAGTGCTTTCCCTTAACACCCCAGGCTATAGTGGCTCAGCTGTAAAGCTTGAATTTGGACTGAGAAATCTTGCTTCTCAACCCTTACCATCTTCACTGTTGATACCAAGCTGAATAGCTTGGCTGGTCACATCCTACACCTATGACAAATGTGGGAACTACTCTGTCTCCTGTCTCTGACACCGTGTTCCATATTTCCAGCCTGGAAGCCACTAGGTAACACAACATAAGGTATTTTCTTGACGTATGGGTACAGTGAAGTTCTGTTTTGTTCTTGTATTTCTCTCCTGAGCTGTTATCTGATGTTGCTACTTACAATGTGGCTGGTATTACTTTCAGTGGCCCTGGCTTGCTTTTTACTGGAAGTAAAATACTGCAAACCCCAAAACTTTCTGAACCTCTATCTTCTTGATGTTTGCTAACTAAATAGGGAGGGCTATTATAGAGTAGATGTCCCATGCCACAATGGGAAAATTAATTTCATTCTGTTCTTAGAAATGCCTAACTCTACGGGGGAGAATAACATCAAAAGTCACTGTGAACTGCATGATTCTGAAAGGGAGATTAGAAAAAAGGACTCACAATAGAAAAAGAAAAGAAAAGAAATCCTTCCATCTGGCATTAACATATTCAAGGAAAATATTAATGCACGTTCTTTACCAAACTTTGATACAGATTTACTTTGCATTATTCCATATAACTATACACACATTCACACTATGTTTCTTAAAAATAAACAAGTGAAAAGCAAAGAATGCAACTGCCAAAGGAAGGTTATTTATGTTCAAACTGCACTGGAGAAATCGGTCAAGGGCAATTCATGCATGTGAAAATATGATTTCTAACACTGCCAAGGTCGATAAGACCTTAGGGAGTAAATGCTAACCGTACAAATCAAAGATGCCTAGAGGAGGCTTTGAAGATGAGTGGCAAAGCTTTAATAGTTTTAAAAAGCCTGTTAATAATCCAAATGAATAAGCAATGATACAGGAAGAGCAAATAATTTTTTTATGAAAGGAACAAACCACTACTAGATGTCTTTCTCCCCATGGACTGGATTGCCCAAGACCAAAACCATATGCTTCTCTCCCACATCTCTTTTCTGTCTCACAGTTCCTGACATTATACCCACTTAAACCAGCAAACACACTTAATCAGGTTGTTAAGGAGAGTTCAGATGGTTCACAAGGTTTTCGCTTGACTGCCTGAGCCTACCCTGCCATTTGCCCCATGATAAGGACCCATCCCACGCTTATGGTAGGAGCATATGCACAGAAGTAAGTATCTGATTCTTTCTCCAACCTGAAAAATTAATAAAGACACCACCAGTCTAAATGATTCTGAGCTGCTGAATCAGTTTGGTTGTAAAAATATTTTAAAAAAAGACAACTTCAGTGACCAAAATACTTTTATAGGAATGTTTCACCTTTTCCCAAGATGTCTAAACACAAAATAATTTTATCTGAAAATGTATACTGATTTATTTATTTTCCTATTTTCCCACAGTAGATGCACAAAAAGCAAATGGCTTTCCCCCCTGAAAAATTGAAAATTGACAATTTTTCCGTTTAAGCCCAGATCCTGAACTGAAAGAATACTTCTGACTAGCTGGCTCCAGACACTCCTTTGCTTGCCACTGTTGTAATATCTAAAAATCTCTTAAGTTTCAGGTTGTCTTTTCAAAACATTGGGTAAGTTAGAACATAGGCATTTCCCACACAGTTCAGATATCTGGGATACACATCACATCTAATTAAAGATATCTGAAATCAAAGTGACTTTTAAAACAACTTTTTGAAGCAACTCAGTTTGAGACATTAAAAATAGCATGAATTACTAAAAGGATGAGTTTGTTTCTGAGTCAGATCCTCCAAAACCTAAATAAAGATGAATTACGAATAGAGCTGGCAATTAGAATCCACTGTGTATTTATTCGTTTCTATTAATAATTAATAGTAGGTTTTTGAATGTCCATGTATTGTGTTATTATCTCACATTTTAGAAAATACAATCCATGATAACATCCTGATTTCATTATTGAAGAGATTCAAAACATTTTTTATGTTGCTTCTGTGTAGGTAAACAGTTAAGTTGCCACAATCCCTTTAATTGCAAACTCTTCACTTTCTCATGCTCCTATTAAAAATTTCCATGGCTCTTCCAATCTCTCCTCTTCTTGGTCATTGCTTTTTAATAGCTCTGCCAGCTTGATATCAGAAAAAAATAGGTTGTCCAGATATGCAGATTCATCTGATTTAGGGATAGAGTAATTAATCTGGCATATTCAGAACCTCAGCATGAGCAAGCAGCAAAAGTCACAATAGTGAGCGAAAAAGGATGCTGTGGAAAGCAAAGAAAAGTAGATACTTATGGACCAGTTGAATACAGGGAGGGGACTGTAACCCAAAATCATGAAGCCAATTTAAACCTGTGGGAAAACGGTGCAGGACGAAAAGAAGGCAGGCAAAGAGAGGAGCCATCAGCCAAACATACAAAACTGCTGCGTTATACTTCACACAGTTATGACTCCAGGCAGCAATTGGGTAGAAATTGAGCAGATGATTGTGGAGCGTGTATATCTGAGAGGGACGAGGGCAAGTCTCGTTGCTTATCTTGATGTCAGAGACACGTGTGTTACTGCATGAATCCTTCCTGTCTTTTTGGCCTTTCATTCTTCCTCTGTTTAATCTTCCTCTGTTTTCATTTATTTCCTCTATTCCTTATCTCAGGGCCACTCTGGAGTCAGAAATTAGAGAATTTGATTAAAATTTCAAAACCGGTGAAAGAATATTTGATCACACATTATCACAGTTAGATCAGCAAGGGTGCTAGTCATTGAAAAGGAAGTGCCACAGCCCCCTGCTTTTTTTTTTTTTCCCCCACATAGGTGTGCACTGACTCCTACTCCTTTAAGACAACGCGTTGAACTTAACGAAGAGGAGATTTTTACAGTCCTCTTGCTCTGGAGAGGGTAAGAGATCTGGGTAAACTGCATAGAAAATACAGATGGAAAATACAGTAATACCCTAATACACTTATTGCAGTCAGTGGTTATCTTGGCAAATACATCACTGAATAACGTATGGAAAGCCCAGGGTCACAGCTGTCCAAGACTTCTTGGAGGTCTTGAGACTTGACCTGTATACAGTTGATTCCTTATAAAAAATTTCTCACTCTCTCCTTCCCTCGCTGCAGAGAAGGAAAAGAAGCTAAAACATGGGTCCTCTTCCTTGAAATGAGTTGGTAAAGATCAAATGTTATTTGCATGAGGTTTCCAGTGAAATTTTGCCAGAGGACAAAGGGCTGCATAGGCCAAGACAAACCAGAAGCTCTACAAGTGGAGGAGGACTGTGCTTTTTGGCTGAGTTTGGGAATCAGAGGAAGCCAGACTACAGAGCCAAGACCAGCTGTTTCTAGAATCTTTTTTTTTTTTTTTTTTTTTTTTAATCTCAGCACAGCATGCAAGTAATTTGTTATGGACTTGAACTGGAGAAGCCAAGTATATAGTATTGTGGAACTGAAATCCCAAAAATATAATATTTCAGCTTAGGAGACCTATAGGTGGTAAGCTGAAACCACTATTTCTGTTTGCATTCCATTTTCTGCCTTGGTCACAGCACTCTTGCATCCTGATATATTTAATTTAAATGTGTATTGCTTCACATGCACTTTGTCTTTTTTCAATGCGTACAAACATGTTTTAGAACTACCACCAGAGTTTACTACCAGCAAAATCAGCTTCTGTTTTTTTTTATCAGAGTGCAATTAAGACTTCTGCCTGTGGATGCATCTGGAGTTTGATGAAACATTTTGCCTAGTAGTCCCAACATATTCCCATAAAACTCATCAGCTGCTCTAAAGCCAAAAATGCCACTGCTCCCTGCCTGCATGCACCATTTTGAAAGGTAGAAAGAGTGAAATTGTACAGACCATAGGTTGTATGAAAGTAATACATAACCTATCAACAGGAACAGTATCATACTTACTTGAGTCCCTCTGCAGCTGTTGGGGTTGACTATCGTGGTTTCTCTCAAACCCTCTCCTCAACTAATCTCTCATATCCACAGTTTCGGTAGGCTTTCCCATGGGGCCTGCAAGGACACATTGCTCTCCACATATAGATTAGAAGCCTATATGGAGCATCTTCTTTGGAGACATTTTTAATCCTGCATGAATTCCTTAGCACAGCTGCACTACCCCACCTTCCAAACAGCTGGCAAAATCCACATCACCATCTTGGATGTGGCAACAGCTAAGCGTTAAGTGAGGTGGTCCTAAATGCAGATTTGATTGCCCAAAGAGACAGACAGAAAGACATGTATTTTCAAAGAATATTTATTCTTACAGTAGCTAATCTGAAGTTAATTAATTAATTAATTAATCTGAAAGAGTTAATTTAGGACAAATTCAGGACTAACACAAGGAGAAAGAACCAGAAAAAAATGTAATAGCCTGTACCTTGTTTCCCTATTTAAGACCAAAGTGTCATAAAATATTTTGTATAAATAGGTAGGAGTAATAAAATGGGGCATGACCAATTAAAACATACATTAGTTTAAGAGAGAAGAGGCAGATCAATTAAGATGATGTTTCAACTCATCTATGGTAATTTGTATTAGTTGAGGATCTGACCTTAAATATTAAAACAGCAGTCTTGACACTTCACTTTTCTTTTTCCAATTCCAGACTTTAAAGACACTTTGCAGTTCAACAGTACAGAGTAAAAGAAACTCTATTGCATGCTGTTTCTGGGTGATAACACAGCTGCCATCTGCTCCAAAATTACCACACAATTGTTTGGGTTTTCTAAAAGATGGAGTGAAGAATAACTACATAACTATATGCACAAAGGCAATTTTAGCTAAGTAAAATACAATTATACTAGCTAGAATTTATTTTGGACTCAATTAGTAACAAACGTCCCTTGTCCTATGAAAATGTGCCAGGAAATTTTCATTGACTGCAAGTATCTGCGGTTGCCATTTAACACATCATCTGAAAGATTAATTTATTATGCCCACACTTAACTACCATGTAACCTGCATTATGGTTTACAAGATGGAATTATTTTGTTTTACATGACAGTTATTGGCCCTAATTCTACTCGCAGTTACGCCAGTGAAAAATTTGGAACAAGTTTGTTAAAGTCAATAGCTCTATAAAATCAGGGTAAAATTAGACTCAGGCCCACCATGCAATTTAATAATAATTGGTATTACAAACTAGGCCAGTCTTCTGCTTTTCCAATTGGTAGCAAGTGGAACCAATCACCAGATATTACAGATGTACTTTTAAGATAAAAGATGCCTACATCAAACTTTGGCTTTTCCACAGAGACCCAGGTTCATATACCCTCTCTGACATGACACACAATGTGCTGAGACCACCGCATGCATGTATATTCCCTAGCACTTTGAGAGGACCGCACAACAAAAATAGAGAAGAAAAGCGAGAAATTCAGAAAGCGATTTTTATTATAACATTTACCTGCAAATCACTTAAGAATTACAGGTTCTTTTTATTAACATCAAAACTTTTTAGCCACTTTCTCTTATATGGTTTTAGCTTACCCTTTCTTGTGAGCTCAAGGTTTTCCACAGCTTTAGATCAGGCAGGACTTTGTCTTCTGTTTCCTGACAGGGTTATCATACTATATAGAACAGCTTTTCTCCTAGTATGGACATCTGCTTTTTTACTGTTTCTTCAAATTCGGAAGCTCCAGACCTTACTGGGGACAAGCAGTACGGATCCAGACTTCACGAATTGGGTCTGCTCCTGGGGTTCTTTCAAAGTGGATGTCGTAACTTGCAGTCTTTACTTTTCTGCAGCAGAACATCCTTGTAGGGTTTTCTGAAATTAAGAATCATAGCTTACATCCCCAAGAAAAAAAAAAAAAAAAAAAAAAAAAGAAAGGCCAGGTGATTAGCATGTGCTGTAGTACAAAATTACAAACATTATCCACTACCCACAACCCGTTTTCAGGATCTCCAGATACCAAATAGTAAACACACAATAAGTAGTACTCAGGTACTCTACCTGATGGAAGCTTTCTTTTTATATCAATCATTAACATTATGCATTTCTGTAATTTATTTATTGTAAGACTCAAGTCGGAAGCCCAAATCTATGAGGACTATAAAACTAGTAAATGAAGTTTAATTTCAGCATCTGGTATGCTCCAAGACTGAAAGTTAACAGGTGCGGTTTTTTGGTTGTTGTTTTCTTTTCAACTGTTGTTCTAAAAATAGTAATTTTAATATTTATTCAGTTTGGAAGCTTTTGAACAGAACAAGTCATACTGTGTTATTCATAATCTGTCCTGTACAAATTGAGCCAAGCATTAGGTCACTGCACAAGCACAGCTCTGGGCCTGAGACAGTGGGAGTAGAAAGGAAGTAAGATGCGTTATCAACATAGAAACACAGGGATTTGTTCTCCTGCTTAAGAAATGCGCTAAATTATTACTACTTCTTGGGAAATCCACATTCCAAAGTGAACAAACACAACCGTGTGACTCTTGTCCTCTCCCTTCTATTGTTGGTGTTGCATTATCAAATACTGCTTATTGCTTGAGTTTTCAAACTGTAAACTGTTGCTAGCCAACAGCTTTACAAGGATCACACGTACACGAAAAACTGTGTTTCCTTCCCAAGCCCACTGACAACCAGCTGACATAAAAAAGTATGCTTCTGTCTATTACAGCACATGTACAGGTTGATAGCTTTCAAATGATCCCATTTATGTTAGAACTGGTAAAGTGATATTCTATTGCTTCATTGAAAGTAAAATGTATTGAGACATTTCACATATTTTTTTAATTTTCCTTCCATTTCAATATTCTTTTAACTTTGATTTGTGCCAAAAATTATCCAAAATAATTGTTGCACATTACATCCATTATTTTATAAACATGGATCATTTTTAAT
This sequence comes from Leptosomus discolor, assembly GCF_034619465.1. Taxonomy (NCBI): domain Eukaryota; kingdom Metazoa; phylum Chordata; class Aves; order Leptosomiformes; family Leptosomidae; genus Leptosomus; species Leptosomus discolor. The sequence goes on along the minus strand of NC_141398.1, from coordinate 45,354,995 downwards.
GTGAGATTGTTTTATGAATAAAATACAGTGCGAAAATATAGCTGTCTCAACTGCAATTTTGTCAGTTAAAAATACAGTGATATAACTTGAATTTCTACACTTTAGTGCATCTCATGAGGGAGTGAAATGCTTATTAGATGATACAATGCATTGTTCTCCAAATCTTCTTTTATATGCCTATTTTAAGTATTTGATTATTGCCTGGCTAATAATAGGTGCTTCTTCAGTCAAAGAACAGACTAGAGAAGATAGTGTAAATTGTAGCATATAATTGTTCGTTGACTGCCATGGAAAAAGTTTAGCTACTACTGTATGACAGTCTTTCTGTGATGTCTGCAGCCACTGTTTCATGTAACAGCAATTAAAGCTGTGGGAATCAGGAAAAACCTACCCAGAGAGCAATCCCACCCCATTAATTTTAAAGTGCATAGAATACTCCAGAGGACAGGCATGCCCACCCGGGGCCACTGAAGAGAAATCACACCAGTCATTGATTTACTGGGGGCAAGAGACGGATGATGAAAAAAGGCTGTGAATCTCCCAGTTCCGTAGCACTGCCTAGCACAGTTCACTCCCTGTCTTTCCTTCTGCTCCTTCACCTTGGCCACCACAGTAACCACACAGAGACACACTTTGGCTGTATCCTATATTGAACATGCACAGAACTGTGTCTCAGTTGAATCTGGAAGGGGCCAAGGAGACTATTGGTAGCCAAAAAACTATTTCCGAGGCTGTGATATGGAGAAGGATCTTGAGAGCATGGCAGAACAGTGAGGGACTTCTGAGCCAACCACAAATGGACCAGCATGCTGCAGACACAAATAGACTGAAAAAATCCAAAAGCTGCCCAGAAAACAGCAAGATATGAAGAACTGAAGCAAGAAGTTACTTTGAGTCTGATGACTTTATTTTTCAGCATATTCAGAGATAATCTTCAAAGGAAAGATAATCCCACGTTTTAACAGCAAAAAAATATCCTAACCTTCGAAGATTTTAATTAAGTGATTGGAGATGGACTTACGTAATAAACAGGAAGCACTTCAACTACTATTCTTCCTCTCTAGTGTCAACAAATACCTCAGAGCTAGCCTGGAAACACCACTACCTGGTCTCAGTGACAAAGACTACACAGGGTATTGAAGGACAGAAGAAAATGTACATCTTTACTTTTACGAGTGCCAACTCACAGGCTTAACACGAATGTTCAAGAGGATGTTAATTTTCTGAACAACTACAGGTGCTCAAACCATCCTACCCCATTGCTTCCTACCCCCAATCAGAACACTCACAAATTACTGTGGGCAATTTTGCAATAAGCCGATTATGTTATCCAACCCCTTAACACTTAGAGAAGCCTTTTTATCCAGCAACAATGTAACAGGGAAGGTGCCAACAGATCCAAATGGGCTCTGGAATGATTTATTCATCCTAGGCTTCTAAGCCCTTTTTCCTCAGTATTAATGCTAAGATTAATGTGTCCCATCAGTGTGCTGCCAACAGGAACTTTAATAAAAGCAAGAACAACTAGTTGGCTCAGCTTTCTTTCTGCTTAAGGTTAGGACATCATAAAAACAGTAGCCTACAAAGCCTTTCCCTTTAATTCACTTAATACTTTACAAAATGGAAGTAATTTAATTTAATTTAACGAAAACACACAGATTACAGGAACATAAGTACACCACTGCCTAAAGTAATTCATTAGCCAATTTTAGAAGGATAATTGTAATATATTTGCATATTTTTAAATGGAGCACATGCATCTTACATCTATCTACACTAAGTTTTTAAGAATTTTTATCTGAGCATAACCAAAACACAACATATACAATACTTTGGAAGGATGCCAGATTCATAATGACAAAGAGTGAAATCCATAGAATAAATGACAGATGGGATGTACCCACAAACTAACATTAACAAATTTGTTAGACGTGAAGGAATACTTGTTTCTATAAGTATCATCAAACTAACAGTAAAAAATTTGTTGGATATGAAGGAATACTTGTTTATGTAAGTATCATCAAACCTCCGTCTCTTTCAAGTCTGTTTATCCACATCTAATGCTGTGGACAATACAAGTGTACCATGCTGATGGACACTTGCCCTTTATTTCACATATGCCATTAAAGTCTTCAACTACCAATGAATCACAACCAGCTGGGCTAGATTTTGCCCAGGATGACCTTGTGCTTAAGAACCCCTTCTCTTCACTACACCTTCAGCTACACAGTTTTTACACCCTAGATCCTCAAGTCTCCAATTTCAAAAGTCAAACCCATAAAAGTTTGTCCAAAAAAGCTTGAAGAACACACCTAATGAATGCTACTTGAAAATACAACAAAAAACCCCAACCAAAAACTCTGTGCCCAGCGTTGCTAAGAAGGTTTAGTGACATTCTAACAAACTGCAGTGTGACAAAATCACCTAAATGGACTGTGAAGGAATGCACAAAGTGTATCCATTTGGCATGTAACTGCAAAGCTGCGTAAGCCATTTAAAAGTAAGCTTTCAAATTAATTCCTGATCATATTGCTATACTACAAAATGTACCCATTTCTACCCAAGAGATATTTTAAGTTCTTTTGTTATGATCACAAATCTTCCTGCCTCCTCTTGTGGAAAAAGTACATACGCGTGCTTGCATACTTTTCTTTCTTCCCAACCCCTGTACCAATTGTTCACCTAGCTCAGGAACAGAAACTGGCGAATTGCTGGGTGGTGGTGATGGGTGAGTGGAGCAGAAACTCCATTTCCCCCTAAAAGGCAGAGGTCGCTCAACTGAAAGAACTGAAAGGCCTTTTATTCCTGTAAAGAAAAGAAGAGGAAAAAGCTCTTCACAGTGAAGATGAAAAATACTGTATTTGAATCCTGGGAAGAACTTTTTCATCCTACACTGGAGAATAGACTATTCACAGCACAATTCAAACAGCCTTTAGCTTTTGAAATATCTGCAATTGGCAAAAAGGATAATATGCATCTGTTTACATTCATTTTTATTTTTATAAATTATTCTATGATCACAGCATGTATGTCAGACTAAGACACTTCATGTTAAAATTTCTTGATCATCTCAGGCACTTAGATTTGAAATTTCACCTATTTGTCTGTTATTGGTACAATAACATAGTCTAGGTTTTAATTTGCTGCCTCAGATTTTTAATGATCACTTACATAATCCTACAAAAGTAGGACTTGCAAGTGGCAAGAAAATAAACCCCTAGGAATGTAACTTACATCTAAAGGTCTAAATGGATACATAAACCTGACAAATATTTGACCAGATAATATAAGAACAACACAGTATTCAGTGAACCCCACTTTTTCATTTTTCTGATATGTCTTACAATAATTTTGAAAATTCTCGAATGTTTTCTAAAAATACATGAAATGTAGTCCTTCAATTGCCAATGATTTGCAATTACAAATGGCAAATGCTTGCAAAGAAAGAATTTTATATCATGTTGGTTGGTGATATAAATGAAGTGTTCTATTTCTATTGTTTTGTTAGATACATTGCATAAATCAGCCAACAATATACAAATTGGGAACCGTAAAAGGTAAAGTTGACATTTAGCACAGAGAAATTTCAAATAGAGGTAATTATATAATTTCTTATAATCAAAGGACACAAGCAATATCACACGACACATCTAATCTAACCATAGAGTCCAGATTTGGTTAGGAATACTTACATTTAAAACTACAGTTCTCAGTTTATGCTGTGCTCAGTGGAAATTTGGAAAGTTGGAACAAAAATTTCCCGCATACAAGTTGTCAAGCTTTTAATTTTAAGCTGTATACTTTATAAAGACTCCCATTACAAAGATTTTTACTAATTGTATTAATAAAGAGTGGCAGATATATACTATTGCTATTAACCTCACAATACTAATGAATTTTTAATTAAGAAGTATAACTGTCTGTTACAAAAAGTTGGAACCAGAGCCCACTGAGCCCAAATAGAATGATTTATCTCAGTTTCTGCAGTGAGCTTGGAAAGAACTCACCAAATAAACGGCTTGAGGAATCAACCTACCTCTAAATTTTATTTCACCAGCTGAAACTACAACCAATGATTTCTTGTAAAATCCTATGCTCATCTGTATTGGAAATAGGAGTTGACTCAAAGTCAAGTCTTTTCTAATGAAAGGTTAATGGCCTGCATTAAGCTGTTTTCTGTTGGAAGTTATTAGGTTCTGCTGGGAGGAAAAAAATACCATCCACAATCCTGTTTTATTTCCATAACATCTTCACTTTGCCATTTTACTATTGGTGTTGTTTTTTGCTCATCTGCATTTCCTATCTCATGCTGCCTTTGAATAGTGATTGAAGACAATTTCTCCCAGTTGAATATCCCAGATTTTCAGAAAGTCTGAACATAGATCCAAAGGTTCATAATGGGCCAAACCAAATCACCACTGTAAAACCCCTGAAGTATGCAACTATCCAGGAGGAGATGCCTTACAGTGTGAGCCTACTTGATCTCAAGAGTTGAGAGCAGAAAGCAGTTGGCACCAATAGGATTAATTCATTTTTGGAGAGCAGATCACGCAGACATCTACCGAGGGTAAGGGGGAGTCCTACAATTATGTTTTTCTGAACTAGTTAAACCATCTCTAATTAATTATGACGGTTTCAGCTAAAACTTTCCAGATGAGCAGTTCAAGCTGGACTCGACACTGAACAATAATTGTGTTACTGAAATGCTCTGATGTATTCCAAGTCCTAAGTTTTTGATTCAATGAAAATACCAAAAAATGAGCAGTATATGTTATCTCAATCCAGGAGATTTATAAAACTCAGGATCTTGTGATTGTGTTGCTACTTTAGCAGGATAAAAATTCCTTTTCACCTCTTTTGCTTTTGTAGAATTCCCCCCTAGCTGTGTCTTAAAAACGTCAAACATACTTTACTGTTTCCAAATAAACACATAATTTTTGGCAGAATTAGTAGACAAGAAAGGTAGGGGCACTGTTGTTACAGGAGTTCATATAAAAAGCAAATTTTAATGTTTCAAAATTTAAGACTTTCCTAAAGTTTTAAAATACATCCTCCCTTAGTCCATCTGTATTATTGTCAAAAGCATTATGAAGTGTCCCTTTGGAAAAGTAAATCTGATTAATTAGCCTCAGTCTCCATTGTAGAATTAAACAGCTATATAAACAGCCATAGACTATTCTTAACAAGTATTCTACTATTGTTTTCAGCACTGTTAAAATCTAAAGTGACTTAATTGTTTAATCATTGTGTTCTGTGCACTGCTTGCAAAGTTTGTCAAGTGAAAAAAAATTTTCTTACAGTGCTCTAAAATGATACTGAAACACTTTTTCTTCAGAATTGCTCTAACACAGTATACAAAAGCAGGATTTCTTTTAAGTAGCTATTCTGCATATAAAGGAAAAGAAAGCAGAAAAACTGGAAACAACTGAGAACATGAAAATGCCAGAAAACAGTTTCCACTGCAGTATTCTATTTCAATAGAAAGCTTGTGTCATTTGTCTTATATCAAGGAGATAAAAAAATGCTGCTTTCATAGCTGTCTAGCAAGAAGACAGTGATTTCAGCTGTAGTTCTCCACTAACAGTGCTTGGATGTTGACTGTCATAGTGGTTCACCTTTTGTGCAAGAGGCTAAGTGCGTGGAGGCCACTGGCCACAGAAATCCGCACAGAAATCCACAGAACTCACAGAAACTACTGCTTTGAAGGCACTACTCCTCCATATCCCTGCTGATCTCAATTCAAATAAAGCAGGACTGCAGCTCCCAACCAGCAGCAAGGCAGCCTCTCAGGAAAGGGATTCGCATCACCAGCTCCTCCTGGTGCCAGCTGACTATGGACCAGTGTGGAGTAGCTCATCCTGTCTGCACTGCACCAGCTTAATGCTCAAATTGCAAAGGCTTCAGTTTTTAGCTCTGGAAATCTAACACCCTTCTTTAATATTCACTTCATACAAACAATTTCAGAAGTCTCCTGGCACTTTGCACAAATTCAGCTAACACATAGTTGCATTAAAAATTGAGAGGAAAAATATATGTATATGTTTACTTCCACATTAATATCCACAGAAATTCTTCAACTTTGAACTGTAAACATAAATATAAATCAGGGGGGAAAAAAAAGCAAACCCTCCCAATGTTTACTTGCTTGTAACACAAAAAGCAGGATTTCAGCATTCACCAGAGCAATCATAAATTATATGGCCATCTTTAATTTGGCCTCCAATACCTGACCAACCTTGATTTATCCACAAACAAAACCAAGCATCTCTAATTTGCTAACCAATCACTGCAATTCTTTTCTTATCAACCAATAATTCTGCCATCTCTAATTTGCCAATAAATAATTCTTCACTCTCGAATTTACTAACCGATAATGTGACCAATTTGCTGACCAATGATTGTGTCAACTGGTAACAGTGCCCCTAGCAAACAGTAATTTGCCAAGCAATATTTGGACCTTTCCCCCCCTAGCAATAAAGAACTTTAGTGGTCTTTGATTCAGTATCTACTACATTGCTCTGAAACTGACTAATGTGGATAGTGAGTTTTTCTACAAAGTATTTGCTTTCTATAGAAATATTTGTTTACACTGACTGCTTAGAAATTGCACAGGTCTCTCTCATATGTCTGTGAACCAGTATATTTATCCTTTCAGCAATACTAGCATTTGAGGGAAACCTATTTTTTCGTGAGTAATATTCCTCTGCATATTGCTAACTCCTCTGTTAGTACTGTTGTCATCATGCTGGGATTTGGCGACAATTCCACAGTGCCTGGACAGTGTGCACTGGTAAAGCAGTGACACTGCTAGCCAGCTCTGTTACCCTGCTGACCTTACCACCCAAGTTGATCCTGTCTGGACAGAGACTTGAGCAGAAAGAGTTCATATGTAAAGCCACGTGATTGATTTGGTTTTTCTAATTTCTATGTCCCTTGGCTTGAGTGAAAAACAGGTCTTGAATTACTGGTTTCTTTAAACAAAAATAATAGCATTTTGAAGTCATGTAGTAACTTCTGCAATCAATTTTACCTCCAAGAAATGTTACCAGTTTTGTGTAATTTTATTAGTTCACATCAAAGCCATTAGCTAACACAACATTAGCTCAGTGAGCAACTACTCATAGCAGGAGTGACCATCAGTGCTGAAATTAGTAAAGAATTTCAAAGCTTGAAGATGCTGGCTCAGGCAGCTACAGAAAATATCTAAAAGCTGTGGGTGAAACCACTGCAAAATTATACAACAGAATATTTACAAAGAGAGAGACTTTGATTTTAGGCACAGCTCTATGCAAAAGATAATAACTGCACCAGCTCACCATATATTGTTATATATAAAAATTATTTAAAGCATCATTAATTCCAAAACAGAACAAAATTTTGAGACTTCTGAATTTTACAAGAAAAAAAAAGAAAGACAGTTGCATTTTAAATTCTTATAAAAATATGAATTGATTTTATTAAAATTTCATCTTGGAAGTAGTAGACTGGAAACACATTCCCAAACTGCATCACAGGGCCCCTTCTTTATCTGTTTCTTTCCCATCTTGTGGGATAAGCACAGCCTAATAAGAAGCACTGTTGCTTCTGACTTTTTTTCTTCCTGAAATCTCCTGGGATTCTTGAAAGAAGGGGCAGAAATGCCATTCCGGGTGGCTGTTCCTTTAGATGAGGCTGTGAATGGGTAAAGTTAGCCAAGAAGGAAAAGGAGCTAGCCAAGAAGGCAGGAATTCTCAGAAGGCCAGATGTTTGGTATGTTTAATGTTCTCTTGGTGCTGGAAGAACATGCACAATACAACTGAAGCTGTACTAAAGCTTACTTCCTGAACCTAGTTATATGTCAAAAGTAAAACATAAAAACTCACTATCTAAGTTTTACGGATAAATAACAACTCTGATGCTAGCTTCAGTCATATTGCTGGTAAAGATTCCAAATAGCCATAACATTGTTTTTCTTCTACAAAAATATTTGTTTTACAAGCCTGGGTTTGTTAAGTTCCCAGTGACAAACGTTTCATTAGCCAATACTGGGATGATTAACTTAAATACAAAAAACAGTATCGTTTATCTGGTGAGCATGAAAAGTAGGTGTGATAGGATAAAGGCACCAAGAACATGTGTGCATGCATCTCTTCCGCATACAAAGCGGAAGAGGGTGGGAAAATGTCATAAGTAGGAGATGGAGATTGCTGAGGCCTAAGACGTGAATGAAGGATAATGGTGTAGGATAAGACACCACGAATGTGAAAGCAGAAATTTACAGGACTAGCAGAGAGACAAGACAGTCAGTAAGAGTGCAAGTGACAGAAAACAGGAATGTGTCTACACCTTGAAAGATGAAACATAAGTTTCTAGATTTGTGTAGTTGCCTGTGTTTCCCTCTTCAAAAGTGGGCATGAAAGGAGAAAAATTTACCTGTTCAGGAGTTCTTAAGTTTGTTTTACAGTATTCATATGAGTACATCCACAAGGTTACAGAGGATAGTACAAAGAGAAGTGTCAAAAAAAAACACATTAAAAGTTTATAAGCATACGCATATAGTATTAGTATAATGTTTTACACTGGGGGGGCATGAGGATTGATGCGGGTGGGAAGACATTTTTGCCTTGTCTGGTTAAATTTTCTACATTAGAGTACTATTGATTTTCCTAAGTATATAGGATACTGTATATACCCCATTTTGCTACCCTTACGCAGGTTAATTCTTTTATCCATTTCAAACCCAGTCAATCAATAACAGTGATCAGGTAGGTTGTGAAATTGCCTGGAAAACACATCCACAAAGTAAACCCAATACAATGGCCTGTCTATGTGACTTAAAGCTTAGCACAGCATTGAAAATCACTAATGGAACACTGTGCAGTTTGTTCATGCTACAAGCAGTCAAGAATCATGCATAATGTAATAGTGCATCTGCTAAGAGCAACTCACACAAGCTAATTTAATCTTGTTTTAAACTAGATGCAAGGAATTAATCTTTAAAGCTGCTCCTGCGATTCTCTTTGGCCCTTAAAATACCGAGGGTCTTTTCACCTCCCCATTTACAATACTGTAAAGGGATGCATATCAGTTATCAACATGTATTTACACTTCATCTACATTAGCTGGAAAATGGATGCAACTCTGTAATTTATCAGTCTTAAAAAGCACAGTCCAGAAGCTGTGTTTTGTGTTGTCACTTCTGAAACTGATATTAAGTCTCAGGCTCTACTGTGAAAGTTAGATTCCCTAAATAATTAATATTTGAAAAGAAATAAATTACTTTTTTGCTCAAGTTTAGTTTGGCTATATTAATTACACAAGACTGTCTCACAGCTATTTCTGGCGCAGTAGTTACCTCTAATAATATTATTATTATCTTAACTACTTGTATTGCTGCAGTGCTATTGTGTTTGATACTGTGCAGACACTGAAAAAACCAGTCTTCACCCCAAATAATCTACCACTTAAGTATAAAAAAGATACAGACAGACTGGAGAGTACAAAAGGAAAAAAAAAAAACCAATATTGGTGAGAAATACAAGATATAATATATATATATAACTTGACTTTGGCAAGATTTCAAGTTGGAAGCTTGATCGTGAACTTTTGGACCAATAGCCAAAGAGAAATTTCAGTAGAGCTTTGAAAGACAACAATGAATTACCTTTGCAAACACTCATTGCAAGCTCCTTGTAAGCATAAGGAAGACTGATGGAAGAAAAATGCTCATAGGAAAAAGTAACAAGTGGGAGGTGGAGAGTGGTCACTCATCAAGATTGGTGAGGCATACGGTGTCTTGATATTGAGAGAAGGATGATAATGGGAAAGGAAAGAGTTAACATGAAAACAAGTATTTTACTAAGATTGTGATGGAGCTAATGGAACAGAAACAAAGGAGGAGTGAAATAGTCTAGGTAAACAGGCTTTGTGAAAGGTTTCTGATCATGTGCAAGTGAAGTAGTACTGTATTTCAAGCAAAGTTTTGTTGCAATAAGCAACAAAGGATGATGAGAATCTAGAAAAGAGTTTATGCTGCAGATGGGACAGGACAGACTGTATTTCAGAAATGGTTTTATAAAATAATCAACAAGACCAAGACATAGCCTAGTCATTAACTATTGGGCTAAGGGTTGGTCTCAGTAAGTGACAGGACCAGAATATTAGACACTGCATTCAACAACAGATATGCTGAAATAATTTGGTTGTTGTAAACAGCTGTCAGCAAAAGTTTAAAGCTCTACTTATCTGTGATACACTGAACATCCATGGAGAAACATTACATGGTGACAGGCCAGTATTATATTTCAAAGAAGAGAGAAGTAAATTGGTGAGGTTTCTGACCAGGGATAGTTGTCGAGTTCATATTTGTGGACTATTTCTGTATCTCAGAAGTAACATAGAGAAAGAATAGCAAGGTGTGACCAAATGAAGATGAAGAGCAAGTGCAACCTCCCTGCTCATTGCAGAGGGGTTGGACTAGGTGACCTTTAAAGGTCCCTTCCAATCCAAACTACTCTGATTCCATAAGGGAAGACTCAGAGTCAAATGATGAAGGCTGAAATTGATTTAGAGGAGATCAGCAGAAAGTCATTAAACAAATTTAGAGCAGAGAGAGAAGGAAAACGAGCAAAAGTGCTAGAAAAGAGGCTACGAACATTTTTTAGATAAATTGTGTTTGTATGATGAAGGGTTAACCCAGTCTAGAGATAAGTGAGAAAGATATGGTCAGAATAAAGTCAAGTACAAAAAGGTCACTAGATGGGGATGAAGTTAGAGGAAACAGACTGAAATAGAGAAAGAAAATGACTGTGATGTACTGTGAGAGAGGAGGAAGAAAGGAGAGAGAAAGCAAGCAGGGAAGGCAAAGAGGTGGTTTCAATTTTTCTTGGGAAAATAGGAGCTCCATCAGGACTTTGAGTAGTGAGCAAGTAATAATAACACAAAGGTGACCTGTACTGTTGGCATAGGCATCAAATAAAATGCAAAAAAAACCCCACCCCAAACCATTATGAAAGCCATGTGCTTTCATCTCTGGTAAAATTTGACATTGATCTGTAGGTAAGCATGCTAGCAAGCAGCAAACATGACAGAACTCCCTTGTTTATGCAGGTCTAAAAAGAAGGAAAACGCTGTGCTTTTGTGGCATATCAGACTTGTAGGAATAGTGGAGTTAGGTCAATCCCAACCTTCCACAATTTTCAATTTCAATTTTAGATTCAAACCAGCCTTCTAAACCCAGTTTGAACCCTCAGGTTTTATTCTGCATCTTAAGAAATACAAATATTCCCCAGATCTTCTGGAAAACTAGAAATTGAAGTCCTTTGAAGCCTGTTGAAGACCACTTCAGAGGTTGTTGAAGTGTTGAATTTGGAGCATACACTAAGGACTATTCATAAAATACCTCTGCTTAAGCTTTAAATATAAACAAGCCTCATGAGATTCAAACCTAAGTATCTCCTGCTCTGATTTATAGTAAATGTTTAAGAGACAAAGAAGAAAAAACAGAGTCTGATAAGGACAATCTTTATACAGATACAAACTAATGCTCGGAGAGAGTTCTCTAAACCCACTCAGACTACTTCTTGTTAACATGCATTAATAATATTTCTTTAAATAGTTTCTGAATACTTGGACATGGCTCTGACCTTAAAAACGCACAATCCAAAGATAGACAAGTAGTCAAAGAGTAGAGGAAAAAGAGTAACAATGATAAAATTACACAATTTATACATGTCAACTTGATTCACAATAAGCACAGCAGATCTTTAAAAGGGACTTAAATGTCAACAGGGTGTTATGAATGAAAGAACAGAATAAACACCCATTATGTTACAGAGTATGTGAAAAACTGCATAGAAAATAGAAATCAGGCTTGATTTAAGATTATGAACCCATAAATTCACTTGTACTTCTTACATGTTAAGCCTGTCTCATACAGTAATTGTTATTATTTCTAAAGAAAAAAACCCCAACAACCAACATCCTGTATAATCATTAGAATTTACTGGTTCCTTGTGTTTCCAGAAAATACTTTGTTGACTCTATTCTCATTTATAATTAATTTTAAGCTCCTTTCTGTTTGTTTTAAATGCATCTTACGAAATCATTTGTGCAATAAAACCTTTTGCTGTATATGCATGCATAAACGATACATAATACACACGCCCAAAAAATGCTTATCATGCCTTTTCTCTCAGATATTTAATGTAATTTTAATAGAAGATATTCAGTATAAACAAACACTTTAAAATAACATTTAGCAGAATTTTCTTTAAAGTTAGACTCGAGGCTGTGAATGAGGCTTGAGCTGCAAAGCTTCTTCATGGCCATAAAAGGAAAGTTTAAGTAAACAATACACTGTTTTTTTTTTTAAAAAAAAATGCATTCTGAGGGTGTCCAGGAAATTATAGCTTGTGTCCATTAGTCCTTTCAGGGTTAATATTGATGCAGATATTATTTCTATCCACGGTACCATTTATTTGAAATATTATGACTGGGAGTAGGTGCAGCAGTGAATCAAATCAATTGATAGAGCAGTTAGCCCCGCAGTCAAGGCTGCCTTTACACCGTGCAGCAAGCATGAAATATTATGGAGATTGTTCTTTAAAGTGATCACTTTATCATCATTTGTCTGCAGCCCAGGCTATTCCTTCCTGCCTTGCTTCCCTGTTGGGTTAGAGCTGTCATAACTCAATCAGCCGTATAATGCTGTTCATAGCACCTCCGTAGCAGGTATTGAACCTGTCAAGGGCCACTGAGGGAATTATACTTATCCGTTTTGACAGCTAGCAACACCACTCTGATATTTATGTCAGTTTATATATGTATGATATGTATTTCTTAAATGTAATTAGAAGCCTGTTTGCGTGTGATATATCTGAATTGCCCAGAGCTGCCCATGATTAAGACATTGATTTCTAACCTTGTGCATTACTGGAGAAGGGAATATGACAAGCTCCATCACTCAGGGGTTGCAGCTAACCTCTTCTGTCTATATACATCATATGAAATTGTCACTATTGTTTATCTCTCCAGCAAAGTTGACTACAAAGCAACTGTTATTTTAGTTTGCTAAATAAACTAAAAGACTGTACAACAAAACTGTCCCTCCAGAGCACTTGTGTTTTGCAGCTGTGTTACTTGGACTAAGGTTGCAAAAGCAGATCACGCTCTGGAAGCTGAGTGAACATCACCATTATGTCTGCTGTATCACTTGTTCTCATAGGTATCTAGAGCATACTTCTTGGATTTCAAAGTGACATTTTTGTAGATATCCTACATGCTAAGCAATAAAAAATACACGGCATTTCTGTTAAAAAGGGAATAAAGACAAAAATGAACAAACAAAAAAGGCCCCCCAAACCCAAAAACCTCTTTATGCTTATTCATTTCTTTTGCTATGGTTTCCAAATGAGATTGTTACACAAAATAGTTACTGTGTGTATGATCAGCCTCTTGACTTTTTTCCGGTTTAATATCCTGCTGGTTTGAGGAGATTATATTCTCCAAACCGTCTTCCCCTTACTGCAGAATTAATGCTGAAGCAATTTGTTGTTTTGTAGGGTTTTTTTGAAGTTCCTTAAAAATTTTGGCCAGGATTTCTGGATTATAACTTAGAAAATTCAGCTTCTCTGGCTCATAGGGCATAATCTGTATTGATTTCTACCTCTGAATATTCACACATTTACTCTTACAGATTTAAAAAAAAAGTAAATTTAAAAGTGTTGGGTTTTTTTTAACTGTATATGCAGGTTTTACCTCCGTTTTCCTCAAAAACTGATGTCCTTTGGAAGACATCTGGGGTCAAAAGTTCCTAATTTGCCTAGATTTCAAACAGGCATCTACATTAGATCATGTTTTGAAAAATCGTCTCTATATTTCTGGTTTTACAGCACAGGATTCTAAGGAAATTCTGAACCACTATTCAGAGGATCAGAACTTTCCACGTCTTTAGATTCAACAACATAGATGGACAATTTAAGCTGTGGCCCATCGTCAATAGGAATCCCCATTTGAAGATGCCTTGAAGCTTGCTGAGATCAGAGATTAGGGTAAATTGTATGATCCTATTTCGGGGGGGGGGGGGGGGGTTGGGGTTTTTTTGTTTTTTTTTTTTAAATACATAAAACCAAGAAGCCTACAAACACTGCTTACAAATAGATGTTAATTTTTGAAAGTATAACTACATTGCAGAAAAACTCCCATTGCAACCTTAACATTACGTTTGCATTTCATTTCGAGATTCAGGTGCTTACAAGAAATAGAATGCCAGTGAAACACAGAAACAGCATTATGAAGGTCCAAAGGATCCATCTGCATCTCTAAACACATATTTCTGACAGATCCCTAGAAAATAATCTAGAAAACATTTATTCCACCAGTCTCATGCAGTAAACCTGTTTCTTTGCTCCCAGAAGCCAAAAGATACCAAAAGCTACAGTCTGTCATAGAAAAGGCATAAGCATTCAAGCTAAGTATCATTAAGATGTCATTGTTCGAACCTTCCCTTAATAAAACCCAAAGACCACTGTAACCCAAAGATCTATGATGAGAGCTATGTGGTTTAATTCATATGCTTTCAATGTAATTCTTCCAGACTGTTTAATTTATAACAAAAATGGAAACATATAACTTTGATTTCTAGGTTACAGCATAATGTGCCTGTAGCTGATGACTTTTATGTAGCTAGGGAAAAAAAAAAGAAAAATAAAAAGGAAAATAATTACTTTCCTTAGGTCTGTGAATTAAGAGGGCTGTGTAAAATGTATTTTCTTTCTGATTTATCACACAAACTCATGATAGAAGAGAGTAAAATATAGTAGATGCACCAAGGAAAACAAACAAAATTAGTATTATCTAGCAATAAATTACTTCTTGAATCTAAAGTGCTAAACATTAATTGGAATAAATCTGAAAAGCTTGCTCATCAGCTACATCAGCCATCCTAGGTAAGGATTCTGCCATTAGAAAATAGCTGGATCATTCAGGGGTATAATCCCACAAGTTACCTCTGGCTGCATTAGTTTGTGAGACAAATATTTACACAGCCTGTAGTGCTAAACGACACTAACCTCAGTGACCATATGGAACAATCCATACAATTACTATCAGCTGCCCCCAAAATATCTCCAGTGTACTAAGATGTAGTTTCCTACACATTTCATTATTCCAGTTCCACTTTGCAGTGCACTTTTTAGATAAGTAAATGATCTAAGATGCAGTTAGAAGGAAAACCACAAAACTCACTGAAAGTAAATTGCAAACGACCTTTCTTACATTCTCATAAGGAAATGACACAAAGAGGGGACCTTTCAACTACTTCTGTTTTAAAAACTTTTTGGAAAAGATCTCCAGCTTTTGACCATTCGGGCTAATTATCCTGGTCCTGCCATGTAAAGATAAGGACATGCCAAGTGTGAGACTTATGGTTTACTCTTTGGATACTGAAAAACTTTCTTCCTTAAAAAACATTCCAAGATGATTATAAATGCACGCTTTATACAGCTATTGGAATTCGGATCCTTTTAGTTTTGAACACTGGAACTCTTTAACAGAGTACAGAAGCAATTCCTAAGGGAGAAGAGGAAGAATTATCTAACACATATAACAGAAAATTTTATTTTTAACATGTCTAAATCACATCTCATAATTTTTGATGACTTTCATTTGACCAGCTATGCAATTAACACTTCCATAGAGAAAATAGGTGTATAGAAATAACAAATTGTCTCAGCTGGAAACGGCCTGAACACTAGTGTTAACTAAAAGCATCACCCCTTCTTTAATAACAGTGATCAAGACTCTCATTTTATATCTCCACAAAGACAGCTCACTTCCTGCAGCAGACTGCCCCTTTAACAGCATTGGTTAAGAGTTGATGCAAAGCAGAGTCCCCATCAATGAATCACCCGTGTTAATTCCATGCTTTGTATGGAAGATCAGACAACTTGATAGTGTTATGTTATTCAACTGCCATAAGTTAGTGTGTTGCATATAATATTTATAATGCATTTTGTATCTTTAAAGCACTGTACAAAGATTATAAATGAAAATACGGTAGGAATTACTATTTCCATTCATATGAGGAGAGGTGATTGAGTCAGTGGCGGAGCTAAGAGAAAAATTATGATTCTCTGCCCTGAATTTTGCCAAATAGTCCTAATAAAGGGTTTTCTTGGGCAATACCTACAGTCTACTTTCAGACAAGCTGAATGTTATTGTGGTGCCTCAATACAGATACCTAGTGCCGTGTGAAATACACTTGGGGATCCCATCAGCTCCCCAGTTGCTGCTACAAAACAGCATCGT
This sequence comes from Leptosomus discolor, assembly GCF_034619465.1. Classification (NCBI taxonomy): domain Eukaryota; kingdom Metazoa; phylum Chordata; class Aves; order Leptosomiformes; family Leptosomidae; genus Leptosomus; species Leptosomus discolor. Next base: position 45,338,708 of record NC_141398.1, on the reverse strand, counting down.
CTCATAGCCTACCCACATATACATGTATCTCAAAGGCTCCAGACAGCTACAGTTAGGCAACTGAATCAAACCCTCTCTACCAATATTTTGTGTCACAGCAATAAATTCCTGAATGTGCTGAATATAGCAGTACAACTTTCATGACAGGCCCAGCTATGTGCAAGAGCAGATGTAAGAAATCTTATTCAAAATTCAGAAAAATACAAACTGTACCTCCTGTTTACTACTCATTATCATTTATGGCTTGCAGCATTTCATTCCAAAGAACAAATAAAGTGTTCTTTCTAAATGCAAAAATCTCATTCCAAATTTTTATATAAATCTGTTGCAGCAAAATCTAATTTAAAAAAAATTGCTCTGCACAACTGTTAAAAGTCTTACATGCTAGAATTGCACCCAAGATTTAGATCTGAACTCAAGAATTCAGATCTGTTATTAGTAAAAGTCATTACAGATTTGAACATTGGGAATGGTGGATACCAAAGTGAATATATGCCAGCATATTCTTGAAGAGCAGCCTCTACACCTGGCAGATCGAGGTCCAGGAACCGAGAGAAAAAGCTCTTGCTGTCTCAGAAAGAGAAGCCTGGCTGCAAGGGCTGAAAGTCCTCCTGTTTCTGATCAGCACAGAAGGACCGAGGCAACGGGGGCATCAACAGGGGCACAGAAGCGAGTAGGACCTAGCAGGGAGCAGGCACAAATTCTAGGTGAGGGGAGCCAGGAAGGCAGCTTCCAAGAGGCCATCCACTCATCTTCCACTCTGTCTGACACACCTCATGCAGCAGCACAGGGAAGGTGCACATTAGAAAGTAGATGCACCTGCAGTTCAGCAGAGAGTAACTATGAGCAAAAGAATGGTGAAGCTGCTGGGTACTAGCTGTGTTTGGGAAAGGTATACAATACAGACAGGGAAGAAAATACTCAAAACACTGTGATGCACATGTTAGGCGTTTAGGTTACTGGTCATCTACTCTATCTGAACACCGCAAGTACCCCAGGAGAAGATTTCAAAAGGGACTTGCCATACAGTATATGGATATTGTGCTACTTCCTTTGCAAGTGGAGAGGGCGAGGGCCCATAACTACTAGGAAACAGAGAGATGTTTCTGCACATCACCTGCAGGGTTACTCTGGCACTGCACGCTTAACAGTTCCAGGGCTGCAAAGAACAAAAATTTTGGCAAAATAAGAAATTCTGCATTCTACCAATCCCATGCAAATTCATTTTCCATAATGTCCAGCAACTTTTTTTTAGACACAATAGTCTGTCAATAAAACATAAACACCACAGACATTCTAGAAACCTAGTATGTTAGGTATCTATTAACTAATATGCAAATATAAAGAGACATCTTAAACTGTTACCAATACCACTTATGCAATATTTATGATTATTTTAAGGCCATTTATAACTGTACTACTACTATCCTCCCATTTTAGCATACCCCATTCCTACACCCCTTTATGAGTGTCTGGGTTTGAAAGACAGGTGTCTGTGGAGGAAGGCAGGAGCCTCCCTTGAAATGGAAAGTGCAACCCCCTTCCCTCCAAATTATTATAATTTTGAAATTAATGGGCCTTCAGGCAAAGATATGGGGAATAGGAATAACAGTTCTTTACTAATATATATATATATAAAATATATAAATATATATATATATATATATAACACAAGGCAGGGAAAAAAAAAACAAACAGCCCACTGGTTTACACTGACAGAGTCAGAAATACAACCTGACACCCTGTTAGGGTGGCAGTGGCAGTCCGATAAGATGCTGGTTGCAGTCCTCCTGAAGCGATGGATGTAGTTCTGTGGAAGCAGCAATCAGGTAAAAGAGTCTGGTCTTCCTCCGAAGGTCCAGTGGTAGGTAGGTAGCTCTTGTCCTCTGGAACTCCAGTGGAGGGGAAAGCTCCTCTGGGAATCCAGTGGAAGAAGGCTGCTAGGGTGTTGGAGATCTGTTTTTATTTAGCATGGACTGCTTGCCTCCATCCCCCCGGGCGGAGCATCTCACAATGGGATGGGGAGTCGTGAGGCAGTTCCTTGATGGGCCATTAACAGGAGATGGTCCAGGAGCGAGTTATCGATGGGTCAGGCGATAAGGCATTGTTGTGCCCATTGACAGGAGATAGTCCAGAGGGGGGAGGCAGGGAGCACCGCCCCACCTGGCCTCAACAGCTCCTGAAGATGGTAATAGAATACTTTTTTTTCCTTTTGGCACATTTTACACTGTAACCTAGGACAATGAGTAAGTGGCTTACTCTAACGGCACTCTTTTTTTTTTGCCACTCTAAGGATATCTTTATTGAGAAAATAAACCAGTGAAATCCTTCTATTGACATATTCATGACCTAGATTGGCATTTTAAGATCTGCCCAACTCAGCCCACAGTGAAAAAAGAAAAGGAACTACATACAAAAGTTTGATCCACATTCACATTTCAAACTCCCAAAGCCTGGAGTGCCTTGGCTCACAGTTTTCTCACTAATGTATAGAGCACAGGATGACGACTTGGGTATTTCTGATTCTGCCACAGATCTATTGGGTGGACTTGAGCAAGGTTCTGCATCTGGATAGAATGGTAATGATACAAAAAAATCTTTGTAAAACATTCACAGATCTTCCCGTGAAAAGAACAATAACTTTATTGTGATGTTTTTAGTGTAAACTAGGTTATGTCATACAACAAATGATCTTTCATTACTTCCAATTTCTTTACTGAATAAAGTGGCTTATCGAGTTTAGGCACCTGATGCAGGCATGTGACCAAGGACAGGGAGAGAGAGGGGGAGAGGAGAGACAATATGGACTGGTAGTTGAGGGCAACCAAAGTCATCACTGGCTATAAAAGCTTTGGGCGATGCTTACTAGACCTACTTTCAATAAACAGTCACTGCAGTGCACCTCCACTGGCACTGTACATTAGAGTCAAAATTTAAATTCAGCTGCTGCTCTTGAGAGCTGTCAAAATGAGAGCAACTGACACCCTGATCTTTAGCATGAACATGGACCTGCAGTACCTAACCATAAATGACACTAGAAACAAATACAGTTATATCTGCTAAATTGCTGCAGCTTATCCCTGCCACCTTTTCCTTCCACATCGTCAGTTCATAGTCCTATGTTCCACGCTCATAGTTATGTAAAAATCATTCTGATATGTCTGAATTCATTCTTGCTATGCCATTTGTTTTACACAGCACAAACAACAATCAGCCAAAAAAATGGAAAAAAAAGGAGATATACTTAATCATGACCATCTTCAAAATCTGTTCTCATAACCTTCCTGCTCTACACTATATTGATTCTTAAGTACTTCTCAAAAGTATTAAATTTCACAAACTCTGATCCTGCAGTCACATGGCATTCAGAAGTGTACAGAGTAACTGTCCAAGACTGCAAACAGACTTAGGGACTCTCTCATGACAATACGATGTGTGGCTTTTGAGCTTAGCCAGAATGCTAACACTGCAGAAACAACTGCAGAAGTCAGGTGAAACATCAGAGCTATATTTGTTATTACTGAAAGCATCAGACCATTGAATGCCAATCTACCATTTCAAAAAGGGTTGCTACAGGAGAGAGTGAGCAAAAAGAACAAATTCAGGGGGCTTCGCTGGAGCTCTAGGATGCACTCCTATATCTGTCTGTCTGCTGGTCTGCTGATCTCTGAGCTACTCTGCCTCCCACTGTGTCTGATATCAGGAGTGCCAGAGTGGCTGAGAGATCAATGGAGCAGCTGAGGGAGCCAGCTGGCAGGGGAAAGGAGCAATGGATTGTAAGGGATAAAGAAATAAAGAGGAAAAGAAAAAAGATTTGTTGAATTAAACAGTAATGAGGAAGGGACAGAGAAACTCACTAGCCCTTTTAGAAGGGCCATGTTAAGTCCTCCACAAAACCCAGGACCCTCTGGAGCATTCTAATCAGTTTAATGATGTAGATCCCCCTTCCACCCCCTGCATGAGCTGAGCTGGCTTTTTTTGTCTCTTTATCAAAGGATGACTTTTCTAACAATGATATCATTCACAATGCATACATTTCTAGAGTTGAAGCAGCACTGATCTGCTGAGATGATCATGGTCACAAAACAGTTACTGCTTTACTACAGAGCAGTCCAACATGATCCTCAATTTGGGAAAGAGAATCTCAGATGTCTTGAGGAGAGGCAAAGTTTGCAGAGGAACATATCTTACTAGACCAACTGCTGTATTTGGGGGAAAATGGATAAGCTTTCAGGTATGTAAGAATATCTTCACACCTGAAGCAGAAGCAGCAAACTTGAAGATAAATATAGACTGAAAACAATTCCTGTAATTTAACTTAATTATGTTAATCTATTAGGCAATTTGAGAGAAACTGTTTGTTAGAAACTGCAGAGGGGGATGCCAACAAGGAAGAGACCAATAACAGAACTAGGCTCTGTTGGACAGAGAGAACAGAGGTACAACCATAGTTATGGAAGGCTTAGGAACAAGGAAAAGTTGGGTTATGCAGAAAATGTTGATGTGTCAGAATACACTTATACACATTTCATATTCTAAATTCCATATACTGAGTATACTCCTATTACGCCTGTTAAGTAGTTGATATGGAAGATGAACATTCACATGCCCATATTCATGTCCTGCAGTCAGCTAGCTCAAAGACAGACAACTTCAACATTTAGATCCCTTTTGGGAAGGGAACACAGACACAGGCATCCAGCCCTGACAAAAATGCAGTGGCTCTACCCTCTGTAACTTCTATTGATTCACTAGCCTGAAAGTACAGCTTTGATACCCAATGGCCCTGTAAAACAGTGTGGTTCTGCACCTGTAATAATGCAGTAGCTAGTCTACTTGGGTATAAAACCCACATCCAATAGTCAGGTGAATGATCCTTGCTGCCAAAGAGCGATCATAGCAATCCCTTGAATTTTCCCCAATGGTGGCACTCATAGCAAAGGTGAGTAATAACGAGGAACAAAGGCTTCTTGTGCTGGCACATGCATCTGTTCTTGCATTACCTTTACACTAACAAAAGGAAAAGAAATCAACTGTCCTATCACAGGCAAGAAAGAGAAGAGCCTCAATAAGAAACATCTTTCTAGAACAAACTGGGATGGAAGCATTGAGACAGGGAAGAGAAGGCAGAGTTTATTAACACTAAAACCTTTGTTGAAAAAGTAAAGTGCAGGTGGGAGGGATAGTGTTCATTACTGGAAAAGACAGTTGGACTAAAAAGAACACAAACTTTATTTCTGTGACCTACAATTACTTACTTTGTTTAAGAAAGCCTGATAAGCGTCTGATCAGTCAACATATTTCCAAACAATCAATCAATCAAAAGCAAACACAGTTTCAAACTACATGCATTAGCAGTATGGATTTCTGTAAAGTATAATACTTAAGGAATATGAAGGAACAACAAATGGAAGCAGAAGTTAAATAAAGCAGTTGTAGATTTGGTACGAAACATGAGGTGACAGGCATTCCTACTAATACACATAACACGGTTGAAAAAGCATGGCACACTGCTTCAGGCTCTCCTCTGCTGAGAGGTAAACACCCCCTATATAAACATATATAACCCAAGAAGAAACACAAATCCCTAATTGCATACAACACATGTGAAGGAGACACCTATATTCATCTACACTGTTTCACAGAATACTAAAGGCTAGGAAAACATCCTGATTCCTATAAAGCCTACATAATTGGACAGAATATGCTCTTTTCTTCCTTATAAGTTATAAGCAAAGCTTATAGAAGTGATCACGAAAGTGTCTATATTTAATATATTATCAGGTTGTTCACAAATACAATAAATTAGACATTCTTCCTTGAGTTGCACTAGTGTTTATCTCCATTGCTCTTGCATCTCAAGATATGTTTACTATTCTGGCAAAATACAATCTCAGTTGTCTCAGGATAGATGTTAGTGGAAATCCACACAGAGAAGATGAAAGCATAAGGATTCAGACTTGATGCGAACAGAAAGATGATAATGAGTCGTTCCCTTTGGCCACAGGTTTGCAACTTTTTATATAGAACCAGAAAGGTATTCCACAGACCATGGTCCTAGACAGTACTTTTCCTGGATTTTCAATGCTTCCTTTCTAGAGGCTCATCAGTGATCTATGGGTCACAGTTCGATCTGTTTCATTGACCTAGTTCAGCCCTGTGCTTTCACAGCATTCCTGTACACGTTGTTAGTAGGGTAACACAGAGAGTGTAAAACAAAAGCACATATTGCCCCGTCTCCAGGCAAGGAGTATCCACTGAATGGACAAAGAATAACAAGTCTAAAACGGCTAAAACAGACTTAGTTGAACTGCCCTCTAAACTTGCTGTTTTGGGTAATTCAGGAAGTGGTGGCCCCAGGTTAGGGCCAGCAAAGGATAGCGGGAGCATAGTGCCCTTCCTTCAAGAGTAGTCCAAGCAACAGGGATTTATGCACCATTGCCATGGTATTGCCACAAGAAAAACATTTTAAAATTGTCATAAAATACTTTCCAGTTGAAGTTATCTAGCCTGTGCGTCTTCTAATCTTTACATGAGAATTATAGACACAAACAAACAAATCTCATTGCTCTTCTGACACCTTTTTTGAGGCATTCATGACACAGAACCCTGGAAGCTTTACTTTAAGGGCTCACAAGCTATTTGAAAGGATATTGCTACACATGACATCTGGATTCTTATCTGCCTTTTTATCACTCAGCTAATTTACCTAACACTACAGTGAAAGAATTTCTTTGTTGAAGAAAATACCACATGAATATAATCCAGCTTTCTCTACCAGATAAGACAGACACTGAGAGAGAATTTTTCTTCTCTGTCTGCCACCAGAATACCTTTAAAGACATCTGTGCCTCAGCTTCCCTAACTGCAAAGGATGAAGGCGTATTTGTCTCTTGGATTTGCCATCTGACAGCAGGAAATATGTAGCAGATTCGGCTCAGTTTCATTTTATATTTTTGGGTTCATTTGATCTCAAAGTTCAAAAATATGCAAAGCCACATGACATTGAATTTGGAATATGGTGTATAAAAGAAAGACTGCACAATACTCAATAGCAAAGTGATGCCAAGCAATTGTTTGTAATGAAGAAATAATAATGTTACACTACAGCTCAGTCCACTCTGAAAACAAGAAAGAATGGCCCTCAGCTTGCAAAACGGTGCTACAAGAAAAGTCAGTCTAATTTGCTAGGTCAGAAGCAGGCGATTTTGAAACTCCTGCCTCCCTTGATACCTAAGGAAAGAGATTAGAATGGGAAAAAACTGCAAAACAATGACTGAAATATATGAGACCTCAGAACAGCACAAACTTCATTAATGAAAAAATCTGGATCTTCACTATTCTCTTCTGGGAGAATTAATCAGATGTTGCAATTTCAGATTTATAGATTGCTGTGAAAATGGGTAATCTGAAGGGAAAGCCTAATAAAAACTTAACAGCGACGCAGAGATAATCTGTGGGCTCACAGTAGCCATGTCAGGGTTAATTGAAATGTTTAAGAGCAGCACGGCTTCCAGAATCCCTGTGATACATGCTGAAGACACGAATATAGACCATCCCTTTGTCTTGACTGGACATATTTTATCACTCTGTATCATGAGACTGTCACCCCAGACTTCTAATTGCTCAAACCTTTAGACACAGGGCACCTAATAATTGCAGTATCATGGCCAGCCTAATAATAAAGATAATTTACAGTTCAAAAGCAAAGGGTAATTTGTAATATGAATGGCTTTTTGTGTCCCTAAGCTCATTTCAGAACTTGAGGATCCATGCAGCAACAGCTACAGCCTTTTGCCTGAGTGTGTGACTTACTGCGCTGGTTTATTTAGCCATTTTTTTCCAGAGAAACACAGAAGCCAGTGGATTTAGGGGAAATCAATGGGGTATTCAGCACCAAGCAGATTCAAAATTGCATCTTTATGAATTCCCCTTGCACAAGGATATCTCCTGTACAAATACAAAACATTTTAACTTTGTATAATATCCATACCTGTAAGGTTACTGAAATGTACAAGACCAAATGGAAGCTTAAAACTTCTTTGTAATTAGAACAGTATCAAAGTCACGGTGATTGTTGCACTGTATTTACGCAGAAAAACAGGAGTTGATGAAAGCAAAACCAGTAACTTCTTGGAAAGAGAGGATCAAGGATTCTTGTCTTTATCAACACCAGAAAGAAACCGAAATGCCTGCGGAAACATTTTCTATCGGCGGTTGCACACTCCAAACGAATTCTCCCACATGCAGGTCCTTTCTAAGCAGTCTCCCCACGCTGCTCTGCCCCCTCCAATGGGCTGCGGGGCAGATCCACCAAGACCCTCAAGTCAGTGTCCTTGTGGAATTTTCTCCTCCACAGCACCAGGCTCCTATTATACAACCACATTTTTTCTTTGCTTTTTTATAGTTCTCTCAGTGTCAGACTCAGAGCCCATGCCACAGCCTTAGACCACTCCTGACTTTGCCTTGCCACCCACATTGCAAGCATTAAAAGAACAAAGACTCTATTACTGTAAAGCTTTAAGCCATGACAGTTTTAAAGAAAAATCACAGTGCACTCTGTGTAGGAGAAGGATCTTTTTACTCCTCAGTGAGAGCTTGGTTTTGGAAGAGACAAAGAACAATTAGGATGCACGTTTTCCTCACAGTGGCACAGCTCTGGACCTGATAACCAAAGGCACAGGAATTCTGTCTCACCAACTGTTTTAGCCTCTCATAACTTTTTTGCCATTTGCTTGGCATGTCTGATTGCTCTCAATGTATCAAATACACCCATTCATCTCGCAACAGTACGAGTCTTAAAAATCTTGTTGACAATCTTGCCACCAAGCCCATGTGCAATTTAAACTATTAAAAAAAGAAAAAAAAAGGAAAAAAAAAAAAAAAAGGGGAGAGCACAAGAAGGAAATAAAATGCTAACAGGGACCTTCCAAATGTGGTCACACTGACAGGATGGCATTGGAATCTGGGTTTGTTTTAAGCATACATTGTTTAAAAGCAGCAGGGGACCAAAATGATGATGGCATCATACTGGCCGAAGGGAGGAACCTGAATTGAACTCTTGAGCCAAATTCTAATCTCAGATTTCAGTTTCTGTATTCTTCATTAAGAAACTCCCATGGACATCGATGGGACTCCAGCATAAAGTCAGCTATGTGAGCATAGCATGAGGATCAAAATCTGCTGTACGGGCACCACACATGGAAACACTATCCACAATTTTTCTCACCAGACGTCAAACATCTTGAAAGCACAAGTAAAGGAAAGCAACATTCATAAAATCAAAACCACAAATAATTAAATATTTAGTTTTCTAATCAAGTCAAGTTGTGTGTAAGCCCTTAAACAGCATTTACAAGCATTTGATTTGTTTTCTCCATTGACTATATAAGAGCACTCCTGGGCTCACAAATCAGAACTTCTTGTTTGATTTGTTTTAACATGCTTGCCATGTCAGGTGGTTTTTCCTTATTTCTTCCTGTTCCTTTAGAATTTTGTAAACTAGGTCAATTTATTGAAACGCCAGCTTTTATAAATATTCCTATCCAGCCAAGCCTCTAACTTAACACATGCTATAATTACAGCACAGCCATTTATGGAAAGTAACTAAAAATGGGATAGCCCTTACTCGCATTGAGAAATACTCTGCTCCTTGAGTGAACATTTTTATTTCAGTTAATTTACTTTTGGAATTCACTGTGGAAAATGTATTAGCAGTTGCAGAATCTGTCCCAAATCTTACTGCTTTTTCAATTAAGTCTAAGTCTTTAAAATGGGCATTAAACATCTCCGAGATTGAACATTTTCTGTTGTGTTATTGAAATTTCTGCTTTGCCAAAATGAGGGTGGTCAGCTATAAGGTCACAGAGACAGAAGTAAATACAGCTGTTTATATATAGATGGAAATCAAAAAAAAAAAAAAAAAGGGGGGGGGGGGGCGGGGAGGCAAAACAAAACCTCTAGAAAACAGTCAAAGAAAAACCTCTAGAAAAAGGTCATATCTTCCTAGAATTAGGAAGGGCTGCAAGCTCTTGGAAAAATGATACCTGAAAATAAAAAAGTGACCAAAACATCAACACAGAAATGCTATCTCAGACAGCAGTCAGAAACAAGAAACAGAAGCAGACATTGCAAGGAAAAAAACCCAACCAACCAAACAAGAAAAAACAACAAAAAAACCAAGTGTACATATTAGCAAGTTTAAGCAACATTTGAGTCCTTTCTACTGTAGCAGTATAGCTATTTGATACGTGCAGTTTCAGTGTGAAACAATTTGCCCAGCGTAGGAAAGTACTGAACTCTGTGACTACTCTGGAACAAGAGATTTGTTTTAAAGGTACCCTGACTCAGTCAAGATAAAGATCAACTAGCATTTCATTTGAGTAAGTCCGAAATAGAATATTGCCCTATTCGACTCTCCTGTACCAGGACCATAGATCAGTTACTATCTCATCTTCTCACCCTCTCCATCTTTGCCTGTAAATATTTGTGTTTGGAAAGAGACAGTGAAAGTGATTTGCTTACACAGCAGTGCACAAAATTCCCAATTGTGTACGGACAATAATGTAGCTTGGGAATACACTAAACTTCCTTTTATTCACATCATCATTATTGACACTTTGAAACTGAAAAAGGACAAAAATACATCAGTTATCGATATGAAATATCGAAGGCAAAGCTCTAAGCAAACAGATGTTTTTTGTTTAAAATTAGGGCCTTGCCTGAGATATGACTGGATTTAAAGTCAAACCAAGCTACTAAACCAAATCTTTTTTTCTTCTTGCCAGCAGACTCCCATAAATAACTATATATAGAAATTGGTAATTGCCCTATATTTTAGCTTGTAATGGAAATCCAGGTAATGCAAGCATTCTCTAATGATTAACATTTATTGTCTCTCTTTCTTTGCCAAATATGAATGCAATTTAAAACAAACAGATTAAATGGAAGCCTCTTATTCTAAAGAATTTCCCAAAAAAGGGGGAAAAACAACCAATCCACAAAATTGAAAACCCACCCTAATAGAAAAACAAATCACATAAAAGGAAGGGGGGAAAAAAAGCAGTACGTCCACAATCCATGTTACTTTTTATGTACAAGATAAGTATGAATATTTCGAATACAGCAATTGAAATTGCTGGCCTAAACATTAGCTGTATTTTGCACTGTACAAAACCAAAATTGTGAAAAGAGCATCTTGCTTTTTCCCCATTTGGAAAGTGAATGTGTTGGGCATTGGAACTAACAGCTGCAGAAGTGAAAGGATCAGATCTCTTAAGGACAAAGCATATGAATCCTTTACACCACCTTGGGAAACACACTGTATGTAGATAGACAAGATAAATATAGATAAGTATATACACAAAGATTGATCCATCTGCATCTTCAGTGGAGTTTGAAAAGGGCTTTCTTACAGGCCTTTGCACATGATCTGAGGAAACACACCAAATGCTTTTGAAAATTTTGACACCTCAGAGAACATAAATTATTTTGTTAAGAGGCCAGTGGGGCCTAAGAATAAAATTCAAGGGATGTCACAGTTGAGAGAAGACCTAGAACTTCACATTCTTGCTATAATTATCAGGATGTACTGCCGAAATTTTACTTGTTTACCGATTCACACCACAAATGAGTGTAGAATATATTTCCTTTCAAAACCACAATTCTTTTTAAATACCTGGACAGGTGCTGCAGAAACCTACCAGAGAACACATTCCTCCAGCCAGAGACATCCATTACCAAAATCATTGCAGTTTCTTCTAAATAAAAGAGCACTGGTCTTTATTTCTAAAGTGTAGGTGTATATTTACAGCCCAGTCTTGTGACAGTAGCCACAAGTCACAACATAAGAACATCAACAAACAGGAGCACAAAGAAATCATGTGTGAAAGTGAAAGCCATCAGATATGGAGTCTTCACTTGTTCAAGTTCAACTATTACATAAAAGTCATATAGCATAGGCTACTGTACTGTGGTGCAGAAGTGCAAAATGGAGTGCAAATTAGGAATGGTATGTTTGTGATAATCTTAATGGCTGCTTTTGCTGAATATTGAACTACTGAATATTTGAACTATTGAATATTACTGCAGATCAACTGGTAGGCAGAGTGCAAAAGAGATATTCAAAGGCATCTGACGAATGGTTTACTATTTTATCACAGCAATTTTATTTTCTTTTATTTTTCATATATTACAGTCAAATCGTGAAATATGCGAAGTCCTTTGGGATGTATTTCAATATGGGGAAACTAAAGCAAAACATGGAAATGTAGCGTCCTTGTCAACTGACCCTTTTTGGATTATTTTTATATGCACTCCCACATCAGTTTGTTTCTATTCTTTGTCTTATTTTATTTTTCTGGCTTCTCAGTTTTAAGAGGTTGATTGGTTAATTTCTGAGAGAGGAGTGGTTCTTTGAGCACAAGGAACAGCTGGAAAGACAGATGTCAACTACATTACCATTTCGTTGCTGAAGAAAAATAAAACAAGACGGTAATTTCCACTGAATAGAAATTTTTAAGTTAATTCCAGCTGTGACCATGTGATCAGCATCTACTGTGTTTGGCCCTTCAGCCAAGCACATCTGGTAAAAATATTTCAGAAGTATGGGGAGAAAGAGGGCAGTTTGTGTGGAGATTATGTTTTATTTTAGCATGCACAATAGTTTGTTTTTCTGATGGTATTTTTAAAAAAGATTTGTGGGCAGATGATAGGTGGGAAAAACAATGACAATAAGAATGAGCACAAGGTAGGCACAAGTAGGATTGAAATAATAGAGCAATCATAGAAGTCAAACTATAGGGGATACATTTAAAATTACTATGAGTTTTAACACAGAGTGTTACTATTAAAATGAAAACATATTGTATGGACAGATTCCCTTGAAAATCTTTATGTTACACTGAGAGAAAGCAACAGGAAGTAGACAACGGAAAATTAATTAGTATATAGATAGAAATGCTGTTATAATGAGTTAACAGTAAATACTACGGCCAAATTAAATATAGGTAAAAGTTATTAACAATATTAACTACACATAGACACAGGATCTACTGAACGAGGTCAAGTTTTGCACTTTACTATCTAAAGCTACCTACATCATTATGCAGTTCAATACTCAGCCTTTCTTACAACCACACTAAACAAATCAATTCCCCCTGACTTGCACCAACAACTGTGCTGAACTGTCCACCCATGTGTCCCATTCTCAGTACATCTATTCTCAGCACATCTATCAGATAAAACTGGTTAGGAAACTGAGTCTCTTGTCCTGTACCTGACAGTTTTGGAGACATAACTGTGCTCTGAAGAAGCTCCTCTGATCTCTGCTACACTTGCAGGACTGGTGACTACATGAGTGCATACTGGTGCTTAACATTAGGCATTTGAGCCTAGCATTGGATTTATGCTTATCAGAAAACAACTGTTTCAAAGTCTAACTTTTTTCTGCTAGGGAATAAGGATTGCCAGAAAGTTTTGTTAGTGGGTGAGAAGCTAAAGAACACACCTTCTACTCTTTCCACAAGCCAGGAGGCATGAAGTTAAAGCGCATGAATCCAGAAAAACAGCTCTATGTTGATAAATACTTTCTAACAAGTCTGCTCACTGCTAATTCAAAGAACTGAGGTGCTCCCATACACATGGGACTTGCACAATTCCCTCTTCGCAAGTTCTTGTTCATTATCTGATATATAAAACTCTAAGAAGAGATATTTAAAAGAGCTAAATCTATGACCCAAATCTGGGCTTTGGCTCATTACTTTAAAAGTGATCAATGAAAAAAAGGCATCTGGAGCTAGTGAGTCAGTCATTCACTGTATTAGAACAAGTAGTTTCAGGCTACTTTGCCACAGTTAATTTTTACATCTGCCTATTATTGCAGAAAAACATATGATTCTCCAGCTGCTGATAGGCTGGTAAAGCTCAGCAAAGCCTAACCACATTTTAAACACTGCAATTTAGTGCAATTATTTGAAAATAAACAATCTGCTCCGTCAATTAAACATTATTTAGGTTACATTTTTGATACATCACACAACCAGGCTTCAGGGCTTCTTTTGTGAAAACTGGCATTCTGTTGCTACTGTCTGTGTAACAAACAGCGAACAAATGGATCACACAAAGCTAGCCTTTAAGAGGATTATAATCTTTCTCCTATCTAGAAGGTACACAAGAATTACTGCTTGCCTGTATAACAGCATTCAGTGACAGCAGACAGTTATTGTTCCTTTCATTCTTTACAGGACCAGAGAGATGCACAGAAGCAGGATTTAGAACATTAGCAGAAGTTCTATCAGGGAACCTCTTTTGAATTATGTATGACTGTAGAAATTCAAACACACTTCATATTTTACTTTGCTTGGGTAAAATATCAAACAGCATGTTGTTGTTACAGGTGATTTTGAGTATTACAAAACTGTTGCTGTTGACGTATCCCACTGTTCTGCCTTCAACTATGTGAATGATTTTCCCATTAGTTGCTGGTCAACAAGAAATGAGCCACTTCTGGTTTATTGGCAAAATAAAAAAAAATTTAAAAACTCCACAGAGATACGAAATCATTAACTCATGATTTTCATGTTAACCAAGATATTTATAATTTATAATTTAAAAATTAAAATACATCTCTGTTGTTGTTGTTGTTTCATAACTCTTATTTTCAAATGGAAATGTGACATTCATTATTTCAAACCCTGCAGAAATTACAAAAAGTTGCAGTTGCACTTCTAGATTTTTCTTTTTTTGTTCATCCTTCTAAAGCTTTGCATAGCATCTCAATATTGAAGTTAAGTTGCATTTTCAAATATTTAGTCCACCAAAACTGTTGTGGCGAAGAAAGTGTTCCTCTGAACGACTTCACATAGCTCTATCCACAACATACAATACATCCAGAGCTTATATGCTCAGATTTTCCACTGTTAGGCTGTATTTCAGAGATCAATTCCAATTTTGCAAATTACCACTCTTACTTGTCAAAGGTACTGTTTAGGAACCAAGCTATATATGCCATTTTGTCAGTCTAGACACATTGTTCCTCTCAATGGGAATAGCATCTGCTATTTTAATTTATGTCTTCTAGGGCTTCTGATTGTCTTATATGCATGTCCAGGAAATATTTTATAAAAGCACCATCTCTTCCAACCAAAGGGTACAGTGAAGCCAGAAAAATGCTGTAGTAAATGGAATGACCAAGACAACAAGTGTGTGGTTTTTTATATGAAACTTACAGTAAATGACAACAGCAATTGCCTCAAAATCTTGTAAAATAGGATTACAGTCAAGAGTCTGGTTTGGAATAGGACTTTAATTTACTATATACAGGAGTACCAGTGGCAAACAATACTTTCAGAATTCAAATAAAAGCTGTGTTCTAAAATGTTAATACATCTCAGAGATGAGGTGGTTTTATTAAAGAGAACTACAGCAAGTAGAAATAAAGGGGTTCAGACTGAATCTGCACCGAAGGGCAAAGAACCTATATGCAAAACTTGCATTTTCAGAAAACTAGCATTCAAACATGGCCAGCACTGTCAATCTACAAATAATGCTATTAGTATATATGTAAAACAGAAGTTGTACCTGCACGTACATTTAGAGAATCACAGGTAAGATTTATACTTTGTTAGAAACTTCAATGCCAGTGCAGGTCAGCACACAACATCATCAGCGGTGGAACAGACCAGCCTTGTTCGATGAAATCCAACAAGTCACTACTAGGTGTACAAGTACACTCTAGGCCCCTGTGTCCAGGACCAGCACTCTCTCTCATGGGCCACACCACCACCTGGCAATTCTTTGCTGAAGTGTTTTTGTACAGATGTTCTCATGGCTGGAATGCTTGTGTTTTCTCCCTTTTGTTCTGCCCTCTAGAGCTTTGCATGGCATCTCAATACTGTGTGTCAAATTTTTCTCTCTTGTTTTTTATTCATTCCAGATTGCACTGAGACACAGGATGGAAATGCAATCAAAAGATTCTGTTCTTCAATTTGAACAAGAAAACTTTGCAAAACTTTACATCGTAAGACAGACTGTGAGAAAGGAATGAATCATTTGGGTCCCTCTCTGCAGTACAAGGTTTGGGATGGAAACTTAAGAAACTCTCTGCATGCACGTAGAATTTTTATGCAATAGAGTCGATTATGCCAGATATACATATTGCAAAGACAGCATTTAACTGCCTCTTCCAAATCCTCAGTCTAACTCTCAGTCCTGTGGTACAATCCCGTTTGCAAAGAATTGGTTCCATTTAGAGAGGGGTGGGCAGCCTGAAAATAACAGATACTATGTTTTCAGCAAGCTCACCACACATGCTGAAGAAGGATGCTCTGCAGCACATCCTACTTACTACATCAAAGGCAAGAATCTCTTCGCAAGTACTTGCAGATACTTGAACAATGACATTTTTAAATATAGCTGTGTGTTGAATGAGTCCTAATGACCAATGGAGCAAGTGACATTAATATTGCTATCAATATTCAAATGCTTTCAATATTGCTATCAATGCAATCCATATACTATTTAGTATGTCAAAGCACGAGCCCTGCTGGCAAAGCACCGACTTGGCTTCACCTCAGTTAGTAACATTCTTAGGGTAAACTAAGTAATAATAGGTTTCCCACCTATAAAAGTCAATATAAATTGATAGAAAGAAATGGCTTTTAATTTGGTTTCTTTGCTTCTTCCACTGTTATTTGTCATTAATTGCCACCAATGAAGGTGGCATCCAAGGGAATGTAACACCAGAACTTATGCCCTCAATAAATAGAACTGAAATATTGGTATCAATGACATGTCTGTGATAGTTCAGCACTGCTAGTGACGCCCTTACAGCACTTTTATATTCAGAACAACATCCTCACTTCAACACAAGCCGTATCAATCATTAAAAGCCAATTTCCAGCCTGCCTCTGGTATGTATTATGCAGAAGAGTGGTGGAACTTGTGTTTTCAAGCACAGGGAGAGCCAGAGGGAACCTGAGGTCTTGATTCCCCTTAGCAGCATCCAGCAAAAGCTGGTCTAAGATATTTTGAAGGGTATTAGACTACTTTAAACATGCACTGACACACAAGGACCTTGGGTGGAATTCTACTTCCACCAGTTACCAAATACAAATCCATATTCTTACCGCAAAATCTTTGTGAAAACAGAATAGGTAAGGTTTCATTCGTGCCACCCTCTGTGTCAACATTACTTTGCTGAAAATAGGGTAAGAATTAGATGCAAGAAAATGGAACTGTTATCACTAACAGGAAATGGCATAAACACCACAAACAGGATCTTTCTGAAGAGATGGCACAGATACAGCTATGGAATGTACTTGCTACTTATCAAGACAGTGGCAAAAAAATCTAAATTATTATGCATATCTCAATCACTTTTCCCCTTTTCCCTCTTTCATTGAGTAGCATATAACTATTAGGATATTGCTTTACAGTTAAGGAATTTAAACTCAGGAAACTCTCACAAAGTCAGCTCATTTCAGTATCTCCAGCAATGCTGATGCAACAAGATCATTGCTAACATGTGTGGGAAAGGGTCACAATCACCCTGTCAGCTAATGCCACCAGAACCAATTGCAGAAGTAACACTTACAATCCACTCATCCATGCGTATTTGTGCAAAGTGCTACAGAACAGTCGTCCTTGTAAAACTTTGCCATGAAAAATAATTCTTTCTAGACTATGATATGCCAACTTCTATATCTAATTGTTATTACTTTTTGGGGAATCCATCAGGACATCATAGAAACTGAAAGTATGGAAGGAAATTACATAAATAGAAATATCTTCCTGACTTCACATATTTAAGATTACTGATAATTAACATCTTTCAAAAATTCACAAAACAAATAATTATTTTCCATTAAAAACATGAATGACTGTACAACTGCCTAGGTAGGCAGTTAAAAAAACATAGCTGACAGAAGAAGAGGAGGCTTATGGAAATCAAACAATGACGTATTGTTAAGTTTTTATTAATTCCAAACAGGATTCTTCTTCTTGGGTAGTTCACAGACAGACTCATTTTTGTGCTTGGACTTGTTTGTAACTGTTATCCCAATATTTACGCATCTCCCACAAGTCATCTTGATTCATAGTACAGAAACATCCTTCCTTTCCTCACACTTTCATACTGTATTGGATAATTTAGAGGGACCCTGGCATGTTCTCTGGCAGGTGTTAACCTTGCAACAAAATCTTCCATGGAGGTAACCTCAATCCAGATCCCAGGATAAATCATGTAAACACCACCTGCACAAATTGGCCATCTTATGCAGACAGAAAAACTGAGGACTAACTCCATGTTCTCTCTCACTTCTTGTATCAGCTATGCTGTGACCAAATGATCTGCAGAGCAGCAACATGACAGAAAAGTTGCTCAGGCTCTGGGAAAATTTTAATCCAGGAAAAGTTCAGGTAAAGGGAAGAAAGAATTACTCTCTTCAGTAAGAAAAATAAAATTAAAGACCAAGCTGGTCTTGGTATGTATTTGTCCATATTTGCATTAACAAAGTGGCTGTAATATCTATTCTGCCTCATTTCTTGTTCTGATAGTAAGAGCACAAAGATGCTATATTGTTTCCTACACTGTCCACAGTTACTCCATCAGGCCCAACACTCAAAAGAGATCACAAAGTAGTTCACCATCCCAAGCAGGAGAAGTTCCACACATGATTTCATTACAAGTACAGGAGAGAAAACATACGGAAACAATATAATGGAAAGTATTAAAGAAAAAAAAAATTAAACCTTAAAAGAAAAAAAATACATTAAGTACAAAATTATTCTACTAACTGTACTGTGCTTTTGAATAACACCAAACACTGGCATTGTGCTTCCTTGCATGAGGCAGTTTGCCAGGATATTGCCATGGGCAGCTAATAATTGCCCACACACAATGGGCAACAGAGATTAAGCCCAAATATTTGAAGGTTTACTTTAAAAATATTTTTACCATATTTAAGAAATAAAGCAGTATTTTATACTTTCATGTTGAAACCATCAAGCTATTTTCTATGACATTAAAACATTCCTTATTTCCACAAGCCACCTCTGTAACTGTTTCCCCTCCCGGGTGTCCTGCCATAGTACGTGTGCACACTTGTGCAAGGCTACTAAGTCTAGGGAACTCCTCCAAGTCACTCAAGTCCTGTGCCAGGTGTTTGTAAGTATTAACCTAGCAAGGACTTAAACAGATTGGGGGTTTCTACAAATTGCTTTCAAATCCGTTCTTAGGCTGGATGATAACTGATATTACTGCACAGAGTTAAAGAAAAGCCTCTCTCATGTATTCAATTTTTACTATTTTGGCACTGTCATTTCCTGTTTCATACTGGAGCCAAGCAGTTAAGAGATGTGACAATTTTTATGATGTAATGATACAGAAAGACTTCTTTGCTTAAGGAAAGCAGGCAGAGGTTATATTTTCCTAACATTACCATGAATGATTTGGTTGTAGTGAAAGGCTCGATATGTTCTTTGCTATCAGTAGTTGATAAGGTCATGGCAAATGTGATACAAGACAGAGATTTGGGAAATTTTGTTTTAATACTGTGGCTGAAAAGTCTCCTGTCTAACAGTATACGTTCCCTCTGGATTAAGTAACCTTTGCAAGTTTTCCACAAACTGATTCTGCTGAATAGAAATTGATTAATGAGCTCAGACACTGAAATTGCCACTAGAAAATAGCCATTGAGATTCTAGTCAGGAATCACTAGCCCCAGGGTCAAGGAAGACCATGGACCAACTTAGCTGAAAAGACAGCAGCCTTCGTTTGTCTTCTCAATAACTTCCTTTTAACTGCGCCTGGTGGTGTTGGGTGCAGTCAGGTGCCTGCCACCACTTTTTTGAGAAACCCATGTACTGAGGGCTTCTTAGCTAAGCTATCAAAATTCCTTCAAGGCTATAATTTCACTGACCTGAATGTCCACTGCCTCAAGGCTTGTAATGTTATTTACATCTGTGCAAAATTAGAGAAAAGTCTATCATTCCAGGCATTAGGGGCATCATTTATGATGTTACCTCTAAAGACTCTTACTATCGTTGTTGCCAGTTTCTTTTGAAAACATGCTGTAGTAGCATCAACCTTTAGAGCATTCACTACACTTTCAGTTCACTCTGCTTCATACCACTGACAGCTAATATAATTACTCATGTTTAAGCCCTTCATAGTTACATGACTCCAAAGAGATTTCTGTGGACAATGTTCACCCCCTGCCCCCCATGACACCACCACCTTTCAGAAGTTTGCATCTGCTGGCCTGAGAGAGTGACTTTGCAATCAAATCAATCCTCCAGCCTGTTTAAGGATGTGTCATGTTCAACAGAAAGGACATAAAGAAGGGGGAATCGATTCTCTTGCAGATTTGATGCCCCTTATTTGGTGCTGTGGAATAAGAAGGATGTGAGAAAAATAGGAACAGGAAAGGAGAAAAAAAACTGTAGAGAGGGCAGACTGTCAGCATATGTAGGTAGGTATCACGCAGAAATGCTGGACATAATAGTCTCAAAAACTGAAATCTTCTCTTTGCTCAGACATAGTCAAAAACTGTAGTTATTGTCAAGGGGGAGGAGATACTATTAAGAGTTTTCTTCATGCTAGAATGTAACAAGGATACTTTCCTAATAGATTATTATTTTATGCTTAGGAAGACCTGAAGGCACCCATGAGATAGCAGCAGCCATCCTAGCTCAATTGAAAACCCTATCTTTACCAGGGAAGTTAGAATTGCCAATCCTTGAGCTCTGACATTTTCACTTAAACAACACATTGAAGAGGAATTTAAAATTCCAACCTGAATCCCTTTACTTCATCCTATTTATCATGAATTTGCTTATTGACTTAAAAAAAAAAAAAAGTCAGTCTAAAACACTTACACTCTATTTCTACCATGATCTTGCCAATTATTTTCCTAAAATGTAGCGTATTCTCATTCTTCCTTTATATTAGGAATTTATGGATTTTGGAGAGATTATTGGCTAGTAATTGTCATGTCATTTTCTGTGTTCATTCAATTATTTTGCATCTGAAAGTCATAATTATTTTGCTTTTAATTTTCATACCTTGACTAAATTAGTGGATGCATGTTTTTTATAAATGAAACTATTAACTATGGGCAAAATTATCATCCACACATAAAACACAGAAAACTTAAGTTCCATTACAGTCATATCCATTTTAAATTCAGTTTATTTAAAGATATTGTTGTTCATTAGGATTCTAAAAATAGGATAATGGTAGTTCTAGTAGTAACTACGGACATTGGAAATTATACAAAAGTTGTATCACGCCATTATCGTATTTTATAATACATGATTTCTAGAAAGAAAGAAATTTCTGAATTATTACTGAAACAGTTCATGTTTTATCAACTAATTTTAAATTCTGTTTTTCTGGTAGTTATTCCACCAGTAAGGAGAGATGTTTTATCTTTGGGGTTAGTCTTCTATTTATTTTTTTTCCTGTGAGATCTCAGTACATTGATTCATTTTCATCCTTTTTCTATCCTTTAAAAACAATACACTTTTTGATTATTCAGCAGCTCTAAAGTTTTAAACATCAAAAAGATCAGTCATGTGGGTTTTTTTTTTTATTCAGACTTACTAGTCTCATTCTCCACTCGATGATTTCCTTCGTCCCATTACGTGCTTCCTGGGCAGATGCAGTCTCCAGGGGCTTCTTTATATAGAAGTAATACAACTTGAATGTTATTTTACAATGTGAACATTGTCCAGTCCCTGAAGTGTATTTTGCTCATTGAGCTAGGGGGATGATAGACTTATATTTTACAGTTAGGAGGTTCCTAGCCTTCACATATCTCAGATGCAGACTGCAGCAAGATATTTAACCTCACCAGGTTTCCATTTCTCATTTGCAAGATGGGCATCAGAAATTTCTTAGGGGCTTTGTGATGAAAAATTATTGCTTGTGCATGGTGTATGCTGCAGAAATCCCGTACACTACGACTGGTGACACTAGTCTCAGTTCTGAAAACCTTGTGCCCGTGGGCAGCACAATACCTGAGCTACTAATCTCTATATTTCTATACAAATACCCGCATTTCTACATCTGTTCTGTATTTTTTAAAGTGTTGCCCTTACTGTTCAACAACCACATAATTTGCAGTTCTGATTCGAACTGCACTGCAAATCAGGCTGACTTTAAAAAATAGCAGTAAGTCACACCAAAAATCCCATGTAAAATGAATTGTACTAAACACATGCTAGCATATTTTTGTGGCTTTTTCTAGCTAGCCATGAAAATAAAAGCAACCAATTAACTACAATTATTTTTTACAAAAGAAGCACTTCAGACACTAAATTGCTAAGTGTTAACGAAGTATATGCACAAATTCAGAATTTATTCCAATTCATATCCCATTTTTTTTTCACCAATGCAACAATAATTGAGATATAATAAATTTTAACAGTATGTTGCATCTGAGGGAAGCAGCACTGACAGACACACACAGGTTTTGCTGCCTAGAAATAGAGCAATTCTAGTTGTAATGATAGCCAGACAAAAAGCATACAGGCCTGAGTAGCTTCTTTGGGATTATTTTCATTAGATGTCATAAGGTCCCTGGGTACTTGTACAATCAGTAACACTTCACAGAGCCTTCACTTCTAACAAATAATTAGCTAAAATTGAACCAGAGATTTCTTACATGCATGTCATAGGTTTGATATGAATAATGAGGGAAAAGGTTAACAGCAGGTCATAGACAGTTCCCTATCTTCCAGCTTATTTATTCAGTGAAATGAGAAATTGATCACATTATTTCTTATAGAAGAACCTGATTCATTACAATCAGCTCTGAATTGGCAGTTTTTGCTTTAGGCAATTTCAGAACATTACTTATGCTTAAAGAGTTACTGGTAAGGTCATTTTACAACTTGTAATCACCTCTCTGACCCCTTCATGACCATAGTCTCAAAACCTGAAGCATATGTGAAAATTGATAAAAGCATACATATGAACAGAAAAATAACAGTTAAAGAAGAGGAACTGAACAAACAAAACCATACAATTGAAGTATGGATGACCGCATTCAGGTGTACTAGAAAATATCAGGAACACATTATCTCTTGCACATCATAAATCTTGCACATCGCGTCACCCCTAATGTGGCAAGATATCTGTTGGAGGGAGAACTAATCTGGTATTGCATGCAGCATTAACCAGTAGAGGGCAAGAAAAAGGAAAGGCAATGGAGACAACTACAGGTAAGGATCTGGAGCTGGAGGTGATACTATGGGGGCTAAAGGGACAGAAAAAGCTAGTTAGTTCTTTCCCCTAACAGTAGCAATGGTCACTAGTCCCTCTTCTACTGACCCAAACTCCCTTAGCACCATGAATCAATCTCTTTTTATTCTACAGACAGTTTATAACAATTTTCCAGAACTGCTCGTGTCACAGGATAAGTTATCTGCCTTCTCAGGATACATGTCTCGGAGCACACTTTTACCAACAGTTCCTCTTGCTACACCAGTATTGCTCCAACCAGGTTTTCTTTTCCAGACAGAATGAGGAACTGCAATCCCTGCAGGGCCAGAATCAATTCCTTCTCAATTACAGACACACTGGGTGAAGCTAGACTGAAACCTGCAGTGTTTGAGAGCTGGTGTTATACAGGCATTGCAGCGTTCAGCTGCTGCTGGGCTCTGGATTAAATGGCAGATATTCACTGAACATACAAGCTCCTTTTTAAATAACATGAATAAATATTATTTTTGCAAAACTGAACCAATAATTCAGGTTATGCACCCCATATAGGGATATATGTACTATAGGGAAAATAGTAGGAAAATTGCAATAAGTGTTTGAGAATAGGGGGAAAAAGAAGCAGTACAGAACTTCGGCTGATTTATGACAAAAGAGTGTAAATTACTATAGAATTAACTGCTTACCATATGTCATTCATTACAACAGCTATCGAAGAGCAACAAGTACAAAACGAAGAAACATTATGTCTATATTTCAGTTGGAATAACTTCTCAACTATGCTTGTTAGCTGCAGCGTCAAAAAAGGCATTATTGCCACTTCAAAGCATAAGAAAGTGGTGCTTTAAAAATAATTCGGGTTGATAACTGAACTAGCAGATGTTCAAGGATAAACTACAACACAGAATATAATCTACAGATTTCTTTTTTTAAGCACCTGAGTTCCATATACTTGGAAGGCTAATGTTTAGACCTACAAAAAGATTTAGGCATCTAAAATGAGATTAAGAGAATTTCTTTAGTCTTTTACATCCACAAGAGCAATCCTTCAAACTCCTTCCTGACCACAGAGGTGCTAGACATCTATAATGGTTTACATGTCACTTAATAAAGTTTACAAAGTCCTTAATAGTCTGGTCTGCACTTGCTGAAAACACACTTCTCACCAGCAGAAGGAAGCAGTTTGAGATTAACTAGCAGCTAAAAAACCTGACATGATCAACAAGGCAGCACTTGTCTTTTTATGTTAACTTAGAACCAATGCTTCCAGAGCACATCAGTCTGGTAGGTGTTATCAGAACTTGTCCAATGTATATGTACAGGAGAAAGGTGTGATCAAAGGGGGAGACATCTCAATTTTTATTCAACAGGTTAATGAACACCTGCTCAAAACCTTCCTCAACCTGCAAAAAACCAAAAAACTTTCTTGTCTTTCAAGAGCTACTAACCATGTATCCACAGGCTATGAAGACCTAAGTGGGTACACTGAGCTAGTGGAGAGGAGGAATCCATGATTCACAGGAACAGAGAAAGGATAAAATGACAAAGAGCATTCTCCAGCCCAGTGATTCATCTGGAAGAGAAGAGTTATGGGTTCAGGTGCTTGTGCTACTTGTTCGGGATTCAGTGTCCCAGCTTGGTCACAGCTGTAGAGAGTTTTAAGGCACTTTATTGTCTCTGTTTAATTCAGAGTTGTTGATTTTGCTTATGGAACAAGGTACCTAAATTTGAAGCACAGTGGTATTCAGCAATTCCTCTGGAGATTTTGACCCAGATTCCTTCAGCTTGTTGAATAACAAAAAAAAAAAATCTAAAAAAAAATTAAAAGCATATCTCCATGTCTTGTTCCTGAATGTGTGGTTCACTGAAGCTCACTTAAATTGGACACAAATGCGTAAGAACAAACTTTGTAAGTTTTGTCAGCATCTTCTTTGAAGATGGTCTAAATGGTCTTAATTAAAGAAATTTTCCACCTTCCTTTAATTTAACATCATCCACACATGATTTGCTAATGCATCCAACAGTTTAAGTGGGAAGAAAAGCACACTAAAAACGAACAACACTTAACATACTCAACTGCAGTTTTGCTATCTGCTTTAAATAAAGATATTGCTTAGCCATGAAAAAGCTATTGGTAACAAAGTTATAGAAATGTAGATTAATTCTAAAACTGCCCTAAAAATTGCAATTAAGGGTGGTTTAAAACATGCCTGTAACAATCATATAAATCAATTACTGGTAGCTGTACAGGTGAATGTTATAAGCCCCCTAGAAACTGGATTGACACCTGCAGCTTGCTTATCTTCAGGATGCTCGAGATTTGTTTAACATTCATAAGGAATGAGAATTATGTGGCTAAAAAGGAAATAGGAAATATACAGTTTTAAAAAAACCACCTAAGAATCTCATGTAAATGTGTGGCTTTCACTAGTAAACATTTTTGTGCATATATTTTATCTGACTTTCTTGGCACATGATTAGCCTTTCTGGTTAATTTATCTGAAGTATATGAGTAAAAGGTTAACAGCAGCAAAACCAAGTATCAGCCACATATTTCATACACTCCTTTTCAACACATCTAATGCTTTCTCTTTTTCTCACAGTTATTCCATTTTCTGCCGAGTAAAAGATTAGCAAAGGAAGAACTTTCCACTTCTTTCCAGGCTCTAAAATTGTCACTGTTATACAATCTCACCGAAGACAAAGATTTTGACATAGTTTCTTCCCCTCATTTAGGTCCTGCCATACTGCTAGGCTGCTGCTTATGCTCCTTTGCACACCACTCATGTCGATTTAAACCTCCTTTTGTACGAGTAGGGCTCTGGCCAAAGCTTTTCTTGCAACAGGCTTTCCATCTCTTCACAGGCAGGACTGAGTAGCGCAGCTGCCATAGACACATGAGAGCAAAAAAAAAGGTCTCTTTTAATCCCACCCCTTTTCCAGAGCTTCGACTTTGTCAGCATGCCGGATTTACAATTTACATCTGCTGGGACATACAGTATTTGAAACAACCAGGCATTTTGTAACAATTCTAAAAGTTAGTCACTCTTTTACTCTGGCTAGCACAAAAGAAATATGTCAATCTAAACAAAATGGCACATACATACACACCCCCTTCCCAGCCTCAGAATCTCAACAGATAGTCTTGCTTCTGTGCCATCAGCTGCAACAGAAGGCTAACAAAGAGGGAAGAAGTTCCTGCTGGAAAAATGTGCTCCATTTCTTTCATAACTCACTACACCTTTGCAAATCCTTTCAATCCAACACCTACTTAGACTGAATAGTTTTGAGGATTTGGCAAAGCACTAAGACTTGAGCTCTTTTTTTATCCTGTTGGAAATCTTCTAGTTGGTAAAGTCAAAATCCAGCAACAATATTTTGTACTTGGCACAGGAACAACTCTGAAAAACATCATTGACATATAAAGCACATTGACTGTTGTGACAATCTCCTAATCTTTGTGAATTATGGGATCTCAACCAGAATTCATAAACTGTATGTAGACTGAATCTCCAAACTGTCAGAAATACACATAAGTAGTAGCTAACTTTATCTTGCAAAAGTCCTTATCTGATACAAATTAGAGTATGTTGCCTCACAGCTCTGTTCCAGCATTCAGGACTATTTTATTATTTCAGATCTTTTATTACTACATCTTATACAACACTCAGAAGGCTTTTTTCAGGAAAAATAAAAGATAATTTCTGTTACAGGTAGCTTATTATCCTTGCTCTTACATCTGTAAGTTGCAGTAGCAGCTAGAAATATTTCACTTGTGTGTACTTTTTCTTGCAAGATCAAAGTTCAGTCCTGCAAAAACTCAAATAATGAGTAAGTTTGGAAAAGTTATTCATTCAGATGTTAAAAGCCAAGGAACATCTAAGGAGACAACATAAAGACCATGAATTACCCTTGTGATAAAACATTTTTCCCCTTTAGAACAATCATCTCTAATCAATAGCTGTCTTGGGCCCAAAAGTGACCATACAATTTAATTATAAAAAAATACAAATGTCAACAAGTCAACAGCTAAAGTACCATTTCTCTGTTTAAAGACAGAAACAGAATCTGCCTGCATTTTTAACAAATATGTCTTCACAAAAGTTGCAAAACTGTGAAGTCAGAGTTCCACATTTTATTTATTGCTTCCAGGATGGACTCTCTCATCAGGGAGATAAAATTATGAAAGGGAAAAGTGAGCATTCTACCTAATACTTAAATCTAAAATTAAGTGATGTTATTTAAACCTATTTGAGAAAATATTTTAAAGGATTTCTGCTTGAATGTAGAATGAAAACATATTTTCAAGCTTTGAAGATCACACAAAACATAATTGTGATTTTTTCAGGCTAACTATAGACAGACCTATCCCATGATAAATTTGGCATCCAGATACAAACATCAGAGGTCAAAAAAATAGTTAACATCCTATTTCTGAAGCAACAGTATTATATCCTTTCTTCTAAGGTTCCTAAATCCTCATAATGAATTGAAGATATTTCATTTTAGACACTAGCATATTCTATAATGAGTTAAGCATCTTTACAGTTTATTTTAATAAAGCACAGCTTTCTAAATACACAGAGGCTATAAAACATGCAGGTTGCAGCAATAATATGTTTAGTAGCCTTGCTTGATAAAGTGGAAATGTTTGCATGTTTCAAATTACAAGCAATTTAAAGTAGGAAGTAAGCAAACTAGCTCTTGTGTTATGAAGCTTGACATTGTTAAGCCTTAAGAGAACACATACTTCAAAGTCATACAAACTGAAATATGCCCTGTAAGCTTAGCAAGAGGAGCAATGCCATAATGATGCACAAAAATCACCACAAAATTCCATTTCAGTGAGAAGTTGCCTAGCTGTAAACTTTAAAAATTTACTGCTGGTCCTATTTTAAAAATTAATTAATTATTCATTTTCTTATTAAAAGATAAGTGTATATGAAAAACACATGATTTCCTTTGGATATCAACTAAGAAAAGTATTCACTGTAAATTATAAATAGTAAAAAATATACCAGTATTTTAAATGAACTGACAGAGTCAGAAATATCACTTGGCAACAAATCTTTCAAAAATATTACGGTAAATTACTATTCTTTTCCCCTGCACCAACATAAGTGTGGAGACTCTTTTCTCCTCCATGAATTTGGTATTAACTCTGCAAACATCCACATCTGTGTATTTTCTGCCCATAAACAGCAGAATTAAAGTCAATGATACTACTTACAAACCTCAATGTAATTATTCCTAATTCTTCATGTAATTGTAGTTAGAATTCAATTAATTAAATTATTGTATATATGAAATACATCAAAATGTTAAGAATCAACTAGAAACACAATAGACATTTAAAAATCTCAACCTAAGCAGCCTCTGATTTGTCTGTCAAATCAGCCTGGAAGATCATGACTTTTCAAATCTATAGCTACTTCATTTCAGAATATAACTGATTCAGAGTCCACCCGGATTTGCAAAGAATTATTCTCAAAGAAGGCTGCAGTATGAAATATGTGCACAAGTCCACAATTAGAGTTGTTACATGCATAAATGTTTAGAAAAAGAAACATCATTCATCAGTTCAGCTAATAAACTGACAGCAAGGAAGATATCTACAGAGAAATCAAAAATGTAAATGTGTATCTAAAGTTTTTCTGAAAACAGGTAACTTATTGAGAATCATTGCTTATTTTGTGTTCATTACAATGAAAAAATAGCTCTCATTTTTGTATAATGGTTCTAAAAATCTTCACTTTAAAAGTAGTTTCAATTTGTATATATAAATATTGTGATGTCATATATGAAAAACTATCTACCTTATTGCAAATTCACCCCATCTCTTGAATTTCAGTTTGCTTATTTTTGACTGAGCTGTATATTTTTCCTTTATTTCTTTACTACTCATTTAGATGAAATTCACTGGCTGATGTTAGACATCTTTATCACACAGCACACTGAATAGTATATGTAAAATGGTGTTGGGACCTCACAAAAATAAAGATTCTTGACAAAGTGTCACCACAGAATTGAGAGTTACTATTTCTACCCGGTCTGTTGGCACTAAACTACAGCTAAAAAAAAAAAGGGGGGGGGACGACACACGACACGACACAGACACATAGGAGGTGTTCATGTAACAGCTCCTCACGTATTTCAGAAAAGAGCATCTCCTCCAAAGCCTTTTTTATTCTCAGTATACACAGTATGCCTGTGAGAACAAAGGTGCTCCCTTTGGAAATATTTTTAGTCAACAGCAAGACAGATCTTACATTGTGTATATCTATTTCTGAGAGATCATTAAGTAATATACAAGGATGACACTGTAAACTAACTGAATGAGATATTTTAAATTGACTAACTTAATGGCAAATTCTAAATCATGGCGATGCTTTTGGAAATCCCTGTCTGTATGCCTGAACGTGACAAATGCCAGAACATTTTAAAGGCCCTGGCATGTAATCAGCATTGCTTATGTAATCCAACTTGAGGCACTACATGTCAATAAAAGAAATTAACGCATACCAAAAATACTTGAAGTTTTTATATTATATTCTGACACTCTCAGGTCCTTTGATGAAGGACTGAAGCTGTTGAATACAGAGATCACAGAAATGCCCTTCCCTGCTTCAAAGATGTTCACTTAGCACCTATGTAGTCACCCCAGTGCAGAGCACCAAGTGAGCTAAGCTGCTCTGCCAGGAAGGTCAGATTACCTTCTTCACTGCTCTGTTCTGTTACAGAAGCCAACTGTTATGTCACTCCAAAAATTCTATACTACTTCATGATTCATAATGCAGGCTTTCTCACAATGCATAGAAGTTTATGGCAGCCTTCACAAATGAAGTTTTATTAGCTGAGTTTAAAACATGAAGAAACAAAGACTTGCCAAGGGAATACAAAGCTGGTGATGGAAGTAGACATGTAGCATGGGATTTTGAGTTCCCACACCTTTGCTTATATGCTAGGAGACTGAATCTTCCCTTTCAGTGAGAAAGTGATAGCAGCAGCAAATCACTCTTTGTTCAACTAAAGCTACAGAATTCTTTTTTGTGCAAAATTAGATCTCTCCGGATACCATCTCTTCAAGCATACATGATGTATGCAGTTTGCCTTTTTTCTGAAAAACAAGAAACATTAGTCAATTCAGCAGAAAGAGTGCTTGTGGATTTCTGTGGGCTCATACCATCACAAAAGGAATTGACTAGTTTGATCCGGACCATATGCAGGTGATGGTATGTCCATCCTGCTGATTCTGATTTAATAAGCAGCTTCAATTGGTTATAAAATAAAAACCTGCATCTTTATGAGTCTGGGATTTTTTGTTTGGTTGGTTTGGTTTTGTTGTTGGATTTTTTTGTTTGTTTGTTTTTTGGGTTTTTTTGTAAGTCATGCGCATTGAGAATCAGAATGCTTTGTCAGATAATGCTTTCAGTTGATGCTTTTGGAGACTTCAATGCATGTAGCTCCTGACAATGATTATACGCACGTGTTCCATATAATTCCAAAAGCACACCCATTATGAAAGATTAGTACGGTTGTGCTTATGATGTATTTAGGTTGTCTGTTACTGAATATTTCTACTGTCAGTACAACAAAAGTGTGATGATCACAGTTAAAGCTTAACAAAGAAAATGCTGTCAGGCAATTAGTAAGCTGAAGTCAGCAGTACTAAAGTGAAATATATCATGTTTGGAATAGCACAGTGGTTTGCTTGTGATAAATGTTGAAGCGGGTCCTCAAACACAGAACATATCCTAGCCTCGGAAAAAGAAAAGGTTAGCATTTGGGAAAAAAAAAAAAAGCAACACAGCTTTAACTTCTTATTAGATTTCTTAGTTTTCTTTACAAAGCAGTCTCAGCCACTGGGCATACATTTGCCTTCTTATGAAAATCATAACAGCACACCTTAGGAAAAGACTGCACTACAAACACATATATCTGCTTAAGGAGAGTCTATCAAATAAATCATCCCAAAAAATGCAGATTTTGGAAAAAAAAAAATCAATTTAATCTTATTCTCGAAAGACCATTACATAAAAAATGAAATCATTTGGCAAAGCCTGGTAATATTAGGCTTTCTATTCCATTGGAGCAAACAGGAAGGTAGAAATACAGTAAATTCAAAAAAAGCAAGAGGTCTTTCCAAAATCTCTAAACCTTCCCAGTCAACAACTAAGCAATTACAAAAGTTGTAACAGTATGTTCTTAGAAAGAATGACAGCTAAATTCAGGTACAGCCTGATCAAGCATGATTTCATCAAAAGTTAGCCAATACTGCCTGACTCACAGTAGGTCTCAATTCTAAAATGTTTTACTGTCCCCATTTTTTAACTGTCAGACTTCAATCTTCCTTAGCCTAGTTATCATAGCTATGAAAATAAATCCTACTATATCATGCCACAAGAATACAGGCCAGATTATCCCTGACCAGAAATGAAGTATTTATAAAACCAGTGAGATATAGTTCAGAAACAGGGTGCACAAAATGAGTGAAGCTAAAGCAAAACTAAGGAACAAGAGAAAAAAAAAAATCCATATTGTACTCTAGAACTACCTAATTTACAAAAAAAGATATTTGCAATATCAAAACCAACA
Organism: Leptosomus discolor; assembly: GCF_034619465.1. NCBI lineage: Eukaryota > Metazoa > Chordata > Aves > Leptosomiformes > Leptosomidae > Leptosomus > Leptosomus discolor. The sequence goes on along the minus strand of NC_141398.1, from coordinate 45,306,889 downwards.
TAATTGGAAAGATTCCCAGGCAATATACAAAACAAACCTGTGATCAGAATTAGCTATACCAAGCCACACAGACCTTTACCATCTAAGCTGCCAAAGAATTAGGTCTATGCATGCATGACACCAGTAACTGTAAGGGGTATAAAGGAGAAAGAATTGGTTTTGCTCAGTGTTGTAACTGCAGTGGCAGGAACAAAATATATCTGAGTTAGTTTCACTCTGGGTATTGATACTAATGAGAACGTGCTAGCACTGACTTAAGGATGGTTGCATGGGGTCACTGGAGCTCTGTACGCATCCTTGACAGCCTGTGCTACTAGTGATACATCTTTTCTGCTAACAGTAATCAAGCTACTTAAATTCCCCATAGTCCCATATGCTACACCAACACCTATGGTTTCTAGGCAAACAACTTTATAATAACATATGTAATTAATTTTTTTTCTCAATGTCTAGAACAGGAAAGAACTGAAGCATCATGTGAAATGACCAAGCTTACTCAAACTGCAAAAACTATTTAAACACAAAAATAGACTATAGTCTGAAAATTCTAAGACAGGCTGTAGATGTTTACCTGAATTAAAACTGGCTGACTGATCTTAAAAGCAAACAAAACCCCCACATTTGGATAAAGTAGGACAAAAGGATCCAGGGAGCAGCTGTAGATATCCATTTAAAGCTTGATCTCAATAAAAATCATAAAGATAGCATTACAAGGCCCTACTGCCTGGAAGCTTCAGCCCAACAGAGAATACAGGAAAAAAAAATCACAGACATAGCCCAGATAAAAGTAACAGGTAAACAGCCGCATCCAGAGAGCTGGTCAGCCGTTACTGACAAGCTTTATGGGCAGAAAACCAGAAAAAAATTACTCGAGGGGAGATGGGGGAAAAAGGAGTTTGTCATTGACCTAGGCCTGATGACCCTCAGGGTCTAGGTTCTAAACTGCTGTTTCTGTTCTTTTACACTGAGGCCTTTCAAACTGGATGCTGTGTATTATACTATTTTCAACACTTCTAGCATATTTGTTTGAGGAACATATTAAGGGTGTAGGAACATACAACATCCTTACTGATTTAGACTAAAGGATTATGTAGCCCAGTGACTGACTTCAGCTGTGCTAAAAAGCACAAAGAATGAAACAAATGCATGAAATGTACCATGAGAGGACCTTGATAATCTAGTACCTCCAAACTGCTAATATGTTTACTTGGTGACACGACAGATCCTCTAATAAGATTTATTACAGTAACTTTTGAGCTAGAACAGGTATCTAAGAAAATAAGGGAAGGATTAATTTAATGTGTAATAGTCTTGAATATATAAAAGCTGGCACCATTTGTGGAAAAAATAGTATTACACGGATAGTCATAAAATGGGACTTAATGAGTTTTTCCAGAATATAGGGAGATTCAATTCTACTGCAATTTGAAGTAGTGAACAGACAATATGTGGCACTGAGAACTGAGATCTCCCTTTACTGCTACGACTACACCTTGAACTGCCCAGAACTAAATTCTGAGGCCTTTAACTCTTGAAAGCTGGAATACTAGTGTATAACACAAAATGAAAGAAATTCAGTAAAGAATAGGTTTTGGCGGGATTGCTAAAAGCATCAATACCAAATGCATGGCAAGTTAACAACTATGGAAGGTACAACTGTTTTCATTTAACAAACCAAAAAATAGTAAAAATTGCTTGGTGAATCAAACTTTCTCTCAGTAATATTTGTCCCTACAAGGCTTAGAGAGATTATTGGAATGAAAATTGGGACGGGTGAGAAAAGGAATTGATAACTCGGCCTGAAACTCTTTGTTTAGGAGAACCTCATTCTAGCTGCCGGTATGAATTGATACTTTCCCACAGGCTTGCAGTGAGCAACCTGTGAAGGTGACCAATGAGAAGCAATAAGTAAGCCACACCCTATAAACTGTAAATCACACAACCACTCTTTAACTGTTACAATAAGCTGCCAAGTGTTCTCTGATAGTCTTTCAGTATTGTTTAGTAGAGTTTGTGCCTGTAATGGAATCCATAAGTTAAAATTCCCTGGCATTTGGCATATGCTGCAGATAGTTCAACAATGACAAACCCCCACACAGCTGTACATAAGTGGCCCAAAGCTTTTTAAGGCTGTATTTTCAGGACAGGCAGACATCAGCCAGATGCTTTGGGAAGTCCACCATTGTTATTCCACAGAAAGGGAAGAAGTTGTCCTCTGGCAGTTCTCTGTTGCAAAAAATCTTACATCCCCACTAATTGTAATCTCTCTTATTGAGATACCGACTTACTGTCAGACACTGTGTCTGTGACATATTCATTTAGTGTCCTATTACTGACCTTACACATTCTTCATTTGTAAGTTGCAGGTACTATGCAGGCAGGTAGAATGAAACTGCTTAGGTATTTATGGCTCCATTCAACTTTACAGAAAATCATCTTAGAATCTATTTAGTGGCAGACAGAATCATAGAATCATTCGGTTGGAATAGACCTCTGAGATAATCAAGTCCAACTGTCAACCCAACACCACCATGCCCACTAAACTATGTGCAGAAGCGCAACATCTACACATTTTTGAACGCTTCCAGGGATGGTGACTCCACCACTTCCCCAGGCAGCCTGTTCCAATATTTGATTACTCTTTCAGTAAAGAAATTTTTCCTAATGTCCAATCTAAACCTACCCTGACACAACTTGAGGCCATTTCCTCTTGTCCTATCACTTTTTGCTTGGGAGAAGAAACTGACACCCACCTCACTACAACTTCCTTTCATGTAGCTTTAGAGAGCAATAAGGTCTCCCTCAGCCTCCTCTTCTCCAGACTAAACAACCCCAGTTCGCTCTGCTGCTCCTTCTAAGACTTGTGCTCTATATACTTCACCAGCTTTGCTGCCCTTCTCTGGACATGCTCCAGCACCTCAATGTCTATCTTGTAGTGAGGGGCCCACAACAGTACACAGTATTCGAGGTGAGGCCTCACCAGGGCTGAGTACAGGTGCACAATCACTGTTCCTGCTGCCCGCACTATTTCTGATAGAGGCCAGGATGCTGTTGGCCTTCTTGGCCACCTGGGCACACTGCTGGCTCATGTCCAGATGTCTGTCGAGCAGCACCCCCAGGTCCTTTTCCACCTGGCAGCTTTCCAGCCACTCTTCCCCATGCCTGTAGTATTGCATGAGGTTGTTGTGACCAAAGTGCAGGACCCAGCCTCTGGCCTTGTTAAACCTCATACAATTGGTCTCAACAAATCGATCCAGCCTGTCCTGCTCCCTCTGTAGAGCCTTCCTACCCTCAAGCAGATCAACATCCCACCCAGTTTAGTGTCTTCTGCAAACTTACTGAGGGAGCACTCAATCCCCAAACCAATAGATAAACTAGTATGAAAGAACGCCTATGAACACTCAACACTGAATTATAATTCACCATTTATCTTTACTGACATATATGTCCTCCACTATGATGGCCAACAGTGTCCTAAAAATTTCCAAAAATAATTTTTTTCTGAAGCAATAATCATTCAATTTTCTGTGAAGTTCTGTTTTTTGTCTCTCTAATTCTACACGTTCACTTATTTCTAATGGAAAATTTATTCTCCCAAAGGAAAAGACATTTCCCTGGTAGCTAGATACAGGCAGCTCTGCTGCTTTTGGTTATAGTAGAGTTGTGGCCTTGAACTGATGTTCTACTCCACTGAAGCAAGCACCAAGATTGCAGCCAGAGCACACTGTCCCACCTGTACTGCACAGATGGTGCGGCTGGACAGCAATCACTCCAGTGACATCTTGCAAATGATACTAATACATAGATATGTAAAAATAGGATTTAAGACTTCTACTAGTCACTACTTTATTTGCCACCAAGCGAAACATGTTATATATCAGCTGTCTAAACATTGCAAGCCAGCTGCAAAGGCCCCTGACTACATCATGAAGAGGTATAAGCATCTTAAAATTAGAGGAATCACTCTCTGAACCAGTCAACACCTTTCTGTCTACCAGAGGAGAAGCAACCAGGATACCTATAAAAAGGAGAGGAAAGCAATCTAATAGCTCAACCTATTCCACTGAGCAGAAATTGGGTAACATCACTATCCGAGGGCACAACTCAGAAGATGCTTGTGACGTTCTAGTCGCACAGACCTCACTTTGTTTTTTCCACATATCATAAATTCCTCAGTCTCTGATCCAGGTTACACTTTCTCAATCTGTTCCCTCCCAAATAATGAAGATCTCTCTTACATTCTGCCCTCTTCCAGACACAGCTGCATAAGCTCCCTCCCCAGGAAAAAACAACTGCACTTAAACCAAACCAGCATAATGGGTGAAATCAAAATGACAGAACAGTACATACAGTGTCAGAACAAGGACACTAAGAATACAAATAAGTTTGGGAGTTGTGCTAGTTTGACGATCCCAAAATTATCTTTACATTCTTGTAAATTATTTCCAGAGAGATTTTATAATGCTTTGCTACCACAAATACACAGAAAAATCCTAACTCTATGGATAACATTTGGCCATAGGCAACAGGCATATCAGGCCACTGCCAAAGCAGCAAACTGACAAGAGGCAGTAAAATAACTGCAGTGCAACGACCTGTTTTGCCTGTGCTTGAACTCTGCAAAACCAAGCTTGCTATTGATGCCGTTAATGGAAGAGTCAGGATCTGAGAGGCAGCTGCAGATATCTGTGGTAGCCCTATTCAGCAACAGTTTTCAAATCCACTGGCACTAGGCTACACCAGTTTGCAGCCTCGGATGCATCCCTTTCTTCACTTTCTCTATTCCCTTTACAGGAATGACTCAATCCCTTTTCTCAGGGACAGCAAATCTCAGATTTGTTTATACTAGTTTGATAGCTTCTTCCTGATGTCCCAGGGACTACAGGGAAGGCAGAGTTACATCTTTACTCTTTATCTGAGCTATGTGTGCCTTTGAAATCAATGTTAGCAGCAGAAGTAGAAAGTGAGATTTTAAGACTTAATTTCGCTATCATATACAAATATACAGGTCCATCTGACAACCTCAAAGGGATTTTTGACTTTCTGCCCTGATAATACCCTTCACACCATGACTACAGAAAGTGAGGTATTTAACATCCACAGCAGACAAAACCTAACTCCTGAGTTTCCACTCCTTCATTTCTGCTACTGCTGTTACTATTATTGTGTACTCACTCATCCAGTAAGCAATTCCCTTACCAGGTTTATGATAATGTAACCACATTGTCTTCAACTGAGTTATCGATTTAGACTAGCATAAGAGAAGTATCAGACCTAATAAATATCTAGACGATGAGAATAAAGACCAATTAGTGCTTGCACAGAAGCTGTTTGCCCTAAAATTAATTCCATCTGCAGTAAATCTAGACAGCAGACAGAAATGTCAGTAGAAAACCAAAGATATTTTATTTTGTCTTTCTTTTCCTATTTACGTTATTTTTAAAGATACATGTTTTTCAATTAATCCGATTTGTTAAAATTGTCATTAAATGTAAACGGATTAAGCCCCATTCTGCCAAAAATTATATGCCATTCAAGAGCCTTACAGTATGAAAGCATCTTTCCTGAGTCTACAGATTTCTGCCCAGCAAGGGTTCTTCAATGTTTCTAAGCATTTATACATATCATCTGACATCATAGATGCTATTACATCTTTTACAATTACATTAAAATGCTTAGCTATTACAAAGAGAGAGTGGTACCTTCCACACAAAGGTCATAGGCCACTGTTATTGACATATGTCTTTAATCCTTCGGATGCTTCAAAAGATGAAGATTAGCAGCAATCCTCAGAACTTGCACCCAGGAGATAGCTATTTGTCAGAAAGTGGATATTATCGATGCTTATAAAAGAAGGAGAATATGTAATTTATCTAATAAAAGTCAGGTCTTGTTTGCCTAGACTCCAGAGTTTTGACAGTTCCCTTCCTGAATTATTTGATCTTGAGTTTCATATAATAAAGGCAAATTTTTCATCAGCTATGCATCTTCTTAGGAGCAACTGGTACTATTGGGTGGATTTTCTTCCTCGGTTTCCTCCAGAGTTTTTCCTCTTAAAGTCTTTGTTTCCTTTAGAATTCATTATAAATGACATAATTATATGTCTTTTCTCCCTTGATTGAGAGCATTTCTTACAGATGATGATTTACCACTTGGAAATTACAAATAGCATGAATAGATACAATTATTATATTGCAGACTTTCCTTTAAAATCCAGAAATGTAGTTTAGCTGAACTGTTCATAAATTATAAGTAGGCAGGTCACATTGTTCCCTCTAATCTTCATATGTGACCCTTGATGCAAATTGAAGTGTTTCCTCAAACTAGACTAGAAGGTTTCCTCTGGAATGTTGAATAGATTTAAAATTGGGATGAGCAGAAATGGATATGAAAGGCAAGTAAAAGAAACTACACAGAAGAATTACTTTTATGAGGATTATTCCAGGCAATCAGCATATTTCAGCAAGATAAGTGTTCCAACTGAGGTTTATCTGAGTTACAGAGTCTGAACAAAGCCCACTGAATCTACTGAAAGGCTTCCCATTAATTTTGACTAGACTTTGGCCCAAGTTTAAGTAGAAGATGCATTAATGACTCCTTCTATTTTCTAGTCTCATTTTCCATAGAGAGAAAGAAAGGTAATACAATGCTTAAAAGTGTAAACCATGGTTGTATGAGGCTATCGGTGGTTTTACGGAGTCATCTGTTATCATGGGATTTATTTATGGAAATGTTTGGCTGTGTCTTTGTAGGTGGTTCTCTACAGCTTACAAAAATTAACCAAGAATAACTTATAGGTCTATCCTACATAAATGCCATAGTATTTGTTGTTTTGTTTCTGTTCTTACGGAAATGCCACAATGCAAATGTTTTCTGCTTTAGAAACACATTCAAAGTACAAATGTAAACTATTTCTTTTGACAATGGTGTTGATTAATTAATGAAGTAAAAGCCCAGGAACACTTTTCCACATATGATTGCATGTGTCCATTAGTGTATTAGTTACTGCTGGTACACATACGCACTAGGGGGTGCATGAGTCTGTTACAGAAAGTATGGCCTGAAGCCCACTGAAATCAATCTAAAAATGCAATGACTTCAATAGAGTCCTGTGTGTACGTGTTTGCAACAGATGGCTGTTCAACAGCCAGTTCTGAGTATTTGAAACAGGCTCATCCTCTTCGAAAACAAGGACCAGAACATACATTAATGGAGTGAGGAGAGGAGGTGAGAAGGCCAGGGGAACTAAAGATCAAAGAGCTGCAATTAGGCAATGTTAGTGAGGAGTACTCTCAAAAGGTTTCCACTTCAGTAAAAAGCCTTCAGTTTATTTTATAAACAGGATTCTGTGTAAAGTACAGCCACCTACCCATTAATCCGAATTCTTTTCCAGCTCCAGTCTCTGCCACAGAATGTTATAAGTTAGGGCTGCTAACATGTTAAGCACACTCTGAGTGAAATCAAAAGTCAAAGCTCATACTCACTTTAGCCAGGGCAGGTCTAGGCCAGTGCTCAGGACTTCTTGATATGCTGTTCATAATGTGTTACACAAAGTCCCATTTCTTTCATCAGATAATTGCAGCTGAAAAAAAACCTAAACCAAACAAAACCCAAAAAACACAGGTGTGTAAAAAAACTTTACCATTTCTTTCATTGTCTTCAAATGTCAAATTAAATAAATAAATAAATAAACCAAAACCCCCACAACTTGCTACTCCAGGATTTGATCCTGGAAGTAACGCATAACAACAAAGTTCACTTATATAGAAGAGCTTGCAGTTTATCTAAACAGATACTGCGAAAGTCCCAGTCATTTCTGACTCATCCCTTCTCCTGGTCGTACATCGCTATCCCTTTGCTTCTTCCAACACGCATTTATCTGATCATGTAGATGAACTGACAGAAAATAAACCCTGTAAGAAGCAACAAATATATTTCAACATGATACAGACACGTTTATCAAATGCTAGATGCATCAGAGAAGCGCACGCTCTGTGGACATGTATGGTTCCACACAAAGAAATAAAAATCGCTGACAACAAGTTTGATTACAACAAGGGGAATGAAAAATGAAGAAGTAAGCTTCTACAGGTTATCATCAAACCCAAGCCAAACAATCCCAAAGAGTTTAATAAACAGCTTCACATTGAGCTGAAGTAGTCTGTCTACTTCATCTGTGAGTAGGTCCTCCGTAAGACTTCCCTTATTGTCACTCACCTGAATTTTCTGTGAGTCAGTACAACTTGTGAGGCCTCAGAAAAGTACAGTCTCCTTTGGGTGGGGAATTGCTTTTGCCAGGTTGATGAATCAAATTACTTCAAATAAGCAGAAGTACCACCAGCAGAGGGACAGAGCAAGACCACCTTTCTTCTGCTGTGATGAATTTGTAGACCTGTTCATTAGTCCTAGTGTAACTTAATCACCTGGTCAAAATAAAAATGCTATATGCCAAGAAACTAGAACACAAGTCCAATGTAAGGAGGCCAGTTATCAACAGTACTGTCCCAGTGGCCTGAGTCAGTATAATGGAACAGAGTTTCCAAGTAAAGCCAAGAATGATGTCCACATATTTTCTGGCAACCAAAACATTCCCTCCTGATGTGTCCCTTTTATCAGCAGGGACAGACTCCTGGCAAAAAAAATGTACCAGGAAGTGTAAGTGGTGCTTCAAGAGATAGAACCATGTCAACAGCTGAACAGACTAGTTACAAAGATCACGTGATTCGGTACTACCATCACAACGGAGGCATAACATTTATTAACAGAGAATAAGAATTAGAAAGAAAAAAAAAAAAGCAATCAGAATAATTGTTCTCAGGGAGGCTGGAAAGTCATGTCTATTTTAAAAGTGAAACCTCTAATGTTCCTGTACATTTTAGTTTTGTTAGACTGTCCTTAATACACTGCTTATATTTTAACTGGAAAACAAAAGCAAGATATGCTGCCTTCTAAATGAATGAGAAAAGTAACGATCTCTGCATATGAGACGGAAACAATCTTTTGTCTGACTGACCAACACTGGTCACATTATTTTCTTGTGTTTTTCTGTGAGTCTGCTTTCTGAGTCCTACATCCAGACTAGGAGGAATCTTTATGTTTAAACCATCAGGGGTATGCTGATACCTTTGACTTCCACACATTACATCAATACTAATGGTTGTTTGGTCCTCAAATCTAAGAAATCCCTAATGACTCCTGAAGGTCAAATACAAAATTAAATCAACATTTTTATCTGAAGTTTTGGTCAAGATACTTTTTCAATTTTTTTTTTCTAAAAACTGTAATATTTTTAGTTTACTCAAACATGTTTTTGAAAATCCTTCCTATGAAAAGACCTTTTAAAATTCAAAATAATTTACAATAATGAACAAAAGAGTCTAAAATATGGAAGATAAAGAAATACTTTATTATGAACCTGCAAAATAGAAACAACTATGAAAGTTCAAAATGTTTCACAAAATCATTTTTATGTTTTTCAGCCAGCTCTAGTTACACAGTTATTACAGTAGAGCGGCTTTTAAAAAGCAGCTGTGTTTTCCGCCAAGGGGTGACAGCATTTCATTGTGGGGATAATGTGTGTAAATGATCCCTTCATTATATAGGGTCTGATCTTGTGTTCTTTGTGCATCCTAAGTTCACACTGAAACTAACTATGTGTTAACAATAGTATTCTAGCCAAATTCTAATGGGATAATTGTGTTATTATGACTACCTAAATTCCCCTTGTTTCATTTGGATACAGCATTTTACTTTCTGCTGTTCAGCCAAAGTCTTCAATAGGAGTTTTGCCATAGAAAGTTGCACAATTTTCTTCTGACTTGCTAAGATTTCATGCACTTTGGTACATTTCCCTGCTGAAGCAACTGCACTTTGACAGCAGAGACACTTTTTCCCCACCATATTGCAGGATCTGGCAACTGTTCAAAAGCAAAATAACACTATCCAAGATAGATCAGAAAATAAACATACCTACTCAAATGGAAACACAAGAAAACATTCAGGTTCTGGACTATCATCACCCAAGCTGGAATTCAGCTGGAATACCTGATCAACATAATTATTCTCACAGACACTGATTGTCAAAGGTTCTTCTACTGCCTCACTTGTCAGTGGACATTTTGCCTGAACAGAGAAGCATAAACTCCAGTATATGATTTTATAAAGGGCAAAGTAATTGTTGCAAACATTTTATTAAAAGTTTCCAAAAATATTATTTTCCTACCTGAAGTGTAATCTTAAAACATTTAAGCCAAAGATAAAACATCCATACAACATGAGCACCTGCATACTCTGATTTTGAGGTTGTCTTGCAATAAAATCATGAAATTATTTCAAATTAATAACCAAAAATGTGAGGGCTTTGTGAGGCAAGGCAGGCAGATGAAAATTTTAAAGAGCAGAATTTCCATACTTCTCGGTGAATATTAAGTCACACACATGGCAAAAAAAAAAAAAAATGCCCAAATTATTGCTTGCAGAATCAATAATATAAAACATATCTCCATTATGCTCTGATTTAATTGAAACTACATTTCTTTAATCCTTGCCAGGAAAAAAGAAAGTATATGGCTACAGAATTCATGCGCCTACTTTTTATCTGCATGACCTGCTTCAAGAGCTGAGCCAAGTTTCATTAAAAATTATTGGTCTCATAACTTTTTTCTTCTTTTTTTTTTTTTTTTTTTTTTCTCCTTAAAGACTCCCATATGGCACCAATATCAAGATAAAATTGTGGCAGTGCAAAGTTTTTCCCATCGTAATTTTTAAAATATACTATAAAGTGACTTTATGGCAAAGTCAAAAACTGTCAACAATGACAAGATCTCACTTGAAAAAAAAAGTATTATGGGCAGTTGTGCAAGTTTTGAAATAGGGTATTTTTATCTGAAAGATGACACACAACAAGATGGTCTCATGTCTTATGCATTGCACTGAACCACACCAGCTCAGTGGAATACTATCCACTTCTTGCTGGGTGCTTTGCTAACACATATTATGGTATTAAAGAATTCTTTTGTATTACTGTGGCATCTGCTAAAAATGTCAGATGTGATCACAGCCCTTGCAAAACAAGTATTTTAACAACCAAAACCTTATGATAGGTTATATTTCAGTGACTTGGAAACAACACTGCATTATCTGAGAAAACAGCACAGATGTTGCTTAATAAACTGCTCAGTTTATGCATTGTATTAACTTCATGAAACATTTATGCAAATCTTGCATTAACAAAAGGTAAAAGAATCATTATAGGTTATGAAGAAAACAATGTGACAACCTTTGTTTTTACCTCCATGTTTTATGGGGGTATTTTAACTCTTAGGGGGTTCTGTTTAGGAAGACACAGGGGCATTATAGATTTTCATCTATTTTGTTTTCAGTTCTGCTATCATTCCTTCCAGCTGATTTCACATTTTATAATGCTAATAGTGGGTGTATGGTTTTGAGTTTCTCTACTGTCAGCTGGTCAGTAGGTCTGGGGGATATATTTAATGGAATCTGACAGCTGATGGAACTGATCTCATTGAAAGGGGATTTGATATGTGGGATGAATGTGGTGACCCTCAATTCGCCATATTAATGACCATTATTATTCAAACTCTTGCAGCCAATATAACTCTTTTTCTTGGACACAGCAGTACATGTGTATAAAAGAAATGACTTATGGATGAGTTAGTCTGTATACTAGTTTGAGTGTCATTTAGATAGCATGTCAAAACAGATTAGCTATTTTACCCTGAGACAAAATTAAAGGAAAAGCCTTTGTACTCCGTACACTTGTAAACAAAGCAATCATAAAAATGGATAGTTTCACTGGACTGAATCAGAAATCCAGCAAATACAGACACCTTCAACTGTGGGGAAAAAACGTACTTCACTCTGGGCAATACAAAACCTAGCAGTCAGATACTGTAGCTGCAACCAACAGGTTCTTCCTCTGCTATAGGTCACCCAAAGAAGTTATGAGCACCCTTTATGTGCAAATAATTTTTAGAAAAAGAGAAATGTATCAGCCTTCCTTTACACAAACCAGAATTTAGGTAACCACAATAGCACTGTAGCAGAAGGCAATGTACTGCATTGATTTGTGACAAAATATTTACTGTTTCATTTACTCTTTGCTTGAATAAGAAGAGAAAATTGGCCCAACCAGAGCTGTGCATAATGGGACAAATGATACTATATTCCAAAAAATCCTTAGATTTCTGTCATCTTTTGGCAGAGAGAAAGCTGGTCATAAATGATTTAACAGATGTGTAAAGGATACAAAAGAAAATCTTAGTATGTGAGCTAGAATCACAAAGAACCATTTGCTTTTAAATTACATGGTGCTGCTACTTTTTTAGGTCACAAATATAAAATCTATTATTGATCTTGAGCATTACCTCCTGTTTTGAATGCCTTTTAAAGCCAAGGGCACTCTAATGCCATTTAATCAATAACTGCTTTCACATTTTTGAAGTAAATATGCAATATGTTTACAGATTTCAAAGGCTACTAACGTAGATTGCCTTTTCTTTTCTATCATGTCCGAGAGGAGGTGACGTTCTACACTTTTCAGCTAGGGTGCCTGCTGTGCCAGGCAGGACATTCAAAACCTCTGCAGCCTGTTTTATGGCCCTTGAGATGCATGAATAATATAAGCACACTGCATTTCTCTCCTTTCCTGCTTTAATAAGTTCTCCAAAGGGAGAAAAAGCTTTGAAAGGAACCAGATAAAGCAAAATCACCACCAAAATAATGCAAAGACACCCGACCTACACATACAAGTATTGTAGCATATGAGGAATGCATCAATAACTTTTAAGTTATTAAGGAAACCATCTGAGAAAGAGGATGTAATTAGATCATAGCAGTGAGGTTCACATTTGGTTTCCATATTTTTGAGGATTCAGTCAACATTAGAATATCTCAATTACTGTATGGTTTGAAAGGCTTAACCATATGATGACACTCAATTACTCATTCATCTAGCTAAAAATGTTAAAAGTACTTGAAAAGTCAGTTCTTTAATCTTTTATGAATTGCCTTTATCTAAACATTGTCACCACATGGGCAAGCGCACCGTGTATCGTGATGAGTTTATGTTTACTTTCTTTTTCTTCCTCTGTTGATGGAAATTCTAGCTAGGTTTGTTTCTCAAATTTAGTATCTACTCTTTCAGGATAAAATGGAAATTGGAATAAAGGTAGACCTAGAAACTCACAAGGAACATGAACACATAAACACAATAAAGCCAAAAGGTAATAAGAGAAAGAGCTTATCATGCATGCTACTTTTGTTTGAAAATTTAGACCCTTAATATCTAATCCACATTCAATTTTCATACACCTCCTGCAAGGAGTCCTCTCACTGTCCACAGGCTAAACTAACATTATGGTTACTCTGTTTTTTATCACTGTGTCTTATTCTGGAAATAACATCTCACTTCAAGATATATGCATCTGTAATACGCTCTCTGTGGGGGGCGGGGGGCGGGAAAGGATGATACCTATTTTTGAATCCTCAAACTTGTTCATAGCCCTGTTTCAAATACTGATTATTAGTTCTGGCCAGTAATAATCAGTATCTTAGTGTCAGTACTTAATTTCTGATCTTTCCATTGTTCCTATGCAAGAATTATTTCACCTGATCATTGGTAACCACCTACACCTGCACCTATTTATGTAAGTACACCTCTACATTACATACACAAAAACGAAGGATGTATAAAGCACACTAATTTTTCTTTCTTGTAATTTTAATAGAACCAAAGCCCTCTGCACATCCACTATTACATAGAGAAATTTGTGATCACTCTAGAAATAAGTGATCTTGCCACTTTATTTTAAGAGAAACTAATATAAAAATTAACCAGTGGAAATTGAAAAAAACATTTTTAGCTGTTTTTGTTCTACTTCACGTGAAATGAATATAACACCCTGCAGACTTTAGGACCCTGAATGCTACATAATCCCACATATTGGCTTGCTGAACCTGAGCCACAGCTGTTCTGATAACAGACCCTTTGAAATTGCTACAACTTTGAATAAAGGCAATGTTTGCAGTAATGATGTTACATGGGTGGTAGATTAATCACTGCTACACATATTTCTCAAGGGTTTTTTGTGTTGCTTTAAATAAGCATGCAGTACTCTGAACACCTGAAACTGCACTCCTTTGACCAGGTTGCTAGAATAGTCAGACTTGAAATGAAATTGATAAATCCCATCACCTATTAGAAAGTGCAGGATTTTACATGCCTTAAACATGGTCATATTTATTATAAATTATGTCAGAAAAGTTGGATTGGAGTCCCTAGTACTACCATTACATGTAAGAAGAACACAAGGCAAGATTGTAACTGACAAAACAGAACAGGGTTCATAGTATATGATGTATTAATTTGGATTTGAATTAACTGTTAAAAAAAATAATTGCTGAGTATACATAAATCCAACTGCATGACTTGTATCAGAAATTCATGCAACCTGAAAGAATTCAGCTAAGAAAAATAAGCATTCTTTTAATCCAAACCCTATGCTTTTTAATCTAAAACTGAAAATATTAGAGCTCATTTATGTGCATTAATTCTTTTGTACTACAAATTAAATTTTCCCATTGTTGTACTTTGTGATCTCAGTATAAATAGTGGACTACCGAGTCATTCCATCTTTCAGTAAGGTCTACAGGTCTATCCTAAAGCTACTTTCCCAAAAGAAAGGAAGATTGTGGCATCTGCCTCTTTTAGAGATTAGTTAAACATGCTTGCTCAATCCCTAGCTGGGGACTGACTGCACTTTTATGTGAGAAGGTGACAAAGCAGTTGGATTTTCTCTGCACCTCTGGAATGGCTAGGGTTAATGAGCACAGCAATACTGCTGTACTAATTCCCCTCTGCATCACTCTTAAAGCAGTTAATTGTTCCTTCTTCAGTGTTTAGTCTACAATGTTTGCAGAGAATTTTCACAGCAACCTTGAAGTTCAAATAAAGTCAGTGAAACTGGGAAGCTCATCCAGAGACAAACGAAATTCCACCTACTTTGTGTCAAGTGCTTCCTATTGTTTGATCCTAGGCCTTCAAAGGCACCAAGACAATAAAACATTACACTAGATACACCACAGCTTAGATTTAGGGCATCTGAACATCTCTCAAAACATCTGCTATGATTTATTCATATCTTGTACCTTATTAGTTGATTTCTGTCCCTTGAGCTACCATTTAAAAATACAATAAAAATAAAAGAAGCAATAGCCACTTCTGTCTGTCATAGAATTGCCAAGGCAAAACTATCCAGGACTGAAACAATTTATTCCTGTTGTTCTCTGATGCATCCAAGGCGACATACAGTGATCAAATTCTAAGTTAAGAAGAAAAAGATAACCTTCTTTAAATCAAAGCTGCAGGGTTGTATTCAGTAGCAGCAGACACTAAGCAGGACATTGCTGAAACTGACTGGTTAAGTCAAGATTTTTATTATGTGACAGTATTGACTGAAGAAAACAGCAAACCAGCTCTGGTGTAAATCAATGAGCTTTTGCTAGGCTTTCACAAACTAAAAGACCTACTGGATTCAAAAGTAAAATAATCAATTTTGTTGCACTGAACAGGTTGAAGATTGCAAGGAACAATTCCACAACCGTCCACAGTAATAATAACTTAAAGGTACTGAAAAAGAGCCAGGTTTTATTAACAAACCTGAGATATTTAGTTTTTGAAGATACAAACACAGATGAGATCCAACAAATGCAAGGTCCTGACAAGTGATCTAGCTCAGCACCAAAGTTATTCTGGAAGAAAATGTCAACAGAAAAATCACCATGTGAACAGCCCAAAAGAGTAAGCAGAAGTAAATGGTTGAGACTATAGATATTAGTTTTGATCATCTGTGGATTTTTTTATTAGCTAATGTGTTTTGGTTTTAAGACAGGAAAATTAATTAATGGAAAAAAAATAAAGTACCAGTAGATAACTAGAGGGAACAGATAATTATTCCAGTCATACAATAAATAAATCTATGCTTTCTAGCCTGATTTATGTCATCTGATTGAGATAACTAAATAAAATTGAATCTTTTACAAGAATTTGTAACAGATTTCCTTCTCTTTCTTTCCATCATTATTAATTATAGAAATTATATCCACAAAAATATAATTTAAAACAGTTCCTTTCTCTTAAGGTTTGGTTTGTGGATTACAGAGAACAGTTTCTTTCCTTTTATTTGAATTACATTAACACTTGAAAGCTTCAAGGACTTTTCTGCAGCACACTATTGGTAGGGCTCTCAGGAATACCAGCTACAAGTAAATCTACATCTGATTGGCTTTTCCTGTTGTCAAAACATCTGGAATTATATCTGTGATCCTGGCAGGAGACTGCACATATGGTGTGATTGAAACTTAAGGATTCATCAATCCTGCGCCCAGCAGTCAACTGGATAAACTGATGAGAAAAAGGGTTGCCCAAAGTAATATGTAAAAAAAATTTCACAACTAGTTTTTACTAAGTATTACCTCCAATCAAAGCTAAAATGAGGTTTACTTCAGCTAAATGAGGCTTAGAAAGGCTGTAAAATGCATTTCACCCTGTCAAAAATAACCATAACCTCTTCCTTTAACAAATAGCTTCTGAAAGGCACCAAAACACACATAATTATAGGCTAAAAAACACCAAAAATACACTCTGTACCACACACATGCAACATAACAGCTTGATTTCATCATAACACTTAAATGCAATATTTTCCTGCACAGTATTATATTAATATGATAAAGAGCAGCCAGCCAAAAAATAGCTGAAGAGCTGCAAAGTGATTTCAGAAATTGAAAAGCAACTTCAAATGTTTGGTAAGCATTAACTTGCTCACTGCGCCCTATCAAAACCAGCTGCTAGCCCATAACTCTAACCTTTTCCCTTTCAAAAATACAAGGCCTTGAAATCCTATATTAATGAGAAATGAATATGGTAATTGAAAGAGTAAATGTAATTATAAAAGAAACCTCCCACCATTGAAACCTCCCACCATTGAAACCTTCCTCTTATTACATCACCCTGTTCTACTAAAGGAGCAATTTGAAAATGTGTTCCCATGTAGGATACTTACATCTGGTTTCATGAAATTTTAAAACATTCTTCTGCACCACTCAGTGACTGACCTCACTGAACATTCACTTGCTACAGCTCTAATTACTGGCTGTAGGAATGCCAGGAGATACAGGCATGTTCAGAAAATAGTGCCTGAGAACAGGTTTTACAACAGCAAACAAACTGAATGGAAGGGCACCTAAGTGAGTTGATACCAAGTGTTAAAAATCGGGTTGGCTCAGATCCCATGTATCCCCTGCCTTAAGGTGCCTCCTTATAGTTCTGCATTAGGCACCAATGTGAAAGTGGGATTCATTTTCAAAAGCTCTTCCCCATCTCAAGTCATTCCCTTAGGTTCAGATAACTGGCTCAGAGCATCAAAGAGGAAGCTGTTGCTCACCATTTGTACAAAGAGCCTACAGCACTCAGAGTGGTAGTGCAAGATGTGGACTTCATGTACTCCTCAATCTGAGGCATTTTGAAAGTGTGCCTTTTTCTTCTCTAGCAAGTGCTTTTACCACCAGCTGCAGTGCTAGACTAGAACAGGATAATGTTGAAAGTATGTGCCTACAAAGGAAAGATTCCATGTTGCCTAGAATATATCTCAGCATCTATTTCACGTACATACCTAGTGTAAACAACACCCAGATTATGCACCCTTACTAAATGAAGACATTTTCATCACCAGAAGAATGAAAGAGGAGAGTGGCTAAGGTAGAGATTACATTATGGAATAACTACCATACTACTACCCTGGTTTTTGAAAATGCTTCTGGATGCCTAGTTAGCGCTCAGTCTCGTTAAAAGCCTAACCCTCACTAGATTTTATAAAAAAATAGGACTCCTATATGGCTTAAGTAATTTTGGAAAGCTTAGTCATCATGAAAAAAATCATCAACTATTGTTTTAACAAAATTACAGTAACATCAAATATGTATACAAATAATACTGGTTTAGAATTGTCCTTGGACAAAAAGGAAGTGTGCCGCCAAGGTTACACTAGAGAGAGAGGAATGTAACATCTTCAGAAAAAGAGGTACTCTTGTCTCCTCCTCTCCCTTCTCAAGATCCCTGCATCTTGAAAATACCCATGCTGCCTTCAGATACTGCACTCAGGAGTTCTTTTGATTGTTTCTTTTTCTTTTTTTTTTTTCCTAATAGAAACAGAAGAAATTATAGTCTACATAAGAGTTTCTTCAGCGATAAATCAGATATTCAAGAATTGTTAAAACAATGTCTCCATTTCAATGAGCTCTTAATATGCAACGGCAATATTGCTCCATCATAAGCCTACATCCCCTTGCTGATGCTCCTAGGCCCACAAAATCTCTTGTGGATGCAGCTGTTCAGAGAGAAGACAGGTTTTGTTAGCTCATCTTCCATTGTCCACAGGTGCAGTATGAAAATACTGGTGGGAAAATACCTTCCAACAGTGGAAGTTGCCCGCACACTAAAGGATGCTTTTCTAACATAGCAGCAAGGACTATACAAGCATGAGTACCTTACTTTCTTTGTAAGGCCTTATGTTTCCACATGACAGTTCTTTTGGTACCTGTGGTCATCTTTAAGCACGTTGAGTTGTTTGCTTGTACTGTGAAGCCCTTCAAATATCCAGAAGGCAGTAAATGTACTGCCAGCCATTCATATACAGTGATCTCAAAGAAACTATCTGAGAGAGTTAAGAAACCTGGCCACCATTCTGCAAACATTCAGATGAATACATAATTTTGCTTTCAATTCAGGAATCAAAAGCTTTGGTCTACACTTAAATGCAAGTTATCGTGTTAGCACTCTTACCCAAGAAATACCCTTCAGCATTTGTGTCTCTCTCAACTTTCAGATCTCTAACTAGCATTCCGTGCAGTATGTGGGATGTGGCTGCCAGTTAGTCTGCATAAACTCACTTTGGTGCTAGCACATAATTATAAGGTCTGTAAAGCACTTCAAGATGTCTGACTATTAAAAATGCACTGTAAGAAAACGAAGCTGGCATTGTTGGTAAATCTGCAAACTTCACGACCAAAGATCTCGATAATTAACAGCTTCATGCACTGCAATCTTAAAGAGTAATTGATTCCATAATAAATAAAAAGACAAGAAAATTAAGAAAATTTTAAAATTATGAAGGCTTGAAGTAAAAAATTGTAAGTTACATGCAAAGTTCACATTGTGTTAAAAAAGATGGCAACAACTACCCTTACAATAATCCAGATGAGACTTCCCTGACTATCACTGTAAGGAAACTTTCTCCACATGTTTTGGTTTTTTTCAGCTGACAACATTCAAGAAAGCAGGTCAGTTCTCATAGCATGAGCTACATTTATGCAGAGGCTGGACACAACCAGTGCAGGCCAACTGTGGAGCTGATGGAACAATTTATACAACAGACTCTCTTTTGTCATTGGACATAGTGAAGTTGCAAAGAACTGGAAATGTTTGGGAAAAAAATGCAGCAAACTGAAAAGTTGCTCTGTATTTTGATACTCTCTACAGAATTCATAACAGGCACGGATTCAATGAATGATTATTCAGTAACGAGCATCTTTTTACTGTCTAACACCATGAAGATGTCCCAATGCATTAAAAAAGGCACAGCCAAAGAGATGACATGCCAGACAGTGGCATACTTCACAGTAATCTCTGCAGGTAAAAAAGACAAGTAAATCATGTGCTCTTTGAACAGTGATGAAAGGGCTTTGAGCATTGAAATGTAAGGGATACTTAGCCCTTGTAAATTGCACATGAAAATAATTTTTGTATCTCTATAATACAACATTCCCTTAATTTGTTTTCTTACAGCACTTCTATTTTGTTCCAAACATAGTTATACCTCTTAAAAGAGTGACAGTAAAAGCACAACTCCCCTAAGGGGCAAACTGCTTCCTAGTTACAGTTAAATAACAATCTAGAACATGACAGCATGATTAGAGGCAAACACTACTCTCTACTTCATTCCTCCTTTACGCCACCTTTTCCCAATAAACATTCAAGGCCAGGTCTATACAGGATGCTTTCTATCAAGACCTGGGGGGAAAAAGAAAAAAAGAAAAGGAAAAAAAAAGGGGGGTGGGAGGGTGGGGAGTTGGTACAAAGGACTTTCATAGATCAAAACCAAGGAGAAAAAAAAAAAAAAAAAAAAAGCCGAGAGAAAACAAAGCCTTGTAACGTTTCAGGACACTTCTGGGAGGTGGCAAGAATCTGAGATCATCTCCCTGCCCACACATGAAGCTATAAAGAGAGTCTGGGATTACTTTTATTCATCCTTACTACCTCCACTTCCCTTTCTCTCAGGCAAATATGCAGTGTGACTGACTTCCACATTACCTAGCCTCTTTCCAAAAACTGATGAAGCTCTCTACATTACAGTCACAGAAACTCTACATAAAATTCAGTAATAAAGATCAAGAGGATCATATTAATCATCTTGTGTAACGTCCTATGTAAGAAGCTGTGGCTTGGATCAACAGTGTGCTTCTGAGGTCAATCATCCCCACTTCTGGAGCAACCACAGAACAGGCTTAGAGATGAGAAGTGGGATAAAACTAAAGAAAAACATGCTCCGGGACACTCAATGGGCTCCAAGAACTAATGGGTATTCATTCCAAGTAATCACACAGATATAGGATGAAATAACCCCCTGTTACAAGGATAACATCAATACCAACCATTCTGTTCTGTTCCACAGATCCATTCCTCTTGGGTCACACCATTTATGCATATAGACAAAGCACAGGAATAGCACACACTGATTCTCTGTTTCCAAGTACTTTTATCAAGGTTAACTGCTGCCACAATTTCCTTTTTTAGAAGTTGTTCTAAACATGGGCAAAGAAAGGTGTAAGGAACCAGTATTTAATTTCATCAAGGTAATATTTTAATTGTTGAAAAGTTTTGCTCCAAATTATTAAGGTGTATAAATCTATATGACAAGTTAATACATTACAATTGTGTCCCATAGGCAGGAACAAAAGAAAATTCATTATTGCATTTAATTTATCAAACATTTAATAAGAATGTCATTACTTAATCCTCCCTACCATAAAACCATAAACAATAGCCTGCTTCCTTGAGCATCATGTTGCCCTAAGACCAAAAACAAATGCATAGCTTAAAGAAAAAAATTAATTATTTTCCATAATTGCCTAATGGAGTGTAAAAAAGCTCTTGACAGTCCACAAAAGCTAAAAACATGAGTAATAGACAGATGTACACCAAGTTTTCAGCAAGAATGTATGGTATGCTTCAAGTTTTGTTCTTGGGACATATTCAAACCTCTGCTGTAAGTCACACAATTATTCAAAAGTAGTATCTCCAAGCAGGATACCCTCAAAATTGAGTAACACAGCCAGTAAACAAAAATAGCTTCTCAGACGCATAACTGCTTCAGAGGTGACAATATGAGCATTTGGAATGGAGGAAAGCAAGGGAGAAGACATCTTAAATGGTGAAATCTTGTTATCACTATCTTCTAAAAAAAAGGGGGGGTTTGCTAGCCACAATTCTGAGACAGAGAATCACAAAAACTTAAATAGAATCTGTACTTGGATCTTAGAAAATAAAATGTTTCTATTATTCGCTTGGAATTGACTGAAACAATGTTTATGTGGTTTTTCTACATGAAAACAAAGACGTAAGAAAAAAAATGCTAAAGAGCAAGTATCAGACGCTTCTAAACATAGCTACTTGAGATCAATCTCAAAACTACCTATAGGTTCATTTTTTTTTTAATAAGGCAAATGACCTCTTTCAACATTGGAATTTTAAACTAATTTGAGTCATCTTTTCCAATAAAACCCCCTCTTCTTACAGAATGAAGACTAGTGTTTTCCTGTTTCTAGTAGTTTTTCATTCACGTCAGTATCTTCACTACATCTATTTCTTCAGTAATGTGACCCCCAACTCTCTCACTCCTTATCTTTCTTTTTAAAGATGTTTACCTCTGCACTACCATTCATACCGCCTAGTGATTTTGATTTCATACATATTTAACTAGAACCTGTCCACTCCCAAGTTCAAGAGCTCATTAGGTTCAAGCATAAGAAACAAACTGCATTAGCAGATGACTTCCAAAACACTGTGCAGTTAAGTGTTATACTCTCATGAAAACTGCTAACCAAATAATATGACATACATCTAAGTTATGCACAGCCAGCAGCACAGATTTTTATATATCCCTTTAGAAGAAACTACACTCAGATGCTCATACACAGAACAACATGCACATAGTTTTCATCTTTTCTTCTGAGGACTGGATTCTTTAGATTGCATCAAATAGAGAAAATAGTCCTTAGAACAAACGGATTCTTTTTAATTCAAGTGAGTGCCAGTACTTATCAGCTTTAACTAAGATTAAATAAGCAATTAGCTAGCATACAGGATAGAACTACCTCTCTCCATCTTCCTACTAGCCGCAGTAGCCCTATCACCCAGATACTCATGCTAAATAAACAGCAGGCCAAACAGCTCTCTGAATTGAGTGCTCCACAAACTTGGTCTTAACCCTTTCCCTAGAAGTTGTAACTAAAAAGTACGTAACAGTATGAAGCAACTTAGATAAGGTGGCACATTCTGCATGAATCTAACAGAAGATACTGTCACAGCTCTCCACTGTGAGCAAAACCAGCATCAACACAAATGCTGTGTGACTCTTCTCATATGTAGGGAGAAAAATACCTTGTGTTCTATGGAACACAAGGTAACTTGCTAACTATGTGAGACCACCCAGTCCCTCACCTGAGCTGTCACAGTTTTAGAGGAATTCCTTTCATGTGGAAGTGAACCCCTTGGTCACAGGGTCTGCTCACACACCCAAAGTCAAGCCCATGCCAGAAATATAGCACAAAGGGTTGAGAGCCACACCAGTCAGCACCTGGCAGGATTCATTTTATATTGTCACATTTTTAATTTTAAGATCAAAATGTCTTTGCCAATGACTATGGCTTTTTCTTGACATTTACAGATTTTTTAAAATGGATAAATGTGCATCTCCTGAGAGAGATGTAAGATTCAATCTATATTGAGAGAGGGGGCTGTTTTTTCATCTGTGCTAAGCAAACATCTGGCATTTCAAACTACCATAAATTAGGAACAGAGAATACATTTTAAGACTCTGCTGTCCTCATCCTTTAGAGCTTTCATACACTGATATTTTTACGATGAAAGGAACTCTACTTCAGGACATTTTCGTAGAAGATGCTTTCTTCAAGAAATAGCTTTGGTAAAGCATTGGTTCATATAGTATGAGAAAAGCAACAATTTTGCATACACCAAAATTTGAAAATTGTGGTTAAATTGGCATGCATAATTCATGCATCATTTTCTCCAAGAAACTGTGAAAAAGTTATTTTCTTAAGCTAACAATATACCCACACCTTCTTTATGGCTTTCACATGACTTTTGCTTAAATAAATTTTACACTTACTGGTCTATTTTTGCAAACATATTGCAACCTCATTTTGAAACACCTCATTTTTACTTTACAAACACATACACATAGAGCAGTCAGACTAGCACAGATGAAGAAGCATAAAACCAAAACAGAGAGTCTATTTGTCTGTGCATATATATATATACACATATGCACACACACACACACACATATATATATAAACTGTGCCGGTACTACTTTGGACTCTAGTCATGTGATCTGATTCCCCACGAAATCAAAGAACTTTAGATGAGTTACATTTCTCTTGATGATTGTGTGTAAATCCCTGTAATATTCACCGATGTTAAATACATACAGAAATATGAAGCAAAGCTTTCACACTATTTTAAAAAGCAGACATAGATAGGACTGGTCTACAGAAATACATAAAAATTATTCTGGCTCTGTTTTGTGAGGGGAAGTTATAAAAACGAAACTCTTGGCAAAGAATCACTTTTGTTCCAGTTCTTAGCTCTGTTCTCGCATATCCCAGCAAAGCACTTGCTATGGAACCCAAGGAGTGCTGTTCTCTGTGTCTAGACCAACTTCTCCAGCTTCTAGTACAGCGATTTTCTTTCCAAAATCCAGATGTGTGGCTGATTTACATATAAACTTTTGTTTATAGTATCACTTTGGTTATCTAGAGCTATCAGTCTAACAGTTTTTTTAAAAAGTTTTCTAACTTGTGAAAGAAGATGTCATAACATCCTATAACATCCACTAAAGAACTGAAGCAAAACTGCAAGGATTCATGCTGTTCTTGCTGAAAATGCCAGATAACATAGAAATGGCAAACCTAGCAATTGCTGGACTCTCATTTATTTTAACCTCAGTGAGTACTAATTAGTATCTCAGCGCATTAATCAGTATTAATTAAAAAAGACTGCAGATCACCTTGAAATTTGTAAAGTCAACATGCAATTGAGGAAAAATTGTCTTTTAACATAGTACCTGATGTTACAGTTTTACTGGTTTCTAGAACAAGAAAGAAATTAAGTCAAAGCTTTCTAAATGCATACATTTTACAGAGCCACACTTAAGCAAAGCTTAACAGGTCCAACAAAGGAAACAGGTCCATGGTAGCAAATATCTGAACTTTGCATTGGATGAACTAAGAGGTTAAAGAATTCCTTTTTATAGCTCAGGAAGAGTTAGCATTGATAACAGAGTCAAGAGCTCCCTATTATTCTCATTGAGATAAAACTTGCATTTTCCCTTTTTATTTCCATGTTGGTGATTAAATCATTTTGTTTTTTCTCAGATTAAGTCACAAGCCTTTTCTCTAATTAAGTTCAGACTAAGTAGCATCCTGCAAAAACTTTCTTTTGTGACCAGGCCCAAAACATAATCTGTTATACCATTCTGCTCTTGCTGAAACCACTGAGAAAGCAGTGTTTCTCACATATGGATTCCTGCCTCAGCTCAGGGCTGGCACAAGGTACGGTCAAAAGGTAAGAAGAAAGGAGCACTCATTGAAATCTTAAAATCAGGAATGATAAGTTTACCACAGCAGGTCATTTTTTTACCCAAGCAGTAAAGAACTTTATGTTTTCCAGATTTTAGTGAAGGAAAAAAGGAATTCTAATAAAGATTCAGGATAAAGAACATAGTGCCAAAAAATCGTATATGAAAAAGTTGGTTTACACAAGACCTTTCTTGTTAGAAATGAAAATTTGCAGTATGTAACAGCCGATTGCTTTAAAAATCCTTCTCATCAGTTCTGTTTCCTAGATTATTACCAATGAAATTTAGTGGCTAAGTGACTAATGTTTTGAACCCTGAAGAGTTCTTTGGCCCAAGAAATTTAAATAAGCGTGTGTGGGGAATATCCATACTGCCAGAAGCAGCAGGAGGAAGCCATTACTGTTACTTACACAATCTATTCTCACTAAGAATGTTACCCAATATAATTTACAAAATTTCTGTTGGAAATGCATTAGCAGCAGAACAGCAAGCAGCTTCTAAGGCAAAAATAGAAAAAATAAATTAAAAACCTAGCTTCCAAGCTTCAAGTGTTATTGAACATCAGCTTCAACCCCTGCAGTCAGCAGTCTATAACCTTTTAAATTCCAAAGAACACTTTTTTTAATGTGCAGATTTCATCTGATTTTGGTTTAAGAAACTTTTTATGGATTCAGTTTAAACAAAGTGACAATTAATTCAAATGCAAAAGTATCCTTCTGCACAAATTAACACAAAGTGCATGAACTGTTCATACAAGTGTATGATGTATGAATGCATACACATGTATGTATACACATATACACGTATATATACACACACAGAACATAAAGTGCAATTTTCAGGCTGCATTTTATGTGGTAGCCAGATTCCTTGCTAGTTGCACAGTAGTCTCAAGTGCTTAAACTTTTTCATTGTTTCAGAATCTTTAATAGCCATTTCTGTTCTTTACATTTTAAAACAATAAAAAGGATAGAATGCATATTCTCAGCATAAACACACTGCTTTCCTGATTCTTTTGTAAGTGGATCTCTCTTCTCTTTTTATTCCCATTTTAATTTCTACTGAAAGTTCTTCTGGCACAAAAGGTCTGTACTCAGAGAATAAAAGCCTCACTCTGCCTTCTCACAGAAAACCTTCAAGAGGGTACTAGAAACATGAAACTCTTCGAGGTGGATCTCATGAAGTTTTCTACTAATCTCACTCTCAAGGGATAACGGTGTAAAAAGTAGTTAGAGCCTGCTGCTTGCCAGCTCTGCCTTTCTGCGAAACCCACATGGGCTGGACATTTTCTCAGCCCCAACAAGCTAGGCAATCTTCTTTAATCAGAAGGATCCTAGCACACAGCAACCTGCTCTAACATGAGAATATGTCCTGTGTTATGCAAGGTTATCTCTTATCCTTACAGTCTCTATGTGGTTGGGTTCCCTTGGTGTAGCCTCAGAAAAGAGAGGGAATGCACTGTTTTACAAACTTGTTAAACAGTGGACACCCCTGGTTTGCCATACCAATATCCTGTCAGCTTATGATATTGCATTTCATTGCATTGTATATACAATTCTGTATACAAAAGCAGAATTAAACATTCATTACCGGTACCAGACTAATATCCCAAGAGATGTACACATCATACAGGTCATGGTTAAGAGTCCAATCAACAATTACAGAGAACAGAACAAGTTTCCCCACATCAGCCATTTCCCACATTTGTTCAGTTCTGTGCCAGCTGACAAGCATCCCATTAGCTGTGGTTCACACTAAGAATTTGTATTCAAATTCTGTGAAACAGAAGAGCAACTCACTTCCCGTACAGCAGCTAATACTCTGTGCCTGTCCGTCACTGCTGGCCTGGGACAGCAACCTGTATAGGAAAGAAGATGTAAAGGCTCTGCATTTTATCTCGATACTGACTGGTTTGTTACACCAGTGCTATACATTGTGGATTACCTAATCAAAATCAACGTATCACCTATAGAGTACAGATAAAATGCCAGATTTTTAATGAAATTGCTATTTTAATAAAGGGATCAATGCTTTCTTAGATAGCATGTCATTTTGTTCTTTTCAAATTTTTTCATTTATGTTGCCCGCTACTTTGTGTATTATCATTTCTCCTCTTTGAAAAGAGCTCCTTCATTGTGTCATATAGATTTAACCTACTGGGTAGTAGCCTTGCACAATGCTGTGACTGCCTCCTCTTGGTGATACACACAATCCATTTCTGTTCCTGATGGGTTTAAGCAATCATACAGTGGGATGCAACAAATGAACAGATTTGGAGATGAGAGCAATTGTATTGTAACACAACCTAAAGGACTTTACTTACATTAGTTGAGAAGCATCTTTGTGTTTGGTCAGTGAGATAGAAACTGCATGCTGACTGTACCTGTTAGATGTCCTGCTGTTTTTCCAAAGGACCTTTTAGGCATTTACTTAGAATTTTGTTTGGAGAAATACTAATAGGACCACAGCACATTCTTCTGACTCCTTCTCCTTTCAAGTTAGCCATGTTTCTTGGTGGTTTTTTATCCTATTTAAGACAAAATACTGTCGATGACGGCAGTACAAACAGCACGTGTGGGGTCAAATTCACCTTGTGTGCTGAAAGCCAGACAGCTGACAGTAATTGTGGGCTAAAAGAGAGGCAAAGTCAGCATTCCCATAGTAACAGGCATCTAACAACCTTTCC
This sequence comes from Leptosomus discolor, assembly GCF_034619465.1. NCBI lineage: Eukaryota > Metazoa > Chordata > Aves > Leptosomiformes > Leptosomidae > Leptosomus > Leptosomus discolor. The sequence goes on along the minus strand of NC_141398.1, from coordinate 45,279,247 downwards.
CATGAACTTTCCAATCCTACCCTGTTCTATTCCATAACAACATATGCGCTCCTCTCTGTACTAGTTGTACTTTCTTCACATGAGAAGATGTAGGATTGTCAACAACTCGACAATTTGCTCCCCCCACCCCCAATCTAACTTCAGGCAACACAAAAGAGAGATCAAAACAAGAGTCATCTTCCTAATTTTCAGGAGCAAGCAGGTAACTGCTCTACTTACGTCAACCCATCCCCCATGCAGCTTAATTCCTGTGTGGTCCTCAATGATCACTGTGAATTTCTATAGAATAGCATCTGTTTTGAGAGTAGGATTCCTTTGTATGAGGTTTTTACATGTGAAAGACTGATAGATTATCTGTATGTGCATATTCTGCCAAACATTACTTCGACAGCTTTGGAAGAAACTTTTTTTGGTAGAGTACACAAATCCCAATACAACAGATCATAATACAATGGTGTGCAGAAAATAAGATAGGGCATAGAAATGGAAGTTTGTCACCAGAAACATGTGAAAACTGCTGTAATAAGGCTGTCTAGCTGGATGGTGAGAAGTAGGATAAAGTCCTGTCTCCTTCCACAATGCCAACAGAACATAGTTTTGCAGCACACTAAGTGAGTTGCCCAGGCTGCATACACACCAATCCTGCACCTAACCCCACCTTTTAGTGGTGACCACCCGATGATTACCTCCAGAAGTGAGTACAGCCCTGAGGAAAACGGGCCTTGACCTTCAAATAACAGCTCAAACACACAAGCCACATGCCTCCCCAAGATCATTCTCTGAAAGCAATATCCAATACTGAATAAGTCACATCAGTCCAGATCACCAACTACTAAGTTGGTATCTGACATATAATAGGGATTTACGATATAAATTTATGAGCTAAAAGTACATAATGGAGGACTAGTCCATATGCACTCTAGTATCTCCTGTAATAATGTAAAAGGCAGTATAGGCAGGACTGATCAGTCAACAGGCATTTAACTTATCAGTCACACCTTAAGTAAAAAGCCCAAAATATGGTATTCTCTGGGATTTTTGAGGTCTCAAGGCTTACAAAAAATGATTGCTTCTTTCCCAGATCATACTATTTCTTTTTCTACATAGCCTATATGTAGAAAGGGTAGAAATCATTGCTAAATCAGTCAGTCTCTGGCATTATACTTCCATACAGGGTAACAGAGTGCATCTCATTTTAGCTCCTTCCCTCCCAAAGCTTTTAAACAGAATTGAACAACTCAGTAATTATGCTAGAAGATGCCATGAGCTTAGGCAGACATGAAAACAATTATAATCAAAGTCAGTGCTACACAGGATGGAAGGAAACAGGAACAGAAGAACAAGAGCTCTCATCCATCTGAAACTCCAGTACTTCTCCTACCAGGATGTTAAGTGGCTTTGCTTTTCTTCACTGCCAGTTCCCTTCTGGTAAAAGCTTCCAATGCTGTTTGAAAACTGTCCCATTTGCCCCAGCTATCAATATAAGTCTACATTGTTCACAAGGGTCTGGCTTAAGCAGCTCTGTAGAAACAAGAATTCAATTCAGTGAGTGAAAACCCCTCATCTCCCATTGAGTCAGGGAAAGATGAAGGAATCATTATTATGGAAGAAGCATTGAGCAGTGCCTGAATCCTACATGCAGATTGCACCCAGAACTGCAGCTCTTGCTTCAATGCATAATAATTACCTTGTGTTGCTAATCTCAGTTGTATGAACCAAGGTCTCAGGATCTAGCCTTATACCCAGTAGGAATCATCTACCAGGTATTTTAAGCATGACAGATAATCAGAAGGCCTGACTTACAGCTCATTTACACTGAATTATTCCTGTAACAAGTACAAGCATATGCTGATTCTACAGCTGAAGTGTTTAAGGTGAACTCTTGGTAAATCTGGGAGAACACCATCAGGAATATACAATGTTCAGATAACGTTTTAAAGTAAGTATTGGATTTGCTGTGTATCCTTGTATTTTTAACAAGAGGAGCAGCAGTGCCAGCAGGAAAGGTGATCCTAGGTAGTCTTATAACTAAAACTTTCTAAATCTCTTGAGCTTTCACCAGTAAAATACAATCAAGAGTGCAGAAAAAACCCCCAAGGATTTAGCGTTAATTTAGACGCTCAAATCAGATCCTTGAAGTTGTTCCTAATATTTCAGAGCCAATTTATTAGCACCATAACCATTTTGTGAATCCCTGTTTCACAGTCTAAGGATCAAAACCAACCATTTACTTCTTTTGAACAAATGACTTACCAGCTGTACAACTAAATGCAGACATAAATAAGGCAAAGAATTTATGCAGTAAGGTGTGGCATACCCTATACATAGAAGATTATTCATTTAATGGATTGGAAAACAGAGCAGAAAATAGGCTATTCTGCATTAATAGTCGTTAAAAACTTGGAACCATATGCAATAAATACATTGTTCGTTTACCTAAATGACTGAGGCTAACTGGAGTGTAAAGACCAGAAGATATTCAGTTCTCAACTCAGTGATCTCACTGCCAAAATACAAGCCTTTGATTACTATATTTACCATTTTATATCTTCTAGATCTGTTTTATGCAAAATAAATCCTAGCCAAATTCACTGACCCAAATCCCATTTGCAACTAACCATCTTTAGTAATATTATGGTATGTTCACATTCTACTGCAGTAAAAAAACAAACAAACAAACAAACCCCCACATGAATCCTTTAGGGTACTGCTCACCAATTTAAAAGTAGCATATTAAACTTCTTAAAACCTTTGTAATCTGCAGTATAAAAGCACATTTTATGTTAGTAGATAATTTAGCATCCATAATCTAATTAAATGAAGTGACTGACAACTGTATTCTCTACATAAATGATATATCAGTAACAGATAATCTACGTGCTTAAGAGACTGGAACCCCATCAAAAAAGTTGTTACAAACACTTGCCCTTATCATAAATCCAGTTAACATTATGGGCTAAATTCTGCTGCCTTACTGACATCTCACCAACAGAGGACTATCTACCAGAGGAAGAATTGCTTACATGAGTAAAGTTTTGTGAGACTAAACTGCTGGAATATTTTTGCCTAAGTAACACAAACAAACATATATTTCTGGTGTTACATAGAAAACTATGCCGCCTTATAAACTTCAATTAATGTCATCCTCAACTCCACAGTGAAAGTTATTTCAAAAATGTACACAGAGCATCTACAGAAGTACTTCATGCTGACTACAGATACTCTCAGAGAAAAAAATGCGTAGACTGCCAAAAAAAATTTTAAAAAGTCTCCTTTCCATCACCTGCCATCAACACAGAACATCATTGTTCCAAACACTTATCTAGGACTTATCATGATGACAGAAAAAAAGCTAAATAAAAGACAATCTTTGCTACATTTAATGTCATGGTCGCTTTATTACATGCACAACCACTTTTGGAAAATGGAAAAATAAAATTAAAAAAAAAAAAGAAGGAAAGTATTTAATGTTAATTTTGGATGTTTCCATAATGCATGGGAATGCAACAGGTGACCAGTTAACATAGCACTCTGCCCTCAAAGGGTACTCTGCAGGTTTGCACTCAAAGCGACTGCTCTATTGGTCCTTGAGAGTCCTGTTCCTCTTTTAAAGCAATCACTCTGAAAACACTGTCTTTCCTAACCACCCTTTTTTGGTATTGCACGTGCAGTGGGAGAGCCAGTCACGCTGACAGCATTATTGGCACCATGTCTGAAGCCACAGCTTGTGATTATGGTACCTTGCTGAAGCATGGGACACCTGTGTACACTCAACTTTTCTAGTGCTCTATTGCTGCTTCTTTTTAGTTGTATTACGGATGAGAAAACAGCTTAGAAAAGTCAATGGCTTTAAATTATAACTTTACATACTGCATATTCAAAACCACTGCCAATACAAGAATACTTTTTCGATGACTAAAAATCAATCTTTCTGATACTTCTACTCCTTTAGCATTTAAAAAAAAATAATTCTTTAAAGCTTTTCCCCAGCCCCCAGCTGCATCTGGTTGCTTTGTTCAGGCTTTCTTCAGGTTTCCTGCTCAAGAGACTAGTTTTATCTAAAAGGTCAATTCATTCAGCAGGGCACCGAGCAGAATTGAATATAATTATCCCAATCTTTACTGTGTAGAATTCATGCTTGAATTCATTCAAAAAATAGCAAGCAGTATAATTAACTCAGAGCCCAACCAAATCTATTGAGAATGCCTCAGGTATCATACAGTCCCACTTACAATAGAACATTTTCATTTAAGGACATTGTACATATTAACCCTAGTCAGCATCCAATTACTTGGAATAAGTGAATTCTCTGTTTCAGGAATGTAATTTGAAAATGTTGTCATGCAATCTGAGGTAAAAGGTCTTTTTTCATTAATCTAGCTCTCATTAAACTGGAAGCATGTAGGTTATTTCAAATCCATTAGATTTAAATACAGGTGATTACAATTCTATTGCACATAAGACAACAGGAACATCTTTTAGAAAATACTGTGCAGTTTAGAGGAGTTGATGAGTTTGTGAATTGCCTCAGTTTTAAAAAAATTCATTATCTGGCCAGAAAAAGCATGTTTATTGTTAACCTGACAATTACATATAAACTATATGGTAAAATTACATTCATTTTTTATATGCAGATGACTTCAAGATAGCAGGAACACTTCAGATAGTTCAGAGGTCAAGATAAGCATCCCAGTAGCTTCATGCAAATTCTTCACATTCCTCAAATGTACAATATTGTGATTTAAGTATGAGCGTTTTAGGATTTTGCACGTGGTCACAACCAAAAACATCATAACAATTTTTCATGTAATAGTCTAGCAACTCAAGCTCTTGGTTTAGTTAAACATGAGAAATCTGAACCCTGAAGGATCTCAGATTCACATGAGTGTCTCCTTATAAATAAAAGTCTCATAAGAAGCAATCTTAGCTCAAAACATGAAAAATTCACCCATCATTAAAAATTTCCAAGCAACACCTGCAGAACTCCCCAGAACTCACTGATTTGAGACTGTCTGCTTCCTTGATCCGCCTTAACTGAAGGACAATCTCTAAGACAATAACCATGTTTTTACAATTACAACTCAAATTACTATTTGTCTAACAGATTTTGTACATACATGTAAAATATCACGAGTGCTTTGAGTTTTGGGACATGTTGAATGTGTGTGTTGAAGAAAAACATTTGCTAATACTTGCTTGTGTCATCCTCCTTTGAGTAGTGCCTTGGGACCACAGAGAAAATTGAGAGCATGTGGCAATTCTGTTGAATTCTTTACATACAAGATGGCGCAATGTAATGTATCACCTTAAACAGCATACTGCGTAATTTCCCCAAAGTCCCAGTCACTCAGCTCTTGACTTGCTGTAATGTATTATTTTCTGCCTCTGTTTCTCTACAGTTAATATGAAAAGTTTTTTTAAAGGAAGATTTAGCAAATTGCCTCTCTCTAGTATCCATCCGTCATGTACATCTCCCCACTTGTGCATTTGAGCATATAGCCTTCCACAGGTATAGAGTCACAGGTCTCCCAGCAGCAGTAGAGCTCAGAAGCCACCACTACAAAAATTGCTACCCTGTATCTCCCTTCAGGTGTGCCAGCATGTAATTTCCAGTAATACACAACATAAAATAAGCCACTGCTGTATTAGAAAGCATACCATATCGTGGTAAAATACTGCAGTCCATTACTCAGTGAGGCACTCAGAGTATGCACATACGTACAAAGAGCTACAAAGATCAGAGTTCACACTTAAAAATTGAGGATGAACTTCCTATTAATTCTTTCAAGGAAGGACCAATAAACAATTCTTAGTAAGGCTAAGGAATAAATATTTCTTAATGACTAAATATTAGCCAATTAACAGATATTCTTGAGGATAGAAATCTTGTGTACAGTGTTCATTAAGGTTCTTATCTTAACATGGAGAAAGTTAAACATTTTATTTTTCTTTTAAAAACAGATCTGTTTTGCCCCTATTTATTAAAGCTGTCTGACTATCAATCTGGAATATAAACCAGCTGCAGTTTTCATGGAACATTTCAAAAATAAGAATTTTCTACACCAATGTTCTAATTACTTGTTTCAACCAGAAAATAAAAACATTTGTCCAAATTTTCCCAACAGTTTGCAGCCTGTGCCACTATTTCAAATTGCCAACAGAAAAACAATCTACCCCCCTAGAAGATCCTCCTCCTTTAACTCACCCCTCGTCTGCATGTTTGGTTTGTAGGCCTACTACATAGCCTATCTTGCATAAAACAATGACACAACTCTTCACTCCTGAATCCACCCACAATTGTTCTTACAGCCACCTTTTCTTATAATCTATTGCTTAGGACCTAGTTATGTAACAAATCACAATGGCTATCACCTTCCAATGTGGCACTACAACTTTTTTGTCATACAGACCATCAGAAGTAAGTCTGAAACCTGGAGCCAGACTAAATTACACAGACAACAAGGGAGCAGTATTTTAGAGAAGCATTTATTAATTTTTTTTAAAATGAAGAAGACAGATGTGTTCCCACTGTGATCCACACAGTCCCTATAAACATTTCATTTAATTTTTGTTTCACATGGGCCCGCTCATGAGGAGGATTTATGGGTGCTGGTTAGCCCTTTTACTGCATGTGATCATAAATCATATGTACACGTATACATAAACACACATGCACACATATATTACACGTTGTATATACAACTGTCTCAAGCTACCAACTTGAGTGGTTTGCAACACTCAATATATGTTATCCCACTGTCTATTCTTTTACATGCAGAAACAATTATACAGTTGACACATGAAAAGCTATTCAAAATTCTTCCTAATTCTTACAAAGGGTGAAAAAATTTGCAATATTTCAAAAGGTGCTCAAGACACTTACAAAGTAATATGTAAGAGATGATTGTTGTTAAAAGGTATTTTAAATCTCAAATTGTAAAGTATCTTAAAAAAAAATACAGTCAGAAGTAACAGAAGAAGCAACAGGGACTTTAAAAATGTATAAAAAGAAAAGTAAATCTGGTATAATTTAAAAATAAAAAAAAAAAGAGAGAGGCAAAAAAGGATGTCAATAGATGCAGTGGCTAGACAAACAAATCAAGTGAAGTCTTGGCCTAAGTGAAATCAATTAACTTAAACGAGGCCAAGATTTTACCCAGAACTACACTAAAGATGGAAAGAAACTCAGACTACAGCCAGACGGCTATTTCAGACAAGATGGTATGCTAGAAGTCCCAGCAGAACCAAGGGTAGAGGAACAGACAGATTCACCAGCTGCTCTCGAGTCTCACTGATGTTTGAGTCTGTCAAGAACCTATATTTCTTCTTCAAGAGTTGCTGCTGATTGTGATACTTTAAAACATCAGTATCATCATGTATTTCCACACTTCACCAAACTGTCCAAGAAAGAAAATGTATAATCAGGTTACAGAGGTCTGCACCAGAAGTTTCCACAGATGAAAGCAGTAGGACAGGTAGATGGACAGAATTAACTTGTGCGGGTTGGCTTTCTTCTGCAACAGAGAATCCCTACAAGCCAGAAACTTAGGAAACACGCGGCCAAGGACATCTTTGAAAGAGTAGGGAGAAAACAAGCAAGGCTGAAGGAGAACTCTACTAACTTTGCCTGGGACCTCACCTGAACTGAATACATCATTGATACTCAAATACATTCAGGTATGTTCAGATAGATTTTTTTTTTTAATTCCTTTCTAGGTATCTTGACATTTTTGTTGCTTGTTCTTTTTTTTTTTTCTGTTCTCATGGTTCAGACACACATCAGAAACTGAAATGCTTTTTCTATTCAAACACAAATGCAGATTTTTCTTTTTTTTTAATCACAGAATGGTTGGGGTTGGAAGGGATCTTTCAAAGATCATCTAGCCCAACCACACCCTGCCATGAGCAGAGACATCATTCACTAGATCAGGTGGCTCAGAGCCCCAACCAGACTCTTTTTAGGTATAGTCATCACTTTACACTAGGACATAGAAAACGTTCTAGCATTGACTGTGCTTATTGTACAGCATGTAAACATGTGTTAAAAAGTCTTTGTCCCTGAATGCTAGGAGAAAGAGTTGATTTTGTTCTTTAAATCAGAGGAAACAGGAGGTATTTTTTTTAGCTACTACTTGAAATGTACTGACTGGAGGAATCCCCCATGTTGTCTTGCTCAAAACCACTGAACTCTGTGAAGCAACATTGTAAGGAACACTGAGTTTTCGTAAGTTAAGACAAAGTAATAAACATGGTTTAGCATTATTTTTAATGCTGACCAGTAAATGTTAACACAATTCTCCTCTAACTCCCTCTTACCTCAAAGTCTGATTGATTTAACCTAATAAGGACAGGTAGATGAAAATACCTAGCCAGTATCTGCAAAGTCAGGAGAGAAAAGTAAGCAGAAAATGAAAATCTTCATATACAGTTTTACAATATATTCACATAAAATCATTTATGTACTAAAAAACCCCAAAAATACAATAACAAAATTTCAAATTCCATAGTTGTTTCCCATTTCTTGTGAATAAACTATTTAATAGCATAATTCTAAAAATAAAAGAGAATCAATTTAATACAGCAAAATCATGAGCGTGAATAATGTTGCATGCCTGAATTCCAACAGATTCAGGCTAAAACGTACTTTCTTACAGGCATACTTTTACTGTATCGTCAGTCCTACAGAATTCGATGCAATTACTTGCTGCAACCAGGACAGTCATATTGAGTAGCACCTTACCATAGTACGTAGGATCCCTTGCACAAATAGAATGGATCATCAGGTGATATTTTGTCTATTTCAGAAAGCATTCAAACAGCCAAAATGGCACAAGACTAAAAAAAAAAAATCTGAATTCAAGTATTTTAAAATATTTTAAACATCTACAAAAAGCTATAACTTTTGATTAATCAAGTAGATAATGTAAGACTGTTCAAATTTTTTTCTTTAAATCAATCTGAGTACCATCATAATTATGACTACTAATAGAGATAATCTGCGAAAAATATAAAGCATATTACCTGTGTGACTCTATATAAATCAAACATTTACATTTCCTTTATGTTTCTTTGCTTATAAAAGCAGGTATTTTGTCTTTTCTTGACAAATGAGTAATTACTTCTGCATTAAACACACACCATTCAACTGAAGTGCATAACCTTTCTCTCCAAAGTATCACATGCTTAGCAGCTCTCACTGTCTTGAAGGTCTAGCTCTATTCAAGGAGGATATCAGTAAGCCAGAAGCGAATGTGCAAAACCAAAATCTGGCATGCTAGTCAAAAATGTTGCACCATCAAGACTTTGTTCCTAACATTTGCACAATGCAAGGGATCCATTAGTCTCTCACCTATACGTGGGAAGATGGGACAGTAAGACCCTTCAGAATTTGGCATCCCTTTGAAATCATTCAATCTGGAGTTGGCACACGGGTACATACAGCAAGTTCTACAGTGAACATCTACAGAAAGTTGCCTAAGTGTACAATACAAGGATAGAAAAACCTACTTTAATTGTATCAGACAGAATTCAGATCACCCGTTAGCGTTCTGTTTGCGTGTGGCCTCCGTTCTCTCAAAAGTACTAATGAAATAATATCAGGCAATTCACACAGGACTTAACCTGCTTCCATAACACTTTGTATGCCAACTGAAGTTACTTTTTTGTTAATTGCTGTGTTTTACAACTGTGCAACTGTGTGAACTAACAGTTTAGTATTCCAGGCAGATAGTCTAAGCACAGTGTTTACAGTATTCCTCCACTGACCTCATGGATTTTTCTTTAACAGGTGCATTGCCCACTGGAACATCCATTCATTTTAACAGATTCCCATGATATGTTTCACAATGTCAATAAGTTTTGCATTCTTTGAACTTTTGGCAGGCACCATAGAGGACACGGTGCCAAGAGCCGTGATCAGGGACATGAAGGGATGCACACGTGTTTCAATGAGGCAGAGAGAGGAGTTTGGGTTTGATTACACAGGGTTCTGACGCAGTGCTGAAAAACATAGGAAGAGGGGAAATGGGTGAAAACTGAAGTCCAACATCTACTTCTGAACATTATCTGATACAATTTGATGTAGTACAGAGTAAAACACTTAATCAACTAGCTCTAACAGTGGGAGAACTTAGCCTTATGGAACTGGGATGACCAAAGTGCAGATCTTCAGAAGGGATAAAAGACTTTCAAAGTAATGTGCATCAAGCTTTTACACATACTGCAAGGCAGTATGGTTTCTGTCAGGGAGAGTAACTAAACTGATAAAGGAGTTTTGCACTCATGCAAAGAAGGAATTGCTATCTAGTTTCAGAAAATTGTGCACAAGGTAGTTCTTTGCACAAAGGGGATCCTGAGAACTTACTAAACAGTATTAAAAGAAAGGAAGATTGTAGATTGACCTTGAGGAGTCATGGAACAGCAATAAGACATGAATTTAGAAGACTGGAGGATGGGTAGCAGTATATCTCACATCAAAGCTGTGTGTATTTTTATCACTTTACACATCCGAGTACTAACAAAGTTGTGCACAACACCAATAAGAGAAGGATAAAATATACTGGAGGTGAAAATAGAAGCAGTAGAGGTAATACTCTCAATATTAGGGAAAACAGAGGGTGTGCCTGAAAAATGCCAAGAGTAATGAGAGATATAGTCAAGGATGCATTATTCTTAGGAAGTATTTATGGGTATTGACAACGCACATCCCACAAATGTTTCATCATCAGAATGTTTGCATCAAAACACGTATGATTCAACAACAATCCAAATTTCTTTAAAAAAATAAGAAGTACAAGAGTCAAGCCTAAAATCACTGGAAGTAGGATCTCATGAAATGAAGAAATATTCACAGAAGTGAGTAAAAGGCTTGTTGTAAATGAAGGTGACACCTTGTACGAGTTCACCATCATGTCATACCAAAAAGAACTTCTTGTTGCTTTATCTAAATGGCAGTAGCAATAACATCCAGTTAAGATGATCTTGATGCAACACTCAACTTATCAGACAAATACCACAAAAGCTGTGCCAAGTAGTGTCACATATGAAAAACACACACACTGTGAAGTTACTCTTCTACAGAATATTACTTATGTGTAGACAAAAAGCCACTGTTTTCTAGAGATGTACCAATTTTCAGATTGGTTCAGAAAGTTTTCCACAATGTTGATTTTATTTTTCAAAGGAAAAAAAAAAAAAAAAAAAATCAGATGCATAGCTTGAGACTTTTAGGCTGAGACAAGCTTCAGAGGATAGCTGATTAATGCCTATTTTGTTCGCCCAGAGCAAGGCCACAAAATTACTTGGCATTCCTTAAAAAGGTGGTAACAGACTATTTTGGCTTAGTTCTTAAATGTCTACCTGAATTGTCTAAGATAGTTTTTAGGACACAACAATTCCACTGGAATCTCTTTTATTCAGACAGAATAGCTATGATTGTAATTCACCACAATTTTAGCAGACAACGGGTAACTTAACCAAATCTTATTTTTATAAATTGCTGCTCAATCTGACTGATACTACATACATTGGTGGATAGCTACTGTTTGAATCGTTATACTCAGTATTAATTTGAAAAGTTCATTAAAAACATTTATTGCACTTCAACTAAGAGAACCAACACTATTTGGTGAATGTGGCCATTCTGCAAATAAATCTAACTAATAAAATTTGTGATTGATACTATTCTTCTTTTGCAGTTGACAGGAAAAAGATGCTTTGGTGGTCCAGAGATAATAGCATTTTAATTAAGAATTTGCAAACCTTTGTGGAAAAAAAGGGAGACTGTAAGCATGAGCTGCTCTCTATAGTGTATTTTGGAGCAATTCTTCCCCACACAAAAAGAATAATTCCTTTTAAGGAAAGAGGATCATTTGTCTACTTTTTCAGGTGTGGGCGAGTTTAAAAGGAAACAGAGAAAAGTTTTGTTTTCTTTTATATTTCAAAAAACCTCTAAAGATCAAAACATCCTAACTCAAACATATCTAACCTAGACAGTGAAAGCCTGAGGTTTGATTACAGTGTACTACCCTCACACAGGTTCAAGTTAACTACAGATGACAAACAAGGAAGAAGAGTTCTTACTACTGATGTGTGGCCTTTTGGAATGAAGGGTCTTTTCTTTAACAAAGTAACAGGAGAGATCATCTTTCCCAGAGAAGGAATCATTCACTATAAGCACAATGCGTTATTATTGGGATTTTTAATTGAAATGTAAATTCTGGGAACACTCTGACCTAATTTAATCTCAGAAAAAGAGGGCAAAATTCTCATTTTCAAAGCACTATATAGACACTTCATTATTACTAATGAGTCTTCCTCAATGGTCTGGGCCTCTACTGTTCTGCAAAGCTGACAGTATTTTACAACTTCCAGACACAGCATATTTACACAGCACCATTGATTGTTATATCAAGTAGCTCCCTCTGATTTGTTCCCTTGACAAATATTTTTACAAAATATTTTTAAAATAGTTCTAAAATTACAAGCCTCTGTGGTCAGGATGATGAACGCACCAACAGCAGCAGCAAACTGCAGCAAAGCCTACCTGACTCAGAGTAGGATTGTGCCTGGGAACCTGCACACTCTTAAGCGCTTAAATCAAATCAGAGCTGTTGGGTTGTTTTGGTTTTTTCCTTTTTAAACAAGGTAAGTATAGGCTTGAGATCTTAAAGTCTACATGCAAAAAAAAACCCAACCAAAATATTTCCAGGACATGTCTGCAGTTGAAAGAGACATTTGATTCATAATGTTCTGGATTATGTTTAAGATTTAGTGTCAGGAAAGCCTTCTTTGTAAGCTTTTTCATGCGCCAGAGTCCTAACAGAAGGCCTGTACGCATTACTTGGTTTTAGACGATGCGTAACCAAAACTAAAGTCTTCCTTTTTTCCAGTAAAGTGGGCATTCCTATAGATTTCTTCCAGAAAGAACAACCAAGTGTTTGCAACAAGAATGAACATGACAAACAAAAAAATGAATGGCAATCCATGAGGAAGAAAACTTTAAAAATAACAAATATCTATGTAAACTTGATCCTATCAGAGATGTAAACACCGATTACATTTTTTACAGACTCCAGTGTGATTGAATTAAAGTATGTCTGGCTCTTTAAACATGCAACACTGAAAAAATCTTATTTTCTTCATGTTTCCCATCTAACCTTTTTCTTAGGAGTAACTTACAGTAAAATTCCCTTTTCTCTCCCTTGGTTTATCTATACAACACTTTGGGCATGACAGTTTCAACCAAGTATTTTAAAAATAATTTTGGCCCTCTACTTTCAATTTTCAGGGTTCAAATGTGTACATTTTAGAACTAAAGTTCTTTATAATACTCATTTGGTTTTGTAACAGGCTTTAAAATGCAAAGCTGCTTTCTGCAGAGTATTTCACCTTGAAACACGGTCATTCACTGTCACGCTCAATCTTAATTATCTTTAAAGTTCACCTGTACTTAAATTACAAAAAACATATAATAAAATTATTTCCCCCTATGTCTGGTAAAAGGAAACACAACTCCCCATGTAATAAAAGAAGTTATAGGAGTAAAATTCAATGAAACAAAACAAGAAAAACATAGCTTTTTTTTGAGCAAGAGGAAACAAATGACACTTGGAGGAACTGAAAGCATTCCATCTGAAGCCACTACAGTAGCATGTCATGGCAAACGCAGTCCCAGACTCCAGTAAAACAAAGAAGCACCTGCTTAATTTTTAGCACGTGAATACTCTTGAATTCTAATTTACTATACATATACTTAAATTAAGTAATCTTCTGAATCTGGGGCAGAGTATTTAGCATTTTGAAAGATCAGTCATCAACAATATTTACTAAGGTGATAAGTATGGAATAAATATGCACTCAGAACAAGTAAACAAAGCTTACTATGGTCTTTTTACTGACTTAAGTGGTCACTGAATTAGACTAATATGGTAGGAACCTCGATCGCTGAAAAATTAAACACTGGCCTAAACTAGCCAATAACCACCAGAGGAAAGATAGGCACCTTGTAATATATACAACCTATATACAAAGTAATTGTCTTGTTCTCAGCATCCACGTATTCTATGAAATCCAACTTTCTAGCTGACATAAACTGTAGAGAAAAAGCCTGAAATATCTTAACTACTCATCTTTCTCTGTGTACTATCAGATGTACAGCAAAGATCATAACGTTACCTTTGAACAACAGTCACATAATAATGAGTGTACTAATATCCTGATGTGGATAGTTATTAAAGCAAAATGACACAGAAGTCCAGCACTTTCTTCAGAAACCTGAGATCAAAATGCAATTTAACAAAAAGGAATAAAATAATTCTGGCAGCAGTAAGATCAGTTAGAAGGGTAATAATAATAACAACTAAAGAAGAGAAAGGATCACTGATCTTGGAAATCCATAGGGCAGGATTTAAACACTATAATCAAATTGTTTGTGCAACCATTTAGCATCTCATTTTCTTGCTGTGCAAGCTGAAGAACCACTTGAGACAGGCCATCTTGGAGAGTAACAAAGTGCACCAATAACTAACATGGGATTAAAAGAATATTGATAGCCTGTGACAGGCAGCTTCCTGAGAAATGTTTCTTAGTCAAATAGCAGCAATCATTAAATATATGAGGGTCAGTCAATTTAATCTGCTCTTTTTATATGGATTAGTTTAGCAAAGTAACAGAAAAGACAATTAATGCCTCCATAGCTTTTCATGCCATGACACTAGCCCATCATTTTTAAAACAAATACTTGAAAGGTGATTTTCTACACCACTGCATATGGCCATACTCATTTTAGCAATTACTAACAGCACTGATAAGGACTGACTTTATTATGAGGCACAATTATACATTCCAGAAAATCATTACAGTAAAAGTATATACTATCTTTTAAACAAACAGATCCCTAAATATTTCACATAAAGATTTAAACACTTATACTTTCAAAACTGAAATCATAATCCTGGAGAGGCCCCACCCCTCTGTGCCACTATCATACAATCAGACTTATGTCTAGGGACATAACACTGGCATCAATGAAGCACATACAATACTTCAATGAAATGTTGTTCCTGTTCAAGAGTGGAGAAAAGTCACATAAAAAATTAGGCCAGAAGGCAAAGAAAAATTCTCATAACACTCTATAGAAAACTCCTGTAGACTGATAAAATAAGTGTGACCTGCTTGGGGAAAAAAAAAAAAAAAGTATCTTATTATACG
Organism: Leptosomus discolor; assembly: GCF_034619465.1. Lineage (NCBI taxonomy): Eukaryota > Metazoa > Chordata > Aves > Leptosomiformes > Leptosomidae > Leptosomus > Leptosomus discolor. The sequence goes on along the minus strand of NC_141398.1, from coordinate 45,264,037 downwards.
CCATAGCAAAGAACTACGCACAGCTAAAGGAATACCAGTTTAAAGCTTCTATTTAGAAAGTCAGAGCACTGATCTACAAAGAATAATTAAAAGACACCCTAGAAGAATTTCTAATAGATAAACTATAATTGGAATTTGGTCAAGATGCCAGGGTAACACCGCAGTTCCTGATGGGAAATGTTATAAGCTATTTTAAGGCCAACCATAAAGCTCTTACAAGCAGCAGCCAACTGTCCAAGGCCACCATAGACCACCTAGCAGCCAGAGAATCCGATCCAAGATTGCATTTCCAACCTGAACAGAAATGGGAAGTTATGACAATGTTACTGCATTTTCCAGGATCTCCTCAAGTAGCTGTTCATACAGGATGCAGCAGTTTCACATGCAGATCTTTCAGCACTACACTTTTCTCAGGTGTTTCCCTCTTGGCCCTTTCTGACAGTTGTTTGACAGATGATACAAATTGCCTGACACAGATTTTGAAGTCAGATATTTAAGAAAACGAATTACAGCTGATGTCTTTGGTTTAATGCTTTGTGACACAGATAGTTAGGGAGAGTGACACAGTTGGAAAATAATGTAAGCTGAAAGCATTTGGAATAGCTTGGGATCCAAGGTGACTTTGTGCTGTAGTCCACTACTTTTATAATTGTTTTGTGATACACTTTCTGGGTAAGATACAAAGCCCAAGAGAGTCAACAGGTCTGCTTCCACTGACTTCTCTGTCCTTTTTATCAAGTCCTAGTGAGACAGCAATTCCAAGTCAAAGCATACTCAGCACAGCTTGTACAGAATTAGATCTCACAATTAGTCTTTCAAACTTTACTCCTTTAGCATTGGTTGCAGAGTGTAGATTTCCATCTTTTTGTCTTTAAAGAGGAAAGAACTTTTCTTTGAGCTAGAGAGGAAGAGACATCACAAACATTTCTGCCTCATCGTGTGCTCCCATAAAGAATTCTTAGCATGCTGAGCCAAATACAATTCATGATCTTTTTCCCCTAGTTTGTTCAATAGTGAAATAGGACAAGAGTGCAAAACAAGTGTATGCCCTTGATGTTATTGAGGTTGGCAGCAACTGACCTGATGGTATTATTCTGGAAGGTTTCTTTTGATAGCTGTACATTGCCCCAAAGACATTAGTCAACTAAACAGTAGAATAAAAAGCATGGTCCTCTAACTTCAGTTTTGTTGATGAAAAAAACCAAAACAAACGAACAAAAAACTCCTAACACACACACTCCCCAAACAACTGCCCCCCAAACAAATCAACCTGAAGACTGAGTGGATACAAGCTGAGTTGTGGATATAAACTTAATAACACTGCAAATTCTTAACATTATTTGAGACTGTGTGCATGTCTGTTCATGAGTATAATGCCTCTAAGAAAATAAGACATTTAAAATAAGTAAAATACAAAGGAAAATGAGGCCACAAGAGCATCCAAGGAATAACTAGGTGGTACTAAAGAGTGACACTTGTTCTTTTTCTTTTTTTTTTGTTTTTTTGTTTTGTTTTTTTTTTTCTTTTTTGCCAGGCAGACTAAACTTCATCATTCAAAGTTTTCAACTAGCAGTTAGGAGAGAAAGATAGAACATAACATCAGACATGTTCTACCATACTTTAACACCACATTGATGCACAGAAACTGCTGACACCCAGGGCTTAATTGTAAAAGATGGTTTATTAATCTTGGAAGATCCCACAACTCACTCCTATAAAAACACAGAGGACAAGGTTCCAAGACCTCATTTAGACAAATGATATATTGTGTCTGTTTCACATAGAGGGGGAATTGGGGTACAAAACAGTGATGCTGGTGCAGATCTGAATGTTCTTCAGAATAAGTATTTGAACTTACTATTCAATTCTTGAATGTCATTAGCTTAAAATAAGCATATAACACTATCATACAGGAAAGAGTAGCAAAATCTATGTTGCTGTGCAACAACTCAGTAAATCTGGCCCTAGTTAAGATTCAGTGGCCACCAACAGCGTGAAGTATTGCTCAGTAGGAGAAAATAAGGCAAATCCAGTCCAGAGTAACCCACCCATTTTAATTAAAAAACAAGAATGGAATTAAAGGTTGCTTTAGGCAATAATGGTAAAGTCGAATTAACATCAATACGGGAAACCTTACATTTATCATCCTGAAATGATCACATTTTAACATCTTTATTGCATTTAATATTTCTAAACATTTCTAAATTCTAACAGTCTATAATAAACATGAAGAACAGAAAATTTCATCTTGGATCACTAAAATGCCCGTGGGATTCTTGCATTCAGTTGCACAACAAGCTATTCATTGGCTTGGCGTAGAGAGAGACTTAACCAGAATTGTAGACTGACTCAAACACCATCCAGTGGTAAATGGGAGTTATTACATTACAGCAGCAGCTCCGTCTACATTACCTTCCCTTTACAGGAAAAGTAAAGTATTTCAGAAAACTGGACAGAAGGGAAGGCAACTCTACCCCAGCTGAAGGGAAAAGAGCTAAACCAGAAACCTAAGGATACTGGGATGTAAAAAAAAAGATTAGATATGAGAAAAAACAAACCCCATCAATGACAGCTGCCATTTTATAGCAGACTTAACAATAAATGACCTTCAACAACTTGAGCTAATGAATCTGTCTCTACAATGGGACAATAAAAGTGCCTTCCATGGATCAACCATGATCTCTGAATTGATTAGAACATGACATTTATATCTTACAAATACGCACCGTGTAATTCACATGCTCTTTGCATTTCAGTCCTGCTATGTCCCTCAGTGTTCAGCACCACTATCTGCCTTTGCAAAAGCCTAGCTCCTCTTCTCCACATGTCCCAACCAGGCTTACACATCTTATAGAAACTGAAAGGAGAGATTAAATAGCTGTAACAGAAAGGAAGGAAGGAAGAAAACATAGCTGCTCTGTTAAGAAAGAGAAAGTTGTTGATTTCTTCCTAGACAATCACCGTTCTTTGCATTATCTGGAGAAAAGATTCCTAGGAATTACAAAGTCATTGACTGTCCTATTGTAATGTAGCCAGACAAGAGACATTGTTCTTTTCCTTCTTCCTCTGCCATCTCAAAGAGCCTTGTACTGCTACCAGACTTTCATAATGCACTTGACAAACATATTACTTGACTGCATTGCTGTACCTCACACAAAATTCAAAAGGAAAACAAACCAATTTTAAGACAACATCCTAGACCCTCCATTTTTCCTGACTTTAGCCTGATTTCCAAAACATTCACATAAATGTCTTTCATATGTTTAACATCACTTCTACCCATACACTTCAAATCATAGAAAGATTGCAGTTAAAAGGGACCTCTGAAGATCATCAACTCCAACCACCTGCCCAAATCAATGTATACAAACCATCCTATATATATAGATATATATAATATTTTGATCCAGGTTCTCAGTTATGTTTGACTCCAGTGAAGATGTCCTAATTTACATTTTACTGCACATTTGATCTTTTGTATGAGTAACTACAATTCCCTTGGCAGGAAGTTATTGTTACTATTTAAACACATGGGAAACTGAGGCAGAGAATTTGAATGCATCTGTTTATCCACTTGGGAATCATTATTAATATCTGAAGTTCTTAGGTGGAGCGATCCCATCAAAATATAAATCTTTACACCATATTTCTACCTCCCATATTAGGTGAGGTACTAGCTGAGGCAATTAAATCATTTAATTTAGTATCTTAGAACAAATGAATCAGAAAATTTAATTTCAGAATTTAGGATTTGCATTTCCAAATGCAAAACTCAAATTTTTTTTTACTGTATCTGTATTTTAATATCTTAGTCCTGGAATATTTTGACAGCTGTAAAATAAATAAGCTAAATCATTATTAAAAGAAAGAGCAGCATACTATTTTTAGTCCTTAAATCACCAAAATCATTGCTAAAGAACACAGAAATACAAGAACTCAAGAAACAAACAAGGTTTATAAAAATAATTCATACCTATAATGTTCTTATTTGCCAGGAGTTCACCTATTCATCCCAGCATGCCTACTCACATGAAGTATGCCAGAGACCTTACTGGGAATTCTTAACAAAATGACCTCGTACCTAGTGAATACTCAGAAATGGCCAACGTAGCTCATGATATCCAAGTAGCCTGACAGAATAACCTCTCGCTACATTTTATGCAACTAACAAAACAGGGTTATGTCAACACAGTTGTGTTAATTTAATGCACCATAATTCGCATACTGGAAACTCTTCATGAGATGTATCACATTTTTAAAGATAGTTATTCTTTTATATATGTATATATAATCATAAAGAAAAAATATGTGAATTTAACTACTGAGGAATGTCCTACAGTCAACAGTTATATTGTTAGCAGCCAGGGACATGAAAGGGTTTCTCTGTGTACAGCTGTGAGGAGACGCATGCGGAGGAAGGGATCCTCACACCCACACCCTGATGGTTAGCGCACTGGTGAGCAGGCACACTGCGAAGGGATTGCTTGGGTACCCTGCACGGTACTACAGGTCTTCTCTGACCCCATCTGCCCCAGCCACACTGGGCTCTGTCCAGGCACAAGGCCACAGCAAAGGAGAGGGTGCCAGGGCTGCCCAAGTGGCAACAGCCTTCTCACTCGACTAAATGTGGTGAGTAGGGATGGCCTCATCTTCAGATAGAGAGGTGTAACAGCAGGCTTATGTCCATGTAAAAAAATATTTTCTCAGAACAAGCCATATGTCCATTAAAGTTCAGAAAATGTTCATTAAGACAAGTAGCATGAAAGTAACATATTACAGTTGAAATCAAATGTATGCTCGCTTTCCCCTTGCAGATGAAATCTCACTGCCAACAAAACCCCTCCACACTCCAGTACAGAGCCAGAAATTTACTGCAGATCTGAATGTGACTGATGCCATGGATGTCCTCCATCCAAAACCCATAATATTCCCTACACTGAAACAAAGAAAGTTAGAAGTTGTAAGAATAGAGAAGGATAGCATCTAAGGTAGGACAGAATGTGGGAAATACATTTCATTTTAAAGCCAGGTGATAGCATAGCCTTTGGCAAGAGGAGAGGGAAGAGGAAGAACGAGAAGTGACTAATTCAGTAAGTAGAAAGAACGACATTTTTCACTTGTACCTCAGCAATACTTCACAGCAGTTAACTTCTTCATTTCTTAAGCCTCAAAATGGGTAAGAGTCGTAGATAAGCACATAGTTTATTCACATTTTGAATAGCAACAAAGTAATCAATTACACCATCAACAACAATAAACCAGTCAACTATATTGAAGTTAAATATTCCACTGGAGCAAATACATACATCCAACAGCTGGTAAGTCACACTGCTAGCAGCTTTAGGAAGAAATCATTGCATTGTTTGTTTATGTTTTAGCTAATTTTTAAGTCTTCAGCAATATGATTTTTTCTTTTAAGGGGAAGATAAGAGATTATATAAAGCTCACTTGGTTTCAAAATACCATACTGTATCTACATGGATATGCCACTACAGTGTAGCTTCCTCTGCTTTAAGTCACCTATAAGCATTTACACAGTATTCCACTTTATTCACTCACTTCCATGCTTCCAAAATCTACTGGGTATACTTTCAGGTTAAGCATATGAAAATCTTACTTAGTATGGTAGAAAACATTAATATAAAGGGGTTATTCTCCATTGGTACAAATACTTTCCCTAATTCAATAGGATTGTTCAGTGTGCTTCACAGATTAGTAACATTTTCCTCACACAGACAAAAGTATAAGCCATAAATGTTTTCATGTTTAGTTTGGTAGCCTAAACAATCCCTTCCTCCACTGAAGAATTTTGCAAGTACTCATTAAACAAGCTGAATTAAACATAAGATACTAGGAAACATTGGTGGCTAATGAGTTACATACTTTATTGAATGCACCGGCATTCAACAGTGCAAGAGCAGAGAGCAAATTGAACTGTCCTGTATTCTAAGAGTAAAGTAGCAAACAGCTTTGTCCTGATATCCACGAGGTCCACTATAGATCAGGGTTCACATTCACAGTAACTGTGTACCCTTTGCTGTTTGATGTCTTTTAAAGTCCACTTTTCAGACAATTTTATAACCATGTTCAACTCAGACTGAGCTTTATTTCTCATACAGCATGAAACTAAACAGTTGCTTCAGTTAGAAGTATTCAGGAATGACTTGATTCATTTTTGTAAGAAAAAAAAGTTAGAGCTGCTCTGTAGAGAACAAAATTTTAAATCTCATGTATAGAACAAATGTGAGATGCTTGTGGAGTGAAATAGCTTCTTTAATCTCAACTTTGGACTGTATTTTTTTCAGACGAGATTTGTAAAGAGATATACTAGCATCTGACATTTTACAAATATTCTAGACACACTTCAACCAGAGCTTTAATGTGCATCAAATCATCTGTTAACAGTAACTAGCATTAAAGAATAGAAAAGCTTTATAACTTGCAATCATGTATGTTGAATGCTCTTTTGAATTGTACAGTAGACTGGGACTCAGGAGATGTGATCCACTTCTGCAAGATGATTCTAGGCAAATTGTACCATCATCCAGGACCCTCCCCCCCCCCCCTCCCCATCTGTGGAAATTGTTGGAATCTGGAAAGGCTGAAATCCCAATTTTGTAATTTTATTAACTAACACTTTGGTTTTCTTATTTCAACGCTATAAAAAAAGTACACGAGCAACTGAGTGGCAACTAGATGCTCATAGCATACCCCTTATGTCCCTTACCGATGTTAAAGATCATGGCCCAGTGTATTTAATTTCATTGGGTTTTTTATAAGGCTTTGGAAATAATGTGGCACGGTACAAACAGTGCTATATTCCAGATTTCACACAAGCATATGTGTACTAGTGACCCACACAGTGAGACAGCTTATCAAGAGCAAGGGATCTAGCAGCAGGACTTCTGTATTGCACTGAGCTCCAGAAGGAGTCTGATTACATTCATAATTACATCAGGGAACCAAGTGTTGCAGCCACTGAGACGTGACTCCTCTTGCTTACATCTGATGTACACCAGTACAAATAAAAAGGGAATCAGGACCCTAGATTCACTTCTTAGTTCTGTGACCATGTCGCTAATGAATTTGGGCAAATTGCTTAACTAATCGTTACTAGTAAAGTCCCTTGCTTTGCCAAGGAGGTAAAATGGTATCTGTCTACTTTAAGGGACCTAGTGTTGTCCAATACCTACATTTATAGAATATTTTGAGAGTCCTAAATAAATGGTGCTATTGAAAGAAAAAGCAACATCACCATCTTTTGACTCGAGCAGCAAGACATCGTGTAGGGCACCCTCTTTCCATTAACAGAAATTTATGATAAAGCCAGCTCCTCCTTTGACACAAACAAAATTCTGTTTCCCTGAACATAAGAGGAATTAAATAGCTGGAGATGGTTTCTTTTCTCTTAATTCTAAGCTTTCTTTTCTCAGCATTTAACTTAAAAAGTTCTGACACTTTTCTCAAGTACATACTACCAGTGTTCATGCGGTTCTGGCTCACGTTTTTTTACTGCTTTTTCTTTCGCCTTACAAGCTGTTTTTCCTGGATCATTCCCTCAACAGTTGTGCTAAAGCAATACTCTATAAAGCCTCTCTGTCTGCAACAGTCAGAGAGGCCTCACGTGTGTCTCTGTTTTGGGCAGTGTCACACGTATGTGGTTGGTTTGTGTTTACCTACCCGGTTAAATAAAGGGGCTTAATGACTTCTTACCAACTTCCTAAAATGGAGGGTGATGTCAAAGGCCCCAGTTTCAACCTACAGCAATATTATCATCAATACAATCAATGACTAATAATAGCTATGCAAAGGCAAACATTTCCTGGCTGTTCTTAAGTGTAAACTTAAAGGTGGCATAAAAAGCAAAACAAATTCAGGCACTTGTATTTCAGGAAGAAAATCACCCTGTCCAGAAATACATTTTTAGCAACCATTTTAATTCCCTTTTTTCACCTTTTGTAGACGCTTCATATGTTCTGATACTAAACTGATGTTCCTGAGTTAATACCAACATGGTGAAGCCAGTTGAACATATTGTTTTGTATAAGAACAATTAGTGAAGTATTTTGGATGTATAGCTTAAGGCCACTTTTTACCAAAAGAGCTTTGATAACAGTATCTCCTACTAAAATTGTAGTAGTGTAAGTGTGCTTTGACTAGTATGGCTTTACCCTCCACAGGGATACTTTTGTACTGGTAATGTACTTCATTAATTAGCTGGCTATGTACAGTTAAAGGAATGAGAATATTATGATATACTGGTACCAAAAGCACCAAAATATCAAAAGTATATCTGATTATACATTCTGTAATGCTTTTACCAAACCAAGTTATCCTCTTTTTTTGCTTTGCCTTCCCACCACAGACATTGAATATTAAAAAAAAAAAAAAAAAAGCAGCATGGTTTCGACTTTCGCTTTTGAAGCTCATTTGAAACATAAGTAAACAGGGCCTGCAAGAGATGAGCAAACATGTGTCAAAGTTCTCAACAGTCAAAACGAGCATAGCTTATTAATACTACCTTTAAAACAGTTGTTTTATTTCTGTTCCATTTCATAATGAAACCTACTATAAATCCTAACTCAGGCGAAAGAAAAAAAAAAAATCAAAGCATCTTGTTTTGTCTTCAGGAGGAATTTTGCTTCTCTGCCAGAAAAAACAGCACAATTAGATTCTTAATAAGACCGCAATATTACATGGCATTGTTGTTGAACAGGTTTTCTAGTGACTTGTAAATGAGATTTTATTAAGTATAGAAATAGACAGATATGGAAACATCTTTAGATTTTAGATTCCAAAGACACAAGACATCATTCTTTTAAGCAGGTGTGCCTTCCTGGGCAGCTGCTTAAGATTAGTAGATTACAAGCTCAGGATTTTATTCTTAAATATGGCTAAAGAATAAAATCTTTAGTCTGGCAAGTTGGAGTCAAACTGCCACAATGAGCACCTGTTGAGAAAGCCCATTATTTGAAGCTGGGGGTTCTGGGTGAAAAGATCACTCTGAATTAATTTTGATTGCTTCACAAAACTGTGCATAACAAATGGTCTCTGGCAGCAGTATCAGGGGACTTCCATTTGAAGGAGAGAAAAGAAGATTTTGTTTCCAGGAAGGTAACATGATCTCTGCAGTGACATTAAAACACATCAGTGGCTGCACTCTCTTGAATCTCTCTCTTCTGAAAGACATTGTATGTGCTTAGGTTACCAGGTATTATGTTTTGGGAGGGGAAAGAGAAACAACTGATGACAAAATCTTATCTAAAAGATTAGGTATAAAGAAAATGGTCAGAGATTCATGAATCCCGAATTGTTAAGGCAGTTATTTGCTCACAAGTTTATTCATAGCCACATTTCTGTGTGTTCTGGGTTGCTATATACATTGCCAAAATGGAAAAGGAGGTGAAGAGAATAAATCAAATTAAAGTTTTTGCAATTGACTAAATAGATCAGCAGCTTTCTTTTATGAGTCAACTCTAATAGTAAGTTAAAGTAACACTAAGGATAATATGAATATCTGGTGAATATTTCTCTTGCCTGGTATACAGGTTATTGAATATGAAGTAGCTTCTGTCTCTCTGAAAAGTCTCCATCCGAAATACACAAAAGTGCTACCTGTCTGTCATTCCCTGATTAAATCTAAGGCCAAGCTTACCATCTGTTTGTGCAAAAAGCGTAATGTTCCGCCAACTACTCTGTATGATCACTTAAGTGCTTCCTGAAAAATGATTTTCAGTTCATCCAGAGCTTATTTTTAGAACAAAAAGAGTCACCAGAAAGCATGATGCTTTTAGCTAATAATCATGATCCAGTTGACTTTATGCTTGATTTGTCAACTCTTAGCCATTAATATCACATAAACTACAACTTCTACGATTCCTTCAAAACTGACTGTAAAAGTTATACAGACATGAAAACAATAAAATGCTCATATTGACCTCCCTTTTTATGTGCATTCTGTTTTTAAGGCAACCTGAATTATGTCACTGTCAGGGTATTAATTGCACCTACACAAAGATTTGGATGTGTTTGGATTCATATGGTACCAGAGGCTTGTGTCTATCCCTAGCAAAATCATGCAGTCAAAACAAAGTCAAAATACTGACACATATTCTGTTAAATAAAAAAAAAAAAATGAAAAACTCCAGATAAATCAGATCCTTCTCTTTGTTAATTTATGGTATAGCAAGGAATCACTAGTATTAGTCCACCAGACATCTAATCTTTCCAACTTCTGCAGTATCTCTGTGTTACACTACAGGGCACATGATGGCCACCTGAATAAGAAAACACTGATGCTGTTTTATTTCATTCTGAAAACCAGACTGTTATACTGCCACAACCCCAGAACAGAAATATCAGAAGACATCTTCAAGCAGTGATGCTTTGCTGTTGTAAATAAAACTGATAAACTGACCTGTTCGGAGTTGAAAGTAAACTTCGTATTGTCCAAACATATGTCAGCTCCATTTACCTGAGCATGCCTTTGACAACATCATAGTCCTGCAGCCCTCATGTCCAGCCCCTGCCATCCCAGAACCTTCCCAAAGATGGACGCACAAGGGAGGAGCTGACTGCCTAGCATAAATCACTTATATTGGACAATTTGAGGGGTTTTCCACCAACCTTCCCTCACTGCCAAGCTTCAGCTATCCTGAATATCTCTTAAAATTATCAAACTTACCTCTTCAAGCAATATATTTATTATCTTTTTTTAATTTTTTTTTTTTTAAAAGATTAAAGTCTAATAACACCCCTGTGATTCTATTATAGCACATTCAAAAAGCAAAGCACATTGGAAAAGCATGAGCAGTGGAAAATACGTAATATATCCTTCTGCTTTTTTTCTTCCTGCCTCCAAAATAAACTACAAATTTCCCATGTTGAAAAGTTCTTCCTTAGTTAATAAAATCTGTCACTTTCCATAATGGTTGAGTTGAAGAAAGTCCACAGGTGCAGTATGCTGTTGTTCACAGCTTGGGAAGTCAAGGCTTATAATAAAAAACCCTCTGTGTTATGGTCCTCCTTCCCCATCAATTCACATCAAGTATTATTAGAATCATCTGCCACCTCAGTGGTGCTTCCTCTGTGCTCAAACTGCAGAAGCAACAATGACATTTTACTGCTCTGCAGGTGCTGCTGTGTGTGGTCATGAACACAGAAGTGTGGCCTGCTATTGTTCTCCAGTAGCACTTTGATCTCAAACACAAAAAGCCACATAGCTGGCTGCCCTATTCATTCTTATGCTGGGTTTAGATGGGTGAGAGAAAGAAGAGGTGACAAGAGACGGGCAATCCATAATATTTATTTCAACAAATGCTTCAAATCTTTTTAAACATCGTAAGAACATGGCTCATTAAACTACAACAGCCTTGAAATTGTGTTATAAAACCACAAAACAAAAATCAATACTTCTGCTGGAAAGGAGATAATGAAATATATCGAGTTGGTTGAAAAGTGGTTTGTATGAATCATAATATTATTATGTGCACATCACTTCTACTCCCAATACTTAAAGTTAACAAACTAGGGAGTGCTTTCTTTCCCATCACTTAAATAGATGCTACAAGGTGGTATTTATCAAAGTTATTTTCCAGACTCAATCCTTCTGCCATAAATAATGCTGGGATACAGGAGGCTTAGTAAAGGGAGATCAATTCAGTGCACATTTGCTACCTGAGCTTCAGCTGTTGTATTATTTCACAGTCTGATCAATACCATGCTCCATAAGAGCAAAGGAAAAAGCCGCAACATCACCCTGATGAGTCACTGTAGGTTTATTACTGAACCAGAAGGATGTAACATTTCTGATTTTAGTAAAGACTAAATTTGGTAGCAGCATTTGACCACTATTAAATAGTTTAATTCTCTATTCCAAGTATTTTATGATCACTTGTTCAGATTTTCAGCAGTGTTACATAAAGACTTCTGGAATCAAAACTCCCTCTGCTGAAAAAAAAAATCCTCTGGAATATTATTTAGAATTCTCTCTCATTTATTTCAAACTGGGGTTACTGCTCTTCAAGTGAATCCAGAGAAATCTGGTACTTAAAAGTATTTCAACACAGGCAAGCAATAATGGCATTAAAAAATGAACACTGGACAGTATGAGATGAAGAATCAGGAAGGAAGCATTCATGAAGGAGACCTAACTTATTTGGTTCTCCCAGCTGTTAATGTAGGTTTCTCGCTCAGAAACTGTACTGTAAGGTTATACATATATTTAAAAAAAAAAAAAAAGGAAAAATGTACCGCTCTCCACCCACAGCCCTTCACGTACACATACCGTGAAAAGTTTCTTTCTTAATACCTTTCTCATGAAAAATCAACCATAAATACCTAGAAACAATAAAGAAGAGAAGGAAGACTAGTAACTACTGAATAGTAACTGAGACTAGCAAAAGGCTCAGCAGCTACTAGCAGCCACTGTACTCTCACCCTCCTCCGAAATAAAAACTCAAATCTGCTAAAACTGCCCATCCCTGCCAACCTCCTTCTGTAGTGTAATCAGAAGATAGCAAAAACTTCACATACTAAAATTCACCTATTTTTAAAAGGACAGTGCTATATCCATACAAGTCTTCGAAGAAGAAATAAAGAATAAAACAATATATCAAAAGTCAATTGATGGAGGGAACTAAAAGCCATTTTTAAGACTTGTGCAGAGTGCTCAGATTAACTATTTCCACCAAAAGAGAAAATACATAGTATTAAACAGAGACCAAGTTAGGCTCTGGGAAGAGAGGAATACAGAGCATGACCAGAGACCCCTGTACCTATAATTTGCTGAAGAGAACCAAACTGAGATCAACCCTTGATTTAGGACAAACTCATACAAGAAATCTCCATAGGTGACAGTGCTGTAGCCAAAAACTCTGCACATCGCTTCTTATACTACAAGCATTGACAGGGTAGACTGAGCCATTTTACTGCACTTCAGCCATTCCGAAGTCTTCTATACTGGAGATCTGTCCTAATAGATGTGTGTCCATCCCACCATTTTAGATAGTTATGGTGGCACTGGAAAGAGTCAGAATGTCCACTCACCACCAGAGACCAAAAGCTTAGTTTTACACCCAAGCAGAAAAATCTCACTTCCTACAGCACGTGAGTTTTTAACCCCAGCTCCAGGCTGGTTCTGCAGAAACTGAGGAAATGCCATCCTGTGAATGAACATCTCAACTTCTCTTCAGCATGCAGAATGGACTAGTTTCTCCAACTCCAGCAGGGATCCTTTCCAAACTCTGATTTCACTCCTTAACAAGAGAGAAAAGGTGCTACGGCTGGTAGCTATTGATATTTAATCTTAAATTTATTTTTACTTTATCGTTTTCTATAACTAGTCCTGTCTTTCACCAGCTCTACTGCTGTTAGAACCTTTTCCAGGAACAGTCAATATTACACAAAGCCTTAACCCCCAAGAGCGAGGGAAGAAGGAAGGGAGGGAAGGAGGGAGTGGGGGAGGAATACGAGAGACAACTACTAATCCTGAAGAGAAAGAGAGCCATACCACATCACCACAGGACTCCCTGCTACTTCAGAGCATTCTACAGTAACTAACTGTATAGTAATTTCATCTGCTTAAGGTCAAATCTCCCCCAAAACTTATATGGAAATGCAGCAGCCTGCATTTGGCTCTCTACAAAGCATCAAGAGTGTACTGCATACATCTCCCCACATCCCATTTCAGCTACAGGTGCCCAACTACACTATGGCTCTATCAGCACATTGCCCCCCCCCTTGCTTGTACACGTAAGACTAATCAAACAACTAATTGTTTCCCTAATTAAAAAAAAAAAAAAAAAAAACAAACAAAACCAAAAAAACCCCAAACAACCAAACAAAAAAATCACACATTCTTTTTTGGGAGGAAACTGCTGGCCAGACAGGGCAGGCATTAGGATGATCTCAGTGCGTTTGCCTAGGATGTCAGCTTGTAACTGTCCACTGTCATGGGATTTAGACCATGATTTTAGTGACATCATGTCAACACATTTTAAGAGCCTGATTTTCAGACAGAGTAGCACTTTCTAAAAATCATGATTCTTTGGGATGGTTTAAATTGTGTATTATATAAATTGAAATAGCAAAATAGAGCATTGAACAAGCTTGAAAATCAGGCCAAGTTTAAAGAGAGGTGTGTACGTGAGGTGGAGATTGCTGCCCATGTTCTTCATTTCTCATGTTCTTATTGTTACTGTTGTCAATATCTAATTTTCAGATAAAAAGAAAGCCCTTCAAGATGAGTAGTCGATAAAGTCAGGACTTAAGGCTTCAGTGACAGTTACTTCAGACTCCTGATGAAATGAAACTCACTCCATTCTGTTCCTCCACAAGTCAGTCAGGGAAAGAATATCTGAACATAAGCGTAATTTGCTGACTTGTATATCACACATGGCCACCGTTTCAAAACGCAGAGCTACCCTTTTAAAAACAAAGATCGCCACTGCCATATATAGTGTTATAAAGAGCAAACAGGTCAAACAGAGAAAATCTCTCACATAATCCAAAAATATTTCCTGTCTTTATCATCATTCCTAGTGCTCAACAGTAGAGCAGACAATAGCTACACCTATAAGTTGCATTTCAACACATGGCTGCACTACTGTGCTTGTTGCTTGTAATTTTATATGGTACATGGAGATACATGCTCTAGGAGAAAACAAAGAGCTTCAGGAAATACTACAACAGCTGCAGAGGACTCCAATTTACACATTATATGTCAATGCACCCTCCACTACACCATGCTGGCAGTAGCCCTTTCACATCTTCCTTTCTACCTCACACAGTACCCCCTCAAACAAACTAGGAAGTCACTAAGGCAACAAGTCTGACCCTAAACTATCATACTGTACCTCACCCAGCACTTCTGATTAAATGTGGCCTTCACAATTCCATATATTTTGGGTTACCTTTTTTTATTTTCATGTATGAGGAATATATCAAGAGAACTCACTGCCTGCAGTCCAGGATGAAAGTTAACTGTAATAAATATCACTGAAATGGGAAGTCAACTACAGGCACTTTTCTGCAAGGCAGCAAATGCAATTACTATTTCCTCATACAGTGCCTCAGAAAGGGACATTTTGCCCACATGGAAAATTTTAAAAGACTGTGGCTACATCAAGTAGTTTCATAAAAATACCGCATCTCTTGAGACCTTTTGCAAAAAAACCTAATAATTTGTTCTTACAAATACTGTAAGCATGTATAATATGGCATTAACTTTTAAACTTCATCTGATAAGTGTCCAGTGCTGTACTGAGGTACCAGCAGAGCACTTCCAGGTGTTCTGGTAGATGCTGAAATTCAGAATAGCTGTTTTGTATTGGATACTTTATAGCCATTTATATTCCAAGCTACTAGCCACGTATGGTATACACACATCATAAAAGACCAATCTGAACAGGTTCCTATCTAGATATCCAAAATAAACAAAAAATAAAGGTAAGTAAGGAACTATTGTTAGCATCATTTTACGAAGTGCACCAACAGATTAGAGCAACCCGCCCAAGGTCATAAGTGCCCAGAGCCAGGGATGAAACTTCTATTTCCTAAATTAGCCCCTCACACTTTAACCACAAGCGAAACCCTTACATAAGGCTCCAAGGCTACAAACCACACACAACTAAAATGTAATAAATTCCATTCAACAGAACTAACAATAAAGGAGTGTGTGTCCATCAAGCTAGTGCATGCATCAGTAGATAGGGGGCGAAAACAACAACAAAATCCTATGTTCAAACAGCAGCGATGCAGGAATTAAATTTCAGTATTGCTGTCAACTTTTCATTTTCTCTAATGGCTTTTAAGAAAGCCGGACATTTTCCCTCAGTCCATTTTACCTTTTCCCTCCATTTGACAAATATTGATTTTCATTTCCTCCAAGTTTAAGTGCATTGAATGCTACTGTGACTGGTTTGTTTGCTTTTTTGTTTGTGTCCCAGCTTTATTGAGGATGCCAGCATGAATGCATACAGCTTTGGAAAGACAGAATTGGTTTAATAACTTCTTCAAATCCAGGAGAGAACACAGGAGCCCGGTCTACTTTTTTGTACAGATCAAGCAAGAAAAGTGATTCTAGGCAACTACCTAACGTCAGTAAAAAGACTGAAGTTATAGCCTTGGTGTTTTAAGCTGTTACTACTATGCTGCCACCACAGGACAAATCATGGAGTGCTCTCCCTCCACTTCAGCGCAAAGTTAGACATACTATCTTAAAAATGCCTTCAGTGGCCTTTTAAGCTAAGCCCATTTTGTAGACAGTTGGCCCTTTAAGAGGCTTATTTTGGAAGGTAACATCTCATAAAATTCTGGCTTAAACAAGCTATAGTTTTATGAATTCTTTTCTGCCCAACTCACACATACGTATGCTTAACCTCCTTTCATAAGATGATCGCCTTAAGATTTGCGAACCTACCTGGTACATTCTGGACACTTCCCTATCTTAAGGTCTTACTCACCAAATAAAAAAAAAAAAATCACTGTCTTCACAGTGATACAAATAAAAAGTACTTATGTGATCTATTCCACCTATTCAAATATGGAGGGGGGGGGGGGAATCTCAGTGGACAAAAATAAACATCTGTGCTGAAAGAGAAAGGCAGTAAAGCCTTAAACTGCCACAGACACTGTTACAGAAATTGTCTGTGCAGCACTCAGCCATTCATCAGTGTTAGAAGCCAAAATAAGTTGAGCTGACTTAAGCAGAGGGTTAAATTAGTTTACTTGTATCAGCACCCAAGGTCTATGCTGGTATTAAGGGATCCCCACAACTGAGCTAACTAGTGATCTAACCATCACAAACAGCCTCATCCTCATCAGCAGCTCTGACACAAGTTGTCGAGAGGACTCAGTATTCAGCCTAGACAAGTAAACAGATACATAAACCTTTGAAATCTGTTCTGTCTCATTTACTGTTCTCTGGATCCTTTAACCAACAGAAAGAAACGCATTCATATGAATGCACATTTAGCATTGAACACAATTATCCACTTAGTTATTGTATATATGAAACAAGTGTTAGCTTCACTATGTATTAACTGACATTTTAAAATTCCAATGAAAGGAAAGCAATTTAGAATTATTCACTGCTAAAGGAAGCTCATTTTCAAAACAGGCATTGCTTTGAAAAAAATCTTAACATTATTCATCTGGTTAGTCCCACTGGCTCCACTTTGAAATTATTTTTTCATGGAAAAGAAAGAAAGTAGTGACCAGTGGGGTTAAACCTGTGATAGTGTGCCAGACCACTCCTTTTTTTGCTTTCCATATTCAATTCTAAATACTGCTCATGTTGCACCACCTGATGCCAGGTGCTGCAGGGCCACTGCTGCACCCACCTGACATTGTGATGCTTCATTTTTAAGACCTTTAAGTAATGAAAATAGACCTTTGCACTTCAGCATTGCCCTGGTCAAGAAAGCTGTCTGTACAGATGACATGAATGTCTGCTAACATGGAGAGACTTCTTACTTTTAAAATGAAATGACACCAGAAGTTTCAGGGCTGATCATTCCAGAGAGAACCTTCCTTATTAGCACTGGTGACAAAGTCTAACACGGGCGTGTGTTTGGTCCCCATCTAACTTGGATTTAAAATGCTTTCCAAAAGTCACAGTAACTTCTGAAAGTTAAGAAGAGTCTGCAATGTGGGTTAATTAGTTACCTGCTATAAAAAGGAAGACGACATCACTTCCTTACTCTACAACTCTTCAGCAGGTGATCTCACAAGTATACCATATGCTCAGTCAGCCACATACAAAATGCTGGCCCCACCACCATGCAGAGCATTGCAAAGAATGTCTTCAACCCTTAAGTGCATGTTATTCACCTCAGTACTAGACAAACTTGAGCACTAAAGAAAATTTCTCTTTCCTGCTCTCCTGTTCTCACTCTACTGCTCCTCTCCCCGTATCACTGAGAGATTTTGCCTCTTAAGAAATTTAGACTGTGGGTTTGACAATACATGTCTAAAGAAAAATAAAAGATAAAATGGAAACCAAAGAAAGAGACTTGTGGTAGGACAAAACTGTAATATAATTTGAGCCAGAAACTTCATTTTAATCACTGCCATGCTTACACCTCACTTACCTGTAAAATATTCCAGTCACTGCATGTGGTTCAGGGCCTCCCAGTATCCCATATCCCTGGAACAAGGAGATCTTCCCAAGGAGGAATCACCATGTACTTGCCATCTTCCAGGTATCTGCCAGGCCACTGCCAGTAGTGACAGGAGGACTGGCTCAGGTTAGTCACTCTGATATTAACTATAACCTGTATGTAAAAAAACAGAAATACCAAATCAGGAAACAACATAAACACAGCTGCCAGTAACTATTCTCAGCTGAAGTTGCATACTTTCCAATTATCCCTGTTCTTTTCCATTAAGATTAGTATTTCCAAGCCTCTACTCCCCCATAATTTTTTGTCTAGAGATAGGTATTTATACGAGAGATTGTATTGTATGTGAAATCTCGAAGTTATTATATTTCAACTCAGCAATTAAGAGAAATATTGCTTCCAGCTTGTATAAAGAACTTTACCCATTTATTGGCAAAAATTATTTTAACTTCTGTCAACTGATATTCATGAGAGGAGGAAACCAAATAGAAAAACGTTATTTCAATTTAAAACAAACAAAACAGAGAGAAAAATGGAGAAGTACTGAAGACTGCCAGGGAGACAGCAAAGAACTATCATGCTATAAAGTCACACCTTCTCCTGCCAAGTAAAACTGGCCAACTGGCCTCCTGCAAAGATGCAACCAGGTAGCTTGTGACTTCAGGACTCCCAAAAGCAGGAATTATGCCCCAAAGAAAAGGTCAAACCAAGCAGCAAGTGTTGCATTTTCATGGTCAGCAAATATTCTTTCCAAAGCAGGGCTGGAGAGATCCGTTGACAGCTGCAGCAAAGAGGGCTTGCAACCTGTTGCTAAGTTTCAAACCACAGCCCAGCCTTGGAAGAAACACCGAAATTCATTTGACTTTTCCCTGAGAAAAGGGCTTAGGATTTGGTCGTCATCAGCACACGAAATACGCCAGGCAACTTGCTGCTCCCCTTCGCTTCTCACTCCTGGCTCGGCAATAGAGAAACCGCATTCCTGCGCATCCGATGTGCTGCCCCGATTCTCTCTCTGCTCTGCTAGTATAGTGGGTCCTTTTGATTAGCCCTCCACGCCCTTTTCAGCCTTTTATTCCGTCTGCCCCGCTACGTCTCTCCAGTTTGTTCCACGAAAGGGAAGCGACAACCCGCCGGGCTGCTCGGTGGCCGAGGCACCGCGGGCGGGCTGCGCGCCCTTCTCTGCGGCCAGGCGAACGGCGCGGCCCCGGCTACTCTCTCTCAGTAGCCACCACGTCCTCGCTTCCCCTCCTCCCTACGGTATTTGGGGAACCCCCCAAATTCACGGGCCGCCTACCAGCAAAAACGCCCGGCGGGAGGGAGAGCCCCGCGGTTCACCCGGCCGCCTCCGGCCGCGCAGCCGCGGGCTCTTCCCAAGCGGCCGTTTCGCACGCTATTAGCCCAATTTTTAAATAAATCATGTCTGTTTCTGGGTGAAGAAAATTACTCGGGATGATTAAATGAAAGCGCTGAACGATCGTTGGCGCTTAGAGGAAAAAAAAAAACAACCCACCAACCTACCCCACTGTGCTTTATTTTAAAGGACGAGAAAATTGTGACGGGTGAGAAGGCGAGGGGGGCGAAAAAAGTAGGGGAAGAAAACTTTGTTGCTAATGAGAAAAATGCGGCTGCGCAAACAAAACTGTAAAGAAAAAAAAAATCTGTTCTTGAATAAGGATTAATTCAGTGTCTGTGAATAGGAAATCCTGCGCTGGGTAATTGCAGCGAGGTAGCGCGGCGCCCAGCTGCGAGGCGACGCGGGCACCTTTGTGCGCTTGCCAGGGGACAGCTCTGGGGAGAGGTAACTTCCCCCAGTCCCCACGGTCTGGTGTCAAGTAACGGGAAATTTAACATTCCGCATTTCCAGAGCGAATTATCTCCCCCGCCCCCCTCCGGCAGCTCGCAGACGGCCAGCCGGGCGCTCCGCCTGACGGGGCGGGGAGCCCCGAGCCGAGCCTGACCCCGCACCCCGCAGGGCACGGCCTCAGCACCCTAGGGAGACGTCGGGCCGCAGCTCCGTCCAGGGGCGGCAGGAGAAGGGGAACGAAAAGCCCCTCTGCAGCGCGGCGGCAGCAGCCCAGGCACCCTCCGCCAAGCCCGGCGCAGAGAGAGGCACGGGAGACGGGAGTGGTCGATTCCTCCCCCCAGCACCCACCTTCGCAGACGGTAGCGAGGGAAGCACAAACTGAAACGGCAGCAACACGCGTCAGGGCAGCGCAGCGCACTGGCTTATTAGGGGAACCCCCGCGCAGCCGGGCTCAATCGCTGCCATCAGGCAGGCGGGCGGCCGGCCGAAAGCGCGTTCCGAGGAGCCTCGCCCGCCGCAGCCTCCGTCCCCGGGGCGGACTCCCCGCGCCCTCAGAGAAACGCGTCCCAAAGGCTGGGGGACGAAAGGGTCTGTCGCCCTCCCGGAGACACCTGACCTCGGGCGAGGAGCGGCGGCCCCCGCGCGCTCCCCAGCACCCCTGCGCGGGGCGGGCGAGTCACCTCAGCCGCCCCCAGCGCTCGCGGTGCCCAACGGCGGTCCGAGCGCGCGAGCTGCCCTCACCCCACCCCGCCCCGCGCGGGCAGCGAGCCCGGGGGGCGCTGGCGGGGCGCGCGGCTCCGCCTGAGGGAGGGGGGGCGGCGGGGGCCGGGCCCTAAGACCGTAGGCAGAAAATGGATCTTTTTTGGTTTGTTTCCTGAAAAACGCCAAGGGCGTACGGTACCCAGCGGCAGGCAGCGTCCAGGAGACGGAGAGGTGCGACTGCCCCGGGCGCCGCTCCCCGGGCCGGGCCGGGCCTGGCCTGGCCTCGGCCCCTTCCCTAGCGGGGCGGAAAATCCTCGGCCCCAAAGCCTCCGCTTGGGCGTGAGAAGCGGTTCCTGGGGCCGGAGTTAAAGCCGTTAATCAAACTCCAGCCGCGTAAAGGAAACCCTCCCGGAGCACTGGGAGCTGCTAACCCTTCCTTGCTTTTCTGTTGCACAAATCTCAACTCGGCTTCAAAGGAGAATTAGTTAGTATTTCAATGATAAAGTCATCAAAATCCGTTTAATTTACCTTTTTCTGAGACCAAAAGGTGACTTCAAATTCTTAAATATTCACATTGACAAGCCAGCTGGCTCTAGTGTACAACTTACAGGTTAACAAAAATGTATATCATGTACCAGATGAATCATCACATTCGAACAGTAAAAAGTTCTAAAGGCATGAAGTCCAAGAGGTATTCAGACTACAGCATTAATACTTTACTAAGGATTCATAATCATATGAAGAGTCCTCAAGAAAAGTATTTCTCACTCCAGTTTTTCAGTGTTAAATCCTCTGATGCTCAATTTGCAACTTGAGCTACTTGGGGGAAGAGCAACGGGCTTACTTCGTGTTTAAAAGGGCAAGCAACACCCCCCACCCCCCCCCCCCCCGATATTAAAGAAAATCCCATAACACAACATACCTGTAAAAAAATACAGTCACACAAACATAAAATTGGTTATTCCTGTCAGGTTTTTTTGAAGGCAGCCAAACTGACTTATTTTTCATAAATAATAATGTGAAGAGATAAAATTTTACTGGGTGAAAATATTGGGCTGAATTCTGTTTCCCCAAACTCCCATTGACATTAATGGTCATTGCAGGTGCGCAAGGGATGCCAAATCATGTGCAAGGCCAAAGCAATACTTTTTTTTTTTTTTTTTTACAATCAAGTTATAAACCCCATATAGTATATGGAGGCTTGCAAGTGGACATGTTAACACAGATATAGCAGCGTGAGCATGCCACAACATACAATCTCATAGAATAAAATTAATATCAAATATAAAGCATTTGAACCAAATCAAGCCTTAAATGTGATAAATTATTTCCTTCAAAGGAAACTTAACTGAGGCTCGATAAGGTTTTTGCTAGCAGCATTTTTTTTTTTCAAAGAAATTAAAAATGCCAAAATATCTACAATTTTATGAGAAGAAGGAGTTGAATAGTTAAGGATAAATTTCCCACTATTAGGGGCTATGAAAAATATACTAGCAATTAATATGCAATACATATATGTATACCCATACTTACAAATATAAACACACACATACAACCTGGACAGTTCATGTTAACCAAGGGAAAGGTTAAATAATACAAAGTGATAACCAAATACAGGTACACTTTAAAAACACAGAGACAGCGAATTTTATCTGTTGCAAAAATGTATTTGATTACTCGAGTAAAATTACAGTATCTCTGCTGTTAGTAAGTATTAAATGTTAAAGAAACTGGACCTCTTTTCCTTCCAACTTTCTGAGAAAGTGCATGTAACAGTCCAAGGTTCCCCCTGCCCCCCCTATACCTAATACAAAATAAACAAACACTATACTTGTTCCCTTGGTCAAGGAGTAGGGCTTGGTCTTGTAAGGAACATATGTACATTTTAATGAAAGTGATGTCTTATTGTATATACAGGAGCATCTACAGTTGTCCATGGAAGTTGTTCAAGATGCCATACTTAGCAGCATTGTGAAAGTCCAGCACGTTTTCTATAATGAATATACCTACAAGGCAAAATGTTACGTCTCAGTTTCAACTACCAAAACAACACTTCAGTATCTTCTCTAATAATCTGCGTGCTTATTACTGTACAGAAATGTATTAACATTTAAGACGACTCAAGTAAAAAGCACAATACAAATAACAGTTCAAAACGGAAAATGTTAAACCTACAAAAATTAAAGCAGTTTTAATTTCATAATAAAAATCAAAAACTGAGCTGTGACCCACACTGTTCAGTCTATATTCTCTCAGTCCTTTTCTTAATTCTGTTTGGAAAAATTAAACAATGTGTTTGCTGATAAAATTTCCAGCAGGATCAAAGTGTACATTTATATACAGATTTTTATTAGAGATCTAATGCATCACTGAGGCATTGCATCAATACCAGAGTTCATGTTAAACTGGATATAGAAAATAAGTTAATGCCGGAATAAGATCACCTAGCAGAACAGACTTGCAACTGCCATAAATGTTACAGCAAGTTTACAGCACTCTAGTCGATTAGTATTTAGTCCAAAATACAGGAGACCAAAGTTAATGCTTGCATTTGTTTGCAAAGCAAGGTTATATCACTAATAAATAAGCTCTCTTAGAACTCTAGAAGTAGAACATGGTACAAAAGAAAGTCTTTGTAATGTTGTAGCCTGCAGCTTGAAAAGAAACAACCCTAGGTTGCACTATTTGCAGGAATGTTATTTATGGAGGTTTTTTTCTAATTTGTTACAATTTCTTTGTTGTCTTCCACGAAACGCGTGAAACGGAAGTTTGTCCCATTTTCATTGCTTGCCATTTTCTCCAGACCAGCTAGAGGTGCATTGGGTTCTGAATTCTGGAGCTTCTCCAGGCTTCCCGTCAAGCCACTGATGGGAGAGCTGCCACCGTTGCCCAGGCCCCCTGCTGCCGGAGGGATGCCGCCATTCTGGATGACAGAGATCTCGTTGGTCTTCATGGCCAAGCCATTGGAGAGTGCTGCTGCATACTGGTTCCAGAAGCTGGAAGGGTCTCCATTCCCTGACCGTGCCGCCAAATCCTTCTGAAACATTTCTGGGAACTTTACAGGATTGCCTCCTAGAAATGTCATGGGGCCATCCACAGAAAGTCGTCTGCCTCGTCTTGCAGGAGTACTGTTCCACATATGAGTGCCCATGTGAACCTGAAAAGAAAGGAAGAAACAAACAAACAAAAAATAGGGGTTGACAGGGATTTCAAACTTATTTTGATTACAGAGAAGGCAGCAGTCCATAAACACGTCCAGTCTTGT
Source organism: Leptosomus discolor (assembly GCF_034619465.1). Lineage (NCBI taxonomy): Eukaryota > Metazoa > Chordata > Aves > Leptosomiformes > Leptosomidae > Leptosomus > Leptosomus discolor. The sequence continues at coordinate 45,240,144 of NC_141398.1, read as the reverse complement.
TATACAATGAACAGCACTAAAGGTAACGGAGGCAGGGCTCCATTTCCCATCTGGAATAATAAACAAACAAACTTCTTCTGGATTAGCCCATCACTATTACCCAGAATACCCTGTTTTCCTGCTGAACAACGCATTGCTTGTGACTCTTTTTTTTTTTATTATTACATGTATTTAGTTTATAATGACTTCACGTTATTCTGTCAATTGCAGATAGCTGCTTTCAGGGCTAGAATTGCTATGTCCACTTTCATTGCAATGGTAAGTATTGTATTTGACACCCTTTAGCCTATAAACGTCCTTTTCAGACAGGCAGAAAGTATCCTTTACTGATTGCTCATCGGAGAGCCTCGTATATAGACAGAATGGCCTGAAAGTAATTATTCATCTCACATTACTGGCAGCAACCTCTAGAGAAATACTCTGTCAACAGAAAAATGTACACAGTAAAGTGCTCAACTGGTGTTCTAAAACTTAAGTATATTTGCTTTTTCAAACACGTATCAGTAGAAAATGTTAGTTATATAATCAATTAAAGTAATGCTCATTAAAAAAACTATTAACATAATTCTGGAACTAAACACTCATCATCTTACATGATAGTTATGAAAAACAGCACATTCAAGAGCCTTTCACTTCTTAAAGAGGTGTGTGAGTTACAAAATGCATTTCTCTGTTATTTAATACTCCTTACCATCATTTGACTGTTCCATTTCACACTCTACATAGACAGTCTTTCCTGGTAGATGAATTTTAATTAAGCATCAAAACCAGCTTACACTTCAGACCTGCTGCCAACACGAGCACTGAACAAGAGGCCATCTAGGTCTACCAGAGCTGACTAAACACACCATTTGTACACTCAAAGGTACGACTGCTTACAACATGAACAGATGCAAAAAATTTAAAAAACCCAGCAAGGAGAAAATGAAACCTAAGAACAGCAAGAGGAAAAAGTACCTTCAGATTGCCCTTTGTTGTGAATGCTCTTCCACATATAGTGCAGGCAAAAGGTTTCTCACCAGTGTGTGTCCTTTCGTGGATCTGCAGAGCACTGGAGGAAGAAAATGTTTTCCCACATGTGTTGCAGTAGTGCTGTTTGGGGGTTCTTCTGGGGAGAGCGGGGAGCAGGACAGGGGACGTGGCAGAGGCGGACAGTGGCCCTGAAGCAACTAGACCAGAGGGTGCTTCTTTGCTATCCTGAGGAGAGCTGTGCACAAAGCCATTAACCTCAGTCTTTATGAGCGATGACAGCGAGTTACCAGGCATAACCGAAGAGTTCTGATTAGGGCCGATACTGGAATTGGGCTCAAAAAGTTGTGATGGTAGATCTCGCATTTGATGTGTCAACATATGCTGCTTCAAATTACCCTTTGTGGAAAAGCCACGATTGCAAACTGTGCAAATAAATGGTCTCTCTTTGGTATGACTTCTGTAATGAATGTCCAAGGCACTCTGGCAAGCAAACGTTTTGCCACAAATGTCACATGCGGTGTTTTTAAATTTACCTCTATCTCTGAAAGGAAAGAGCATACTCAGAGACTCCTCTTTAATCATTTTATCAGTATTACTAGATGTCAAGTCCAAAGCACCACTGTTAGCAGGGGTTGGAGACAAACCGTTGGCAAACTCGCTTGGTAAAGCTCTTACTGGTTTCTCTTCGATACTCGGTGATTTGTGGTAATCGTTAGTGCTGTTGGATGGGGACAAGGCCTGCATGGAAGAGGTAGACTCTGAGACAGCAGGGCTTCCAGCACTTTGGCTTTCCATATCACCACCAACAGATGACGAATCATTAGTCAAAACATCCCCTTCCACTGACCCACTTTCAACTGACTTTAAGCTTGCTTGAAGTTGTTCAGCAAGTCCAGCATTGATCATCTTCATCTGATTTTCCAAAGCGGCAATACTTGACATTTCCAGGGGCAGAGGGGAGGAAGACAAGCTGTCTTGTGATGCATCTGCAGATTTAGGTGTATCTGGCACGCTGCTATCAGGACAGTCTTCCATGTTCTCATCTGAGAAGTTGTCTATATCATCAAAATTCTTGTCATCAAAAGATCCCGTATCTGATTCCATTGACTCAGGATAGCTTTCAGTCACTGGAGTGTTGGGGATCTGCCCTCCCATGTGCATTCGGATATGCTGCTGTAGCACAACAGCATTGGTGAATTTTTTCTGGCAGATCGGACACGAATGTTGCACTCTCAGCGGGGGCATGGCACGGTGGACACTGTAATGAGTCTTTAAGTTGCCTTTAGTAGTGAAAGCACGACCACAGATTTTACATTTAAATGGCCTCTCACCGGTATGTGTGCGATAATGCATTTTCAGTGCGCTCTGGCAACTGAGAACTCGGTGGCAAATGATACACTCATTAGGATCGGTTGCCTTTTTGTCAATGTTTTCTACCAGTTGCTGCAATTTTGACGTTTCAGATGCTGGCGTTGAATCCAATAGTCCGCCAAATGGAAACTTTGCCTTAAATTGCTCTGACATTAGAGGCATAAGGGGATTTGTAAAAGTGGCAACACCGCTGGAGCCCGACTCTGTTGCTGGTGAGCTCACAGAGCTGCTCACACTAGTGATGGTGCTTGTGTTTTGAGGGTTTTCTTCCATTTTACTGTTTGAGGTAGGCAAAACACCAGCCTCTACCTCATCAGAAAGTCCATTGGAAATTTTTGATATGGGATCAGCTGTTCCCGAGTCACTCTTGACAGAGCAGGGAGGGCTAGCAGAAGGATGGCTAATGGGAATTGGCTGAGGCTCTTCAGTTTTGATGAATGGGGTCAAGCTTGGAATTGTTGGTGGGAGTGGCAGGCCAACAGAAGTCGTCAGGGTGGAGAGGACTGGCTTGCTGTCCAGCCAGCTTGTAACTGGTTTCTCTGGTGGTATAGACATCCCATAAGGAATACCTGTGCTTGTAGGAATATTGTCCAAATGCTCTGGCACCGGGTACGGATTCATTTGAATGTGAGGGTATTTTTCTTTATGACGCTGAAAGTGGACTTTTAAGTTTCCCTTTGTGGAGAACCTGTTTCCACATATGTTGCATTTAAATGGCCTCTCGCCAGTGTGAGAACGTAAATGAATCTGCAAGGCACTGTCACTCCCAAACACTTTAGCACAGAACCTACATTTATGCTTAAAGAATGCTTCATCTGAATTACTTTTTGCTTCAAAAGCAGTTACATTTGGTGGCTTGCTTTTTCTTTGCTGCGCCAAGGCAGTCAAGGAGTTTAAATCCTCTGCAGGTGTTCCAATAGTGGACAAGGGACTGGAGAAAACAGAGTTACTAGGGGTAGGCTGAGGTAGAAGTGGATTAGATGCAGGACTTAATAAACTGCTTATTGCAAAAGCTGGTGAAGATGATGCTGATACTGGTGGGTTGCTGAGCTGTGAGCCACCAATACTTGAAGCCACTTTTTCTGAGGATGATGTTGTAACTGCTGCTGCCAACATGTTAATACTTGGAGAAGAACCACTACTGGATGGAATTAGAGTGTTGCCAGGGTTGCTCTGAGGTAGCTGTATAGGGGGTAGCTGTTTCACACCACTGATGCTGGCAGATTGACTAGCAAGGCTTTGTGCTAATCCAGCTGCTGCAGCCAGCTGCTGGGACAAATGGGAACTTAATGTGGACAAGGGGTTGGCAGCTGTTCGTAAAGTACCTTGAGAAGGGCTAGAAGATGTTGGCATGTCTGTATTTTGGGAAGCCAACAATAATATTTGGTGACGAATTTGTTCAATCAGTTGCAACTGATGGATCTGCTGCTGCTGTAATGCCAACAGTTGCTCCATCAG